>NC_050099.1:192466087-193091087 GCF_902167145.1 Zea mays | reverse complement strand
AGGGAAACTAGTGCTTGTGCTGCTTTTAACATTTCTCTTGAGTCTACTTATGAAAATCTACAAGAGAGAAAGTGCAAGGTTAAAGCCACAAGCCTCAAAAGGTACTCTTCACCAAAAAGGAAGAAAGGTAAAAGCAAAGGTATGGGAACTCATCTCTTTAATATAGTTCCCTTCAATGGTTATTCTCTCTAAATTATCATTCTTGAAAAATAGATTCTTTGGAGTACTAAATTTGTCTTGATGTGCATTCAATCACATTCTCATAAATGCACTTATCCATTAGAATCTATTTCATACCTTTGCTATAAATGTTCTCATATTGACTTGCTTTTAAGTAATAATTAATAAAATTCAATATGAAGAAGCAAAATCCTATGTTTGAGCACAAATGTTAAGGATTTTACTTCTTGTCTGTGTGACTTGTGGATGATGAATCATGTATGTTAATTATCTAAAATAATCATCTTTCATCATATGCTCCCTTGTGCTATTAACATCTCTCTTGAGTATTTTCAATGAGCTTGGAAGGAAAAAGAGACAACTACAAAGGGAGGACACTCAAATGAAAAAGGAAGAACATCAAGGACAATAACACCTACTTGGACAATAAGGTCTTCACAACAATCGATGGTGTGGTTGTAAGCATTCCAAATCCTTTTCATTATGGAATTACTAGGCTTAAGTTGATTATTGCAAATTTTATAAGCCTCGATCAAGGTGTGTAATGGGTCTCTCTTTGTGTCTTTAAAGGTGAATGCATCAAAATCAATTCTTTCAATTTCTTGATGCATATCTTTAGGGGGAGTTCATTCTTATATTTTGATTATGTTGAGACTATTGCTTTATCTTAGTAATTTCATATAGTCTCTTGCATGAGAATAGTGTTTCTCATGAAGTATGCTACTACACATCAATCCATCTTGTTAAAATAATGTTGCTTTTATCAAGGATTGTTGCTCTCATTTCTAAAGTAGCATGCTTATTGGATTCTCCTATATTAAGCTTAATTCCTATATGTTACTCTCTTGATCGCATCCATTGTTTGTTTGATCATAGAATAACATCAAATGACACTTAGTGCCTCATATTCTTTCCAATCGATACCTCTCTTGATATGCACTAAGTTAAAAGGAGAATTCATGATTCATTTATACAATTTGTGATCCACTTAATATATGTTAACCATGACTTAGAAAAGGATCACTAGTTGTAAGAACTCTCTCTTGTGCAAAATATTTTCACACATTGTCATTGAGCATATGTCTTAAGCAAACAAGACTAAGGACAAAAGCACAATGAAGAGAGCGTCTACAAGTAAAGGTACAAAACGGGTAAAACTTATTCCTATCATTCACATATGTACCTAAAATCTTCCTCTTATATACACTCTTTGCATATCTTGTATAAAAGGAAGAGAAAGCATGTCCTTTGCATTTATCTCTGCTTCATACCTAGTTTAACCTCTTAAAATTTCACTCATGCATTATTGCATCTTTGCTAAAACTAGATGAAGTGGTTCTATTGTCAAAGAGCTTAAAGCTTAACCTTGTAACGAGGATAAGCTACCTTTGTTCCAAAGGTGGATGGTCCTTAAGTCTCTTTGAAATCTTTAAAGGAAAATGCTTAAAATGTTTGCAACATGCTTTCATAAGTGCATAAATTGTCTTGAGCATCACACATATACTATGACACAATGCACTTCACTTTCTCTATGATATAGACTTATTCTCATTAACCTAATTATGTGCACTTGGCATTTAAGGCCAAAATATGTATTCCTCTCAAGGCACATATTTAGGGGGAGAAATCTATATTATATAGAACTATGATCATGCTTAATTGACATATCTCTTGATCATATCTCTTTCATTTTGGTACAAATGCATATATCCTATTATTCCCGTACCATGACTACGACTAATATGTTTCCAAGTATATTACTATGCTAAGTCGTAGATTGAAAGGGAAATGGAGTCTTCGGCGAAGACAAGGCTTCCACTCAACTCTATTGGTATTATCTACCCTTCGCCATCACTCCATACTATCTCTCCACATTGGTATAATCTTTCACTCATATATTATTTACCAAAGGGGAAGACAACTTATAGAATGGGCTCTGATGACTCCGTTTTTGGCGATTCATGCCAAAGGGGGAGAGAGTATTAGCCCAAAGCAAAAGGACCGCACCACCACCCTAATTTTAAAATGAGTTCAATTGAAAATTTCAAATTGGTATCTTATTGTGTTCAAAAGGGGGAGTTTTGTTTAGTCAAACCCTCTTGAACTCTAAGAGGAGGATTTAATCTAGGGGGAGTTTTGTTTAGTCAAAGGAAAAGCATTTGAAACAAGGGGAGAAATTTCCAAATCTTATGATTCATTTACCTTTGACTATTTACAAAAGACTTTGAAAAAGAATTTCCAAAACATTTGCAAAAACAAAACTTGAGGTGCAAGCATGGTCCAAAATGTCAAAAACAAAGAAAAGCATACATGCATATTTTATGAAATAAATATTGGTTTAATTCCAAGCAATCTTTGCACCTATCCTATGCAAACTAGTTCAATTATTCTCTTATATATTTGCTTTGGTTTGTGTTGGCATCAATCACCAAAAAGGGGGAGATTGAAAGGGAAATAGGCTTTAAACCTTTTCCTAAATGATTTTGGTGGTTGAATGTCCAACACAAACAATTGGACTAATTAGTTTGCTCTAGATTACATGTTCTACAGGTGCCAAAGATTCAACTCAAAACCAATAAAAAGAACAAGACAAGGTTCAAAAGAAAGGAGCAAAGAGAAACCGAAGTGCTCCCTGGTATGGCGCACCGGACTGTCCGGTGTGCCACCGGACAGTGTCCGGTGCACCAGGGAGGATTGCCTTCAAACTCTCCACCTTCGGGTTTCTCAGGCGCAGCCCACTATAATTCACCGGACTGTCCGGTGCACCACCGGACAGTGTCCGGTGCTCCAGAGTGAAGCAGCTCTGAACTGGCCAGCTTCGGGAAAGTGGGAGGTCGCTCCGCTAAAATTCACCGGACTGTCCGGTGTGCACCGGACTGTCCGGTGTGCCAGCGGAGCAACGGTCATCTACGCGCAACGGTCGACTCTGCAAAGTGTACAGTTGAATTCAGAGTGTCAGAGCAGAAGTCAGAGGGGCACCGGACTGTCCGGTGCTGCACCGGACTGTCCGGTGCCACATGAGGACAAAGCCTCCAACGGTCGACCAGCTCCAATCTCAACGGATAGGATGACGTGGCTGGCGCACCGGACATGTCCGGTGCGCCCATCGCCAGCAGGTTCTCCAACGGCTACAAATGTGGTTGGTGGCTATAAATACCACCCCAACCGGCCACTTCAAAGTGTGGGAGTCCAAGCAACATTCCAAGTCATCTAGTTGACATACTCAAGCCCTCCCAACCACCTATATTCATTGATACATCCTATACACAAGATCTAGCCCACTACAACCAACACAAGTGCCACAAAAGAGAGAGCGAGCAATTGAGAGCTACTCAATTGAGTTTAGCCCTAGTGCCTTGTGAGATACATTGAGAGATAGTGTGTGCTTCATCCTTGTGTTCATTTGCGCGTGGAGTATTGACTCCCATCGAACTTCCTCCAAAGTTTTGGAGGCTTGTAAAAGCTAGCAAGAGACACCAAAGAGTGTGGTGGTCCTTGTGGGATCGAGAGTGATCCTTGAGAAGAAGAAGAGCTCGCCGATCCTTATGTGATCGGTGAAGAGAGGGAAAGGGTTGAAAAAGACCCGTCCTTGAGTGGACTCCTCAACGGGGACTAGGCCTTCGAGGGCTGAACCTCGGTAAAACAAATCACCCGTGTCTTGTGTGCTTATTCTTGTGATTTGTTTGTTCTCTCCCTTTCTAAGTTTTTACTTGCACTATTCTTTGCTAAACTTATTTGGTGTTGCCTTAAGTTAGATTCTCATTTAGTGAGGCAACACATTGCAAGAGAGAACTTGTGTTATTGCTCTTCTTGCCTAAGCCTTCTTGCCTTAATCTCATAAGCTTATTAGTAGTGTTGATTTATCAATTCCGCATTATTTGAAAGCAATACTCTTTGCAAGCAAGGACTTAGTTTTTATACTCCGGTAATTATATATCTTGTTCTAACCACTAATCAAGGGATCTAGTAGGGGGATAAAGTTTTAATTTTCAGGTTCGCCTATCCACCCCCCCTCTAGGCGACTTTCACAAACCGCCAACCTTTGATGGCGAAGATTATGCTAGGTGGAGTGATTTAATGAAATCTCATCTAACCTCACTCCACAAAAGTATATGGAATGTTGTTGAGTTTGGAGCACAGGTACCATCCGTAGGGGATGAAGACTACGATACAGACGAAGTGGCCCAAATCGAGCACTTCAACTCTCAAGCTACAACCATACTCCTTGCCTCTCTAAGCAAGGAGGAATACAACAAGGTGCAAGGGTTGAAGAATGCAAAGGAGATTTGGGACCTACTCAAGACCGCGCACGAGGGTGATGAACTCACCAAGATCACCAAGCGGGAAACGATCGAGGGGGAGCTCGGTCGCTTCCGTCTTCGCCAAGGGGAGGAGCCACAAGATATGTACAACCGGCTCAAAACCTTGGTGAACCAAGTACGCAACCTCGGGAGCAAGAAATGGGATGACCACGAGGTGGTTAAGGTTATTCTAAGATCTCTCATTTTCCTTAACCCCACTCAAGTTCAATTAATTCGTGGAATCCTAGATACACACTAATGACCCCCGAGGAAGTTATCAGGAATTTTGTGAGCTTTGAATGTATGATCAAGGGCTCAAAGAAGATCAACGAGCTTGACGAACCCTCCACGTCCGAAGCACAACCGGTGGCATTTAAGGCGACGGAGGAGAAGAAGGAGGAGTCTACACCGAGTAGACAACCAATTGACGCCTCCAAGCTTGACAATGAGGAGATGGCTTTAATCATCAAAAGCTTTTGCCAAATCCTCAAGCAACGGAAGGGGAAGGACTACAAATCCCGTTCCAAGAAGGTTTGCTACAAGTGTGGTAAGCCCGGTCATTTCATTGCAAAATGTCCTATATCTAGTGACAGTGACAGGGGCAACGACAAGAAGGGAAAGAGGAGAGAAAAGAAGAGGTACTACAAGAAGAAGGGCGGCAATGCCCATGTTTGCCGGGAGTGGGACTCGGACGAGAGCTCCACCGACTCATCCTCTGACGACGAGGACGCCGCCAACATCGCCGTCACCAAGGGACTCCTCTTCCCCAACGTCGGCCACAAGTGCCTCATGGCAAAGGACGACAAAAGGAAGAAGGTTAAATCTAAATCCTCCACTAAATATGAATCCTCTAGTGATGATAATGCTAGTGATGAGGAAAATAATTTGCGTACCCTTTTTGCCGACCTAAACATGCAACAAAAGGAAAAATTAAATGAATTGATTAGTGCTATTCATGAGAAGGATGATCTCTTGGACTCTCAAGAGGACTTCCTTATTAAGGAAAACAAAAAGCATGTTAAGGTCAAAAATGCTTATGCTCTACAAGTTGAAAAATGTGAAAAATTGTCTAGTGAGCTAAGCACCTGCCGTGAGATTATTGATAACCTTAGAAATGAAAATGCTAGATTAATTGCTAAGGTTGATTCTCATGTTTGTGATGCTTCAATTCCCAATCTTAGAAATGATAATGATGATTTGCTTGCTAAGATTAAGGAATTGAACGATTCTCTTGCTAGCCTTAGAGTAGAAAATGAAAATTTGATTGCTAAGGCTAAAGATCTTGATGTTTGCAATGTTACAATTTCCAATCTTAGAGATAACAATGATATTTTGCGTGCTAAGATTGTTGAACTTAATTCTTGCAAATCCTCTACATCTACTGTTGAGCACACTTCTATTTGCACTAGATGTAGAGATGTTGATATCAATGCTATTCATGATCACATGGCTTTAATTAAACAACAAAATGATCATATAGCAATGTTAGATGCTAAAATTGCCGAGCATAACTTAGAAAATGAAAAGTTTAAATTTGCTAGAAGTATGCTCTATAATGGGAGACGCCCTGACATCAAGGATGGCATTGGCTTCCAAAGGGGAGACAATGTCAAACTTAATGCCCCTCCTAAGAACTTGTCTAACTTTGTTAAGGGCAAGGCTCCCATGCCTCAGGATAACGAGGGTTACATTTTGTACCCTGCCGGTTATCCCGAGAGCAAAATTAGAAGAACTCATTCTAGGAAGTCTCACTCTGGCCCTAACCATGCTTTTATGTATAAGGGTGAGACATCTAGCTCTAGGCAACCAACCCGTGCCAAATTGCCTAGAAAAAAAACTCCTATTGCATCAAATGATCATAGCATTTCATTTAAAACTTTTGATGCATCTTATGTTTTGACTAACAAATCCGGCAAAGTAGTTGCCAAGTTTGTTGGGGGCGAACACAAGGGCTCCAAGACTTGTGTTTGGGTACCCAAAGTTCTTGTTTCTAATGCCAAAGGACCCAAAACCATTTGGGTACCTAAAGTCAAGAACTAAAATTGTTTTGTAGGTTTATGCATCCGGGGGCTCAAGTTGGATACTCGACAGCGGTTGCACAAACCACATGACAGGGGAGAAGAAGATGTTCTCCTCATATGAGAAAAACCAAGATCCCCAACGAGCTATCACATTCGGGGATGGAAATCAAGGTTTGGTCAAAGAATTGGGTAAAATTGCTATATCACCTGACCATACTATTTCCAATGTTTTTCTTGTAGATTCTTTAGATTACAATTTGCTTTCTGTATCTCAATTATGTCAAATGGGCTACAACTGTCTCTTTACTGATGTAGGTGTCACTGTCTTTAGAAGAAGTGATGATTCAATAGCATTTAAGGGTGTGTTAGAGGGTCAGCTATACTTGGTAGATTTTGATAGAGCTGAACTCGACACATGCTTAATTGCTAAGACTAATATGGGTTGGCTCTGGCATCGCCGACTAGCCCACGTTGGGATGAAGAATCTTCATAAGCTTCTAAAGGGAGAGCACATTTTGGGACTAACAAATGTTCATTTTGAGAAAGACAGAATTTGTAGTGCATGCCAAGCAGGAAAGCAAGTTGGATATCATCATCCACACAAGAACATCATGACTAGTGACAGGCCACTGGAGCTCCTACACATGGACCTATTCGGCTCGATCGCTTACATAAGCATCGGCGGGAGTAAGTACTGTCTAGTTATTGTGGATGATTATTCTCGCTTCACTTGGGTATTCTTTTTGCAGGAAAAATATCATACCCAAGAAACCTTAAAGGGATTCTTGAGACGGGCTCAAAATGAGTTCGGCTTAAGGATCAAGAAAATTAGAAGCGATAATGGGACGGAGTTCAAGAACTCTCAAATTGAAGGCTTTCTTGAGGAAGAGGGCATCAAGCATGAGTTCTCTTCTCCCTACACCCCACAACAAAATGGTGTAGTGGAGAGGAAGAATTGAACTCTTTTGGACATGGCAAGAACCATGCTTGATGAGTACAAGACACCGGATCGGTTTTGGGCTGAGGCGGTCAACACCGCTTGCTACGCCATCAACCGATTATATCTACACCGAATCCTCAAGAAGACATCCTATGAACTCCTAACCGGTAAAAAGCCCAATATTTCATATTTTAGAGTTTTTGGTAGCAAATGTTTTATTCTTGTCAAAAGAGGTAGAAAGTCTAAATTTGCTCCTAAAACTGTAGAAGGCTTTTTACTAGGATATGACTCAAACACAAGGGCATATAGAGTCTTTAACAAGTCCTCAGGACTTGTTGAAGTTTCTTGTGACGTTGTGTTTGATGAGACTAACGGCTCTCAAGTAGAGCAAGTTGATCTTGATGAGATAGGTGGAGAACAGGCTCCGTGCATCGCGCTAAGGAACATGTCCATTGGGGATGTGTGTCCTAAGGAATCCGAAGAGCCTCCACATGCACAAGATCAACCATCCTCCTCCACGCAAGCATCTCCACTAACCCAAAATGAGGACGAGGCTCAAGTTGATAAAGAGGTAGAACAAAACGATGAGCCTCCTCAAGATGACGGCAATGATCAAGGGGGAGATGCAAATGATCAAGACAAGGAGGATGAACAACCAAGGCCGCCACACCCAAGAGTCCACCAAGCAATACAACGAGATCACCCCGTCGACACCATCCTCGGCGACATTCATACGGGGGTAACCACTCGATCTCGTATTGCAGATTTTTGTGAGCATTACTCTTTTGTTTCCTCTATTGAGCCACACAGGGTAGAGGAAGCACTCCAAGATTCGGATTGGGTGATGGCGATGCAAGAGGATCTCAACAACTTCACGAGGAACGAGGTATGGCATTTAGTTCCACGTCCTAACCAAAATGTTGTAGGAACCAAGTGGGTCTTCCGCAACAAGCAAGACGAGCATGGTGTGGTGACAAGGAACAAAGCTCGACTCGTGGCCAAGGGGTATTCACAAGTCGAAGGTTTGGATTTTGGTGAAACCTATGCACCCGTAGCTAGGCTTGAGTCAATTCGTATATTATTGGCCTATGCTACTTACCATGGCTTCAAGCTCTACCAAATGGACGTGAAGAGTGCCTTCCTCAACGGACCAATCAAGGAGGAGGTCTATGTTGAGCAACCTCTCGGCTTTGAAGACAGTGAGTATCCTAATCATGTCTATAGGCTCTCTAAGGCGCTTTATGGGCTCAAGCAAGCCCCAAGAGCATGGTATGAATGCCTTAGAGATTTCCTTATTGCAAATGGCTTCAAAGTCGACAAGGCCGATCCTACTTTATTCACTAAAACTCTTGACAATGATTTGTTTGTATGCCAAATTTATGTTGATGATATTATATTTGGATCTACTAACGAATCTACATGTGAAGAATTTAGTAGGATCATGACACAAAAATTTGAGATGTCTATGATGGGGGAGTTGAAGTATTTTCTAGGATTCCAAGTCAAGCAACTCCAAGAGGGCACCTTCATTAGCCAAACGAAGTATACTCAAGACATTCTAAGCAAGTTTGGAATGAAGGATGCCAAGCCCATCAAGACACCCATGGGAACCAATGGGCATCTCGACCTCGACACGGGAGGTAAGTCCGTGGATCAAAAGGTATATCGGTCGATGATTGGTTCATTGCTTTATTTATGTGCATCTCGACCGGACATTATGCTTTCCGTTTGCATGTGTGCAAGATTCCAAGCCGACCCTAAGGAATCACACCTTACGGCCGTAAAACGAATCTTGAGATATTTGGCTTATACACCTAAGTTTGGGCTTTGGTACCCTCGAGGATCCACATTTGATTTAATTGGTTATTCGGATGCCGATTGGGTGGGGTGTAAGATTAATAGGAAGAGCACATCGGGGACTTGCCAGTTCTTGGGAAGATCCTTGGTGTCTTGGGCTTCAAAGAAGCAAAATTCGGTCGCTCTTTCTACCGCCGAAGCCGAGTATATTGTCGCAGGCCATTGTTGCGCGCAATTGCTTTGGATGAGGCAAACCCTGCGGGGCTATGGTTACAAACTAATCAAAGTTCCACTTCTATGTGATAATGAGAGTGCAATCCGCATGGCGGATAATCCCGTTGAGCATAGCCGCACTAAACACATAGCCATTCGGTATCATTTTCTTAGGGATCACCAACAAAAGGGGGATATCGAGATTTCATACATTAACACTAAAGATCAATTAGCCGATATCTTCACTAAGCCACTTGATGAACAATCTTTTACCAAACTTAGGCATGAGCTCAATATTCTTGATTCTAGGAACTTCTTTTGTTAAATTGCACACATAGCTCATAAATATACCTTTGATCATTTCTCTTTGATATATGCTATGACTAATTGTAGCATCCCAAAAATTCAAATCCTGTAATTTTCTCAAGCTTGCTCTAAATTCAAAATGAATTTCAAATTTTGTTTCAAAATGTTTGTTTGCAAGTTGATATCAGCAAATAAAATATAGTGGTCTATATTCTCTCCAAAATCCTCCTCGAAATATCCTACAAATGTTTCCCCAATGACCCCCTCAAATTCTTTCCAGAAATGCTGCCCAGATATTTCCCCAGTGACCCCCCTCAAATTCTTTCCAGAAATACTGCCCAGATATTTCCCCAGTGATCCCCTTCAAGTTCTTTCCAGAAATACTGCCCAAATATTCCACCGATAATTCTCCAGGTATTTTCCTCCTGAGAAATACCTTCAGAATCATTTTTCAAGTCCCTACAAATATTTTCTTCATAACTTTCCTCATGCTCATACGTATACGTATGCCTCCAGTATCATACGGTGAGCTCTACAAGCTAATCTCACTTATACAAGACAAATACATGCTAATCTCCCACTAATCCCCTCATCCTCCCACTAATCCTCTCATCCCTCCCCCTAATCCCCCCACCATGGCTATAAATAGAGGGGCAAGGGCCTCCTCTCATCCCACCCCAAGCCATTTCATGGCAACTCTCTTCCCCCCCCACACACCCACTCCATGTTCCACACAAGCACACACTAGCACAAGGATCGTTTGATCGTTCTTCGATTGTTCGTCCCCCTGTTCTTAGTTTGTTCCTTCGTTCGTCCGATCATTCATGGTTCGTTCGTCCGTTCGTCCGATCGTTCGATCGTTCGTCCAAATAATCTTTTTCCTGCCGTTATGCTGCCGAAATTCCGATCGTTCGTTTGTTCGATCATTCGATCGTTCATCGTTCGTTCATAGTCCCTATTCATCGTTCATCGTTCGTTCATAGTCCATATTCATCGTTCTTCCAGATAATCTTTGTCCTGCCGTTATGCTGCCGAAATTCCGATCGTTCGTTCGTTCGATCATTCGATCGTTCATCGTTCGTTCATAGTTCCCTATTCATCGTTTATCGTTCGTTCATAGTCCCTATTCATCGTTCATCGTTCGTTCATAGTCCCTATTCATCGTTCTTTCAGATAATCTTTGTCCTGCCGTTATGCTGCCGAAATTCCGATCGTTCGTTCGTCCGATCATTCGATCGTTCGTTCGTCCGTCCAAATAATCTTTTCCTGCCGTTATGCTGCCGAAATTTCGATCGTTCGTCTGATCATTCGATCGTTCGTCCGTTCGTTCATAGTTCCTATTCATCGTTCGTTCATACGAACTATTCATTATCACTATTCACCATTACTATTCACCGTTACTATTCATCGTTACTATTCACATACACTATTCATCATCGTTACTATTTACCATTACTATTCATCATCGTTACCATTCATCGATGATATCTATAATTGCTTTTCCGTCGCCACTATTCATCGTTACTAATCATCGTTACTATTCACCGGTCATCTAGTTATCCCAAATTTCAACTACTCATCCATCATGCTGTCCAGTCCACCTAAGACCAGCCAGACCCATGTTCCAGTCATACGAACTCCGGTGACTGTGATTTTCCTTCCAGTAGGGAACTTCCCATCTGGTCACCCATCCCAGGTTTCTCCAAGTTGAGCACGCTTAACTTTAAGATTCCTTCGAACCAGGCTTCCAAACTCAGATTCCAATAATCCTCGTTTCTAAATTCTTATCAAACTATTCCCTATCCAACCATGTCATCCCTTAAGCATGGTCCATATTCCAGAAAACTCTCAAAATACTCTTGTCCCATATTCTGCCTATAACTCTCCTGTTCATACTAAGTCAGACAATTCATTCGTCACTATTCTCACCAACAGTGAACTTCACTGTGCTACACCACATACACCCAGCTATAAATACACCCAGCTACCCTCTCCCTCTCCACACACACTCAACACCCTCAGCCAAGGCAAACACCCCACCCACTCAGTTACTCCGCTCTTTCGGCTACACGCATAGTGTCGCTTCGCCTCCAGTCTACCCTCCTGGTAAGCACCTCCGCTCCACCACCAGTAATATCACAACACCACATGACACAGATTCTACTCAAGACTCTACCCATCCATATATTGCTATTCTGACCACTATACTAAATATTTGTTGGTATACTTGCTGGTTTGTATGTTTGCTTGTTCATGTTGCATAGTTATTGGAGCGTTCGTGCCGTCTCGTGGAGGCCAGATCCGCAAGTCTACGCTAGGCGGTGGAGCCAAAAGCCAGTTCCGCGAGCTCCCCTTCCCCCTTCGCCAAATAAGCACGGCAAGCTCACTGGATCCCTTTGATGCATAAATTACCTATGATTTTTCAACCACAACCCTTAGCCTGTTATTTTATGCATGATATAATTTTGAGACAAGTTATTATGGTCACCCAGCCGCTTGCCGCAATCAATCCTTGATATATTTGTTCCAAATGATTTGAGAAAAGGTGTGAGTTTTCAAAAGAAAATGCTTTTCAAAATGTGTATGATGAAGGGTTTTCACCCTTATCACCTTGTGAGTGGGATAATCAGGGACTCCCTGGTTTAGGGGAGGGCCTAAGGTGTTGGCTCAGCTGGTTTAGGCGTGAGTAGAAGGATTGTCCCCTCATATAAGGACCGGTTTGTCATCTTCACTACCTGTACTCTTTAATAGTACAACCACTCGAGACTGTGTGGGCAGTCACTCAATCTGAACTCGTACGGTCCAACCCCAGGGTTATGAAGGCTGGGGAGCACCGGGAGGATAAGGAGGGGGAAAGTTTTGTCCGGTTTGGACATGGTGGTGGCCTGACTCCTTCCGGATAACCGTTAAGGTTAGGACGTGCGGGGAAAGAAAGAGAGTCGGATTCGGGTCTCATTGGCCATGGGATCGCAGAGCCGAACTAGTGGGTAAAGTGTACCCCTCTGCCCAGAGTTTGAAAACCTATTCGAATAGTCTGTGTCCACAGGAATGGACGAGTCTGGTATGGTATGACAATTAATGTTTTGTTTTCCAAAAAAAAAGATGCTTTTGAAAAGTGGTTTTTAAAAAGGTTCGGCGGTTGAGCCGTGAGCTATGGTGGACGGGAAGTCCAGTAGCGGTTTTTGAAAAGGAAAACCAGTGGGAAACTGCTGAGTTTCCTGGATGGTTTAGTCCAGGGGATTTTGTTATAATACTGAAAAACTTCCTGCTCCTTTTGGAGAGGATGCGCTTTGCAAAAATACAAAATGTTTTTCAAAACAACTCTGCATTAAATATTGCTGTTTCTGCAAAATATCCTGAGCTCCACATATTCCATGCATTATATCTGATTTCCCCATTCCGCGGGTGAAGGTGGGCTGCTAAGTACGTTTGTACTCACCCTTGCTTATTTGTTGTTTTTCAGAAAAAGGAGATCGGGTAAGAGTTACGACTGTTCCCAACCTTGCCTGTGGCTGTTGGACCGCTGAATTGCTTCACTGCGTATATCGGGCTGCTTCAGCCCCACTCTGATGATATGTCTCGAGTTGTGGACCAACTCTTAAAGTTGTTCGCCACCTTTGTAGGTTTGTCTCGTTTAAGCAGATTTGGTATCATCTGATGTATAAATGTGTTTACTAGCCTCCTGGGACTAGTAATTGTATCGCATTTGAGTCCCAGAGGATTGGGGACGCTTCACTAATGTGTCTTCAAGTATATTTCAAACCAAGTCATAGGTATATTGAAAGGGAATTGGAGTCTTCGGCGAAGACAAAGGCTTCCACTTCACTCTACTACTCACCCTTCGCCGTCGCTCCACATCACTCTTCGTCTTTGGTATAATCTTCACTCATATGTTTTATTTGCCAAAGGGGAGAAAGTAGTTAGGAAAGGGCTTATATCTCACTCAAAGTATCCATTTTTGGCGATTCATGCCAAAGGGGGAGAAAATATTAATGTGGTGCGGAGATTTTCAATTCGGAGATTTTCAATTGGTCAATTTCAAATTGGTATCTTATTATGTTCTAAAGGGGGAGGAAGTAGTATTTCAAAAATGATAAATCAAACCCTCTTGAACACTAAGAGGAGGATCTCATTTAGGGGGAGTTTTGTTTAGTCCAAGGAAAAGCATTTGAAACAAGGGGAGAAAATTTTTAAACTTGAAAATGCTTTGCAAAAATCTTATTCATCTACCTTTGACTATGTTGCAAAAGGACTTTGAAAAGGATTTACAAAAAGAATTTGCAAAAACAAAACATGTGGTGCAAGCGTGGTCCAAAATGTTAAAAATAAAGAAACAATCCATGCACATCTAGTAAGTAACATTTATTGGCTCAATTCCAAGCAACCTTTGCACTTACATTATGCAAACTAGTTCAATTATGCACTTTTATATTTGCTTTGGTTTGTGTTGGCATCAATCACCAAAAAGGGGGAGATTGAAAGGGAATTAGGCTTGCACCTAGTCCCTAATTATTTTTGGTGGTTGAATTGCCCAACACAAATATTTGGACTAACTAGTTTGCTCTAGTGCATAAGATTATACAGGTGCTAAAGGTTCACACTCAGCCAATAAAAAGACAAAGTATTGGGTTCAACCAAAGAGCAAAGGGACAACCGAAGGCACCTCTGGTCTGGCGCATCGGACTGTCCGGTGTGCCACCGGACATGTCCGGTGCACCAGAGGACCCCGACTTCAAACTCGTCACCTTCGGGAAATTCCAGAGGCAACTCCGCTATAATTCACCGGACTGTCCGGTGTACACCGGACATGTCCGGTGCTCCAAGGAAGAGCGGCCTCCGGAACTCGCCAGCCTCGGGAATTCATCTCAGCTGCTCCGCTATAATTCACCGGATTGTCCGGTGTACACCGGACTGTCCGGTGTAACAGCGGGGCAACGGCTATTTCGGCGCCAACGGCTACCTGCGACGCATTAAATGCGCGCGCTGCGTGCGCAGAGGTCAGGCACGCCCATACTGGCGCACCGGACACTCTACAGTACATGTCCGGTGCGCCACCGGACATCAAGGCGGGCCCAGAAGTCAGAACTCCAACGGTCGGAACCCAACGGCTTTGGTGACGTGGCTGTCGCACCGGACATGTCCGGTGTGCACCGGACTGTCCGGTGCGCCATCGAACAGACAGCCTCACCAAACGGCTAGTTTGGTGGTTGGGGCTATAAATACCCCCAACCACACACCATTCATTGCATCCAAGTTTTCCAGCTTCCAACCACTATACAAGAGCTAGCATTCATTACAAAGCACACCAAAAGAGATCAAATCCTCTCACAACTCCACACAAAGCCTTAGTGACTAGAGAGAGTGATTTGTAGTGTTCATTTGAGCTCTTGCGCTTGGATTGCTTTCTTCTTTCTTGATTCTTTCATTGCGATCAAACTCACTTGTAATTGAGGCAAGAGACACCAAACTTGTGGTGGTCCTTGTGGGAACTTTGTGTTCCAAGTGATTGAGAAGAGAAAGCTCATTCGGTCCGAGGGACCGTTTGAGAGAGGGTAAGGGTTGAAAGAGACCCGGCCTTTGTGGCCTCCTCAACGGGGAGTAGGTTTGAGAGAACCGAACCTCGGTAAAACAAATCCGCGTGTCTCACTTCATTATTCGCTTGCGATTTGTTTTGCACCCTCTCTCGTGGACTCTATTATATTTCTAACGCTAACCCGGCTTGTAGTTGTGATTATTTTTGAGAATTTCAGTTTCGCCCTATTCACCCCCCCTCTAGGCAACTATCAATCATCTTTTGGAATAAGTTGTTTGGACATCTTATCATTTGGGATGTCAATATAAACTCGATTTTCTCATAGAGAAAACTTTGAGAAATTCACGCCATGCTAGAACTATATTCTGCCTTTTGGAAAAGGAGGGAGCATATGCTTCTATATGAACTAAGATTACATGTGATGGTGTCATAGGCCAAGTGAGCCAACATCAATATCTACAAACTATGACCTGTGAGTATTAATATGGAATCTGGAAAGCATTCTCTAATACAAAATTGTGACATGGATAGCATATGCATTGGCAGAGTATAGCAACAACAAACCTGATAGGTTTAATAGTCAACACTATTAAGAGATTTATCCTAATTCATTTCATCTAAACTACAACACAAATATGAAAAATTTCAGAGCTTCTCTAGAAACTTCACTTAGCTATCTCGTCCTGGAGTTTGTGGAGGTGGATGCTGAGGCAGCCGAAACGGTCGATGTTCTGATGGTCCTTCAACATCACTCATGCCTCGTGCCGTCACCCTACAATGTGGAACCAATCCCCACAGCCTTCTTTTCGGCTGCACGCAAACACCCATACCGCACACCAAAAATAATTCAACTGCACACAATTGTATCTTTCTCTTCATTTTACTTTTTATGCCACATAGGAACATATTTTAGAATTACTTGTCTCTACTCAAACAAAAAAACAACAATAAAATGTGATTGACCAACCAGGAGAAGCATTGCTGTCAAACAGTGCCCACCAGTTTAAGAAAAATCATCTTCACATTTCAGATTTCACAACATAAGGAATCACTCAACATTCAACAAGGTTAAAAACACAATAAAGTTACTCGAACAATAGGTGGCAATAGTAATCAAGATTCACATTGATACTATTTGCAACGAAGATCACTGTTTCATTTTAGAACTTAGATATGAAAAATATGGACTCCTAGTTTACAGATTGTAACACGTTATAAACAATTTTCATGTCCAAAAGGTACTAAGAGTAAGGGATGAGTATCGGAAATCAAGACATGTGGGTATCTGAAATCAAGACATGTTTGGTAATGAGAAGCTAACCAGATTTGGAATCTCACAATGTTCTAAACACAAATGAATATCAGACGATGCTTTGCTGCTACAACAAATTTTGAAAAATCACAAATTTATAACAGAGTGGTTAGAATCATATTTGGAAGTCTAAACAATTACATATCCTTGGCAACAAAGTTAGATGAGATCCCTGTTCTCTAAACCAAGGAGGTAACACACAGATGCAGAATCAGACATGGGACTCGATCCGTGAGCTTTGGTGTTACCTGAGCGGGAACAGATGAGAGCAGTTGCGAGTATATGCGAACCACCACCACGTAGCAATGAAGCAGTCAAGCCGCCATTTCCGCTCTTATTTCTGAGACCACAGATGGCTTGAATTAGGGTGTTGTTAATCAAACAATTCAGACAAACCACAGTAAAAGATAGATGTCACAAAATTAATAAATTGACAAGTGCACATATCGTGGATGGGGTGTTGGCTTTACTCCATGGAGTGTTATTTAAAAAAACGTGGTCTGCAAACAGAGAAAACGTGTCATTCCTATATAGCATGAAACTACGTGAAACTACCAAGGTTATATATTTTTACTGTGGTCTGTCTCATGCTTAAGTAGTTTTTATACAGCAGTAGTCCCATACCATTCCTAAAATTGAGTTATCTGTTCAGGAATGAATTGAAAACAAAAAAGGCATACAATCTACCACATGGTCAGTTTGTTCAGTTTACTAAACACTAAATAAAAACAGTGGTAAAACTATTCACCACAACCAGTTCGGAAACAAAATAGGCATG
This sequence comes from Zea mays, assembly GCF_902167145.1. Taxonomy (NCBI): domain Eukaryota; kingdom Viridiplantae; phylum Streptophyta; class Magnoliopsida; order Poales; family Poaceae; genus Zea; species Zea mays. Next base: position 193,073,706 of record NC_050099.1, on the reverse strand, counting down.
AATGTTGAAGTAAAACTAATTAAAAATAGTCTACGTGCAGAAAGATGTCGACCCCGAGTGTGGCAACTGACTTGCCCACCAATTGTTCGACGAGTCGAGGTCGGCGAGCGCCGCCGTGAGCTTCAGTTGCACGCACTGGTCCAACTTGGATAGCCTCAAGGTGAGCCTCTCCTTGCAAAGTAAGATGCATACTGTTGCATTAGCCATCTAGCAACATAACTCCGTAAGGATGCCTTAGAATGTGGGGAACGGGTTGGATTCCATCATCACAGAAGAAGGGTTCGTCTTGCCACGAGCATGATAGCTCTAGCGTGTTGTAGCTTCACTTCTTAGGCATAAAAAAGATATTCTGCAAACGCAAAACATAAGCTCAAGATAAGGAAAATCATAGAAAATTATGCAATAACAACAGACAGACAAAATCAGTCAGGGCAAGTACCTTTCATTGGTGAGATTAATCTAGTTGTAGCTAGCCTTGGACCTGTACAGGCAGATCTGTTGGAGTCGAAAGGACAACCAAAAGTCTGGGACCAAAAATGTCGATTGGGATACCAGAAAATAATGTTCAGGCTATGATATTTTCTACAGTACCCTGCGATTCTTCCTGGCAATGGAACCTTGTTAGAATGCTTGAAATGGTAGTAACTAACTATGCATATATATATGCAAGATTGGTATCATACAACAAAGACATGAAAATAAATCTGATGATGTGCCACTGCTGTCGTAGAGAAACAATTCGGGGGCAAAATCCATCTGACTCTCTAGGGTGTAAAGGATCAATGGAGCCCCTTGAAGGAGCTTCCTTCTGTCTTGGTGGTTGTCGGCACACCACCCTCCATGAGAAGAGGTCGCAGGTAATAGGCCACCAGAGAGCTTTGAGCCTCATTGTAGCGAGCCCAAGTGACGTGGCATCAGGCCCAAATTTAAAGACATTCAGTTCGTAAACTAAAATATGTTGAATAAGCTAACAAGCAATTCTCATAGATACGATTTAAATCACACCACAACTGAATCCAACAACTACTGATGGGGCTGCATCCTAGACCAAATTGGTTATGATCGAGAGATAGACACATGAAGCAGAAAGAAGCAGCTGTTGTTTACAGTGACAAATGACACTTCCTATTGCTAGGTCTTGAAATCATCATTGGAACTACAACTGCGCCTACATAATAAGATTATACTATCATGAGTACATGAGCAAAAGAGATGTACAATACATATACTTCAGCCTCAGCAAGCCAGATAATTTTTGTCGTAAGTAACTCCAGATGTATAGCTAATCATCATTGGCTCACGTACGGATCAAATGCTAGTGCAACATTACAAAGAAACTGCCTAGAGCAAACAATGCTAAAGAATAGAAAGTACCTAACAACGTAAATAAAAGGCAGAATTGAAGCATAATTGCAGTATCATTAGAAAATAATATACTTATCACTCAAAGTGCTACTAGCAATGTGTCCAAAGGTGTCCTAAGATTGTTTCGAGGTTTCGCCATCAGATACTACAAATAAAAATACAGAGATGCAATTCAACAACATAAGAATAGAAAACAATGGTCAAAACCATTACATGATGTTAAGGACTCAGATACAGAGATGTCTGTGCATCAGTCGCTCGATAGAAGCCGACCTCGGATCAAGTGCTGGATTATGTATCAATTTATCTTCACTATCCAAAATCAAATCACGGAGCACAAAAAATAACTAAAATCAAATTATGGATCAGGGGAAAACAACAAACAAGATTGGAGGGGCATGTAGTTATTCAGTGGTGGCAATAGGGTACCTCGTGCTTGGAGAACGACGCGAACTTGAAGCAGCGGAGCGCGACGTCCTCGAGCACGAAGTAGCGCTTGCGCGAGTACTGCATCCCAAATAGGTTGGATCGGAACAGGTACAGGCCCGTGATGGCAGCACCATCGTCTTGCCCACCTTCTGCGCTCGTCGTCCCGTAGTCTCCCCTCGGCTTCTTCCCTCACAAATTGCGACAGTTCTGTTCCAGAAGAAACAAGGTGGTATAGGTGACCTCCTAACATTCACATCACCATTACTGAGGAACATAATGACAACACATATAGATGGAGTATCTCATGATTATAGTAGTATAGCTAATATGTTGCTGTGAACAAATCATAATTACAATATGTTTGCCCAAGTGCAACATAATAGTTGTCGCTACCCTAAAACAGGGGTACCCCTTATTACAGTATGAAGACGCGGTGCCCGCGCGGCTATCTCTAGTCGCGTGGTAAACAACACCCGACCCCACCACGTGGACAGCTTCGGGGCCGCCACGTGGCCAGAGAAGATGATATACTCCAAGGTATCAACAGTGAGTCCGGACCCCCATGGAAAGGTACCGGGCCCCTGTATATGTAGACCGGACCTTCGGGAGAGGTCCGGGACCTCCACGGGCGCAAACCGGACCCCTAGGATGGGTTCCGGACCCCTCTGTGTGGGGTCTGGGCCACTCACAGCAGGGTCCCGAGATTTTGGGATGAAGAATACCCAGGCCTTAACCAAGGCCAGGCGGGGGTCCGGAGCCGACACGTGTCCGGACCATACCGTGTACGCTTCAGCTCCCCGCTCAGGCGGACACCCGATGCTGCCACGTGGCCTACTGCCCGTGACGTGAGCCAGCAGGCGGAGCCTGACGTAAGGCCTCTGGGCCGCGCGGCCTCTGCATTTATTGTGGATAAGGCACGCCGCCTGTCAATTCCACTGGCAGGTGATGTGCTGCCTCGGCATTTAATGAGCCCTGTCCATTCCACTGGCAGGCGATGTGCCGCCTCAGCATTTAATGTGCCTTGTCCACTCCACTGGCAGGCGGCGACCAGGCCATCCCGCAGGCAGCGTGCCTGTCCATTCCATTGGCAGGCAGTACGCCCGTGCTGCGGCGTACACTATGCTCATCATCACTCGCGCGTTACCGAGGAAGCAGCGCAGGATATCAATACTATATGCACTACGGACATTATGGCGCTCGGAGATCACCCTGGTGTGACAGACATTAGTTACTTCCTTCCGTTTTGCCCCTGGGCCCACATGTCAGGGCTCAGCATCCTTGTACGCGCCCCCTTGAGCTATAAAAGGGAGGGCACGCAACGTTACAAGACAGGTTCTCTCACACTCACTCAAGCTCACTTAGACTCTCAAACTCACAAGTTCATACAAGCTCTCAAGCTCAATACAACACACAGTGGAGTAGGGTATTATGCTTCGGCGGCCTGAACCACTCTAAATCCTTGTGTGTTCTTGTGTTCTTCCTGATTCCATCTAGCAGGCAAAACGCTTAGGCCCCTCCTCATCTAAGGATTTAGTGCGGGTGCATTCCGCCACCCGGCCAAAGAATTTCCTCTTCGACATTTGACGCGCCAGGTAGGGGGCTTGGCATTAGGTTTTCGCTTGTTTTTCTGCTCGACACCATGGTCCATATCGTCGAGCACCATGATTTCATGCCCGAGGACTTCCTGGTGGAGGAGGAGGTAGCGTCTTCCACATCGTGGGCCACCAACCTCCCTACGCCTGGTGCTGCTGCTGTGCACTCTGCGCGGCAGCACACTTCTGCGCAAACGTCCAGGGCGTCTAGGGCTGCGTTTGGGGCCCTGTCTGTGGCCAGAGAATTGCTGCGCCACCCTCCTAGCTCCATGGCCTCGCCGGGGGCCATGAAGCAGTGGCGTGACGACGTCGATCGACTGCTTGGTATGGCGCATTCTGGCTTAGCCAGGCCTAGGCCTCGATCATACCAACGTCAACATGAGGCGTCGGCGTCAGTGCGCTCACCCTCGGTGAGGGCCGCACCGACGGAGGACCTGCGAGCGGAACTCAACCGCAGGCGTGCGGGAGAGGACGCTCTAGTTTCTCTGGAGAGATCTAATGACCTGCGGGCAGAACTCAACCGCAGGCGTGCGGGCGAGGATGTCTGCGTCTCTTTGGAAAGGGCGAGTGAGTGTTGACAGAATGTCGAGGGTCGCAACCTCGACTACGACTTCACTACGGTTGCTCCGCAAACCCCAACGGGCGCCCGGATCCAGGCGGATGTCCCCTTGGCCGGTGTGGGCTGCGCCGCACTAGCGGATCATCTCCGCGCGGTAACTTGACCATCCAAGTTCCGGCCACACCTGCCGGAAAAGTATGACGATACGTCAAACCCGTCGGAATTATTGCAGGTGTACATCACCGCCATTACAGCAGCAGGTGGAGACATCGCTGTAATGGCAACATATTTCCATGTAGTCTTGTCTGGGCTAGCCTGGACTTGGCTCATGAACCTTACCCCGGGATTGATCTACTCCTAGGAAGAGCTCTGCGCGTGGTTCACAGCGAACTTCGCCAGCGCTTACCAGCAGCATGGCATGGAGGCCCACCTCCACGCAGTGAGGCAGGAGCCCAGGGAAACTCTCCGGGCGTTTATCTCCCGCTTCACCAAGGTACGAGGCACTATACCTCATATTTCCGATGATTCCATCATCACCGCTTTTCGCCAGGGAGTACGTGATGAAAAGATGTTGGAGAAGTTAGCCACGCATGATGTGGAGACTGTCACCACACTCTTTGCTCTGTCAGACAAGTGTGCCAGAGCTGTCGAGGGCCATGCATGGCACTCGGCACCGCAGACCGGGGTCGCCCAGACGGGTGGCTCGGGTGCCGTCACCCAGGACAGCAAAAAGAAGAAGAAGAACTGCAACCTCTAGAGGCTGCCGTCTACTGCTCCGGTCGTCGCAGCCGCGACTAGGGGCCGGAGCGAGCGCAACAGGCGCCCACGACCGCAGAGGGGTAATAGCGGCTCATGCCCTGTGCACCCCAACATTCGCCACAGCGCCGCGGAGTATCGCGAGATCATCGAGCTCGCGAGGCGCGTCAGCGAGCGGCGCGAGCAGACTTCCAAGGATAGCTCCCCACCTCGTCGCCGGCCTGGCAAGGAAAGGGTCAACGACGGCGAGGTGGCCGTGGGAGAACGGGACCTCGGGTATCAGTCACTTGAGGGGGTCCTGAAGGATGTTTTCACCGGAGGCTTGAGAGCACCTAGAGGGGGGGTGAATATGTGATCCTGTAAAATCAAATGCTAATAGCCACAAAAACTTAAGTTAAAGTGTTAGTATGGCTAAGTGGTTGAGAGACGGGTTCTTGTGGACAAAACAATCACAGAGAAAGCAATCACAAGAGACACGCAATTTTTATCTCGTGGTTCGGCCAAGTAACACTTGCCTACTTCCACGTTGTGGCATCCCAATGCACGAGGGTTGCACTCAACCCCTTTCAAGTGATCCAATGATCGACTTGAATACCACGGCTTTCTTCCTTATAGTCTTCTTCCCGTTTGCGAGGAATCTCCACAAGTTGGAGCCTCTCGCCCTTACAATATTGATCACAAAGAGCGCACAAGAGTAAGTTTGAGAAGAGCAACACACACAAGACTCAAATACGCAGCACAACCATGCACACAAGTCACGACTTGAGCTCGAAACACAACACATGGAGTTCACGACTCAAATGGAGCTCAAATCGCTAACACAAAGAATCGAATGCGTGGAGTTGGAGTCTTGGAGTCTTAGGATGCTTAGTGAATGCTTGGGTGACTCCTCCATGCGCCTAGGGGTCCCTTTTATAGCCCCAAGGCAGCTAGGAGCCGTTGGAGGCAAACTTGGAAGGCCATTCTTGCCTTCTATCGAGTGGCGCACCGGATAGTCCGGTGCGCCACCGGACAGCTACTGTAGCCTATCCAGTGCGCGATTGCCTTCCAAATTGGGCACAGTCGACCGTTGCAGCTTCGGGCCCGTTGGCGCACCGGACACAGTCCGGTGCACATCGGACAGTCCGGTGCCCCCTGCCGACCGTTGGCGCGACCACGTGTCGCGCGAAGATTGCGCGGCTGATCGTTGGTGCTGGCGATCGTTGGCTCACCGGACAGTCCGGTGAATTATAGTCGTACACCGCTGTTGAAACCCGAGAGCGGTCATTTCACCGGAGACCAGCCTGGCGCACTAGACACTGTCTGGTGCACCACCGGATAGTCCGGTATGCCAAGTCGAGCTGGAGTTTGCTGCACATATCCAACTCTTTTTCCAATTTTTTTCTTACTGTTTCTAGCACTTAGACAAAACACATTAGTACTCAAAACAATGTACTAAGTCTAGAAACATACCTTTTTCCTTGATTTGCACTTCTCACTTTATTTGGCACATTTGAACTTAATTAAATGTGTTGGGCACTTAATCACCAAAACATTATAGAAATTGCCCAAGGGCACATTTCCCTTTCAAGGCTCCGACTCCGATGACGACAGCTAGCCGAGCTATTGGGGAGACCCCGTTCTTCCTGGTCTGTGGGGCCGAAGCCTGCCTTCCCCCGGAAACCCTTATGGGCTCCCCACGGGTCCAGTCTTTTGATGAGTCTATGCAGGAACAGCTACGACGTGAGGACGTGGACTTCATCGACGAACGTATATGGCAAGCGGCGATCCGAAATGCACGATACAACCAAGCGTTCGGGTGCTACTACCAGCAGTTCATGCATAGTAGGGAGCTCAGGGTCGGGGACCTGGTCCTAAGGCGAATTCTAAACCAAGAAGGGCTCCACAAACTCCCCTCCAGTTGGGAAGGACCCTTCGAGGTGACCGAAGTATGCCGACCCGGGTGTGTTCGCTGTTGGGGCGAAGGCGAAGACGCCACCCTTCGCTCGATGCCTTTGCCAGCCTCGCTGCACCAACGGAGACAAGACGACTGGCGGACTTACCCTTCGTCCCACGCGCCGCCGGACGAAGGCCTGTGACGAGGTCGTCCCATCTCGCGGCCTCGTCCAACATGGAGGCCCACGTGTGATCCGGCCCATTGTAACAGGCCCTGCATGGCCGCTGCGCATTACGGGCCTAATTTGTAAAGGTCTCCCTATAATTACAGTCTGTAACCCTGCTTTATGGGAATATTTCGGGGATAACCTAGGCACCTGAGGGCACATGCGTCCTTAACTCAGGACGCTGGGCACTCAGATACCTATAAATACCCCCGCACGGCGCCCTTGAGAGGCTAGATTAACAGAGCTTTTGCCATCTCAAATTGAAACCTTGTTTACGTTGCTCTCACTCCCCCGTTGGATCATCTTGCTCGGGAGAGCAAGTTCCAACATCCGCCTCTCCACAACTGAAGGAGTGCCTCTTCCCAATCCCTAGAACATAGAGCATCTCCATAAGTTCTAACCATAGGAGCAAATCTGAGGGACTAGGGTTTCTTCTTTTTGTAACTAGGTTGTGCATATGTGTACGCCAGCCCCGTGAGGTCCGCCCTCATAAGCCCAGCCTGTTGGCCTGCACCCATGCATATCAAGTTATAAAGAAAAGATCTACCCCCTTCAGATGTGTTTCTGTGATGATTTTATTCTGCTGCAGCTCCCAGATTTTATTTTTTATCTAACCCACCCATACAGTTCCCACCTTTGCTGGTATGATGACATCTAGATTGAGTAGCCAGGTTTGTAGTTTAGGACCCCTCTACAAAGGCAGGGGGTCCAGCAGCCTGGGGGCCAGTTCTAGAGAATGGGCGCCTGCTCCCTGGGGCGGTCCGGAGCTGTGTAGTCGCTTAGCTTGGTTCCGTACCCTAAGCTTGCACGCTCCACCGCTCTAGGACGGGTACCCTAGTATTTGGAACTATAGTCCTGTGGGTGCGGCAACCTAGGGTCCGGTTCTAGAGAACGGACACACATCCCCTGGGGTGGTCCGAAGCTGTGTAGCCGCTTAGCTTGGTCTCGTACCCTAAGCCTACACACTCTACCACTCTACGACGGGTGCCCTAGTATTTGGAGCTGTGATCCACGGGGTCTGGACACACGGATTGGCTTCCTGGTCTAAATCCTGCAGGTCCTATTGCGTGAATCAAAGGATGGCTGATACCAGACGATGGGTCCTATGGGTGTGCTACTAACACTCCCTAGCCGAAGCTGTGTACAGGTCCAGGTCCCAGTCGAGGCTACCTTCTGGGGGGCGGGTCACCAACTCTTTCTTAGGTATGCTGGTATCCAGCCTCGACACGTCAAGCCTACATCCCAAGGGAGCCAAGTACCAGAAGAGGAGTTGGTAACACCACACACAGCAAGAACAAATGCCATACAGATAAGAGTTGTTTAATTGATAGTTCCCAAAAGCATCTTACAAAAACAAAAGTTATTACATCCGCCTTCAAGCGGAGCCCTAGCCTCATTTCTATAGGTATGAACTACTCGACATCAGTAGGGTCGCGCTGGAAGCACGTGGCAGTCGTCTCCACGGCATCTTGTACGTCCTCCCGGGCGGCGTCTCCAGTGTCGGCAACCAGACCAACGATCACTACCACCACCCGTAGGCACCCTCCCTCAGCGCCGTCATAGCACAGCTACCGCCGCAACCGCCAGGCGCAGGCCTGCTGCTCACCCTGAACACGGTGGCGGCCACTGGGAACAGCGGCGCTAGCAGCAACCCGGTTCTACAGCTTGCCAACGACGGCGGCCTCCTCGATGCGTGCGTCAAGGCAAAGGAGTCCTCATCGTTGGAGGCGACATCGAGGCCATCAAGGCCAAAGAGGTGGGGGCGCGGTAGCGCACGGCGCTCGGCGGCTTGGCTGCTGAGACAGAGCCGGAGCTGTACCAGTTCATGGAGGCGTACCACGAGGTGCTGGTGAAGTTCAGGGAGGAGAAGACGAGGCCGCTGTAGGAGGTAATGAAGTTCATGCGAAAGATGGAGCCGCAACTCAACTCGCTTTCCACCTCCGGAAGGTCGCTGCATAACACCCTTTCGTTTGAGCGCTGGCGAAAGAAGCGCCACCCCCACGAACATCTCGCAGAGGTGGGTGAAGATGGCCGCCTAGAGGATGGAGTGGGGCGTGAGATGCTGAAGTTGGAGGCCGAGCTCCTCCAGCAGCAGCAGTAGGAAGAAAGGCGAGATCGGCAGCGCCAACCTGCAGGAGAGGTAGGAGACGAAGAGCACGAACTCCCCGGCGGCGAGATCGCCGAGGGGAGAGGCGCCGGTGCGGATCCTTCCGGTGAATGCTGGTGCGCTTCATTCGAGCAGGTTGTGTACCAGGTTGAGTGCCCCCTCGGACTGGAAACGCTCGGGATGGACTAGCGAGGCCATGGCGACTACGGCGGCGGAAAGCAGGAGAGCTCGAAGGCGAAAGGGCGTAGCAGTTGGGAGAAAATGCGAAAGCGTAATTGCTGCACGCGGGGTGAATCCCTTTTCAAGGCAGACTCTCCTGCTTGCGCCCCGAGACGCCACGGAAAATCTCACCTGACGCGCACCAAAGCAACCCAGCCTATGACACGGGGCCCGGGTCCACAAGTCATACAGCTGGTGTGCGGGTCTCCAAGTGCGAAGAAGGCAAACCGCCACGCGAGGAGCATCGCCCGCGGTAGTGCGCCTCTTCATCTCCACCGAAAACAATGCCCTAGCCTATGACACGGGGGCCCAGGTCCACAAGTCATACAGCTGGTGGGCTAGTCTCCGAGTGCGGAGAAGGCGAACCGCCATGCAAGGAGCGAACCACCGCCCGCGGTAGTGCGCCTCTTCATCTCCGCTGAAAGCAGCGGCCCAGTCTATGACACGGGGGCCTAGGCCCACAAGTCATACTTCTTGGGTATCGGTTCCTGGGTGCAGGAAGAGCGAACCGCCGCTCGCGCTAGTACTGCGCCTCCTCGGGGCCGCCGCAGAAGACAGAGAAGGTGACTTTTTAAACCAATGCAGCGGTATCGAGGCGCCTCGCGTGTGGCCCAGCGAAACCATCAGGCGTGGGGGTCGCGGGTCAGTCAGCCGCGGGGACAGACATGGCAGTTGGCGTGATCGAAGGCGGATTGGCGATGATTACGTCAGCGAACGCACGGAAGCGGCGCGCCAATCGCCAATCAAGCTTTGGCCCCACCTGCAGGCTCGTATCCTCCCCTGAGGTGGGCCCAGGGGCCACTGTCGGTACCCTGAAACAGGGGTACCCTTTACTACAGTATGAAGACGCGGTGCCCGCGCGGCTATCTCTAGTCGCGTGGTAAACAACACCCGACCCCCACCACGTGGACAGCTCTGGGGCCACCACGTGGCTAGAGAAGATGATATACTCCAAGGTATCAATAGTGAGTCCGGACCCCTGTATATGTAGACCGGACCTCCGGGAGAGGTCCGGGACCTCCACGGGCGCAAACCGGACCCCTAGGATGGGTTCTGGACCCCTCTGTGTGGGGTCCGGGCCACTCACAATAGGGTCCCGGGATTCTGGGACGAAGAATACACAGGCCTTAACCAAGGCCAAGCGGGGGTCCAGAGCCGACACGTGTCCGGACCATACAGTGTACGCTTCAGCTCCCCGCTCAGGCGGAGACCCGATGCTGCCACATGGCCTACTGCCTGTGACGTGAGTCAGCGGGCAGAGCCTGACGAAAGGCCTCTAGGCCGCGTGGCCTCTGCATTTATTGTGGATAAGGCACGCCGCCTGTCAATTCCACTGGCAGGTGATGTGCCGCCTCGGCATTTAATGAGCCCTGTCCATTCCACTGGCAGGCGATGTGCCGCCTCAGCATTTAATGTGCCCTGTCCACTCCGCTGGTAGGCGGCGACCAGGCCATCCCACAGGCGGCGTGCCTGTTCGTTCCATTGGCAGGTAGTACGCCCGTGCTGCGGCGTACACTATGCTCATCATCACTCGCGCATTACCGAGGAAGCAGCGTGGGATATCAATACTATATGCACTACGGATATTATGGCGCTCGGAGATTGTCGGTGTTTTGAGTCCGACCGCGCACCCAGGGTTGCCCCTCGAGGTGCTTTTTGGAGTAGGACAGTGTTACCGACTGTAGCTCGATGGTTCGTGCCAGATGCATGAGAGACAGTGGACAATTTTGTACAGGTTCGGGCCGCTTTGAGATGCGTAATACCCTACGTCCTGTCGTGGATACTTTGTGTGTTGGGTTACAAGGGGGTTCTCTAGTATCAAGGATGTTAGAGAACTATGTAGATGGCTAAGTAGTGAGATGTTTTTGAGGGGATGCCCCCTAGGCCTTATATACTCGACTGTGGGGCATTACATGCGGATATGATAACAATGCGAGCCTAAGTAATAGTGAACCAACTGAGCCTATCTTCCTATAATTCCGCCGACCTATCTCCATTCAGTTCCGATGTATGAGGACACTGTACGGGAAGGTTGGATCATTGCTGCGGTTGCTGCTCAAATTCATCGGGTCGTCTGGGCTTGCGTTGATCCAATCTTGTGTCGATCCACTTCACTGGACGTCCCTCCCCAGGCCCACGAAGGGATGACCTTGAGAACTATTGGGCCCAAGGCCTTTCGCAAGGTCTTTTAGCCTTCCAGTGGACACGGGGATATCTGTCCCACAAGCCCCCAATCTTTGGGTTGATTTTGAAATAACCGACCCAAAGATTCTAGGTCCAGCTTGCAGTTTTTGATTTTAATAAGGAATGCCTTGAAAATAGGTCTGTCGGGCCATTGCTTCTGAACTCTGAGTGACTCGGTAAAAACGATCTTCTGTTGCTTTCTTCTGCCATTATTCATCGGCCTTCGCTTTATTCCTCAGAAATCGGTACTCTGTCTCGGGTTTATGCTTTGGAGATCAGCATTCTACTCTTTGAATTTCAGGAATCATTGGGTGCACCCCCCGAGCTTCGAGTGGATTACTGAAAATAATCCACTCGAAGGTCTTCATCTCAAGTCTTTTCAGAAATCGTTTTTTATCTTCAACTCATGCTTTAGAAGTCAGCATTGTTTTATTTTCATCTCATGCTTTAGAAATTAGCATTTTGTCTTTTTGGGGTTGATGATCCATTGGGTGCACCGGAGGTGCACCCAATGGGTGTAGCCCCCGAGCTTTGAGTGGATTACTGAAAATAATCTACTCAAAGGTCTTCATCTCGTGCTATTTTTAGGAATCATCCTTTCATCTTCGCCGAATGCCTTAGAAACCAGCATTATATCATCAACTTTATGCTTTAGAGGTCAGCATACAGTTTTGCTTTTGAGATCGAGCATGCGATCTGCCCATGTCCTGTTAGGTTTGAAATTTATTTGATCTACGACAGATTGGATGTTCGGTAGATGGCTCTTGGCTAGTCTTCATATCACTTCGTGCTTCAATGCTTCTGTTGATTAGACTTGTACCTCCTCGGCTATTTTTGGCTTTTCTCTGATCTCCGTCGATATATTCCTTCTATCTTGATACATTCATTGCGTATACTGTATGGATGTGACTGCTTGGGAAAATCTATTAAAAATTCCTGGACGTCCCCCCCAATGGGTGTAGGCAAGGGACGACTTGGTGCGCTGAGCGTTTAGCAAACTGCTCCTGAGTAGTAACTTGATGTGACCGCGGGTGTAATCATATCGTCCAAGCAGTTGACTTGAGTCCCAATGGGTGTCGTGTTACATGAAACGACGCTAGCCGCCTGACTTGTTTCCAGACGATTTGAATTGCTTATTGAATATTTGCGACTATTCAGTGACCGTGGTAGGAGGTGAGCGGTTGCCTTCTTCTTCTATAAATAGTGTGCTTGCTTCACTGGCGTCTTCACACATCTCTCTGTCGCTTGTTGCTTACTCTCTTCTCTTCTCTTCTACTCCACCATGGGCAAGAGCAAGAAAGGCGGAAGCTCCTCGCACCATTCCGGCAACAAGCGGAAGCGCGAGCCGACTCCTCCCTCGAAGGACTTCGGCGATTCCAAGTACTCGGAGGAGGAGGTCTCCTCCGAGTCCGAGGGGTTGTCGGTCCACACCTCTCCCCCAGCGTTGTCTGACGACTTAGACGATTCCCAGGGGATTGCTGCGGAGGTGTGGACATACATCCGGGCCGTCGAGCACGCTGGGCTCGAGGGCTCGGATGAGTCGAAGGTCTCCTCGGACGAGGGGAACTCCTCTGACTCATCCGAGGAGGGGAGCAACGGTGATGACGGCGGCGAGGGCGACGGTGACGACGGGGGCGACAGCGGCGATGGCGACGGCGACGGCAAGGGCGACGACAAGGGCGGCAGCGGCAAGGCCAGTGGCTAGGTGCCACTGGTTTAGATGTCAGTATAGATAAATAGCAGTAGAAGTAGTATTAGTAGAATAATGTAGTAGTAGTTAGTAGTATAGTGTAGTGAAATGTAATGTAGTAGTGTAATGTATCGAACAGTGGGAAGAAGACCAACTCATAATGAGTTGGTTTTTAAGTTTGTGGAAATACTTCCCCTCCTTATATAATGAAGAAGACTTCATCCTGTTCTGTGTGCGTTTCTTTGCTTTTCCACCGTTCCTTTTGCAGTCGGTCGATCGATCGTATTTGTGCTTAATGTAGCCATTGTTCTCGGAGGTAATGCTTGAGTAACGACTTGGAATTGTTGAGTCGCATTTTAAGTCCGCCTGCATATTTGTAGAGAAAAAACGGCTGATTTACTGTCAGTATCTTCAGAGGTAATAATCGAATGTTTTTTTTGCGACGCTGGTGTTTTAGAGGTAACAACCGAGTCCTTTTGAGCCACATCAGCGTTTTAGAAATAACGACCGAGTGATTACTGGTGACATCGGCGTTTTAGAAGTAACAGCTGAGTTATATCGAGCTGTGTCGGCGTTTTAGAAATAACGGCCGAGTGAGGATTGGTGACGTCAGCGTTTTAGAAATAACAGCTGAGTTACATCAAGCCATGCCAGTGTTTTAGAAGTAACAGCCGAGTGACGACTGGACACTTTTAGAATCGGTGCCTGACCCGGGAAAACCCCATTTGTACCGCGCCGTCGCATGCCTCTGCATTCTGAGCCCTAGCCTTATTTCTGCTTCTAGACCTTCTCTGTTTCCCTGTGATCTTGCTTTCGCTCAGTTCGCCGACGAGATTGAGATGGCGCCCAAGCGGAAGAGTCAGAATTCCACCGCTGCGATTATTCCTCCCATCAATCCCAACAACCAATTATCTTTCGCAGGTAATCATATGTCTGCTGTTTCCGAGTCGGACCTTCTCCATCTTGTCTCTGTCGGAGTTCTTCCTCCAAAGGAGCTTTGCTCTTGGCGGATCTGTTGTGGGGTTACTGTCCCGATGGAGGATACCCACGAGTCCGTTATTTACATTCCTTTTTCTCATCCGCGGCCTTGCTCTTCCTATTTCTCCTTTCTTTCGTGGTCTCCTTGATTTCTACCATCTGAATCTGACTCATCTGAATCCCAACTCTATTCTGCAAGTTTTTGTTTTTGTTCGCTTGTGTGAAGCCTACCTTGGAATCCTGTCGCATTTTGGCTTGTGGAAGTACTTATATCATTGTCGGCCTGGAATGGCCGGGGGGCAGCACCAGCTCGTGGGTGGTGCGAGTTTGGAGATGCGCCGTGGGAGGAAGACAGAATACCTCGACATCCCACTCAAGGACAGCATCAAAGGATGGCGCTTGGAGTGGTTTATTGTAGAGAATCATGGCAAGTCCCTCCCCCCTCGGTTAGGGAGACAGCCGGATGTTCGTGCTCCAAGTTGGACTGAATCCCCCACAGACTTGGAGATAACAGAGGCCAAGGTTCTACTTGCTGAAATTGGTTTGTTGAAGGAGAGAGGTCTGACTGCTGAAGCTGTAGTTGCAGACTTTGTTTTTAAGAACATTCAGCCACTGAAGGACAGAGCATACCCGGCTTATTTGTATAGTGGTGTCACTTATTCAACCCGGGTTACCAACAAGAGGATTCCTGCTGTGGATTTGGTAAGCCGACTGGAGATGATTCTTAGGGGCAAAGTATCGAATATTGGTGCTCCTGTTGCATATTCTGCCTGGAATCTGCCACCTTCCAAGACTTTTTCCAAATTTGTGTCCAATCCTCCTGCTAGTGACAGTGGCTTGGGTCTTAGAGTGCGACCCTCTCCCGAAGAAGTCGAGGCTCTGGTTGCTTCACTTGGTGATCTCCCCAATGATGAGAGGCAAGTTCACTTTGAGATGCCTATAAACCCGAGCGATGTAGAGATAAGCGCTATGCTGGACATGTTGGCTGAGGATTCTTCTGACTCGGTCCCTGCTGAAACCATAGCTGTTGCAACTATCCCAGAGCCTGAAAAAACCTTGAATGCTCAAAAGTCTGATGGTGCTCGCCCAAAGCGACTTCGCCTGACTAGTCATCCAACTGCTCCTGCCGAGGGGAAGAAGAAGAAAAAGAGGAGGTTTCAGTGTGTGTCTTGTTTGGACCAGGATGCTGGCCCTTCTGCTCCTGCTGCTGAAGAAGTGCCAGTGGAACTTTTTACTAGAGCTGATCCCAATGGGTGTGACCCTGCTGACGCTGACCCCAATGGGTGTGACCTCGATGATCCTGAACCCACTGGATGTGATCCTGCTCAAGCTGATCCCAATGGGTGTGTTGTTCGTATTGTTGACGAGGATGAGGAAGAAGAGGAGGAAATCCCCTTAATTCGGAAAAACAGTCGACGCTACCTAGTCAGTGGGGAGAGTAGTGATGTTCCTTCTCCAGCTTTGTTTGCTCTCGTTGGTCTGCAAGAGTTGTCCATAGCAAATTTTGATCAAGCTCTCAAGGATACGGTTCCTGAAGATCTGCTGTCCAAGCCAACAGATGGTGGTATGATGGACGTTTGCACTGACATTCCGGATGTGGGGTTACAGTTATCCTGAGCAGCGTCTCGAGCCTCGTCGACCTTGGAGTGCGGTCTTCAGAGTCAAGAAGCTGGTCTAGGTTGCTCCACTCCCATGGAGGTGACTGAGAATCCTTTAGCCTTAGAGGTGGCTGCTACAGAGAACTCGGTCCCCAAGGATGGCGCCAGCGGTTACCCAGCCCCCAAGGGTGTTGCCGGTAATGATCCGGCTCGGGTGGGCAGCGCGAGCTACAACCTAGCCCCCGAGGGTGCTGCCGGTGGTGATCCGGCTCCGACAGGCAATGCGGGCTGCGACCCAGCCCCCGAGGGTGTCCGAGCGGGCTCCCCTTCTCATACCTCCATGGATGTCCACGTCGGATCTTCTCCTCCACATTCTGATTGTATGGCAGCAGCACGTGCTTCAAATCAGGAAGTCGCCTTAGAGGCCGACGCACCTGACGCTAGAGTTTTGATTCCTGCTGGTGATGTTGAGTTGATCCCCAATGATGCTCTTCAGATTGCCTCGGTTGATATTCCTTCATAGAGTCACCAACTGGCTTCTCATGATTTGGGGCTTCCTTCGTTCTTCTCCAATCTTCAGGTAATTTGGCTTTTCCCGATCTGGCTATACTCCGGGCAAAATTCTGTCTTTGCACTCATTCGTTTTCAATATCAGGCTTTGGTTGACGAGATGGCTAGTCAGATGAGATCATAGGGTGCCTCTATCCCAGAAAGAGCTCTGTCTCTGACGTATTGGAATCCCATGCTGCTTCAGCGGCGGGTATCTGATTTGGAGATGACAAATGCTGGTTAGTGCCTATATTTCCTCTTTGGCTACTTGATTAATCTGCTTTTTACTGAGTATCTTTCTTCAACCATTTCTTGCTAGATATGGTCTGGTGGTACTCTGAGCTCGAGGAGAAGTATTCTCAAGGTCAGATGGACCCGGCTCGAGTTTATGCTTCTTTAGATTATGCCAATTTATTGAATTCCTCTCTCAGTGCTCAGCTTGACTCTTAAAGGGTGGCTAATGAAGTAAGTTTACTTGACTTTCTCTGTTGTGTTCTTACTGCCTGCTGGGTGTTTGAGAGTTGATTCTTGTCTGCAGGGAGTAAAAGTGCCCTTGCCGCTTCTCGCGATAACCTTGATAGGTTGTATCGCGACGCCAACAATTCTTTGACTATCTTGGAGAGGAGCCATCGTTTTACCATGGCGGATTTGGATAATCACCATTACAAGCTGCAAGAGTCCCAGGATGAAATCCTTCGTCTTAGGCAATTGGTGTCAAGCAAAGATTCTATCATCAAGGATCTGTGCGCTTCCAAAAGATCAGTCGTCCAGGAGCTAGAAGCTGCTCGGCTGGTGGTCAAGGCTGCTGAAGACACTTCCGCTACTTTGAAGGCTCAGCGCGACAAGGCTATGGACAAAGCCATTCGCGCGGGGCAGATCTTGATGAGAAGGTCGGGCGTGATTGTTCCTGACGACATAATTGCTGATGTCAACGCTGCTCCTGACTCTTCGAGCCGCCCTTCTTCATCAGTTGCTCATGAGAAAAACATTACCAAGTAGAAACACTGAACGCATTGTGTATGTGGTCAGTGTGCTCGAATATTCTGTTAGAAAGTGTTCTCAGTACTGAATGCTATTATTATTTTTCTGTTGTTTGAATTCAACAGTTGTTACGATTGCAGAAGTAAAAGCAGTGTGATGGTTTTGAAACTTCTTTCTATTTCACGAGGCATAGAGGTCGCCCTAAGACGAGTAATCACAAGCGTGCTTATGCTGGATCGAGTAGACGTGAGCATGTCACGCCAATTTAAGTCACTACCGACTTAAACCGACTGCTCCGTTTGTAGGGTCTAGTGGTCACCCTAGGTTAAGTAAGCATGAGCATGTCACACCGCCTTAAGTCATTGCCGACTTAAGCCGATTGCTCCGTTCATAGGGTATAGTGGTCACCCTGGATTAAGTAAGCATGAGCATGTCACACCGCCTTAAGTCTTTGCCGACTTAAGCCGATTGCTCCGTTAGTAGGGCATAGTGGTCACCCTGGGTTAAGTAAGCGTGAGCATGTCACACCGCCTTAAGTCATTGCCGACTTAAGCCGATTGCTCCGTTAGTAGGACATAGTGGTCACCCTAGGTTAAGTAAGCGTGAGCATGTCACACCGCCTTAAGTCATTGCCGACTTAAGCTGATTGCTCCGTTCGTGGGGTATAGTGGTCACCCTGGGTCGAGTAAGCATGTAGATTGACAATAAACAATTCGAGTGCCTTTGAGAATAAAGTCTTTTTATTGATGGTGTATTTTCCAATTACAGAATACAATGCCGCCCCAATAGCTTTTGAAATCTAGCTAGGGGTAAAACTTCCTGAGATGCTCTATATTCCATGAGTTCCCTATTTTCGTGCCATCCATTTGAGTAAGTCGATATGATCTAGGCCGAGTGACTTCTGCTACTATGAATGGTCCTTCCCATAGTGGCGAAAATTTGTGCCGTCCCTCCCCCGCTAGAATTCGACGGAGGACAAGATCTCCCACTGCAAAGGATCGATGTCGTATGGCCTTATCATGATAGCGCCTCAGAGTTTGCTGATACCTGGCTGACTGGATCATTGTATTCAATCGTTCTTCTTCTAGTATATCAACATCCTCCAGTCTAGTGGCCTCAGCTTCAGCTATGTTTTCGAAGATCAATCTTGGTGCCCCAAACTTGAGATCAGCAGGTAGCACTGCCTCCGAACCATAGACCATAAAGAAGGGAGTGTTTCCATGCAAAGCTCGGCTAGGTTGAGTTCTTAGGCTCCAGACCACATACGGCAATTCTCTGATCCACTTTCCTGTGAACTTTTCATTCTTGTCGAAGACTTTTCTTTTTGAGTGCTTCCAATATCATTCTATTGGCTCTTTCTACCTGCCCGTTGGCTCTCGGGTGTGCCACTGATGCATATTTGATTTGGATGCTTTTTTGTTTGCAGAAATCAAAGAACTCTGAACTAGTGAAATTGGATCCTAGGTCAGTTATGATGCTATTCGGTATTCCGAACCTGAATATTATGTCTTCTATGAATTCCACTAGCTTAGCCGAAGTTAGAGAAGCGATGGGCTTGTACTCTATCCACTTAGTGAATTTGACAATAGCAACCAGTACATGAGTGTATCCTCCTTGAGCTTTCTTGAAGGGTCCAATCATATCCAGCCCCCAGCACGTGAATGGCCATGTTACAGGTATGGTTTGCAGTTGCTGTGCTGGTAGATGTTGCTGTTTTGATAAGTATTGACAAGCTTCACATCTCTGGACTAACTCGGCTGCGTCACTCTTTGCCGTTGGACAGTAGAAACTAGACCTGAAGACCTTCCCAACCAAAGTCCTGGATGCTGCGTGTATCCTGCATTGCCCAGCGTGGATCTCATCTAGCAGTTGCTTCCCAGTAGCTGAAAGAATGCATTTCATGATGACTCCTGTTGCGCCCCTTCTGTATAGTGTTTCCCCAATGAGAGTATAGTGAGCTGACTGCCTTGCAATGCGCTCTGCTGCATTTCTGTCATCCGGCTCCTCCTCATTCTTTATACATCTGATGATTGGTTCCCTCCAGTCATCAGAATCTGACTCTAGTTGGCTCAGAATATTGCACTCTTCTGCCCGATCTAATGAAATGCTCAGGCGTAGTACTTCTTGGACAAAAACTCCAGGCAGGACCTGAGTTCGACTGGATCCTAGCTTTAACAACGCATCAGCTGCCGCGTTGCGATCTCTCTCCACATGATGAAATTCCAGCCCTTCGAATTTGTCTTCTAGCTTTCGGACGGCGGTGCAGTATTTTCCCATGGAGTCATTCGAGCAGCTCACAGGCCCACTTGGCTATTCTTCCGATGGCTTCTTTGTTGTGGAGAATATCCCCTATTGGAAATCCAGTGACTACTATGACTTTGTGATCGTCAAAGTAGTGATGGAGCTTGCGTGCAGTTAGGAGTACTGCATGCAATAGTTTTTGAACTTGAGGATATTTCTTCTTCGAGGGACCCAGGACTTCACTGATGAAATAGACTGGATGTTGTACTGGGTATGCATGTCCTTCTTCTACTCGCTCGATTACCAACGTGGTGCTCACCACGTGAGTCGTGCAAGAGATGTATAACAGCAGATCTTCGGCTGGTTGACTCGGTGTGGCTCGGCGTGGCGGCTTTAGCACTGGTGGTGTTGTCAGGAATTTCTTCGGGGCATCTAGAGCTTCCTGAGCCTCTGAAGTCCACTGGAACTTGTCTACCTTCTTGAGCAACTTGTAGAACGGTAGGCCTTTTTCTCCCAACCTTGATATGAACCTGCTTAGGGCTGCCATGCATCCAGTAAGTCTTTGTACTTTCTTCTGTGATCGTGGTGCCTCCATTCTCATGATAGCCTCGATCTTTTCTGGATTGGCCTCAATTCCCCGATGGCTGACAATAAACCCGAGCAATTTTCCTGCTGGTACTCCAAAGACACACTTTTCAGGATTAAGCTTCCATCGATATTGCCGCAGACTGTTGAAGACCAGCTGTAAATCTTCAATGAAATTTTCTGAGTTTTCTGTCTTGATCACCACTTCATCCACATAAGCTTCCACACGCTTGCCCCAGTGGTTGGCTAAGCATGTCTGAATGGCTCTCTAGTAAGTCGCTCCAGCGTTTTTGAGGCCAAACAACATGGAGGTATAGCAGAAAGCCCCGAACAGGGTGATGAATGCTGTTTTTCCTCGTCTTCTTTTTCCAAGCTGATCTGATGATACCCGGAGTAGCAAGCTAAGAAAGACAACACAGAACACCCGGCAATCGAGTCTACCACCTGGTCTATTCTAGGAAGTCTGAAGGGATCCTTCGGACAGTGTTTGTTGAGATCCGTATAGTCGACACACATGCACCAATCCACTTTATTCTTTTTGAGTACAAGAACAGGATTTGCTAACCACTCAGGATGTAACACTTCTCTAATGAATCCTGCCGCGACCAAGCGAGCCAGCTCTGCACGAATGGCTTCTCTCTTGTTAGGCATGAAACGACGTAATTTTTGTCGGATCGGCCTCGCCTGGGGGTAAACCTTCAGTTTGTGCTCGACCAGTTCCCTCGGGACTCCCGGCATATCCGCAGGTTGCCATGCGAATACGTCTCGGTTATCTTGCAGAAACTGGACGAGCGTGCCTTCCTATTTGTCATCCAGGCTGGAACTGATGATGGCAGTCTTGCGCTTATCGGCGAACCCAAGGTTGATTCTCTTGGTTTCTTCAGTCGGCCGCATAGAGGTCACGGCTTGAGCTTCATTCGCGGGTACCGCGAGGTCTTCCACAGGCTTTGAGTTCGCCTGCATAGAAGAAGTCGTCGATGGCTTGGTGGTGAGGGCCGCCTGAATGGCCACTCGGAAACACTCTGCGGCGCCTTGAAAGTCAGCGCGCACAGTTATGATTCCTTGTGATCCTGGCATCTTCAATATCATGTACATATAATGTGGAATGGCCATGAACTTTGCCAGTCCAGGCCTGTCGATGATGGCGTTGTATCCGCAGTCGAAGTTCGCAACCTCGAACCTTAGGAACTCGGTTTTGTAGTTTTCCAGAGTTCCGAAGGTGACCGGCATGTAGATGTGTCCGAGTGGATATTCTCCTTCAGTCGGCACGATGCCGAAGAAAGGAGTCTCTGACTCGTGGAGCTCTTTGAGGGGAACTCCCAAGCCTTGAAGCGTCCGGGGGAAGGTGACGTTGATGCTGCTTCCCCCGTCCACTAACACCTTCTTCACCATGCTCTCTCGGATCACCAGGTCGACGAGGAGCGGGTACTTGCCCGGGTGATCGAAGTTGAGCCATTGATCTGCCCGAGTGAAGGTAATCGGGTGCTCAGACCATCGATATGGGGCGGGAGGGCCGGTGGCCGCCACCAGTATCTGACGGTCATTGAGCTTCTGTTGCCTCTTACTTTCCTGCAATCCATGTCCGCCGAAGATGACGTTGACTTCTCCATCGACGTGCGGGAATGCTCCGCCTCCTCCCCCCTCCTGTTGTTGAGGTTGTCGAGGTTCTCTAGGTCCTCCTCGTGGTGGGGGAGGTGGCAGAGGTTGGAAGGGTCGTCCGTTCCCCACGGAGTGCTTGAAGTCTCTGTAGTTCCGGAGAGTGTGGCGCATGTCTTTGTGGTACGGGCATTGGGCGTCGAGGATGTCGTCCAGTGTACGTTCGCCTCCACGAGGTCCTCCTCGGGCACGAGAGGCGGGTGGTCCGGCGGCGTGGACTTCCTCATGAGGCCTCTTCTCCCAACGTTTGTCGGGTTGTTGGTTCGTGTCGCGTCGCGGTGCCGCCGGTGCAGGCTTTGCTCCTCCGATGAGGTCCTGAGATCGTTCGTCGGTGGTGATGTAGAGGTCAGCTTCCCGGAACAGCTGCTCGGAGGTAGTCGGCGCCTTTTGCAGTATGGCTCGGACGAAGGTCGAGTCATTAGATCCCCGGTAGAAATCCTCGATCACTGCCGCTTCCGCGACCTCGGGGATACAATTTCTCATGGTCTGAAATCTCTTGAGGTATGACTGGAGAGTTTCATCTCCTCGGCATTTGATGGATTTGAGGTCCCATGGCTGCGCCGGTTTGTCGGAGAGAGATTGAAAGTTGGCGGTGAAGCGTTGACTAAAGTCGCTCCAGTCGTCGATGCAGTGTCGGGGTAGGTGTCGAAGCCATTGCAGTGCATCCTGCCCGAGGACGATGGGCAAGTATGCGGTCATCACATCTTTGGTTGCCCCAGCGGCTCGGGCGGCGGTGGTGTAGACGGCCAACCAGCCTCCCGGATCCTGCTTAGGCTCGTACTTGTCGACGTTGGAGACTTTGAAGTTAGGGGGCCATTGAATGTCCCTAAGGCATGGAGTGAGCGCTGATACTCCACACGTGTCCTCCTGTCGTCGATGATGATGTCTATCCCGGGGAGGGGAGTTGTTGTCGTGGTGCCTCGACCGTCTCTGGGTTGTGCCACCAGTCGAAGCCATTGCCGACTCAATTCTGGTGGCCTGACTCCATGCAGGGATGCCGTGATCCCGATCATATTCTTCTTGGCGCCGGATCTCGTTCTCGTGTCGGCGTTCGCGCGAGGCATTGATGGAGCTCTGTGCGTCTCGCTGACTGTTGATGGTGTGTCATAGATCACTCGGCGGATGAGCAAGAGGTAGAAGATGATTAGTTGTCTGAGTGAATAGCCGCCGATAGCCCTCGATGTCCGGAGTCCGGGGGAGGCCATCGGCTATCCGAGCCAATACTCCACTGACCTCACTCGGTGTGTTCATGGCTCGGGTGAAGTCGGGGTTCAGGTTTCGTCCGAAAAGAGGATTCTCTCGGCGTTGTCTTGCTTCCTGCTCGGCCTGTTCTTGAGCTTGCCGACAATCACGTCATCGGGAATTCCTCCTTTCCCTGAAGACCCGTTCTTCTGGAGTCTCTCCCATCTCCGAGACCTCATCTCGTGACACGGGCTGCGTCGGGTCCCGCTCTCTGGCTTCGTGATGTCGCCGAATATTTCGGCGTCGGTTCCTTCGTCGGCAAGATTGAAAGGGAAATAGGCTCACACCTTTTCCTAAATGTTTTTGATGGTTGAATTGCCCAACACAAATAATTGAACTAACTAGTTTGCTCTAGATTATAAGTTTTACAGGTGCCAAAGGTTCAACACAAACCAATAAAAGTCCAAGAAAGGGTTCAAATAAAAAGAGCAAAAGACAACACAAAGGCAGCCCTGGTCTGGCGCACCGGACTGTTCGGTGTGCCACCGGACAGTGTCCGGTGCACCAGGGAGTTCCACTCCAAACTTGCCACCTTCGGGAATTCAGGGAGGCCGCTCCGCTATAATTCACCGGACTGTCCGGTGTGCCAAGCGGAGCAACGGCTCCAAGCGCCAACGATCGTCTGCAACACTACAATGAACAGTGAACAGTGCAACTGCACGCGCAGAAGTCAGAGCAGGCGTCAGAAGGCGCACCGGACAGTGAACAGGACCTGTTCGGTGCACCACCGGACTGTCCGGTGGCCCCGTTGTCAGAAGCTCCAACGGTCAGAACACAACGGCCTGGTGACGTGGCTGGCGCATTGGACTGTCCGGTGCGCCATACGACAGAAGCCTTCACCAACGGCCACTTTGGTGGTTGGGGCTATAAATAACCCCCAACCACCACACTTCAACGTATCCAAGTTTTCAGCCATCAAACCTTATACAAGAGCTCTAGACTTCATTCCAAGACACAAACAAAGAGATGAAATCCTCTCCCAAGTCCGGAATCACTCCAAACAAATAAGTGACTAGAGAGAGAGACTTTTGTGTTCTTTTGAGCTCTTGCTCTTGGATCGCTTTTCTTCTTCCTCATTTCTTGTTCCCAAGATCATTGTAATCAAAGCAAGAGACACCAATTGTGTGGTGGTCTTTGTGGGGACTCAGTGTCCCGTTTGATTGAGAAGAGAAGCTCACTCGGTCTAGTGACCGTTTGAGAGAGGAAAAGGGTTGAAAGAGACCCGGTCTTTGTGACCACCTCAAGGGGGAGTAGGTTTGCAAGAACCGAACCTCGGTAAAACAAATCACCGTGTCATCCGCTCTTATTTGCTTGTGATTTTTCTTCACCCTCTCTTTCGGACTCGAATTTAATTTTAACGCTAACCCCGGCTTGTAGTGCGCTTAAACTTTACAAATTTTAGATTCTGCCTATTCACCCCCCTCTAGGCGACTTTCAATTGGTATCAGAGCCCGATACTTCATTAAGAGCCTAACCGCTCGAAGTGATGTCAGGAGCTCATGCCAAGAAGGAGATGGTGACCGGCGAGAAGCCCGCCACAAGCCACAGGAAGGCTCTATCGGGGGAGTCCGGCAACAAGAAGAGGGAGGAATCACCTCCCCACGTGAAGTCGCACCGGAGTGGCGACAAGAAGAAGAAAATGAAGAAAGTGGTCTACTACGAGACCGATTCTTCTTCGTCCTCCACCTCCGGCTCCGACACGCCTTCTGTCACTTCTAAGCGCCATGAGCGCAAGAAGTTCAGTAAGATCCCCTTACGCTATCCTCGTATTTCCAAACACACTCCTTTACTTTTCGTCCCATTAGACAAACCACCGGTTTTTTATGGTGAAGATTATTGTATGTGGAGTGATAAAATGAGGCACCATCTAACCTCACTCCACGCTAGTATTTGGGACATTGTTGAATTTGGTGCGCAGGAACCATCCGTGGGGGATGAAGGCTATGACTCGGATGAGGTAGCCCAAATCCGGCACTTCAACTCCCAAGCCACTACTATACTCCTCGCCTCTCTAAGTCGAGAGGAGTATAACAAGGTGCAAGGGTTAAAGAGTGCAAAGGAGATTTGGGACATGCTCAAGATCGCGCATGAAGGAGACAAGGTGACCAAGATCACCAAAAGGGAAACGATCGAGGGGGAGCTCGGTCGCTTCATGCTTCATCAAGGGGAGGAGCCACAAGCAATGTACAACCGGCTCAAGACCTTGGTGAACCAAGTGCGCAACCTCGGGAGCACCAAATGGGATGACCATGAGATGGTCAAGGTTATTCTAAGATCACTTGTATTTCTTAATCCTACACAAGTTCAATTAATTCGTGGTGATCCTAGATACAAGCTAATGTCTCCCGAGGAGGTTATAGGAAAATTTGTGAGCTTTGAATTGATGATCAAAGGCTCCAAGAAAATCATCGAGCAAGGCGCCTCCTCCACACCCGAAATGCAACCCATCGCATTCAAGGCGACGGAGGAGAAGAAAGAAGAGTCTACATCAAGTAGACTCCCCATCGACGCCTCCAAGCTCGACAACGAGGAGATGGCGCTCATCATCAAGAGCTTTCGCCAAATCCTCAAGCAAAGGAGGGGGAAGGACTACAAACCCCGCTCCAAGAAAGTTTGCTACAAGTGTGGTAAGCCTGGTCATTTCATTGCAAAGTGTCCATTATCTAGTGATAGTGACAGAGGCGACGACAAGAAGGGAAAGAGGAGAGAAAAGAAGAAGTATTACAAGAAGAAGGGCGGCGATGCCCATGTTTGCCGGGAGTGGGACTCCGACGAGAGCTCCACTGACTCCTCCTCCGACGAGGACGCCGCAAACATCGCCGTCAACAAAGGTCTTCTCTTCCCCAACGTCGGCCACAAATGCCTCATGGCAAAGGACAGCAAGAAGAAGAAGGTAAAATCAAGATCCTCCACTAAATATGCAACTTCTAGTGATGAGGAAAATTCTAGTGATGATGAGGATAACTTGCTCACCCTTTTTGCCAACTTAAACATGCAACAAAAGGAAAAATTAAATAAATTGATTAGTGCCATTCATGAGAAGGATGAACTCTTGGATAGCCAAGAGCACTTCCTTAATAAAGAAAATAAGAAGCATGTTAAAGTTAAAAATGCTTATGCTCAGGAGATAGAAAAATGTGAAAAATTAACTAGTGAGCTAAGCACTTGCCATGACACTATTTCTAGCCTTAGAAATGAAAATGCCAAATTAATTGCTAAGGTTAAAGATTTAAATGTTTGCAATGATGCTATTACCAATCTTAGAGATGAGAATGTTATTTTACATGCTAGGATTGTTGAATTAAATGATTGCAAACCCTCTACATCTACGGTTGATCACGTTTCTATTTGCACTAGATGTAGAGATGTTAATGTAGATGCTATTCACGATCACCTTGCTTTAATTAAACAACAAAATGATCACATAGCTACATTAACTGCTAAAATCAATGATCATGACTTGGAAAATGAAAAATTTAAATTTGCTAGAAGCATGCTCTATAGTGGGAGACGCCCTGGCATTAAGGATGGCATTGGCTTCCAACAGGGAGACAATGTCAAGCTTAACGCCCCTCCTAAAAGATTGTCTAATTTTGTTAAGGGCAAGGCTCCCATGCCTCAGGATAAAAAGGGCTATATTTTATATCCTGCTGGTTATCCTGAGGATAAGATTAGGAGAATTCATGCTAAGAAGACTCATTTTGTTTCTCACCATGCTTTTATTTATAAGAATGAGGCTTCTAGCTCTAGGCATGTTAAAATGTCTAAGAAGAAATCTCCTATTGCATCAAGTGATCATAACATTTCATTTAAGACCTTTGATGCTTCATATGTTTTAACTAACAAATCAGGCAAAGTAGTTGCCAAATATGTTGGGGCCAAACACAAGGGCTCAAAGACTTGTGTTTGGGTACCCAAGGTGCTTGTTTCTAATGTCAAAGGACCCAAGACCGTTTGGGTACCTAAGAACAAGGCCTAAACTTGTTTTGTAGGTTTATGCATCCGGAGGATCAAGTTGGATAATTGATAGCGGGTGCACAAACCACATGACTGGGGAGAAAAGGATGTTCTCCTCCTATGTGAAAAACCATGACCCCCAAAGAGCTATCACATTCGGGGATGGAAATCAAGGTTTGGTCAAAGGACTTGGTAAAATTGCTATATCTCCTGACCATTCTATTTCCAATGTTTTTCTTGTAGATTCTTTAGACTATAACTTACTTTCAGTTTCTCAATTATGTAAAATGGGCTACAATTTTCTTTTTATGGGTATAGGTGTTACTGTCTTTAGAAGAAATGATGATTCAGTAGCATTTAAGGGAGTACTCGAGGGTCAGCTATACTTAGTTGATTTTAATAGAGCTGAACTTGACACTTGCTTAATTGCTAAGACCAACATGGGTTGGCTCTGGCATCGCCGACTAACCCACGTTGGGATGAAGAATCTTCATAAGCTTCTAAAGGGAGAGCACATTTTGGGACTAACGAATGTTCATTTTGAGAAAGACAGAGTTTGTAGCGCATGTCAAGCAGGGAAGCAAGTTGGTGTTCATCATCCACACAAGAACATCATGACGACTGACAGGCCACATGAGCTCCTCCATATAGATCTATTCGTCCCGATTACTTACATAAGCATCGGCGGGAGTAAGTATTGTCTAGTTATTGTGGATGATTATTCTCGCTTCACTTGGGTGTTCTTTTTGCAGGATAAATCTCAAACTCAAGAGACCTTAAAGGGATTCTTGAGACGGGCTCAAAACGAGTTCGGCTTAAGGATCAAAAAGATTAGAAGCGACAACAGAACGGAGTTCAAAAACTCACAAATAGAAGGCTTCCTTGAGGATGAGGGCATCAAGCATGAGTTCTCTTCTCCCTACACGCCACAACAAAATGGTGTAGTGGAGAGGAAGAATAGAACTCTACTTGACATGGCGAGGACCATGCTTGATGAGTACAAGACTTCGGACTGGTTTTGGGCGGAAGCAATCAACACCACTTGCTACGCCATCAACCGTCTCTACCTCCACCGAATCCTCAAGAAGACATCATATGAACTCCTCACCGGTAAAAAGCCCAATGTTTCATATTTTAGAATCCTCTTTGGTAGCAAATGCTTTATTCTTATTAAAAGAGGTAGAAAATCTAAATTTGCTCCTAAGGCTGTAGAAGGCTTTTTACTTGGTTATGACTCAAACACAAGGGCATATAGAGTCTTTAACAAGTCCACTGAACTAGTTGAAGTTTTTGTGACATTGTGTTTGATGAGACTAACGGCTCTCAAGTAGAGCAAGTTGATCTTGATGAACTAGATGATGAAGAGGCTCCGTGAGTCGCGCTAAGAAACATGTTCATTGGGGATGTGTGTCCTAAGGAATCCGAAGAGCCTCCACAAGCACAAGATCAACCATCTTCCTCAATACAAGCATCTCCACCAACCCAAGATGAGGATCAAGCTCAAGAGGATGAAAATGAAGATCAAGAAGATGAGCCACCTCAAGAGGAGGGCAATGATCAAGGGGGAGATGCCAATGATCAAGATAAGGAAGATGATGAGGGTCCAAGACCGCCTCACAGAAGAGTCCACCAAGCAATACAACGAGATCACCCCGTGAACACCATCCTTGGCGATATTCAAAAGGGGGTAATCACTCGATCTCGTGTTGCTCATTTTTGTGAACATTACTCCTTTGTGTCTTCTATTGAGCCATACAGGGTGGAAGACTCATTAAGGGATTCAGATTGGGTGTCGGCGATGCAAGAGGAACTCAACAACTTCACGAGGAATGAGGTATGACATTTAGTTCCACGTCCTAATCAAAATGTTGTAGGAACCAAGTGGGTCTTCCGCAACAAGCAAGATGAGCATGGTGTGGTGACAAAGAACAAAGCCCGACTTGTGGCCAAAGGATATTCACAAGTCGAAGGTTTGGATTTCGGTGAAACCTATGCACCCGTAGCTAGGCTTGAGTCAATTCGTATATTACTTGCCTATGCTACTTACCATGGCTTCAGACTTTATCAAATGGACGTGAAGAGTGTCTTCCTCAATGGACGAATCAAGGAGGAGGTCTATGTTGAGCAACCTCCCGGCTTTGAAGATAGTGAGTACCCTAACCATGTATATAAACTCTCTAAGGCGCTTTATGGGCTCAAGCAAGCCCCAAGAGCATGGTATGAATGCATAAGAGATTTCCTTATTGCTAATGGCTTCAAAGTCAGAAAAGTCGATCCTACTCTCTTTACTAAAACAATTGCAAATGATTTGTTTGTGTGCCAAATTTATGTTGATGATATCATATTTGGGTCTACTAACAAATCTACTTGTGAAGAGTTTAGTAGGATTATGGTTCAAAAATTCGAGATGTCTATGATGGGGGAGTTGAAGTATTTCTTAGGATTCCAAGTCAAGCAACTCCAGGAGGGCACCTTCATTAGCCAAACAAAATACATTCAAGACATACTCACCAAGTTTGGGATGAAGGATGCCAAGCCCATCAAGAACAGTAGTCCCGTAGCAAATCCGCCAAGAACAGAGTTCCCGCAGAGGAAGAACCCCGATGGATACGAGGTGGAGGAGCTCAGCTTCTGAAATAATGGACATATGGTTACCTGCGAAAGGCAATTGGCTGTTGGGGTCGATCGGAGGGATCACCACAGCAGATGAGCTCGCAGTTTTCCTCTTGGGCGCCATCTCGATTTTTACCAGCAAGCAGAGTAGGAGGCGAGTGGCAGAGAGGATTCAGATGCGGGAATGCAAGAACTAGGGCACGGAAAGCAAAGGCGGCTAAAAGCACAACTCTTATGGGATATTCTCGAGCCGGATACCGCTTCAAAAAGTGCCCAGTCATCACCCGGCGGTTATTTCCGAAACCCCAGCATGCCACGCGGTCATCCGGCAGTTATTTCCAAGAAAGCCGACGTGCCACTTCATCACTCGGTTATCATCCTCAAAATAACTTATGCGGCCAGCTATCACTCGGCGTTGACTCTAAAACGCTGATTTCATCTTCAGTCGCTCGGCATTACCTCTAAAATGCCGACGTCACCCCCACTCACTCGGCGTTGACTCTAAAACGTTGATTTCATCTTCAGTCGCTCGGCATTACCTCTAAAATGCCGACATCACCCCCACTCACTCAGTGTTGCCTCTAAAATGCTGATCTTCTATTCACTCGCTCGACATTATTTCTAAAATGCCGACGTCGACCTCCAGTCACTCGGCGTTGCCTCTAAAACGCTGATCTTCTATTCACTCGCTCGGCATTATTTCTAAAATGCCGACGTCGACCTTCAGTCACTCGGCATTGACTCTAAAACGCTGATTTCATCTTCAGTCACTCGGCATTACCTCTAAAATGCCGACGTCACCCCCACTCACTCGGCGTTGACTCTAAAACGCTGATCTCGTATTCAATCGCTCGGCATCACTTCTAAAATGCCGACGTCGACTTACAATAACTCGGCGTTGTCTCTAAAACACTGATCTCGTGTTCGAAAGCTTGGCATTACTTCTAAAATGACGACGTCGACCTTCAACCGCTCGGCGTTGCTTCTAAAACGCCGATACCGACTACAGTATTACTCGGCAGCTACTTCTGGAAGCGTCAGTGTGATGCGCAAGTTATTCATCTACCGTATCAAAAGAATCAGTTCAATAATCAGGGAAGGCGAGTCATCGAGAAGAGGCCAACATCAGTTTTTCATTAAGGGGAAGATAATAAGCTTACAAACCAGCTCTTTGCGAGTTGGTGCTTCCCTACTATTACTACATTACTACTACTACTAAACTACACTATACTACTCTACATTACTGCTACATTATTCTAACTACACTACACTAATATCTAAAGACCAGTGGCGTTTAGCCACTGGCCTTGCTGCTGCTGCCCTTGCCGCTGCCGCCCCTGGTGCTGCCCTTGCTGCTGCCGCCTCTGGTGCTGACCGTGCTGCTGCCGCCTCTAGTGCTGCCCTTGCCGCCGCTGCCGCTGCCGTCGCCATCGTCGTCGCCACCGTCGTCGTCGTCGTCGTCGTCGTCGTCCTCGCCCTCGCCGCCGTCCGAGTCCTCCTCCTCCGAGGAGAACTCCGACTCATCCGAGCCCTCGAGCCCGGAGCGCTTGACGGCCCGGATGTACGTCCAGACTTCCGCGGCAATCCCCTGGGAGTCGTCTGAATCATCAGACGACGCCGGGGGAGAGACGGGAGCCGGAGATCCCTCGGACTCGGAGGAGAACTCCTCCTCCGAGTATTCCGA
This sequence comes from Zea mays, assembly GCF_902167145.1. Taxonomy (NCBI): domain Eukaryota; kingdom Viridiplantae; phylum Streptophyta; class Magnoliopsida; order Poales; family Poaceae; genus Zea; species Zea mays. The sequence continues at coordinate 193,042,619 of NC_050099.1, read as the reverse complement.
GTCGCCGAAGTCCTCCGACGGAGGAGTCGGCTCACGCTTGCGTTTGTTACTCTTGCCCATGGCGGAAGCAGACAGAAGGGAAGAGAAGGAGGCAGTAAGAAACAGCGAAGAGATGTGAAAAAACTAGAGGAGCAACGGCGTTATTTATAGAAGGGAAAGGCAACCGCTCACCTCCAACCGTGGTCACTGAACAGTCGCAAAGCATTCAATAAGCACTTCTACCCGCCTGGAGGCACGTCAGGCGGCTGACGCCGTTTCATGCAACACTACACCCATTAGGACTCCAGTCAACAGCGCAAAGGATATGATTACACTAGCCGTCCCATCACATTACTACTCAGAAGCAGCCGGCTAAAACACTCAGCGCACCAAGCCGTCCCTTGCCCACACCCATTGGGGGGGACGCCCAGGAATTATCAGTATATTTTTCAAAACAGTCACATCCGTGCAGGGCACGCAGTGAATACCTCAAGACAAAAATGAGATATCAGTAAGGATCAGAGGAAAGCCAAATATAGCCAGCAAAGTACAAGATGTGGCCGACAGAAGCGACGCAATGACTAGACAGAGAACGTCCATCAAACGTCCAATCAAGTCGCAGAAGCAAATAAATTGCATCACCTAGCAAGATATGGATGGATTGCAAACTCGACTACTAAAGACAAAATATATGCTGACCTATGCAGCAAAATATTGATGACATAATGCTGATCTCCAAAGCATAATGCAAATAGCCTCATACCAATTTTTACAAGCGAAAGGAAGACCTTCGAATGGATTATCCTTAAAAAATCCATTGGAAGGTCGGGGGCTACACCCATTAGGTGCACCTCCGGTGCACCCCATGGATTATCATTCCAAGTCGAGATAGTGCCGACCTCTAAAGCGAAGGACAAGATTAAAAGACCAACCCTCAACCAGGAGGCAGGAGCACAAATGGAGATAATTTCCAGGAAAGACCTTCGAGTAGATTGTTTTCTAAAATCTACTCAAAGGACGGGGGCTACACCCATTGGGTGCACCTCCGGTGCACCCAATGAAGTTCAGAATCCTACAAGTCGAAATGCCGACCTCTAAGGCACAAGCATGAAATTAAGCTTTGGTCAAACGAGTGATCGGGGCAAGAGAAGACAGCAGGAAGTCATTTTTTGGACCTTGGATCTTTGGGTTGATTACCTCCAAATTAACCCAAAGATCGGGGGCTTGTGGGGGATAGATATCACCTGGGTCCACTAAAGGAGTAAAAGACCTCACGAAAGGCCCAAGGGCCCAATAAATCGTAAGGTCATTCCTTCGTGGGCCTGAGGAGAAACGACCAACAAAGCAGAGAAGACGTAAGGCCGGATTGATGCAAACCCGGACGGCCCACAACGTTGAGCGAGTAAATCGCAACGGAGACCCGACTTCCCCGCGCTGGAGCCCTCATGCTACGGAGCCATGCAAGGATAAGTCGGTGAAGGTTATGTAGGGATAAACTCAGGAGGTTCACTACCTTTCAGCTACTTGTTGTTATCATATCCACGTGTACTGCCCCACGGTCGAGTATATAAGGCCTAGGGGGCACCCCTTCAGATCGATCGACCCTATTTTTACTTAGCCACCCTCATTAACTCTCTGTGCCTTCAATCCAGAGAGCCCTCTTGTAATCACACTCGCATACTCACTAGGACGTAGGGTGTTACGCATCTCTCAGCGGCCCGAACCTGCAAATCTTGTCCACTGTCTCTCGTGCGATCGGCACGAACCATTTTGCTACAGTCGTTGACACCGTCCTACTCCTAGAAAACACCTTGAGGGGCAACCCCGGGTGTGCGGTCGGACCCAAAACACCGACAGCTGGCGCGCCAGGTAGGGGGTGTGTCGACGATCCAAGCTAGCTCAATGGCCATCACCTTCTACAGCAAGATCGCCATGCGTCCTGGATCCATATTCTGCTTTGGGACGATCTCATCTGTAGCAGATGAAGAGGGAATTCTACACCGTATCGCGGATCCGCCGGAAAAGAAGTCTCCTCCAACGAACTCCGGAAATGCTGGAGAGACGCAACCTCTGGCTCTTCGGAAAAAGATCGTCTCCGGAAAGGCTGGAGCTGGGAGCTCGCTGACCTGGAAAACTCCGCTGTCTACTTCCCCGACAAAAGAATGGACACGGATCACGAGAAAGAAGGAGACCAGGGAAAGGCAAGTCGTTCTTTCCGTTCCTCCGGCCTCAAAGGAGAACGGAAAGAAAGTCGCCACGACTGCAGCACCATTCTACCCCGACGTCCTCTTCATCGGGAGAGTGGAGTCGCCCGCCGTCTCTGACGACGAACCGACCGCGCCCGAAGAAGAACCACCTCAACGAGAATCCCGCCGACGGAGGAACCGACGCAGGAACGTTCGACGACATCACGCGGCCGGAGAACGGGATCCGGAGCAGCCTGTCTCGCGAGACGAGATCTCGGAGATAGGAGAAACTCCGGAAGAACGCGTCTTCAGAGAACGAAGGAACTCCCGACGACGTGATCGCCGACGGACTCAGGAGCAAGCCGAGCAAGATGCAAGGCAACGCCGGGAGAATCTGCTCTTCGGGCGCAACCTGAACCCCGACTTCGCCCGAGCTATGAACACGCCAAGCGAAGTGGGAGGCGTACTAGCTCGGATAGCTGACGGACTCCCTCGGACTCCCGACGCCGAGGGATACCGACGCTTGTTCACTCAGGCGGCCAACCATCTCCTACCGCTCGCTCACCCGCCGAACGATCTACGACACGCCATCAACAGTCGCCGAGACGCGCGAAGCTCTATCAAATGCTTCGCGCGAACGGCGGCATGAAAACGAAATTCGCCGTCGGGAGGAGGATGACCGAGATCATGGCTTCCCGACTCAAAGCCAGGCCACCAGGACTGAGTCGGCAACAGCTTCAACTGGCGGAACCACCCGGGGACGGTCGAGGAACCACAACCACCACTCCCCTCCCCGGGACAGACATCGTCCCCGACGACAGGAGGACACGTGCGGAGTATCCGCTCTTACTCCGCGCCTTAGGGCCATCCAATGGCCTCCCAACTTCAAGGTATCCAATGTCGACAAATATGAACCTAAGCAGGACCCAGGGGGTTGGCTAGCCGTCTACACCACCGCTGCTCGAGCTGCCGGGGCATCTGAGGACGTCATTGAAAGGGAAATAGGGTCAAACCTTTTCCTAAATGATTTTGGTGATTGAATTGCCCAACACAAATAATTGGACTAACTAGTTTGCTCTAGATTATATGTTCTACAGGTGTCAAAGGTTCATTTACAACTATTCTAAATCGACTGTCCGGAATACCGTAGATTATTCCGGACAGGAGAAGCTTTTTGGAAAAACCGACTATGCGCGGACCGTCCGGGCCCTTGCGGCGGACCGTCCGCGACACCAGGATGATCCTCAGACAGAACCAATGCAAAAACATGTGTCTCTACTGCGGACCGTCCGATGGAAGAGCAAGCACCGTCCGAGACCACGCGCGGACCGTCCGGGCCCTTGCGGCGGACCGTCCGCGACACCGCTTTGACTTCGACCAGGAACTATAAATTAGGGACAGTCCGAATAAACCACGGACTGTCCAGCTACAACGCGCGGACCGTCCGGCTATAATTCACGGACAGTCCGCAGGTGAAGACCTGGTTCAGCCCGAAGGTGACAAGTTGAGCAAAAGGAATTATATAGCTGGCGCGGACCGTCCGGGACCAAGGGCGGACCGTCCGCGAGGTGTCACCGAGGCAGATAGCCGTTGATCTAACCGTTGATCTGTCAGAAGTATCCGTTGAAGATGTCAGAATCGACCGTTGGATGGTCGCGGACCGTCCGGGCCCTAGCCGCGGACCGTCCGCCAGTGCAATTTCTGGCAGATGCGCCCCAACGGCTATATGGGTGGTTGAGGGCTATAAATACCACCCCAACCGGCCACTTCATGGTGTGGGAGTCCAAGCAACATTCCAAGTCATCTAGTTGACATACTCAAGCCCTCCCAACCACATATATTCATTGATACATCCTATATACAAGATCTAGCCCACTACAACCAATACAAGTGCCACAAAAGAGAGAGCAAGCAATTGAGAGCTACTCAATTGAGTTTAGCCCTAGCGCCTTGTGAGATTCATTGAGAGATAGTGTGTGCTACATCTTTGTGTTCTTTTGTGCGTGGAGTATTGACTCCCATCGAACTTCCTCCAAAGTGTTGGAGGCTTGTAAAAGCTAGCAAGAGACACCAAAGTGTGTGGTGGTCCTTGCGGGATCGAGAGTGATCCTTGAGAAGAAGAAGAGCTCGCCGATCCTTGTGTGATCGGGGGAGAGAGGGAAAGGGTTGAAAAAGACCCGTCCTTAAGTGGACTCCTCAACGGGGACTAGGCCTTCGAGGGCCGAACCTCGGTAAAACAAATCACCCGTGTCCATTGTGTTTATTGCTTGTGATTTGTTTGTTTTTCCCTTGCTCTAAGTTTTCTTGCGCCATTATTTGCTAATATCATTTGGTGTTGCTTCAAGTTAAATTCCCATTTAGTGAAGCAACACGTTGCAAGAAAGAACTTGTCCTAGTGCTCTTCTCATCTAAGGCTTCTTGCTTTGTTATTCTATAACTTATTAGTTGTATTGATTTATCACTCCCTCATTATTTAGCAATACTCTTTTCAAGCAAGAACTTAGATTGTATACTCCTATATTTGTATATCTTGTTCTAACCACTAATCGAGGGATCTAGTTGGGGGATAAAGTTTTAATTTTCAGGTTTCGCCTATCCACCCCCCCTCTAGGCGACTTTCAATTGGTATCAGAGCTAGGCACTTCATCTTGAGTCTAACAACTCGAAGTGATGGCTCGTAAAAGATCCCAAAAGAACAAGAAGACTCCTCCATCGAACGTAACTCAAAAAGAGGTAACTCTTGAAATATTATTTGATGATTGTTCCAATTATGACTCATGGTCTACTAGTGTGATAAATGCTTTTAGAACCATAGATCCACGATTAGAACAAATTATAGACAAGAGTGTTTTTCCCTCTAATTTCAATGGAAAAATTAATTCCGAGGAGGACCAAAGATGTTACCGCTTAAACTACCTAGCTTTTGACATCTTAAACAATTCTCTTAGCAAAGAAGATTATCGTGCCTTCATATCAAACTATGACGAATCCATTCCCGATGCGCATGATATTTGGACTAGAATTAAAATCAAGTTTGATGAGTCCAAACATAATAGTTCATTTGATGCCTCTACTTCCTTTAGTTTTTGTGATACTAACCCTTGCAAGGAAGAAGGAGAAAATGAACGATGGAGACCAAACGATGAATCCACCTCTCCAAAAGGTGTGTCTTCCCATTTCGATTCCCACATGTGTTGTGTGGCTAATGAAAATGATAGCGGAAGCACAAACGAGGATGAGGAGGAAGAAAGAAGCTTTGTGCATCTCTACGCTCGCCTAAGCCAAGAAGATAAGGCGGTCATGCTCAAACTTCTAGAAAGAGCAAGAGAGCAAAGCGAAGCTCGTCAAAGGGTAGAAGATATTCTCTCCATGAAAATGCTACACTTTGACGAGTTGACTAAAGAACATGAGGAGCTAAAGTGCTCTCATGTTGATTTGGTCCAAAGGTATGAAACTATTTCAATTGAGCAAGATAACGCTTTACATTGTATCGCTCAATTAGTAAATAGGAATACCTTGCTTAAGGACCAAGTAGAAAAGCTAAAAGTTGAAAATCTAGCTTTTCAAGATAAATATGATATGCTTCTATGTTCTCATAAAAATCTTATGGATGATCATATCATATTAAATATTGCTCATGAGGTTGTGATAGAAAACTTAAAATCCCAACAACCTCACTCATGCACATGTATTCAAATTGATACTATATTATCATGTGCTAACGCTTGTTGTCCGTCGACAAGCAAATCTTCTTTTGAGCTAGAATTTGCAGGAACAAATGATGATACATATCAAAAGCTCAAAGAAGAAAATGAGAGGCTAAAGAAGAGCTTGACACAACTAAAAGGGAAATGCATTGCCCAACCTTCTCAAGATAACCGTGATCACATGGTGAAGAAGCTTGAGACGGGAACTACCGTGGCATGCACTACATCCCTTGAAGAAAATGTCAAGGATTTGAGGATTGCCAAGAGGAAGAAACAAAAGATGAAATTCAACACCTCCTCCAAAAGCCTCAACCACGCCTCCACAAAAAGGTAACATCCAAGGTAATGATCAAACCACACTTCACATTAAGAAGTATAGTGAATGCTTTGAAGAGGGGCACTTGATTAGGTCATGTCCCTACATTAAAAATGGCTTGATTATTAACAAGGATAATAGACTTTGTTTTAAATGCTCCAAGAAGGGACACTTGCTTAGATCTTGTCCCCATTTAAAACAAAAAGGCATAGGGTTAGAAAAGAAAGTTTTTACTAACCATGTAGCAAGCAACAAACAAGGAAAGAAGAAATCTTCAAAACTTGGAAAACGCCTATGCTACACATGCCGGGAGAAGGGACATCAATGCAAAGATTGTCCCATTGGTAAAAATCCCACTCCTAACTTGTCATTAGATTCATATATAACTAGGCAACCCAAGATTGCAACTTGTGCTAGAAAGGTAACAAGTTTACCAAGCGCTAGCACAAAGGACACTTGGGTTCCTAGATCTTTGTTTACTAACCTTAACGGACCCATCAAGCGATGGGTACCAAAATGTGCTTGACAAGCTTTGTAGGAGAAGGAGATGGTATGAACCTTTGGGGTGCTTGAGGGAGTTAATTCAATTCTTATCAACTCAAGCTATCAATCTTCAAATGATCTACATATTCAAGATTGACCCAAGGTTACTTCAATTTATTGTATTCAAAACTCATATCATCTCGGGAAGATATTAATGTTGTAGGAAATAAAGAATCATCATGTGCGGAATATCAAAGCCTACAACATGGAGGAAAATCAAAGGATGGTAACATTTATATTCTTAAGTGCAATTATCTTAAATTGTTGTGTGTCTTGTGTAGTCACATAGAAATAGAAAGCACTTAAGCATGTTTTAAAATTATGTCATCATTCTTTGAAGAAATTCCTCTCGTATGGTAGATTGTGTTTTTATCAATTCTATATTATGACAATCTACATGCTTTAAATTATTGCAAGTTCTCATGGCATGTTTTTACATTAGTTATTCTATTATTGCCATGCTCTAGATATAGAAAGATATTTCATGTTCTTAAAAGAATAAGGTGGCATGTAAGAAATTCAAATACTTAGGACACTTATAAAAGGAAAAATTCTCTCTATAGCTAGAAAAGTGAGACTAATGTTTTCATCTAAGTAATTTAAGTAGTCTCACTTGTAGAGATAAATTTCTCCATGGAAATGCGTAATCCATCATGACAAGTAAAATCATTCCAATAATTTATGTTGTATGTTTTATTGCTTAAATTGGATATGATTCTTCTACATTTATCGCTCTCCATGTTATGAATTAGATTTATTCCCTTAAGTCTCAAGGATTTAACCATGCTTGTTTTATGAGTTAAAACTAGGCATACTTCATGGAATAATCTAGTTCATAATATAAAGTTTCCATGCTTTAGTAATCCACCTTTCATTCTTTATCAAAAATGATTACAAAAGGGGAAAACTAGTGCTTGTGTTATTTTTAACATCTCTCTTGAGCTTACTTATGAAAATCAACAAGAGAGTAAGTGCAAGTTTAATGCCACAAGCCTCATGGGTTGCTCTTCACCCTAAAGAAGAAAGGTAAAAGCAAAGGTATGGAAACTCAACTTCTTAATCAAATATAGTTCCTATCAATGATTGTTTACTCTAATATATCATATTCTACCCATGAGAAGAATAGATTCTTTATTGGACCATAGTCGACTAGATGTGCATTCAATCACATTTTCATAAATGCACGTGTCCATTAGAATCTAATTCATGCCTTTGCTATATTTGTTCTCATATTGATATGCTTTTAAAGTTATGATAATGAATTCAATATGAAGAAGTAAAATTCCCATGATTGATCAAATATCAAAAGGGTGCATATTCCTCTTTCCAAGTAATGTGCACTAATGTTAAGGATTTTACTTCATGTCTATATGACTTATGGATGATGAATTGAGTTTATTTTCTATCTAAAGAAATCATCATTCATCAAATACTCCCTTGTGCTATTAAAATATTTCTTGAGTATTTTCAATAAGTTTGGAAGGAAAAAAGAAACAACTACAAAGGGAAAACACTCACATGAAAGAGGAAGACGTCAAGAGCAACAACATGAGATCTTCAAAACTTCAATGGTGTAGTTGTGAGCATTCTAAATCTCTTTCATTGTGAGAACAACAGGCATAACTTGTATTGCAAATCTTTTAAGCCTTGATCAAAGATATATAGTGTTTCTCCTTATTTACCTTTAAAAATAAATGCATCCACCCATTTCTTTCATTCTTGATGCATATCTTTAGGGGAGCCTATTTCTATATCTTGATTATCTCGAAACTAGCACGTTAACCTAGTAATCTCATATAGTCTCTTGTATGAGAACAAGCTTCTCATAAAGCATGCTACTACATTCCAATCCAACTTGGTAATATAATGTCACCTTTATCAAGGATTGTAGCTTTCAATGTTAAAGTAGCATCTTTATTGGATTCTCCTATTTTTGAGCTTGATTGAAAATCTAATGCCTATGTTGTCCTTTTGATCGCATCTGTTGTTTGATCATTGAATAACTTCAATTATCACTTATGTTACTTAGTGCCTCATGTAATTTCAATTTGACATCTATCTTGATATGCACTAAGTTGAAAGGAGAATTCATGATATATTTATGCGATTAGTGATCTACCTTTTATCTAAAAACAATGATTAGAAAAGGATCACTAGTTGTAAGAACTCTCTCTTGTGCAAAATATTTCCATACATTGTCATAAAGTATAGGTCTTAAGCAACTAAGACGACGGACAAGGCACAATAAAGAGAGCATTTCCATGTAAAGGTACAAAAAGGTAAAACCATTCAATACTTATTTATACATGTACCTAAATCTTCCTACATTCCTTGCATATCTTGTATAAAAGGAAGAGAAAGCATGTTCATGCATTAACCCTGCTTCATACATAGTTTAACTTCTCAAACATTCATTTTTACATCTTTGTTTAAACTGGGTGAAGTAATTTTATTGTCAAGGAGCTTAAAGCTTAACCTTGTAACGAGGATAAGCTGCCTTTTTGTTCCAAAGGTGGATAGTCCTTAAGTCTCCTTGAAATCCTTAAGGGTAAATGCTTGAGATATTTATAACATGCTTTCATAAGTGCATAAAATGTCATGAGCATCACACTTATACTATGACACAATGCACTTTACACTCTTTATGATATAGACATGGTCTCATCAACCTAATTATGTGCACTTGGCATTTTAGACCAAAAATTTGTTTTCCTCTCTATGCACATATTTAGGGGGAGCAATCTATATTGTATAGAATTGTTCAAGCTTAATTGACATATCCTTTTTAATCATGTCTCTTTCCTTTGGTACATTTGCATATTTCTTATCTTCATTGTGTACCAAGGCTAAGACTAATATGTTTTCATGAGCATCTCATGTATTAAGTCTTAGATTGAAAGGGAAATGGAGTATTCGGCAAAGACATCGCTTCCACTCAACTCCATTGGTTTTATCCACTCTTTGCCGGTATCCCGCCATCTCTCCGTCTTTGGTATAATCTTCACTCATGTTTTATTTGCCAAAGGGGAGAAAGTAGTTGGTTAAGGGCTCTAATGATTCCGTTTTTGGCGATTCATGCCAAAGGGGGAGAGAGTAAGAGTAAGAGCCCAAAGCAAAAGGACCGCACCACCACCAATTTCAAAACTTAGTGTTGAATATTTTTGGTATCTTATTGTGTTCAAAAGGGGGTGAAAGTAGTATTTTCAAAATCAATATCTTAAAACCCTCTTGAACACTAAGAGGAGGATTTTATTGAGGGGGAGTTTTGTTCAGTCAAAGGAAAAGCATTTTGAAACAGGGGGAGAAAATTTCAAATCTTGAAAATGCTTCTCAAAATCTTATTCATTTACCTTTGACTATTTGCAAAAGAATTTTGAAAAGAATTTACAAAAGAGTTTGCAAAAACAAAACAAATGGTGCAAGCATAGTCCAAAACATTAAATATGAAGAAAGCATCCATGCATATCTTATGAAATGTAAAATTGGTTTAATTGCAAGTAACCTTTGCACTTACCTGTTGCAAACTAGTTCAATTACTGCACTTATATATTTGCTTTGGTTTGTGTTGGCATCAATCACCAAAAAGGGGGAGATTGAAAGGGAAATAGGGTCAAACCTTTTCCTAAATGATTTTGGTGATTGAATTGCCCAACACAAATAATTGGACTAACTAGTTTGCTCTAGATTATATGTTCTACAGGTGTCAAAGGTTCATTTACAACTATTCTAAATCGACTGTCCGGAATACCGTAGATTATTCCGGACAGGAGAAGCTTTTTGGAAAAACCGACTATGCGCGGACCGTCCGGGCCCTTGCGGCGGACCGTCCGCGACACCAGGATGATCCTCGGACAGAACCAATGCAAAAACATGTGTCTCTACTGCGGACCGTCCGATGGAAGAGCAAGCACCGTCCGAGACCACGCGCGGACCGTCCGGGCCCTTGCAGCGGACCGTCCGCGACACCGCTTTGACTTCGACCAGGAACTATAAATCAGGGACAGTCCGAATAAACCACGGACTGTCCAGCTACAACGCGCGGACCGTCCGGCTATAATTCACGGACAGTCCGCAGGTGAAGACCTGGTTCAGCCCGAAGGTGACAAGTTGAGCAAAAGGAATTATATAGCTGGCGCGGACCGTCCGGGACCAAGGGCGGACCGTCCGCGAGGTGTCACCGAGGCAGATAGCCGTTGATCTAACCGTTGATCTGTCAGAAGTATCCGTTGAAGATGTCAGAATCGACCGTTGGATGGTCGCGGACCGTCCGGGCCCTAGCCGTGGACCGTCCGCCAGTGCAATTTCTGGCAGATGCGCCCCAACGGCTATATGGGTGGTTGAGGGCTATAAATACCACCCCAACCGGCCACTTCATGGTGTGGGAGTCCAAGCAACATTCCAAGTCATCTAGTTGACATACTCAAGCCCTCCCAACCACATATATTCATTGATACATCCTATATACAAGATCTAGCCCACTACAACCAATACAAGTGCCACAAAAGAGAGAGCAAGCAATTGAGAGCTACTCAATTGAGTTTAGCCCTAGCGCCTTGTGAGATTCATTGAGAGATAGTGTGTGCTACATCTTTGTGTTCTTTTGTGCGTGGAGTATTGACTCCCATCGAACTTCCTCCAAAGTGTTGGAGGCTTGTAAAAGCTAGCAAGAGACACCAAAGTGTGTGGTGGTCCTTGTGGGATCGAGAGTGATCCTTGAGAAGAAGAAGAGCTCGCCGATCCTTGTGTGATCGGGGGAGAGAGGGAAAGGGTTGAAAAAGACCCGTCCTTAAGTGGACTCCTCAACGGGGACTAGGCCTTCGAGGGCCGAACCTCGGTAAAACAAATCACCCGTGTCCATTGTGTTTATTGCTTGTGATTTGTTTGTTTTTCCCTTGCTCTAAGTTTTCTTGCGCCATTATTTGCTAATATCATTTGGTGTTGCTTCAAGTTAAATTCCCATTTAGTGAAGCAACACGTTGCAAGAAAGAACTTGTCCTAGTGCTCTTCTCATCTAAGGCTTCTTGCTTTGTTATTCTATAACTTATTAGTTGTATTGATTTATCACTCCCTCATTATTTAGCAATACTCTTTTCAAGCAAGAACTCAGATTGTATACTCCTATATTTGTATATCTTGTTCTAACCACTAATCGAGGGATCTAGTTGGGGGATAAAGTTTTAATTTTCAGGTTTCGCCTATCCACCCCCCCTCTAGGCGACTTTCAGTCATGACCGCGTATCTGCCCATCGTCCTTGGGCAAGATGCGCTACAGTGGCTACGACATCTACCCAGACACTGCATCGACGACTGGGGAGACTTCAGTCGACGTTTCACCGCCAACTTCCAGTCCCTCTCCGACAAGCCAGCGCAACCATGGGACCTCAAATCCATCAAGCGCCGAGGGGATGAGACTCTCCGGTCATACCTCAAAAGGTTCCAGACCATGAGAAATCGCATCCCCGAGGTCACGGAGGCGGCCGTGATCGAGGACTTCTACAGAGGATCCAATGACTCGGCTTTCGTTCGAGCCATACTACAGAAGGCGCCGACTACCTCCGAGGAGCTGTTCCGGGAAGCCGACCTCTACATCACCGCCGACGAGCGGGCCCAGGATCTCATCGGAGGAGCAAAGCCTGCACCAGCAGCACCGCGACGTGACGCGAACCAACCACCCGACAAACGCTGGGAGAAGAGGCCTCGCGAAGAAGTACACGCCGCCGGACCACCCGCCTCTCGCGCCCGAGGAGGACCTCGTGGAGGCGAGCGCACACTGGACGACATCCTCGACGCCCAGTGCCCGTACCACAAGGACATGCGCCACACACTTCGTAACTGCCGGGACTTCAAGCACTCCGTCGGGCACGGCCGACCCTTCCAACCTCTACCGCCTCCTCCGCCGAGGGGAGGACCGGATGAACCACGACAGCCCCATCAGCAGGAGGAGGGGGAGGAGGAGCTTTCCCACGCGTTGACAGGGAGGTCAACGTCATCTTCGGCGGACATGGGTCGCAGGAGAACAAAAGACAACAAAAGCTCAACGACCGCCAGATACTGGTGGCGACCACCGGTCCTCCCGCCCCATACCGGTGGTCGGAGCACCCAATAACTTTCACTCGGGAGGATCAATGGCTCAACTTCGACCATCCAGGCAAATACCCGCTCCTCGTCGATCCGGTGATCCGAGAGAGCCGGGTAAAGAAGGTGCTAGTGGACGGGGGGAGCAGCATCAACGTCACCTTCCCCCGGACACTCCAAGGCTTGGGAGTTCACCTCAAAGAGCTCCATGAGTCGGACACTCCTTTCTTCGGCATCGTGCCGACGGAAGGGGAATACCCGCTGGGCCACATCTACATGCCGGCCACCTTCGGAACTCCGGAGAACTACAGAACCGAGTTCCTGAAGTTCGAGGTAGCGAATTTCGACTGTGGGTACAACGCCATCATCGGGAGGCCGGGACTGGCCAAATTCATGGCCATTCCGCACTATACATACATGATACTGAAGATGCCAGGACCGCAAGGAATCATAACTGTGCACGCCGACTTCCAAGGCACCGCAGAATGTTTCCGAGTGGCCATCCAACCAGCCCTCACCACCAAGTCGTCAACGGTTCCTTCTACACTGGCGAACTCTAAGCCTGAGGAGGGCCTCGCAGTACCGGCAAACGAAGCTCAGGCCGCGACCTCTATGCGATCGACTGAAGAAACCAAGCGAATCAACCTGGGGTTCGCTGATGAGCGCAAGACGGCCATCATCAGCTCCAGTTTGCACGACAAATAGGAAAGTGCGCTCGTCCAGTTCCTGCAAGATAACCGAGACGTATTCGCATGGCAACCTGCGGATATGCCGGGAGTCCCAAGAGAACTGGCCGAGCACAAATTGAAGGTTTATCCCCAGGCGAGGCTGATCCGGCAAAAGCTACGTCGTTTCACGCCCGACAAGAGAGAGGCCATTCGTGTCGAGTTAGCTCGCTTGGTCGCGGCTGGATTTATTAGAGAAGTATTACACCCCGAGTGGTTAGCCAACCCTGTTCTTGTACTCAAAAAGAATAAAGTGGATTGGCGCATGTGCGTCGACTATACTGATCTCAACAAACACTGTCCGAAGGATCCCTTCGGGCTCCCAAGGATAGATCAGGTGGTGGATTCCACCGCTGGGTGTTCTGTGCTGTCTTTCTTAGATTGTTATTCTGGGTATCATCAGATTAGTTTGGCAAAAGAAGACGAGGAAAAAACAGCGTTCATCACTCCGTTTGGTGCTTTCTGTTATACCTCCATGCCGTTCGGCCTCAAAAACGCTGGAGCGACTTATCAGAGAGCCATTCAAACATGCTTAGCCGATCACTGGGGCAAGCGTGTGGAGGCTTACGTAGATGATGTGGTGATCAAAACAGAGAATTCGGAAAACTTCATCGAGGATTTACAGCTGGTTTTCAACAGCCTGAGAAGATATAGATGGAAGCTCAATCCTGAAAAATGTGTTTTCGGGGTACCAGCAGGAAAGCTGCTCGGGTTTATCGTCAGCCACCGGGGAATTGAGGCTAATCCAGACAAGATTGAAGCTATCATGAAGATGGAAGCTCCTCGGTCACAAAAGAAGGTTCAGCGACTCACTGGATGTATGGCAGCTCTGAGCAGATTTATATCCAGGCTGGGAGAAAAAGGTTTGCCATTTTACAAACTACTCAAGAAGGTGGATAAGTTTCAATGGACTTCAGAAGCACAAGAAGCTCTAGACGCACTGAAGAAATTCTTGACAACACCACCAGTACTGAAACCACCCCGGCGAGCTACGCCGACTCAACCGGCTGAAGATTTGTTGTTGTATATCTCTTGCACGACTCACGTGGTAAGCACCGCGTTGGTAGTCGAGCGAGTAGAAGAAGGACACGCCTATCCAGTACAACATCCTGTTTACTTCATCAGTGAAGTTCTAGGCCCCTCGAAGAAAAAGTATCCTCAGGTTCAGAAGCTATTATATGCAGTACTTCTAACTGCCCGCAAGCTGCGTCACTACTTTGACGACCACAAAGTCATAGTAGTCACTGGTTTTCCAATAGGGGACATTCTTCACAACAAGGAAGCCATTGGCCGAATAGCCAAGTGGGCTTGTGAGCTGGGATCCCACGATATCGAGTTCCGACCTCGCACTGCCATCAAAACTCAAGCACTGGTCGACTTCATATCAGAATGGACAGAACAGCAAGTACCAGACAATCCAGAAACTGCAGAAGTATGGCGAATGTATTTTGATGGCTCGCTGAAGCTGCAGGGAGCAGGAGCAGGGATTCTCTTCACCGCGCCTGGAGGCGAGCACCTCAAGTACGCTCTCCAGTTGCTATTCCCGGCCTCTAACAATGCAGCCGAGTATGAAGCTTTGATACACGGATTGAACATCGCCATATCGTTGGGCGTCAAGAGATTGATGGTATACGGAGATTCCCTGGTAGTCATCAGCCACATAAACAAGGAATGGGACTATTCAAGTGATTCAATGGGAAAGTACTGCGCGGCCGTCCAAAAGTTGGAAGATAAATTCGAAGGACTGGAATTTCATCATGTAGAAAGAGATCGGAACACGGCAGCCGATGTACTGTCCAAGCTCGGATCCAGTCGAACTCAGGTCCCACCCGGGGTCTTCGTGCAAGAAATTCTTCAGCCGAGTATCTCAATGGATCAAACAGAAGAGTGCAACATCATAGATCAACCCGAGTCAAATTCCGATGACTGGAGACGGCCGATTATTAAGTATATAAAGAATGAAGAAGAGCCAGATGACAAGAACTCGGCAGAGCGCATTGCCAGGCAGTCGGCTCACTATACACTCATTGGGGAAGAATTGTACAGAAGGGGCGCGTCAGGCATCCTCATGAAATGCGTTCTCCCGTCCACTGGGAAACAACTTCTGGAGGAAGTCCATGCAGGGCAATGTGGGATACATGCAGCATCCAGAACACTAGTCGGAAAGGTTTTCAGGTCAGGATTCTATTGGCCGACGGCGAAGAATGATGCAGCCGAGTTAGTTCAGAGGTGTGAAGCTTGCCAATACTTGTCAAAGCAACAACACCTGCCAGCACAGCAACTACAGACCATACCAGTAACTTGGCCTTTCGCATGCTGGGGACTGGATATGATTGGACCTTTCAAAAAAGCTCAAGGGGGATATACCCATGTATTGGTGGCGATTGATAAATTCACTAAATGGATAGAGTTCAAGCCCATTGCTTCTTTAACCTCTGCTAAAGCCGTGGAATTCATACAAGGCATAATATTCAGATTCGGGATACCAAATAGTATCATCACTGACTTGGGATCCAACTTCACCAGTTCAGAGTTCTTTGACTTCTGCGAGCAAAAGAGCATTCAGATCAAGTACGCGTCTGTAGCACATCCGAGAGCCAACGGGCAGGTTGAGTGAGCCAACGGAATGATATTGGAGGCACTCAGGAAAAGGGTCTTCGATAAGAATGAAAAATTCGCAGGAAAATGGATAAGAAAACTGCCTTATGTTGTTTGGAGCTTAAGAACCCAACCTAGCCGAGCCCTGCATGGAAACACTCCTTTCTTCATGGTCTATGGATCGGAGGCAGTGCTACCTGCTGATCTCAAGTTTGGGGCGCCAAGATTGATCTTCGAAAGCATAGCAGAAGCCGAGGCCACCAGGCTGGAGGATGTTGATGTACTTGAGGAAGAACGACTGAATGCAGTAATCCAGTCAGCACGGTACCAGCAGACTCTAAGGCACTATCACGACAAGGCGGTGCGGCAACGGTTCTTTTCGATAGGAGACCTCGTCCTCCGCCAAATTCTAACGGGGGAGGGACGACACAAGTTATCGCCCTTATGGGAGGGACCCTTCGTAGTAGCAGAAGTCACTCGGCCCGGATCGTATCGCCTCACTCAGATGGATGGTACAGAAGTTGGGAACTCCTGGAACATAGAGCACCTCAGAAAATTTTATCCCTAGCTGTGTTTCAAAACTGCTGAGGCAACAATGTATTTTATAAAGGTGGAAATATGTCATCAATAAAGAGAGATTTCAAAGATACTCGGCTCGTTTACGATTGGCTTGCATTCTTACTTAACTCGGGGTGACCACTATGCCCTACAAACGGAGCAATCGACTTAAGTCGGCAATGACTTAAGGCGGTGCAACATGCTCACGCTTACTTAACTCGGGGTGACCACTATGCCCTACAAACGGAGCAATCGACTTAAGTCGGTAATGACTTAAGGCGGTGCAACATGCTCACGCTTACTTAACTCGGGGTGACCACAATGCCCTACAAACGGAGCAATCGACTTAAGTCGGCAATGACTTAAGGCGGTGCAACATGCTCACGCTTACTTAACTCGGGGTGACCACTATGCCCTACAAACGGAGCAATCGACTTAAGTCGGCAATGACTTAAGGCGGTGCAACATGCTCACGCTTACTTAACTCGGGGTGACCACTATGCCCTACAAACGGAGCAATCGACTTAAGTCGGCAACGACTTAAGGCGGTGCAACATGCTCACGCTTACTTAACTCGGGGTGATCACTATGCCCTACAAACGGAGCTATCGGCTAAAGTCAGTGGTGGCTTAAGCCGGTGCAGCATACTCGCGCCTATATAATTCAGGGGATGACTTCCATATCCCGCAAACAAATTTCATAATCATCATGCGGCATTACCACAAATCTACGAACCAACAAATTCTGATACAATAAGGGAGTAATCATGTCATTCGAATGATAAGCTGATGTCTTCTAACGAATACTGGATCATGCTAACCGCGCGCTCAGAGCACGCAAAGTGTTTCTCTATTTTCCAATGTCTTTCTCAGGAACGACCAACGAAGAAGGGCGATTCGAGGAATCGGGGGCAGCATTCACGTCGGCCTTTATGTCTTCAGGAACAACCACGCCGGGTCTCCTCATTAAGATTCGTCCAGCACGAATAGCCTTGTCCATGGCTTTATCGCGCTGGGCTTTGAGAGTAGCTGCAGTTTCTTCGGCAACTTTAGCAGCCAGCCGAGCGGCCTCCAACTCCTGGGCAATGGTTTTCTTGGAAGCTCGGAGTTCTTTGATGGTGGCATCCTTCGCTGATATCAATTGCTTAAGGCGGGTCACTTCGTCCACAGATTCTTGCAGCCTACAACGCTGATTGTCCAGTTCCTCCATTGTAAAGCGGTGACTCCTCTCCAAGATGGTCAGCGAGTTGCTAGAATCACGATACAATCTGTCCAGATTGTCACGAGAAGCAGCAAGGATACGTTTTTCTTCCTACAAACAAAAATCAACTCCTTCAGAATCCAAGCAAGTAATAAGAGCATAGCAAGGCGAGGCACGGTTTTGTAACTTACCTTTTCAGAGTCAAGCCGGGCATGAAGAGAAGAACTCAGAGCGTTGGCATCATCCAAAGCAGCGGAGACCTGATTTAGTTCAGTCAGGCTCTGAGAATACTTCTCCTCGAAGTCAGCGCACCGTTGAACCATTTCAGCATGATCTCGGGAATGTTTTTCCTCAAGAACTGCAATCTGCCGAGCCATTCCTATCAAGAGGTAATCAAACAAAATGAGGTCAGGAGGTAAAACAGTCCACGAACAAAGGCAAAGGAGAAGAAGAAAAAGGGCACTAACCAGCGTTAGTCGCCTCCAACTCAGATACACGACGATGAAGCGACACCGGATTCCAACACTCAAAAGACGAAGCCACTTCTGGGATGGAAGCACCCTGCGATCTCAGCTGGCTGGCCATCCCATCCACCAAAGCCTGATGAGAAGAACAGGTGAACATAATGACAAAAGTCCATGCAACGTAAAGATCAAGCTAAAGTACAACACAGTACCTGGAGGTTGGAAAAGAACGAAGGGATCACCAAATCAGGAGAAATCAGCTGATAGCCAGGCGCAAGACCATCACCCGAAGCAGCTTGCAATGGACCAGTAGGAATCAGTTCAGTGCCTTCAACAGAGCCAAACGCCCGATCAGCGGGGACGCTGCCCTCTAAAGCGTCTCCCTGGTCCAAAGTTTGAGCCACCACCATGCAGCCAGAATGTGGAGGTGATCCTGCGTGGACATCCATGGAAGTGCAGGAAGGAGACCCTGCTTGGGCGCCCTCGGGGGCTGGGTCATAGTTGGCGCTACCCACTTGAGCCGGATCACCCCCGGCAGCACCCTCGGGGGCTGGGTAGTGGCTTACGTTCTTCGCCCGAGCTGAGTCATCCCCGGCAACATCCTCGGGGGCTGGGCATGCGTCAGCACCATTCTTGAGGTCCTGGCTCTCTACAGTAACCACCTCTAAGGTTGACGGGCCTTCAGCCATTTCCATGGAGCCTGGACAATCCAAGTCTGCATCCCGACCCTCGAGATTGCACTCTAAGGTCGACGAGGCACGGGATGACCTCAACCCAGTGTCAGGCGCGGCAGCGCAACCTTCCGATGCATCAACATCCACAGGCTCTGATAACAAGTCCTCTGGGACCATATCCTCTAGAGTTTGATCAAAGTTGGACAGGGACAGTTCTTGCAGACCAATAAGGGCAGACAAAGCAGGAGAAGGAACTCCACTACTTCCACCGCTGGCGATGAACTGTCGACTGTTTTTCCGAGTTAAAGGAGCTTCATCTTCTTTCTCCTCATCTTCCACAGTAACAACGCAAGCAGCACCCCCATTGGGATCAGCAGCAGTTTGGGCACACCCATTGGGGTTAGCATCGGTAAGGCCAGTTGCAGGCACTTCTTCAGCAGCAGGAGCTAAGGTACTGGCGTCCTCATCAAAACTGGACACTCGCCGGAGGCGTCTTCTCTTCTTCTTTTGCTCGTCAGCAGAAGGCTTAGGTTGACTGGTTCGGCTAGGGCGCCTCGGGCGAGTACTGACAGGTTTCGGGGCATCCAAAGTTGTATCAACCTCTGGAAGGGGCACCACTGCCAACGTACCAACAGGAGCAGCGTCGGACGAATCCTCAGCTAACAGATCAAGCATATCATTTATGTCTGCATCACTAGGGTTCAGGGGAACTTCAAAATAAACCTGCCGTTCATCATCAGGAATCTCCCCAAGCGAAGCAACCAAAGATTGACTTCTTCAGCAGAGGGACGCACTCTAAGGCCCAAATTGCCATCAGTCACAGGTGGATTTGACACAAAAAGGGTGAAAGCTTTGGGAGGAGGTAGGTTCCAGGCCGAGTATGCCACTGGAGCACCAACATTTGAAACCTTACCCCTGAGGATCATCTCAAGTCGGCTTACCAAGTCTACAGAATGAATTCTCCTAGTGGTAACCCGAGTTGAGTCGGCTAGTCCTCTATACAGATATGCCGGATAGGCCCTATCTTTCAGTGGCTGAATGTTCTTGAAAACAAAGTCAGTAACCACAGCTTCAGCAGTTAGACCTCTCTCTTTCAGCAATCCAACTTCAGTTAGCAACACACCTGCCTCAGCCACTTCCTGATCTGTGGGAGACTCAGTCCAACTCGGAGTACGAACGTCTGGCTGTCTTCCCGACCGGGAGGGGAGAGAATTTCCATAATTATCAACTATAAACCACTCTAGACGCCACCCCTTAATGCTATCCTTGAGGGGAATCTCAAGATACTCAGTTTTCCGCCCACGGCGCATCTCCAAACTGGCACCTCCGACCAACTGATGTTGTCCCCCGGCCATCCCAGGGCGACAATGATGCAGATACTTCCATAAACCGAAATGCGGCAGCACGCCGAGAAAGGCTTCACATAAGTGGACGAAAATGGAGACTTGCAGAATGGAATTAGGGTTCAAATGTGTCAAATTAATGTGGTAGAAATCAAGGAGGCCGCGAAAAAAAGGAGAGATGGGAAGGCCGAGGCCGCGGAGAAGGAAAGGAGCGTAGACTACAAACTCGTGGGTATCCTCTGTTGGGACAGTAGTCCCGCAGCAAATCCGCCAAGAACAGAGTTCCCGTGGAGGAAGAACCCCGATGGATACGAGGTGGAGGAGCTCAGCTTCTGAAATAATGGACATATGGTTACCTGCGAAAGGCAATTGGCTGTTGGGGTCGATCGGAGGGATCACCGCAGCAGATGAGCTCGCAGTTTTCCTCTTGGGCGCCATCTCGATTTTTACCAGCAAGCAGAGTAGGAGGCGAGTGGCAGAGAGGATTCAGATGCGGGAATGCAAGAACTAGGGCACGGAAAGCAAAGGCGGCTAAAAGCACAACTCTTATGGGATATTCTCGAGCCGGATACCGCTTCAAAAAGTGCCCAGTCATCACCCGGCGGTTATTTTCGAAACCCCAGCATGCCACGCGGTCATCCGGCAGTTATTTCCAAGAAAGCCGACGTGCCACTTCATCACTCGGTTATCATCCTCAAAATAACTTATGCAGCCAGCTATCACTCGG
Source organism: Zea mays (assembly GCF_902167145.1). Taxonomy (NCBI): domain Eukaryota; kingdom Viridiplantae; phylum Streptophyta; class Magnoliopsida; order Poales; family Poaceae; genus Zea; species Zea mays. Next base: position 193,021,524 of record NC_050099.1, on the reverse strand, counting down.
CATTGACTCTAAAACGCTGATTTCATCTTCAGTCGCTCGGCATTACCTCTAAAATGCCGACGTCACCCCCACTCACTCGGCGTTGACTCTAAAACGCTGATTTCATCTTCAGTCGCTCGGCATTACCTCTAAAATGCCGATGTCACCCCCACTCACTCGGCGTTGCCTCTAAAACGCTGATCTTCTATTCACTCGCTCGGCATTATTTCTAAAATGCCGACATCGACCTCCAGTCACTCGGCGTTGCCTCTAAAACGCTGATCTTCTATTCACTCGCTCGGCATTATTTCTAAAATGCTGACGTCGACCTCCAGTCACTCGGCGTTGACTCTAAAACGCTGATTTCATCTTCAGTCACTCGGCATTGCCTCTAAAATGCCGACGTCGCCCCCACTCACTCGGCGTTGACTCTAAAACGCTGATCTCGTATTCAATCGCTCGGCATCACTTCTAAAATGCCGACGTCGACTTACAATAACTCGGCGTTGTCTCTAAAACGCTGATCTCGTGTTCGAAAGCTCGGCATTACTTCTAAAATGACGACGTCGACCTTCAACCGCTCGGCATTGCTTCTAAAACGCCGATACCGACTACAGTATTACTCGGCAGCTACTTCTGGAAGCGTCAGTGTGATGCGCAAGTTATTCATCTACTGTATCAAAAGAATTAGTTCAATAATCAGGGAAGGCGAGTCATCGAGAAGAGACCAACATCAGTTTTTCATTAAGGGGAAGATAATAAGCTTACAAACCAGCTCTTTGCGAGTTGGTGCTTCCCTACTATTACTACATTACTACTACTACTAAACTACACTATACTACTCTACATTACTGCTACATTATTCTAACTACACTACACTAATATCTAAAGACCAGTGGCGTTTAGCCACTGGCCTTGCTGCTGCTGCCCTTGCCGCCGCCGCCCCTGGTGCTGCCCTTGCTGCTGCCGCCTCTGGTGCAAAATACAAGATGTGGCCGAATATAGCCAGCAAAGTACAAGATGTGGCCGACAGAAGCGACGCAATGACTAGACAGAGAACGTCCATCAAACGTCCAATCAAGTCGCAGAAGCAAATAAATTGCATCACCTAGCAAGATATGGATGGATTGCAAACTCGACTACTAAAGACAAAATATATGCTGACCTATGCAGCAAAATATTGATGACATAATGCTGACCTCCAAAGCATAATGCAAATAGCCTCATACCAATTTTTACAAGCGAAAGGAAGACCTTCGAATGGATTATCCTTAAAAAATCCATTGGAAGGTCGGGGGCTACACCCATTGGGTGCACCTCCGGTGCACCCCATGGATTATCATTCCAAGTCGAGATAGTGCCGACCTCTAAAGCGAAGGACAAGATTAAAAGACCAACCCTCAACCAGGAGGCAGGAGCACAAATGGAGATAATTTCCGGGAAAGACCTTCGAGTAGATTGTTTTCTAAAATCTACTCAAAGGACGGGAGCTACACCCATTGGGTGCACCTCCGGTGCACCCAATGAAGTTCAGAATCCTACAAGTCGAAATGCCGACCTCTAAGGCACAAGCATGAAATTAAGCTTTGGTCAAACGAGTGATCGGGGCAAGAGAAGACAGCAGGAAATCATTTTTTGGACCTTGGATCTTTGGGTTGATTACCTCCAAATTAACCCAAAGATCGGGGGCTTGTGGGGGATAGATATCCCCTGGGTCCACTAAAGGAGTAAAAGACCTCACGAAAGGCCCAAGGGCCCAATAAATCGTAAGGTCATTCCTTCGTGGGCCTGAGGAGAAACGACCAACAAAGCAGAGAAGACGTAAGGCCGGATTGATGCAAACCCGGACGGCCCACAACGTTGAGCGAGTAAATCGCAACGGAGACCCGACTTCCCCGCGCTGGAGCCCTCATGCTACGGAGCCATGCAAGGATAAGTCGGCGAAGGTTACGTAGGGATAAACTCAGGAGGTTCACTACCTTTCAGCTACTTGTTGTTATCATATCCACGTGTACTGCCCCACGGTCGAGTATATAAGGCCTAGGGGGCACCCCTTCAGATCGATCGACCCTATTTTTACTTAGCCACCCTCATTAACTCTTTGTGCCTTCAATCCAGAGAGCCCTCTTGTAATCACACTCGCATACTCACCAGGACGTAGGGTGTTACGCATCTCTCAGCGGCCCGAACCTGCAAATCTTGTCCACTGTCTCTCGTGCGATCGGCACGAACCATTTTGCTACAGTCGTTGACACCGTCCTACTCCTAGAAAACACCTTGAGGGGCAACCCCGGGTGTGCGGTCGGACCCAAAACACCGACACACTCCACTCCATCAAATTATTCATCCTTCGCCGTCACTCCACAACGCTCTCCAATTTGGTATAATCTTCACTCCTATATTATTTACCAAAGGGGGGAGAAAATTTGAAAATGGGCTTATATTTCACTCACAAGTATCCGTTTTTGGTGATTCATGCCAAAGGGGGAGAAAGTATTAGCCCAAAGCAAAAGGACCGCACCACCGCCAATTTCAAAAATGTAGTCTTTCAAATTTGTATTAAAAGAAGTTTTTCAATTGGTATCTTATTTTTGATAAGAATTTTTCAAATTGGTATAACCCCTTTCAAAATTAATATCCAAAACCCTCTTGAACACTAAGAGGAGAATTTCATTGAGGGGGAGTTTTGTTTAATCAAAGGAAAAGCATTTGAAACAGGGGGAGAAAATTTCAAATCTTGAAAATGCTTCTCGAAATCTTATTCATTTACCTTTGACTATTTGCAAAAAGACTTTGAAAAGAATTTCCAAAATATTTGCAAAAACAAAACAAGTGGTGCAAGCATGGTTCAAAATGTTAAATATGAAGAAAGCATCCATGCATATCTTATGAAATGTATATTGGTTTAATTCCAAGTAACCTTTGCACTTACATTATGCAAACTAGTTCAATTCTGCACTTATACATTTGCTTTGGTTTGTGTTGGCATCAATCACCAAAATGGGGGAGATTGAAAGGGAAATAGGCTCACACATTTTCCTAAATGATTTTGGTGGTTGAATTGCCCAAAACAAATAATTGAACTAACTAGTTTGCTCTAGATTATAAGTTTTACAAGTGCCAAAGGTTCAACACAAACCAATAAAAAGTCCAACAAAGGGTTCTAATAAAAAGAGCAAAAGACAACACAAAGGCAACCCTAGTTTGGCGCACCGGACTGTCCGGTGCACCACCAGACAGTGTCCGGTGCACCAGGGAGTTCCACTCCAAACTTGCCACCTTCGGGAATTAGGGGAGGTCGCTCCGCTATAATTCACCGGACTGTCTAAAAGGGAATTAGGCTTACACCTAGTTCCTAAATAATTTTGGTGGTTGAATTGCCCAACACAAACAATTGGACTAACTAGTTTGCTCTAGTGTATAAGTTATACAGGTGTCAAAGGTTCACAACAAGCCAATTAAAAGGACCAAAGTTGGGTTCAAAATAGAGAGCTAAAGGCATCCCAAAAGGCTCCCTGGTCCGGCGCACCGGACTGTCCGGTGGCGCACCGGACAGTGTCCGGTGCACCAGGGGACCTCGCGCAGAACTCCTCAGCCTCGGGAATTTTCAGAAGCCGGCGCGCTATAATTCACTGGACTGTCCGGTGTACACCGGACAGTGTCTGGTGCTCCAAGAGGTCGCGGCTCTGGAACTTGGCAACCTCGGGAATTTGTCGCGGCTGCTCCGCTATAATTCACCGGACATGTCCGGTGTACACCGGACTGTCCGGTGTAACAGCGGGGCAACGACTACTTCGCGCCAACGGTCGCCTGCAACAGCAATTAATGCGCGCCAGAGCGCGCAGGCGTCAGGCACGCCCATGCTGGCGCACCGGACACTCTACAGTACATGTCCGGTGCGCCACCGGACATCCAGGCGGGCCCAGAAGTCAGAACTCCAACGGTCAAATTGCAACGGCTTTGGTGACGTGGCTGGCGCACCGGACTGTCCGGTGCACCATACGATAGACAGCCTCCACCAACGGTCATGTTTGGTGGTTAGGGCTATAAATACCCCAACCACCCCACCATTCATTGCATCCAAGTTTTCCACTTCTCAACTACTTACAAGAGCTCTAGCATTCAATTCTAGACACACCAAAGTGATCAAATCCTCTCCACACTCCACACAACGCCCTAGTGACTAGTGAGAGAGATTTGCTTGTGTTCTTTCGAGCTCTTGCGCTTGGATTGCTTTCTTCTTTCTTGATTCTTTCTTGCGATCAAACTCACTTATAATTGCGGCAAGAGACACCAATCTTGTGGTGGTCCTTGTGGGAACTTTGTGTTCCAAGTGATTGAAAAAAGAAAGCTCACTCGGTCCGAGGGACCGTTTGAGAGAGGGAAAGGGTTGAAAGAGACCCGGCCTTTGTGGCCTCCTCAACGGGGAGTAGGTTTGCGAGAACCGAACCTCGGTAAAACAAATCCTCGTGTCTCACTCTTCATTCGCTTGCGATTTGTTTTGCACCCTCTCTCGCGGGCTCTATTATATTTCTAACGCTAACCCGGCTTGTAGTTGTGATTATTGTTGAGAATTTCAGTTTCGCCCTATTCACCCCCCCTCTAGGCGACTTTCAATTGGTATCAGAGCCCGGTGCTTCATTAGAGCCTAACCGCTCGAAGTGATGTCGGGAGATCACACCAAGAGGGAGATGGAGACCGGCAACAAGCCCACTACAAGCCACGAGAGCACTTCATCGGAAGAGTCCCGCACCAAGAGGAAGGAGAAGAAGAAAGACTCCTCCAAACGGAAGGAGAAAAGATCTTCTTCTTCGCACCACAAAGAGAAGAAGGAGAAATCTTCTTCCCACAAGTCGCATCGGAAAGGTGACAAGCACAAGAGGATGAGGAAGGTGGTCTACTACGAGACCGACACTTCATCAACATCGACCTCCGACTCCGATGCGCCACCCGTAACTTCTAAGCGCCAAGAGCGCAAGAAGTTTAGTAAGATCCCCTTACACTATCCTCGTACACCTAGACATACTCCATTACTTTCCGTTCCATTAGGCAAACCGCCAACTTTTGATGGCGAAGATTATGCTAGGTGGAGTGATTTAATGAAATTTCATCTAACCTCACTCCACAAAAGTATATGGAATGTTGTTGAGTTTGGAGCACAGGTACCATCCATAGGGGATGAGGATTATGATACAGACGAAGTGGCCCAAATCGAGCACTTCAACTCTCAAGCTGCAACCATACTCCTCGCCTCTCTAAGTAAGGAGGAATACAACAAGGTGCAAGGGTTGAAAAATGCAAAGGAGATTTGGGACCTTCTCAAGACCGCGCACGAGGGTGATGAACTCACCAAGATCACCAAGCGGGAAACGATCGAGGGGGAGCTCGGTCGCTTCTGTCTTCGTCAAGGGGAGGAGCCACAAGATATGTACAACCGGCTCAAAACCTTGGTGAACCAAGTGCGCAACCTCGGGAGCAAGAAGTGGGATGACCACGAGGTGGTTAAGGTTATTCTAAGATCTCTCATTTTCCTTAATCCCACTCAAGTTCAATTAATTCGTGGTAATCCTAGATACACACTAATGACTCCCGAGGAAGTAATCAGGAATTTTATGAGCTTTGAATGTATGATTAAAGGCTCAAAGAAGATCAATGAGCTTGACGAACCCTCCACGTCCGAAGCACAACCGGTGGCATTTAAGGCGACAGAGGAGAAGAAGGAGGAGTCTACACCGAGTAGACAACCAATTGACGCCTCCAAGCTCGACAATGAGGAGATGGCTTTAATCATCAAAAGCTTTCGCCAAATCCTCAAGCAATGGAAGGGGAAGGATTACAAATCCCGTTCCAAGAAGGTTTGCTACAAGTGTGGTAAGCCCGGTTACTTTATTGCTAAATGTCCATTATCAAGTGACAGTGACAGGGATAACGACAAGAAGGGAAAGAGGAGAGAAAAGAAGAGGTATTACAAGAAGAAGGGCGGCGATGCCCACGTGTGCGGCGAATGGGACTCCGACGAGAGCTCCACCGACTCCTCCGACGAGGACGCCGCCAACATCGCTGTCACCAAGGGCCTCCTCTTCCCCAACGTCGGCCACAAATGCCTCATGGCAAAGGACGGCAAAAAGAAGAAGGTTAAATCCAAATCCTCCACTAAATATGAGTCTTCTAGTGATGATAATGTTAGTGATGAGGAGGATAACTTGCGTACCCTTTTTGCCAACCTTAACATGGAACAAAGGGAAAAGTTAAATGAATTGATTAGTGCTATTCATGAAAAAGATGACCTTTTGGATTCCCAAGAGGATTTTCTAATTAAAGAAAACAAGAAACATGTTAAGGTTAAGAATGCTTATGCTCTAGAGGTAGAAAAATGTGAGAAATTATCTAGTGAGCTAAGCACATGCCATGACACTATTGCCAACCTTAGAAATGAAAATGCTAAATTAATTGCTAAGGTTGATTCTCATGTTTGTGATGCTTCAATTCCCAATCTTAGAAATGATAATGATGATTTGCTTGCTAAGATTAAGGAATTGAATGATTCTCTTGCTAGCCTTAGAGACGAGAATGAGAAATTGATTACTAAGGCTAAAGAATTAGATGTTTGCAATGTTACAATTTCCAATCTTAGAGATAACAATGATATTTTGCGTGCTAAGATTGTTGAACTTAATTCTTGCAAACCCTCTACATCTACTATTGAGCATGTATCTATTTGTGATAGATGTAGAGATGTTGATATCAATGCTATTCATGATCACATGGTTTTAATTAAACAACAAAATGATCATATAGCAAAATTAGATGCTAAGATTGCCGAGCATAACTTAGAAAATGAAAAATTTAAATTTGCTAGAAGTATGCTCTATAATGGGAGACGCCATGGCATCAAGGATGGCATTGGCTACCAAGGGGGAGACAATGTCAAACTTAGTGCCCCTCCTAAAAGATTGTCTAATTTTGTTAAGGGCAAGGCTTCCAAGCCTCAGGATAACGAGGGTTACATTTTGTACCCTGCCGGCTATCCCGAGAGCAAAATTAGGAGAATTCACTCTAGGAAGTCTCACTCTGGCCCTAACCATGCTTTCATGTATAAGGGTGAGACATCTAGCTCTAGGCAACCAACCCGTGCCAAGTTGCCTAGAAAGAAAACTCCTAATGCATCAAATGATCATGATATTTTATTTAGGACTTTTGATGCATCTTATGTTTTGACTAACAAATCCGGCAAGATAGTTGCCAAGTTTGTTGGGGGCAAACACAAGGGTTCCAAGACTTGTGTTTGGGTACCCAAAGTTCTTGTTTCTAATGCCAAAGGAACCAAAACCGTTTGGGTACCTAAAGTCAAGAACTAAAATTGTTTTGTAGGTTTATGCATCCGGGGGCTCAAGTTGGATACTCGACAGCGGGTGCACAAACCACATGACAGGGGAGAAGAAGATGTTCTCCTCATATGAGAAAAACCAAGATCCCCAACGAGCTATCACATTCGGGGATGGAAATCAAGGTTTGGTCAAAGGATTGGGTAAAATTGTTATATCACCTGACCATGCTATTTCCAATGTTTTTCTTGTAGATTCTTTAGATTACAATTTGCTTTCTGTATCTCAATTATGTCAAATGGGCTACAACTGTCTCTTTACTGATGTAGGTGTCACTGTCTTTAGAAGAAGTGATGATTCAATAGCATTTAAGGGAGTGTTAGAAGGTCAGCTATACTTGGTAGATTTTGATAGAGCTGAACTCGACACTTGCTTAATTGCTAAGACTAACATGGGTTGGCTCTGGCACCGCCGACTAGCCCATGTTGGGATGAAGAATCTTTGTAAACTTCTAAAGGGAGAGCACATTTTAGGACTAACAAATGTTCATTTTGAGAAAGACAGGATTTGTAGTGCATGCCAAGCAGGAAAGCAAGTTGGGTCTCATCATCCACACAAGAACATCATGACTAGTGACAGGCCACTGGAGCTCCTACACATGGACCTATTCGGCCCGATCGCTTACATAAGCATCGGCGGGAGTAAGTACTGTCTAGTTATTGTGGATGATTATTCTCGCTTCACTTGGATGTTCTTTTTGCAGGAAAAATCCCGTACCCTAGAGACCTTAAAGGGATTCTTGAGACGGGCTCAAAATGAGTTCGGCTTAAGGATCAAGAAAATTAGAAGCGACAACGGGACGGAGTTCAAGAACTCACAAATAGAAGGCTTTCTTGAGGAGGAGGGCATCAAGCATGAGTTCTCTTCTCCCTACACCCCACAACAAAATGGTGTAGTGGAGAGGAAGAATCGAACTCTATTGGACATGGCAAGAACCATGCTTGATGAGTACAAGACACTGGATCGGTTTTGGGCCGAAGCGGTCAACACCGCCTGCTACGCCATCAACCGGTTATATCTACACCGAATCCTCAAGAAGACATCCTATGAACTCCTAACCGGTAAAAAGCCCAACATTTCATATTTTAGAGTTTTTGGTAGCAAATGCTTTATTCTTGTTAAAAGAGGTAGAAAATCTAAATTTGCTCCTAAAACTGTAGAAGGCTTTTTACTAGGATATGACTCAAACACAAGGGCATATAGAGTCTTTAACAAGTCCTCGGGGCTTGTTGAAGTTTCTTGTGACGTTGTGTTTGATGAGACTAACGGCTCTCAAGTAGAGCAAGTTGATCTTGATGAGATAGGTGAAGAACAGGCTCCGTGCATCGCGTTAAGGAACATGTCCATTGGGGATGTGTGTCCTAAGGAATCTGAAGAGCCACCACATGCACAAGATCAACCATCCTCCTCCATGCAAGCATCTCCACCAACTCAAAATGAGGACGAAGCTCAAGTTGATAAAAGACAAGATCAAAGAGATGAGCCACCTCAAGATGACAGCAATGATCAAGGGGGAGATGCAAATGATGAAGACAAGGAGGATGAAGAACAAAGGCCGCCACACCCAAGAGTCCACCAAGCAATACAACGAGATCACCCCGTCGACACCATCCTCGGCGACATTCATAAGGGGGTAACTACTCGATCTCGTGTTGCACATTTTTGTGAGCATTACTCTTTTGTTTCCTCTATTGAGCCACACAGGGTAGAGGAAGCACTTCAAGATTCAGATTGGGTGATGGCGATGCAAGAGGAGCTCAACAACTTCACTAGGAATGAGGTATGTCATTTGGTTCCACGTCCTAATCAAAATGTTGTAGGAACCAAGTGGGTCTTCCGCAACAAGCAAGACGAGCATGGTGTGGTGACAAGGAACAAAGCTCGACTTGTGGCTAAGGGATACTCCCAAGTCGAAGGTTTGGATTTTGGTGAAACCTATGCACCCGTAGCTAGGCTTGAGTCAATTCGTATATTATTGGCCTATGCTACTTACCATGGCTTCAAGCTTTATCAAATGGACGTGAAAAGTGCCTTCCTCAACGGACCAATCAAGGAAGAGGTCTATGTTGAGCAACCTCCCGGCTTTGAAGATAGTGAGTACTCTAACCATGTGTATAAACTCTCTAAGGCGCTTTATGGGCTCAAGCAAGCCCCAAGAGCATGGTATGAATGCCTTAGAGATTTCCTTATTGCAAATGGATTCAAAGTCGGAAAAGTCGATCCTACACTCTTTACCAAAACACTTGAAAGTGATTTGTTTGTATGCCAAATTTATATTGATGATATCATATTTGGGTCTACTAACGAATCTACATGTGAAGAGTTTAGTAGGATCATGACACAGAAATTCGAGATGTCTATGATGGGGGAGTTGAAGTACTTCTTAGGATTTCAAGTGAAGCAACTCCAAGAGGGCACCTTTATCAGCCAAACGAAGTATACTCAAGACATTCTAAACAAGTTTGGGATGAAGGACGCCAAACCCATCAAGACACCCATGGGAACCAATGGGCATCTCGACCTCGACACGGGAGGTAAATCCGTCGATCAAAAGGTATATCGGTCGATGCTAGGCTCATTACTCTATTTATGTGCATCTCGACTGGACATTATGCTTTCCGTATGCATGTGTGCAAGATTCCAAGCCGACCCTAAGGAAGCTCACCTTACGGCCGTAAAACGAATCTTGAGATATTTGGCTTACACTCCTAAGTTTGGGCTTTGGTATCCTAAGGGATCCACATTTGATTTGATTGGTTATTCGGATGCCGATTGGGCGGGGTGTAAAATCAATAGGAAGAGCACATCGGGGACTTGCCAGTTCTTGGGAAGATCCTTGGTGTCTTGGGCTTCAAAGAAGCAAAATTCGGTCGCTCTTTCCACCGCCGAAGCCGAGTACATTGCCGCAGGCCATTGTTGCGCGCAATTGCTTTGGATGAGGCAAACCCTGCGGGACTACGGTTACAAATTAACCAAAGTCCCTTTGCTATGTGATAATGAGAGTGCAATCAAGATGGCGGATAATCCCGTCGAACATAGCCGCACTAAACACATAGCCATTCGGTATCATTTTCTTAGGGATCACCAACAAAAGGGAGATATCGAAATTTCATACATTAACACTAAAGATCAATTAGCCGATATCTTTACCAAGCCTCTTGATGAACAAACTTTTAACAAACTTAGGCATGAGCTAAATATTCTTGATTCTAGGAACTTCTTTTGTTAACTTGCCACATAGCTCATCTACATACCTTTGATCATGTCTCTTTCATGTGCTATGACTAATGTGTTTTCAAGTGAATTTCAAACCAAGTCATAGGAATATTGAAAGGGAATTGGAGTCTTCGGCGAAGACAAAGGCTTCCACTCCGTAACTCATCCTTCGCCGCCACTTCAAGCAACTCTCCATTTTTGGGGGAGAAAGCATGAGCACCAAGCAAAAGGACTTCGTCTTTGGTATACTCTTCACTCATTTATTTATGACCAAAAGGGGAGAGCGAAATTCCTAGGGCTCTAATGATTCCGTTTTTGGCGATTCATGCCAAAGGGGGAGAAAGTATGAGCCCAAAGCAAAAGGACCGCACCACCACCTAATTTTAAATTAGAGATTTTCAATTGGTAAATTTCAAATTAGTATCTTATTGTGTTCAAAAGGGGGAGAAAATAGTAATTCAAAAATGATATATCAAAACCTCTTGAACACTAAGAGGAGGATCTCATTTAGGGGGAGTTTTATTTAGTCAAAAGAAAAGCATTTGGAACAGGGGGAGAAAATTTCAAATCTTGAAAATGCTTTGCAAAATCTTATTCATTTACCTTTGACTATTTGCAAAAGAACTTTGAAAGGGATTTACAAAATAGTTTGCAAAAACAAAACATGTGGTGCAAGCGTGGTCCAAAATGTTAAAAATGAAGAAACAATCCAAGCATATCTTGTAAGTATTTATATTGGCTCAATTCCAAGGAACCTTTACACTTACATTATGCAAACTAGTTCAATTATGCACTTCTATATTTGCTTTGGTTTGTGTTGGCATCAATCACCAAAAAGGGGGAGATTGAAAGGGAATTAGGCTTACACCTAGTTCCTAAATAATTTTGGTGGTTGAATTGCCCAACACAAACAATTGGACTAACTAGTTTGCTCTAGTGTATAAGTTATACAGGTGTCAAAGGTTCACAACAAGCCAATTAAAAGGACCAAAGTTGGGTTCAAAATAGAGAGCTAAAGGCATCCCAAAAGGATCCCTGGTCCGGCGCACCGGACTGTGTCCGGTGCACCAGGGGACCTCGCGCAGAACTCCTCAGCCTCGAGAATTTTCAGAAGCCGGCGCGCTATAATTCACCGGACTGTCCGGTGTACACCGGACAGTGTCCGGTGCTCCAAGAGGTCGCGGCTCCGGAACTTGGCAACCTCGGGAATTTGTCGCGGCTGCTCCGCTATAATTCACCGGACATGTTCGGTGTACACCGGACTGTCCGGTGTAACAGCGGGGCAACGACTACTTCGCGCCAACGGTCGCCTGCAACAGCAATTAATGCGCGCCAGAGCGCGCAGGCGTCAGGCACGCCCATGCTGGCGCACCGGACACTCTACAGTACATGTCCGGTGCGCCACCGGACATCCAGGCGGGCCCAGAAGTCAGAACTCCAACGATCAAATTGCAACGGCTTTGGTGACGTGGCTGGCGCACCGGACATGTCCGGTGTGCACCGGACTGTCCGGTGCACCATACAACAGACAGCCTCCACCAACGGCCATGTTTGGTGGTTGGGGCTATAAATACCCCAACCACCCCACCATTCATTGCATCCAAGTTTTCCACTTCTCAACTACTTACAAGAGCTCTAGCATTCAATTCTAGACACACCAAAGTGATCAAATCCTCTCCACACTCCACACAACGCCCTAGTGACTAGTGAGAGAGACTTGTTTGTGTTCTTTCGAGCTCTTGCGCTTGGATTGCTTTCTTCTTTCTTGATTCTTTCTTGCGATCAAACTCACTTGTAATTGAGGCAAGAGACACCAATCTTGTGGTGGTCCTTGTGGGAACTTTGTGTTCCAAGTGATTGAGAAAAGAAAGCTCACTCGGTCCGAGGGACCGTTTGAGAGAGGGAAAGGGTTGAAAGAGACCCGGCCTTTGTGGCCTCCTCAACGGGGAGTAGGTTTGCGAGAACCGAACCTCGGTAAAACAAATCCTCGTGTCTCACTCTTCATTCGCTTGCGATTTGTTTTGCACCCTCTCTCGCGGGCTCTATTATATTTCTAACGCTAACCCGACTTGTAGTTGTGATTATTGTTGAGAATTTCAGTTTCGCCCTATTCACCCCCCCTCTAGGCGACTTTCACTGTCCGGTGTGCCAAGCGGAGCAACGGCTCCAAGCGCCAACGGTCGTCTACAACGCTACAATGAACAGTGAACAGTGCAACTGCGCGCGCAGAAGTCAGAGCAGGCGTCAGAAGGCGCACCAGACAGTGAACAGGACCTGTCCGGTGCACCACCGGACTATCCGGTGGCCACGTTGTCAGAAGCTCCAACGGTTGGAACCCAACGGCCTGGTGACATGGCTGTCGCACCGGACAGTCCGGTGCTCCATACGACAGAAGCCTTCACCAACGACCACTTTAGTGGTTGGGGCTATAAATAACCCCCAACCACCACACTTCAACGTATCCAAGTTTTCAGCCATCAAACCTCATACAAGAGCTCTAGACTTCATTCCAAGACACAAACAAAGAGATCAAATCCTCTCCCAAGTTCGGAATCACTCCAAACAAATTAGTGGCTAGAGAGAGAGAGACTTTTGTGTTCTTTTGAGCTCTTGCTCTTGGATTGCTTTTCTTCTTCCTCATTTCTTGTTCCCAAGATCATTGTATTCAAAGCAAGAGACACCAATTGTGTGGTGGTCCTTGTGGGGACTCAGTGTCCCGTTTGATTGAGAAGAGAAGCTCACTCGGTCTAGGTGACCGTTTGAGAAAGGGAAAGGGTTGAAAGAGACGTCTTTGTGACCACCTCAACGGGGAGTAGGTTTGCAAGAAGCGAACCTCGGTAAAACAAATCACCGTGTCATCCGCTCTTATTTGCTTGTGATTTGTTTTCACCCTCTATTTTGGACTCGAATTTAATTTTAACGCTAACCCCGGCTTGTAGTGCGCTTAAACTTTACAAATTTCAGATTCTGCCTATTCACCCCCCCTCTAGGCGACTTTCAGAGATTCCCGCTCAAGAGGTTCTTCTCCTGGCGTGGTTGGTTCATTGTTGGAGATGGGAGTTGATTCCACTCTTCCCCCGATGAAGAGGACGTCAGGGTAGAATGGAACCGTCGTAGTGACGAGCTTCTTTCTGTTCTCCTTTGAGGGCGGGGGTACCAGAAGAGCAGTTTGACGATCCTTGACCTTGTTCACCTCCTTTCTCCTAGTGATCTGTGTCCATGTCTCTGTGGGAGAGGTGGACAGGGGAGTTCTCCGGGTAGATGGGTCCTCTACTCCTGGCTTGCGGGAGGGAGTCTTTGCTCGGAGCGCTGGAGGTTGCGCTTTTTCCTGCTTCGCTCCGGCTTTTCCGGAGATCGTTGTAGAAGGCTTTCTCTCCGGCAGATCTGTGATGCGATGCAGAATTCCCTCTTCGTCTGCTACGGATGAAATGGTTCCAAAGCAGAACACGGAGGACGATCTTGTTCTGGAAGGTGATGGCCATTGAGCTAGCTTGGATCAGTGACACACCCCCTACCTGGCGCGCCAGCTGTCGGTGTTTTGGGTCCGACAGCGCGCCCATGGTTGCCCTCGAGGTGCTTTTTGGAGTAGGACGGTGTTACCGACTGTAACTCGATGGTTCGTGCCAGATGCACAAGAGACAGTGGACAATTTTATACAGGTTCGGGCCGCTTTGAGATGCGTAATACCCTACGTCCTGGCGTGGATACTTTGTGTGTTGGGTTACAAGGGGGTTCTCTAGTATCGAGGATGTTAGAGAACTATGTAGATGGCTAAGTAGTGAGATGTTTTTGAGGGGATGCCCCCTAGGCCTTATATACTCGACCGTGGAGCATTACATGCGGATATGATAACAATGCGAGCCTAAGTAATAGTGAACCGACTGAGCCTATCTTCCTATAATTTCGCCAACCTATCTCTGTTCAGTTCCGATGTATGAGGACACTGTACGGGAAGGTCGGATCATTGCTGCGGTTGCTGCTCAAATTCATTGGGCCGTCTGGGCTTGCGTTGATCCAATCTTGTGTCAATCCACTTCACTGGATGTCCCTCCCCAGGCCCACGAAGGGATGACCTTGCGAACTATTGGGCCCAAGGCCTTTCGCGAGGTCTTTTAGCCTTCCAGTGGACCCGGGGGATATCTATCCCCCACAGAGATCACCCTGGCGTGACAGGCGTTTAGTTACTTCCTTCCATTTTGCCCCTGGGCCACATGTCGGGACTCAACATCCTTGTACGCGCCCCCTTGAGCTATAAAAGGGAGGGCACGCAATGTTACAAGACATGTTCTCTCACACTCACTCAAGCTCACTTAGACTCCCAGACTCACAAGTTCATACAAGCTCTCAAGCTCAATACAACACACAGTGGAGTAGGGTATTACGCTTCGGCGGCCTGAACCACTCTAAATCCTTGTGTGTTCTTGTGTTCTTCCCGATTCCATCTAGCAGGCAAAACACTTAGGCCCCTCCTCATCTAAGGATTTAGGGCGGGTGCATTCCGCCACCCGGCCGGAGAATTTCCTCTCCGACAATAGTCATAAGACTTTGCTAGCATGATCCAGATCACTCTGTATGAAAAACACAATGTTTGCCAAGTGTTAATATAATCTAAGCGCTAGTCATTCATGCTAGGATCAATTAGAATAAACCAAAACTTCAAATACATGCACCCTGGGAGTAAATTACAACACCAAAAATATACCTAGGTCTCCCTGCAAGAAAATAAATGAACAGAAAAATGAATTAACACCTTTCAACAAATATCACTATCACTTACTAAAGCATAGCCAACAAATTTCAAGGAGATAATTTGATAGTAGCAACATTATGTGTAAGGCCTAAGTGAGCATCTATGCATACGATGCTAAGATGAGGTATAACTGTAAGTGCATAAAACATTATAGGATGGGTATGTTATAGACTATAGTCACTGGATAAAGGAAGGCATCAAAATTAAAAGGGCACTTAAGGACACCAGATTATGTGTGTCAAAAGTATCACAGTTCGAAGACTGCCTCAGTGCAGAAGAACTACAAGCACTGAGTAGAGTGGAGACAGGAGTACATGATTACCCTATCAATCATAGAATGATCGTATAGGATTAACCAAAAATAAAAACACGACCTGGAGGATCTAATTCACAACAATTCAACAGAATAACTAACAGACCAAATACACTCTCTAGCGTGACTGAATCTACACAAGAAACAAGGATTGGTTTTTTACTCTAATATTGTGAAAATAGATACACACACAATAGATAGGGGAATCTGTCCATTACCCTATCGTGGTCATCACAGTCCTGAGTCCTCGGGCGTACTTGATCTCCGAGTCGATGATGCCCAGTAGCTCGGCATCTGAGTTGGGTCTCATCTTAGGCACCAAGGAGTACGTCATCGTGCGGGGCTTTGGCAGGCCACGGCGACAGCGAGGAGCCGAAGCAGGACAATGTTGCGAGCGTGATGAAGTCGTGAAAGCGGTGGCACATGGAATGGCGGTGCTGGTCGAGGTCAACGCGGCAGACGCTGGTGACGAGGTAGGAGACGTAAGTGGTTGCGGATTCGGGGACGAGCGAGGTGGTGGCAGACTCAGCTTTAATCGCCGAATCAGAGACGGTGAGGAGGGCGTACTCGGAGGCCGCCACCGCGTGGATCTTGGCGACGTGGAGAGGACGAACGAGGTGGTGGCAGACTAAGCTTCAATCACCGGGTCGGAGACGGTGAGGAGGGCATACTCGGAGGCCGCCACCGCGCGGATCTCGGTGACACGGAGGAGGACGAGGAGACGGAGGACGGGGAAGAGAACGCCAGACACGATCGAGGGCGAGGAGATGGAGCACGGGGAGGAGACGGCGCGAGATTGGAGGGTGGAAGAGAGCGACGCGCAGACACGAGATTAGCGGGGATAGAGAGTAGAGCGGATGCAGACCTTCCAGTACGCCCTTCCATGAACGGTGCGGAGGCTGATGACTTTGGGCCGACGATGGTGCAGATGGGGAATGGAGGTGGCGTCGCGGACAATGAACGGAGGCGGCGACACGGAGGTAAGAAACCCTACCTGGCGTGAGAAACAGAGAATTGGAGGGGCGGGAGGGCGGAGGGAGATGGTAGGCACAGGGGATCTGTGCCGTCGAAGGAAGGAGCAAGCGGCTCCAGGAAGCGCGGAGGGAGGCGAGCGCGGATGGCGGCGGATGGAGCGCGGAGGGAGATGGCAGGCTCGGCGCGCGACGGCAGAACCGTAGAATTGTGGACGCCTACGATAGGCACATAGTTAGTAGTAGAGATTGAGCGGGGTCTGGACTCTCTCATCTCCCTCAGCCTTACGTTTACACAGGTCCGTCTCTAGTATAGCCGTGGGGCATTAATTAATTAAAAAATATACTGTTAGAAGACATCACATTGAGGCCTCCGTCCACACCCACCGATTATTATGTATTATAGACTATAGTAGAGCGTGTTTGGTTAGCCCGGTAGAACAATGTTTTGGATCGAGATCATCGTCAATTCTGCTCGTCTGATGGGTTGGCTACCGTCGCCAAACGGACCCAAACGTACGTAGAAGAAACTCCAATGTGGACATCTAGCAGCAGCAGGAGGCACGCAGAAACGATGATGATAGCGTAGCGACGTCGTTCACACCGCGGCGCGTTCCTACCACGTTGCGTTTCCACATGCAATGCAGGACGTGGTCACCGCGCGCCGTGTCGTTGCCGCTCAGTCTCTTCCCACACCGCCGGACGCTCTGCGGGGCCGCGCGTCCGCCCGTGCCGTGTCCTGCCATGCCATGCCGTGCCGTTCCGTGCCGCGTCGCGTAGCGTAGCGTCGCAGGACGAGACGAGAGACGCGCGCACGCAAGCAAGCAAACTGACGCTTGAGACAGCAATTTTTTGTTTATGTCGTTATTATTATATATTTGTAATTACTAGTATTATCCCTATAGACGGCGGGCGCCAAAAAGGCGTCGGGAGCGCCGATGCACACTTGATTCCATCTAGAAACCGTTTTTTTTTTTTGCCTACTATACTATACGGCTAGTAGTAGGCGCACGCAAGCGGCAAAGCGAGCGAGCACGAGGAGCCGTGTCCGTCTCCGTCCGTCCCCGACCGACGCGACGGCGACGCACCATATCGCTATCCCTACCCTCTCGGTTCCCACGCCAACAACGCATATCCGCCACCTCGGGGGGTCCCTCCCTCCTCGGCCTCGCGCGCGCCTTCCCACACATCCTCCTCCCCCCCACGCCACGAAACGCCAAAGGGAGGGAGCCCGAGCCTAGCAGGAGCAGCGCAAGGAAACAATGGCGCGGGAGGAGCAGGAGCAGTCCGCATTGGGCGCCGCCCACGTCCACCACCACCAGCCTCCGGCCGGCGGATGCGGCCTCTCCGCCAACCCCACCGCCGCCGCAGCCGAGTACGCCCACGGTACGTACGCCGCGCTCCCCCCCCCCCCCTTCCCTCCCTGTCACCTATCGCCCCTCCTCTCCAGTTCGGGATGCATGCGGCGCCGCGGGGTGGGATGTCAGGCTCGGAGGGAGCTACTCCGCCATATACTTATACTATTTACTATTTTACCATCGCTACAATACCCACCCGCCGCCGTCCTGTGTGGGACGACGAGACGAATTGAGCCGATCCGAAGCGCTCTAGAGCTAGTCGCAGGCAGCCGTGTCGGGGGCGCGCGTCGGCTGCCGGAGCCGCACACGGGGCGCCGCCACGTACCAGCAGCGGATCGATCGCTTGACCGCTCTACCTTTTTTTAACCGTATACTAGTATAAGACTGCGAACCGCCGCTTTTTTGCACTGAATCGGGGACTCCTCTTCAGATGGCAATGGACTGGGGTGTCTCATCCCTTTTTTGACTTTTCTCCCTATATATCGAAATATCTAATGCTATGGGTAGGCCGGCAGCCCCCACAGTTTTGATGCAGGAAACGGTGGTGCGAGTGAAAAAAAGAAGAAGAGGTGCTGCTCTTTCAGTTTGGATTTTGGAATTCGCTTCTGCTGTGCCTGTGTCGGCTGATTACGGTGCACCCACTTTGTTTAGTGATGGAGACTAGAGAGGACGCTGGTTGTTTCATGCAAACGAGATCCTCTTGCCGTTGCGATGCACATGTATCAACAGTATGACATGCTGCTATAAAGTATAAACAATGGAAAGCATAGAGAAACTGTATCCCTATATTAATCGATGCAGTGGGCAGGCTTACGTTCGAATCTGTACACTGTTTTTTTTTTACAATTAATGTGGACATCAATGGTTTGCTGCTATCTGTTGCTTACCTGCCCATCGCCCAATACCCATCGGCCCCATTTATATCATTCCCAGTTTCAACTGTTCATGTTTCAGTGAGCGACCATTTCTCAGAGGCAACATGCATATTTTCCATCTGTATCCAAACCTAAGATTTCATTAGCACTTGACTTTTCATGTCTTTTTATTCAACAGAACAGGGCTACAGTGTCGTTCTGCCTGAGAAGCTGCACACTGGAAAGTGGAATGTGTACAGGTAGGTTACTTACACGTTAAGCTGCATTTTGCTTCTTGTGGTGGCCCATATAAACTAACCACTTCCTGTCTTGCAGATCTGCACATTCTCCTCTAAGATTAATAAATAAATTCCCTGATAACCCGGAGATTGGAACGCTGCATGATAATTTTGTGTAAGAGTTCTCAACATCTCTCATGTGACTTCAAATCCTTTACTAGTTGAACTCCAATGCCTTACAGTGGAATAAACAAATCATGGTGCTATTTGAGTAATCACTAATCATCATAGAAACTAATTTATCTTCCGAATAACCTCTGACATTGGAAAGTTGCTAGTAGAGCTGGGAGTCTTAGGGTCTGTTTGGTTGGGCTGTGGCTGTGAAAAAAGTTGCTGTGGACTGTGAGCTGTGGAAAAAGCTGCTGTAGGCTGTAAGCTGTTAAAAAGCTAAAAATCGTTTGGTGGAAACCACTAAAAGTCGTTAAAAATTCTTCGATATATGTTTTCATAGTTCCATCTGAAAAGCCACTAAAAGCAGGTCCTGGGGTGCTTTCAAATTTGCACTACGAGAAAGTCGGCTTTTAGAAAAAGCTGCTTCCTGGATCCAGCCCTTTGGTTGGCTTTTGGCTTTTAGGGGGCAAAAGCCAAAGCCAAAAGTCAAACCAAACACACCCTTAGAGTTTGTTACCCTGACACAAATTGCTATGGCAACCAAAAATCAGCATGTGGATTGGTGTGGGCAATGTTACCTTGACACATGTCTTAATTGTTCAGACACACTACACCTGTGTTGGATTTCTGATACATATGAAATTACAAGTGGTATTTGGCATGTCCCTGAAAAATCAGATACTCGCGCAGTTGCGCTTGAGCCGGACAATGACACCCTCACCAGTGTCTGTGTAGCACTGGGTGTGTGTTGCAGACCACACATGAAGAGTTGCACCCACACTAATTGTCCAATTCACATTCTATTTTTTTGTTTCTCCTGCATTTTTGGTTCAGGATCAAAATTTTCATGGACATAGTCACATAGATGATTGTTTAGACATATTTTGTTGAAATTTATCATGCCTTTTTGTATTCACATTTGTACAATGGGAGCACAAGAGCATCAAACATGGTGGCAGCACTGGATATGTTCTTGCTTGGTTATGAACCTTTGTTTTGAACTCTTTTTTTTTGCAAATTCAAGTGTAAACCATTGATGTGATAGTTTTACATTGCTTGTGAAAGATTTCCTAGAGCTAGGTAAATAAATGCTTGTTATGTTGTGGTCAGCTTGCGAAAGGGCGTCTAGCTGAGTTGGTTAGATGGTCTGAGTAGCACTTCTCAGGTCTTGAGTTCGAATCCTAGTGGGAGCGAATTTTAGGCTGAGGTTAAAAAAGGTCACTCGCTGGTTCCTCTGGTTGTGTGCACATGAGATGAACTGACCTATGGGGGGTGGATCCTCGTGTAAGGGCTGAGAGGGTTCAAAGCACGAGTAAAGATCTGACCTATAGGGGGCGGACCCTCATACTGCATGGGGGGCGGACCCTCATACTGCATGGGGGGCCAGCTTTTGTGACCTTTCTCGGTCGGGGCTCCGATTGAGCTTCTTTTTAATATAATACCGTGGGGGCGGTCTTTCCCCTACCGGCCGAGTTACGTTGTGGTCAACTTAATTTGGCAAGTGGACCTGTAACTTCTTATGCAATTGTGAAATAAGAGCTAAAAAAGTTGAATGGCAGTTTTTTACCTTCTGGTTTTATCAACCTACTAAAATATGCATATTTTTGCTGACTATATGATTCATAAAAAATTCTTTAGTGCTTTAGTCATCTCCCAGGCACAATAACCTATGTATGCCATATTCCACAGATATGCAGTTGAAACTTTCCGAGATTGTAGATATTTGGGTACAAGAATCCGCCCAGACGGGACAGTTGGAGAGTAAGGACCAGTTACCTGATGCATCCCTAATTATTGCCTTTCCGCAACTTTTTTTATCTAGCCTTATTTACTCTTTAAAGTCAATAAATATTGCAGCTACAAGTGGATGACGTATGGAGAAGCTAGCACGAGCAGAACTGCAATAGGTTCTGGTCTTATTTATCATGGAATATCTGAAGTGAGTCACCTGATGTCAACAAGGATTTTAATCTCTTGACTTTTAATAAGCATATGTTTTGTCACACTGATATATTTCTGATGAAATTCTAGCATTTGCAACAGCAGCAACAACTAAGCCTGTTAGTCCAAAGCAAGTTGGGGTAGACTAGAGGTAAAACACAATAAATGCCTCATGAAAGAGTATAGAAAATGAGGTAGTAGCAATAATATAACCGTAGAAGGGGGTGTCTGATAGCCTAGGTCATAGAACTTCTAGTATTCAATGGTGAATTTATTTGAACTTACTTTTAATATCCATTTTTTCTTAATCAGGGTGCACGAATTGGTCTATATTTTATAAACAGACCGGAGTGGATCATACTTGACCATGCTTGTGCGGCATACTCATATGTATCTGTGCCGCTTTATGATACTCTCGGTATGTTCTTTTTTTTTCTCGAATGCGAAGGAGAACTGCACATCTATATTAAGAAGAAAACGAGTTTAAGGCCCAAGAGGACCAAATACAAGAAGTCCTTTTACGGTGGCCAATACCGAAAATACAAGAAATCATCCATTAGTACTAATTTTAGGCTAGAGCCTGAGACACGGCCGCTTCATTTCCCATTTGGGGAGCCATTAGGTGAGTGATACCTTTGGCTCCAGCTAGCTCCCAGCACCACCTCTCCGCAGCTTGAGCTGAGGCTTGGGGTATGACCATCAAAGTGACACAGGTTGCGATGTTTCCAAATAATCCAGGTGCCAAGAATAACTAGAGAGTTTAACCCTTTCCTAGTTTGTTCAGTTGTAGCTTCCATGGCATGTCTCCACCAAACTAAAAAGCTTCTCTCATGCGGCTGTGGCACAAATGCTTGGAGGCCAGCTTGCTGCAACCAGCAGAACCAGAATTGCCTAGAGAAAACACATCTAACTAGCAAGTGATTGACTGTTTCTTCATTCGTTTAATAACTTCTTTTTGTAAACTTTCTTCAGGCCCAGATGCAGTTCAGTTTATAGTGAACCACGCAACGGTAGAAGTTATATTCTGTGTGCCCCAAACTCTAAGCGCTGTGAGATTTCAATATCTTACCTCAACATTAAACAATACTGGTTTATGATAACAAAAGAGTACACTGCTTATTCAACCTGTTTGTTTACTTCGGTTTATCTATTGATTGCAGATTTTAAGCTTTATTACTCAAATGCCGTGTGTTCGTCTTATTGTGGTAAGATGGACAGTTTACAATTACATATGCTTTTAATCCTTCCTTTGTATTCAATAACCTGTTTCTTCATAGGTGGTTGGTGGAGATGATTCAAATATGCCATCTGCACCAGCAACTACTGAATGCAAAATTATGACGTACAACAGGCTACACAATGAGGTGGGTTTGCTAAATCATCCTTGCGTTTTCTCTTAAAAGATTTGTCCATGGAGACCTATTCTTAGCACTGCATAGTTGCTGTATATTTTGATTCCTGTAAACTACAGTACTACACTATTGTTTGTATGTGTGAACTTAAGGAGTTTTGAGAAAAATCAAGTACATGATAGCCATTGTTACTGTCGTTAATCTGAAATAGGCTAAATCAGCTTCTCTTGAAGCACCACAATAGTAAAATTGTCATTTCCTTTTGGTCACTTGCTTTATTCTTGTTATTTTTTTGTCCATAGTCTACAGATGCTATGCTGATATACTTGAAAAGGTTTCCACCCCCATAATGTGCCAACTACATGTTGCCTTGTTGTCCCCATTGAACATGAGAGCACAGAAACAGTCTTACATAGCAACAAGTTCTGGTCTACTGGATGGACATGTTCTTTTTGTGGAAGTAATGGTTCAATGATTATTGTAATAGTACGGACACATGTTAAACGCTTATTGCTATACATAGTATGCGCATCCTGGGCTTACAACAACAAAACCGCCTTAGCCGCAAGCACACACATGTTGGTCTTGGGCATATTGGGTTTTTTATGTATAGGAGTTTCCTGTATAAAAAAAAACTCTCTCATGTTCTAGTTTTGAATAGAATGTTCTACCACTATTCTAGTCGCTACTTACCATGTGTCCATGTTCACTTTTTTTATGAACTCCTTTTGTTCTTCAACTCAGGGAAAGATGAGTCCTCAAACTTTTCGTCCACCAAAACCTGAAGATATAGCCACTATCTGCTACACCAGTGGCACTACTGGCACACCAAAGGTAAATCATCAATATTTTTATTATTTTTTGCTCCACTAGTAAAGTCTTTTGCATATACCTTTCAAACCGGTGAAGTTGGATTGTCAATCTTTGATTTTTTGCCCAGGGAGCTGTACTTTCTCATGAGAACTTAATTGCAAATGTAGCAGGGTCAAGTTTAGGCATTAAGTTTTACCCCTCTGATGTGTGAGTATTTTACATTCAGTCGTTAACTGTTTCTTTCTTCTGTAGCATGTTCTGCTCATGTCAGCACTCTATTGAAATTAGCTATTTGTATCACTCCTCAGGTACATCTCGTATCTACCTTTGGCTCACATCTATGAGAGAGCTAACCAGGTTGCATTGCTTCACTATGGTGTTGCCATTGGATTCTACCAAGGGGTACGCAGATCTGAAACTATCTAGGAGCTGAATAGTTCATCTACCGCAATGTTTGATACCTGCGTTGTTTCTACTTTGAATGACTTAAAAATCTTTGGGCCATTCGATCTCTGAGATTAATTGAAGACCTCACGAATGGATCTTACTAAGGATCTTTGATGTTCAAGAAGGGTAGGCTTGGTGCAGTGGTGAGAGCTCTCACTGAGTTACCAGGTTGCGGGTTGGAAGTAGTTTCTCGGCATTTGTGAGGGAAAGTCTTGCATTGGTTTACCCCTTCCCTAGTCCCCACTCATGTTGGAGCTTTCGGCACTGGGGTCTGCCCTTTTAGATTGACACATATTCCTTATTTCCTTTGTCTGCTGCATGTTATGTTCCTTTGTTATCAAGTGGCTAATGTGCCATCACTTATTATTTGTCATAATTATTGCTTTACCTTTAGTTTTGTGCTTTCTGTCATCTTTTTGGTAAGCATGTTACATTAACATGCAGGATAACTTGAAGCTGATGGATGATTTGGCTGTTCTGAGACCAACAATATTCGCAAGTGTTCCCCGGTTATATAACAAAATTTATGCTGCGTAAGATAAAATATTGTAATCCGGATTTTGTTTTTCATGTTTGGCGTAACTATTGTTGGCTATTTCTTTTAAGATTATTGTTTTCCTTTGTGCGGATAATTTGCTGATTGCATAATCACCTTGTAGAATTACAAATGCTGTGAAGGAGTCTGGGGGGTTGAGAGAAAGGTTGTATCATACTGCATACAATGCCAAGCGACATGCAATGATAAATGGTAACAGACTACAACTTTGTGGAGTCCATTTACATTCGCTTACAGTTTGAACTTGTCATTTTTATTATTGTACCTCAGCAACCAATTAACATGATTTTTTTGACGTGCATATAATCAATATGGGAATTCTTGTGTAGCCTGTTAGGTCATGGTAAACCACAATTTTCATGGACTATGTATGAATTGGCAGCCCTGACTCCTGAGTCTCATGTCCTTGGCATGGATTATCGAATTAGTTTGTTATACACAGTCCATCTTATATTTTTACATGATATTGCTTTGACCATAACAACTGAATCATCTTGAAGTTCAGTTCTTTAATGATATGATATGCCTCTCTCCCGAGGAAAATCAATAGTTTGCATTTCACGTGGACTGAAAGATGCAAAATTGCATTCATGCTCCACCAATAGACCAAACTGCCACACCCTACCTGATATAAATGTTACTTCTGTGCTTTCTGTTGTTAGGTAGAAACCCATCACCTATGTGGGACAAGTTGGTATTTAACAAAATTAAAGCTAGACTTGGTGGACGAATGAGGCTTATGACTTCAGGTGCTTCTCCATTGTCACCAGATGTCATGGAATTTTTAAGAATGTAAGCTGCATTCCTCTGCTAACTTGGTGGCATGATGATTATATGGAAAAAGTTTGGCCCCGTTAATATTAACGGACCCTATTAATAAACACTGTTAACTCATTTTTTCTCTCTAGATGCTTCGGTGAAGTTCTTGAAGGGTATGGAATGACAGAGACATCTTGTGTCATCAGTACAATGAATATTGGTGACAGATCAATTGGACATGTTGGATCTCCAAATCCTTCTTGTGGTAAGCTCTGCATTTGTTTTTTAAGATAAAATTAATCCATCTTCAAATAATGCTGTGTTTATGCTATTAATTCCTTTTGATTTTACATTTATGTTACTCGGCCGAGTTGGTTAGGTGGTCTTATTCTGAGTAGCACTCCTTAGGTTCTGAGTTCGAATCCTAGTGGGAGCGAATTTCAGGCTGAGGTTAAAAAAGGCCAATCGCTGGTACCCTGGTTGTGTGCACACGAGATGGACTGACCTATGGGGGGCGGATCCTCGTGTAGGGGCTGGAGGGCTCAAAGCACGAGTAAAGATTTGGCCTATAGGGGGCGGATCCTCACGTTGCACGGAGATCACGGATCCTCACGTTGCACGGAGATCAGCTTTCGTGACCTTTCTCGGTCGAGGATCCGATTGAGCTTCTTCTTAATTTAATACCGTGGGGTGGTCTTTTCCCTACCGGCCGAGTTTTTTTTTGAGAATAGTTGTACCAAAGAAACCTGTTCTGGGTTAATCTTGCATTTTTTTCATGTTATCCTGAGTTACATCTTACATTCAAGGGTTATTTTATGTTCAATTTGTTTGAGGTTGTCCAGTTAACAGGTTAAGTAGTCCACGAATGGAATTATGGTGTTTCATGAAAAAGATGTTAGCGTTCTCTCCTTTTCCAGAATTAAACTAGGTTCAACACTTCAAGATGAAAGATCTGCATGATGCTAAGCTATGTGCATTGGTCCCAGTCTCTAACAATGCACATTCTGTTTTCTTCTTCAGAGGTTAAACTTGTGGACGTCCCAGAAATGAATTATACTTCGGAGGATCAACCGTATCCTCGTGGAGAGATTTGTGTTAGGGGACCTATAATATTCTGTGGTTACTATAAAGATGAAGTCCAAACGTAACTTGTTATCATTACACATCTATTTACATCCTTTAAATAAATACATCCATTAAACTTTGATAAATGTATTTGAAAACCTGCAGAAGAGAGGTCATTGATGAGGATGGTTGGTTACATACTGGAGACATAGGTTTGTGGCTGCCTGGAGGGCGTCTAAAAATTATAGATAGGTAAAGCTGAACGATGTCTTCTCGTGTCCAGTTTTTCTTTTGGGGTTGAGTTTGTGACTGAAGTACCTACTACCTACGTGTCTTGTGCTTTCATTTAGATTGATATGCAAGCCTTGAAAGCAGAAATTTTAGTCAATACAA
This sequence comes from Zea mays, assembly GCF_902167145.1. NCBI lineage: Eukaryota > Viridiplantae > Streptophyta > Magnoliopsida > Poales > Poaceae > Zea > Zea mays. Next base: position 192,994,962 of record NC_050099.1, on the reverse strand, counting down.
TGAGCAAAAGTTTCAACAATATGTTTGGATGGCCATCGTTTACCTCCTGTTTTCTTTCCTTTTGTATGTGTGTTTTGGGGAGGGTTGGGGGTTCTAAATTGTGGTTATCTTGTTGAGTTGATACTGAAATAAAATATACATCAAATTTATGGGCCTTTACTTAATATATTTTCACTAGACGTGTTGGTCTGACTAGTTACATTTTTGTGTAATTAATTGTGTTGGTCTGACTAGTTACATTTTTGTGTAATTAATTGTTTTTCACTTTTCTGGGTTGAAGGAAAAAGAACATTTTCAAGTTAGCTCAAGGAGAATACATAGCTCCAGAGAAGATTGAGAATGTCTATGCTAAGTGCAAGTTCATTGCTCAATGCTTTATATATGGTAATATTCATGCTTTCATCTGAGCTGAAAGCACCTTCGTGTACATCTTAAGGTTGTTGATCTGGATGCAGGTGATAGTTTCAACTCTTCCCTAGTTGCCATTGTAGCAGTCGAACCGGATGTGTTGAAGGCTTGGGCTGCATCAGAAGGAATCCAGGTAAAAAGTATTGGACAGCTGCAGTTGCCCCCCTGTTTATTTGAGCTCATGAAAGCAGTTTCCACTCTGCTCCAGTTTAGAATGTAAACCAAGCACAAGTACCTAGTTTTTTTTTACCACTATCTCATCACATCAAAGCCTTCAAAAATTTTTGGAGCCACAAACAAAATGCTTTGGACTTCTGCAGTTCATGTTGATTTTCTAAATTGCCCTTTGTAATATGTAGTACGAGGACTTGAGACAGCTCTGTGCTGATCCTAGAGCAACAGCTGCTGTCCTGGCTGATATGGATTCCATTGCGAAGGAAGCACAGGTACAATCCTTCACATCACATGTGACCTTTCTCCTTGAGTATTCTCTCCACAAGCGCATTTTTACGGATGTGCCTTCTTATTGACGCCTTTGACCATATACTGTACCAGCTGAGAGGTTTCGAGTTTGCTAAAGCGGTTACTCTTGTTGCTGAGCCGTTCACATTGGATAATGGCCTTCTCACCCCAACATTCAAGGTAAAGCTCATTTGCTCTGTTAGAGGCGACCCCGATACCAAATCACTGACCTGCTGACACTCCACCTCAACGCTTCTGTACCTGTAGGTCAAGAGGCCGCAAGCCAAAGCATACTTTGCAAAAGAGATCTCAGACATGTATGCACGGTTGCTAGAGACAGAGTTAGCTAGGTCGAAGTTGTAACTTGTGCGGTATCAGGAGAAGGGCCATCAATACAGCCGTACAGGAGATTGGATTCTGCATTTTTTTATTCCACCTCACGAAATAAGTAGTAAAATCTTTTTACTGATACGGGAAATAACGGATCATGCCATGCTCCGGAGTCGATAGTTTTTTTCACCAGACGGGGCAGTGCTTGGCGCATGCTGAATATATGGTTCTAGTTATAAAGAAATGTTTTTACAGAGTGTATATTGGGTCTGAACAGCTGCCCTGGAAGGTAGTTCACAGAAAATATATTGGTATTACAAATGCAATACTAAAAAAATTGTGTCTTCCGATTGTATTGTCAGTCTTTTATCAACACTAGTGGAAGTGTACGCGCTCGGTACACGATAAAAATATTACATACAAAATGTTTATAAATACCTATATAATATTAAATTTATTGATATGTTGGTCTTTTAAGGTAATTGCTTGACAAGTTTTCTGTTTTCAAGTGGTCTTTATGACTGTCAGTGTTGTACTCAGCCTATTGTTGAATTGAATTCCATGCGTTAATATTGTTTTTTTTAATCTACGATGTTTGTAGAGTGGATGGGGTGAGAATGGATAAGCTTTGCAATGTTTGTAGATTGGATGGGATGAGAATGGATAAGCTGAGGAGCTACAATATTTGACAACCAGTTCTTGGACAGGAGTGGACTACGGAGAGCAGCAGGGCAGCGATAGTAGGGTGCAGTGTGGGCACCACGTGACGTCCCCATTCCCTTCCATCCCCGCCTCCATTCCATTCAGATTGATTCGATCCCAAGCCCCATAACAAAACCCTAACGCCGCCACCATGTTCGTGCGCATCGACCTCAACAACACCGCTGGATTCGCCTTCCAAACCGACCTCAAAAACACCACTGGTCTGCCTTCCAAACCCTAGCACCACTTAGTGCTAGTTTAGGAGAAGAGGGGATTTTAACTCTTCTAATCCCAGGGCTAGCTTGGAAGTCTAAAAATCGGATGTGATTAGAGGGACTAAAACTCCCTTCTTATTCAATTTTAAATAAAGAGGTGATTAGTTCCTATAATCCTCTTCGGTTTGTGACTCCCAAACTAGTCCTAAGCGTGGCCACTATCACCCCCACAAGACTGTGATATCCTGGTTTCTGGGATGGTGATATTCTGGCTCAAGACTTAATAGAATTAATAGAGTAACCATACCAACAAGGTGTATCTTATTTTTCGAAAGCCCATCTTAAAAGAACCTACTCCCTCTGTTTCTTTTTAGTTGTCGATGGATAGTTCAATTTTGCACTATCCAGCGACAACTAAAAAGAAATAGAGGGAGTATATGTTAAGCATGCTTGAGTTGTAGCAATTTGGGATGGATGACCGACCGGAAAGTTTTATCGGGTGCGCATGAGTGAGGACAAAGTATGTACAAAAGACTTGTGTTGGTCTATGCGGATGGTCTATGATTCTAAAGGACTGCCATGAATAAGTATTGCTGGTCCATGAGTGGACGGCGTGTTACAGAGACCCTCACACCTGCTCAACCACACCCTCTAGATCCTGTCACTCCCATGGTCGATGGCTTCGCTTCGACCGACATTGCCCCCGTTTGTTTCGGCTTTTCGCAGCTTTTGGCCACCAAAAGCTGCTGCGGACTACCAAACATTCAGTTTTTCAGCCAGCTTCTATAAAATTCGTTTGGGTAAAAACCATTCAAAATCAACATAAACATATAATCGGTTGAGTCGTCGCATAAGTAGTAATCCGTCATTTTATAGATCCTAAGCCTCATGGATAACTTTATCTTTCTCCACACGTAATTATAATGATACTCAGATTCTCGCCACAGCCAGATTCTCCGCACAGCCAGATTTTCAGAAAAGCTGATCAGAAAAAGCTGAACCAAACAGGCCCATTGTTTGGGGAAAGAAGCTCAACCATGTCGCTTGTGTCGACAACACGAGTGGCAAGGCGCCAACAGACGCAAGTGCAGAAGTTGTCCACCTTCTAGGCCATCGCGTTCGCAGACCGAATGTGAGAGTGGTGGGGGCGCGAGTGGGTTAATTAAGCCATGGCCTTCTATAAGAATATAGATACCCGGATTCTGGAAGGAATAGGTGTGGTCGTGTGGAGCTCGTTTGGCATAGCTTCGCTTCGTGATTCTTTAGCTCCGAGAGCCGATTCTCTAATATAGTGATTTCGAGTGATTTTTTAGCAGAAATGAATTTATTTGAAAAAAATCGTTTGTCAAATAGGCTGTGAAGTTAATCTAGAGAGTGGGGAGCAGCTTGGGAACGGTGAGAAACATGTTTTTTGCTTTCACTTTATAGTACAAAATAGAGATTAGATTCACTTCATTTTCACCGTTGAGCAATTCAGATTTTTACTATTTAACTATGTAGGAGTGAATCTCTATGTGAACAGAGCTGTGGAAGCTCTGTAAAACACCCCTAAGAAAAATACTCTGCTCCCCTTCTCTTCCTCCGTCTCTTCCCTCTGCTCCCCTTCCCAGTTTCTCCCCTTCCGTTTCCGTTCTAGTTGAGTACGCTGACACTTGGCTGGGCCTCATCTAATCCGTCGGAGGGAACCACACTGGCCACGATGGCTACCTCCTCGTCTCCTACTTCGATGACAAGGTCTTTGCCTGGTGTGACGTAGCCGATATCAGGCCCTACGAGCCTACTTCCTCGTCACCGAGCTAGATCTACGATGATGACGGCGAGGACCTTGACGCCGCCGACACCCTCCACCAGCTGCAGCATGCACTCCTCGCCAATGGCCTCAGGCCCGTGTTGGACATGCACTTGCACCTTGGCACGGATCATCTTTTGCGTCGCCATTGATTTTTGACAATTCTACAACGGAGTGGAGGGGAGGGAGCGGTCGCAATTATTTTGGTGAGGAGAGTTCCTGCCGACTGCTGATGCCCATAAGATTTCAATAAAAACTGAATCTAACAGTTGTGATGACGCACAAAAGAAAACTAAATATTTTATAGTATAGATTCTGAAAGTATTTAAGGGGGACATATCATGTGCAATCGTGTATTTGATGGTTCAAGTAGGAGTCATAATAAATCATGATTCAAATGTTTTTCACGGTTCGTTTAGAGCCTTAACTAATTTTAATTAAAAAATTCTTAAATTTTATGGTGTAAAATTTAGAGTTTATTGTCACTCCTAGGTGTAAGCGTGTAACTAAACCATCCAGGGTATTCAATCTAGATCCAACGATTTATATAGAAGAGGTTAAACGTAAAATAAGTACTAAGTTTCTGTGGAAGGGGTTAAATGTATAATAATAGTTACTAGTGGATTTTGATGGGATGTACTAGATTGCTTGATTACAAGTTGCACCGGCACAAGATATGTTCCTATATAGAGATGAGGGAACATGGCAAGTTGATTATGCTAGACTCATAACAACAGACAAAAAAGAAGCCCATCTTTGTTAAATTCTACTTCCTCGGTTCTTAGATAAAATGTAGCCTAAATGAGACAAAATGTAGCCTAAATGAGTTATGCTTATTTTTGGATAGTTAATTGGATGATAACTAACTGTAGACGTATAAAAAAGGTCCAACAATTTAAAAGGTGTAAAAAAGGTCTAATGATTTTAAAAGCAACTCATAAGTAGTAGCATAGTATATTAAAAAGGTGTAAATAAAATTGTTGTATCATTAGGGGCTGACCCTTGGTCATATTTTCAAAGTACCCCTTCAAGGATGAAACTTACAGAGGCGGTTTATATTTTATGAGTTGGACAAAGGCGTGCCTTCCTCTATTACCAAGCGTACACACCCTAGCCTATAGATGTCAGTGAACCTAAAGGGGCCTACGAAGGAGAGCTCGTTTGCCCCGTGGTCATGTGTTTGTCCCCACGAATGGCGCAAAATATCGTGGAAATGACACAAGGGTACTCAAGGTACATGAGTGGAAGCAACTAGGGGAGAGGAAGTGAGTCCTGACGATGTGTTGTATGCCTACCACGTCATGAATATACAAACATAATGACACATGGAATTTTATAGAAGTTTGGGCCATAATATGTGTAATACCCTATGTCCTCTTTCTGATGGCACTCAATATTACAACCCTCAAGCTATGAGGTTGATGAACTTCCCTAAGGAACCAAAAACTTAGATAAGCTAGCTATTCTTCTTGCCTTTGGTGAGCAACCAAGCTTTGAAGTCTCTTGTTCTAGACGTTGGTTGTGTGCGTCTTGAATTGATTATTGTTTTGTCTCCCCTTTTTATAGCCCTAACGCTGACACTGATACATACATATGCATCTATGGGCCTGACCTATCATAGGTCCAACAATTGCATTATGCTAGCAAGCTTGCTTGACTCTTTTTATGAGATGGGGACACTTTTTATGGAGATGGGCCTTCATGCTATCCCGTTATTCTGTCTCTTCGCATTAGTACCCTTCATACTTTTACCATGGGTATTACGCTTGTGTCGTTCTATCGTGTTGACGCAGACGGTTCTTACTTACTGGGGACGTCGTGTGTCCCTATGTTGAGATGTATTATAATATATTTGTGTATAGTGCTATGAGTGTTGAGCTCGTCCAGGTAGTAGAGTATGCATATTGACGCATTTAATGCACTCTAGCCGAGGCCATCCCTTAGTACCTTACTATCATACATTTTGTGTGGTAGGTATTGGTGTTCTTGCCATTAATTTTTATGCCATAACCATGCTACCTACACATGATAGGCCAACTAGTGTTGTTTCCCATGCTCCTTTGTCCACCTTAGTATGTCGTACTCACATTACCTAGGTCAGATGTTGTCGTACTACTGCTTTTAGAGTCCTCAAGTGTTCTATAGACCAGATCATGCATTCATGTTGGGACTAAGAACAGTGAACACAAGCACTCGTGAACAGAGGTGACAGGTGGCACGACAAAATGGATGGCTAGGAGCTCAAATGTCTTGTCAAGCTTGTCCCTTCCAGCTACAGGATGATGGTATTTATAGGGTAACCAAGGGCCCATGTCATGAATATGTTTGTGTCCTAGGTTACCTACTACATTCCTCAAATATGTTGTACAACAGGATAATTATAGGACGACAATCCATTATTATAATTACACCCATCCTCATACCACACAGTAAAGGTCGACAGGTAGGCCCTACCACCGCCTAGTTAGGTGCGGGCCCTCCTCTCATGTAACACCCTGAATTTGGGGTATAAAATTTCTTTTCTAATATCTACCAAATTCAGGTGTTGCCCTCTTTCTTCCCTTCTTCTCTGCTCTTTTTTTTGAAATGGTGAAGAGTTATTTTGCCTTATATATGTGTCAGCCTAGTAAAATGAAACCCTAAAGGAATAATGATTGTTGCACCATGCCGGAATACATCTATGTTTGTATGATGTTTTTCTTTGATGTGCATCTATCTAAACTCGCAGAGCATGGTTGAATTTGAATTTTAAAACTAAATCAGGTTTCAAGTAAAGGAAGGAGAAATGAATAGAAAATGAGAAGACAAAACCCAATGTCCCCAGCTGGCCCAACCCCTCTCCTCCGTGGCCCATCTCCTCTTTCCCCCCTCCATTCCCCGCTGAGCCCACCCAGCACGCGCTCGACCTCCTCCCCACGGCCCACCGACCGCGCAGCCCAACACCACGCATCCCTAGCCGCGGTTCCCAGCTCCACCAGCCTACGCGTGGCCCAGCGCTACCCCCCCGCTGGCCCACTCCCACGCCGCTGCGCTCGACCGGCCCGCGCACGCTGCGCGCTCCTCGCCACGACCCGGGCCGTTTTCTTCCCCCGCGGCCCAGTGCCTTGCCTTCCCCTCCCCACGCCCCCACTCAACCACGTGCGCAGCCCACCCCCACGTCTGCCCCGACCGGCCCACCGAGCTGCGCGGCCCAGCTCCACTTCCGCCCTGGCAGCGCGCCTGTCCCAGCGCCGCGCCCCCCTCTCCTTGGGCTGCCCGCGTGGCCGACCCAACGCGCGTGGGCGAGGCTACCACACGTCGTGCCTTGTGGCTGCGCCTAGAAACCAACGTTCTTCTCTCTCCCTTTCCCATCTTCTCTCCCTAATGCTCGCAACCGCCATTGCCCCTATCACCTGGTGGTTGCCGATCCCAGCACCCAAATCCAAAGCACCACGACGAGCGCCCAGACGCCCAGCTTGGCAGTCTGCCTCGGTGCGGCCTCTTCTTCTCCGGCGAGTCCTTCGTCCCGGTGAGTTCCCCTTCTCTGTTTCTTTGTGTTGGATTGAACCTTCGTAGCACGTTCTTTTTTTTCGTCCTCAGCAAATTTGCCATGCAGTTCCGTGACCAAATTGTCATGCGAGCGTTGTCTGGCTAAGTTGCCACTGCTATCCTCGCTCCATTGAGCTTGTGCCTCCCACGCACGCATCCACGCTCTGCTTCTCCGACTTGGCGTGGCAGCCTGTTGCTCAGCCTCGGCCGACGTGCCCCTGTGCCGCAGGCCGCTCGACCTGCTCCTCCGGCCTCCCCATACATGACCCCCCCTTTAGCTCCCCTGCGCAGGGCGTGGCGCGGCCAATGGCCTGCGCAGCCTTGCCATCGGCACGCCATCGTCGAACGGGTGTCCGCGTCGCGCCCTAGCCCATCCGCGTATTTCACATGCTGACACACACGTCGTCGACTTTCACTCGCACATGTCGCGCGCTGTTGTGCGCGTTGTTTTGCGTACGCGCAGCGTGTCGTCGGGGTCCCGACGACATCCGTCTATCCCTAGACGACGTTCGTCTACCCGTAGACAACGCCCATCTACCCCCCCAACACGTTCGTCTACCATGCGTGTTAATAACATTATTTTGTCGCGACCTAAGTTTAATTAATTATTTTGTCTGTTGATTATTAGAATAAGCAATTTAGCGAAAGCTAGTTTATAGTTTTAAACCCACGCTTTTACAAATAAATGTTAATATAAATAATGTCAACTTAAATGCATTTTATTTATCGCTTAAGTGTAAACGCGTGTCTGTTAGTGATCCTCACGTGTCGCGCACGCTATTCGCGCTTGACGTTATGTTGTCTTCGTGTGTCGCACGACGTCTACGCGTAATAATAAATAGTTTGTCGCTTATAAACACTTATGTTAACGATGTTAATGCATCATGTCATATATTTTAGATAACTAACTTAAGGATTGCTCGACTAATATTTATTGGATTAATATTCCAATCAGATTAAATATGTAGCGTTTATCTTGGGCTCTTGTAATAAATATTAACATAGCTAATATTAATTTAACTACTTTCTATTTATTTAACATTTGTTTAGTATGAACGTGTCACCTGTTTAGTTATTCTCGTTTGTCGCGGGTGCTGTTTCGCGCATAGTGGTGTGCTGATTCGCGCGTCATTCACGTGCTGTCTGCACGTTGTTCGTGCGTGATGTGCTCATAGTAGCGTGCTGGTTGCGCGTCATTCGCGCTCGTCGCGCGCTCTGTTTCGTGTGTCGTCAGCGTGTTGTGTCACGCGTGTTCGCGTGTCGTTTTCACGCTGTCGTGTTATTTCGTGTATCGTAAGTTCATCTCGCGTAGAATCTTTCGTGTTAATTAAATTACTTATTTGACTGACATTCGTTGGCATAGCGAATTAATCGAACTAAATTATAGATATTACTTATATTTGACAATGTCGAATTAGATATTATGATTAATACTCGTTTAGTGTGGACGCGATAACCTCTCGACCGTAGCCTCGACCGTCGCGTTTCTTTGTCCTCGTGTGACCGTAGTAACACACTCTATTTTATTTTGCGTTATGCATATATGGTTGTTTGTTTGTGCCTGTTTGTATTCGCTGTGCGTCGCGAATAGACTGCGATCCATTTCCGAGCTTCGAGGAATCGACGGTCAAGCTTCGGCGACCAAGTGATCTAGCTCTTCGAGTTCCACGAAGTTGAAGACCCTGAGCATCTGTTTGGTGAAGGCAAGTGTCCTCTAACCTATTATGTCCCATTTACTTTATAATTCATCAACCCGCATACCATGATCAACCTAAGGATTGACTAGCTTTGTTTTTATCTTGTCCTTGATTACCTTTCGAGTTACTATGGTTAGATTCATGCTATTGCTTTACTTTAATCAATGAACATGATGTGAACACTTATGATACAATGTTGTCATTATGATTATGATGTTGGACTGGTGATACTTTAGGGGGTTCGAGTGGTTTCTCGAGTGCCTCTCCGTAAGGACCTGTTCGTTAAATGACCGCCCGGGAAAACAGTGCAACCATGAGGGTGGAATGGGACGCCCTTAGCTGAATAATTAGAGGAACTGGGGTGTAGTTCGCTTCGCCGTCGTGCCGTTAATGGGGCTCGGTGTATGCGGCTCGCTCTGCCAAGGTTGGTTCGCCCCTTGGGGAGGAGTGCAGTGCATTTAGGAAACCTAACGGGCGGCTACAGCCTGAGGGAATCTTTGTAAAGGCTTCATAGTGAATCCCTGGCCATTCACCTTGGGAGTGAATAAGGGTCTTGCAAGCCTGGGCTAGAGAGGGAATCACGACTTGTGGGTAAAGTGCGCAACCTCTGCAGAGTGTTATGAAAACTGATATATCAGCTATGCTCGCGGTTATGAGCGGCCAAGGGAGCTTCATTGATTAGAGATACTTGATCAGAGATGCTCGGATTACAGGTGGTGATGAGAATGATGGTTTTGGTATTGACTATGGTAATGGTAAGTGGTATTCTTTCTGTTTGAAAAGGGTACTTTTGGGTTAACAACTTGGGTTAATACTAAAATCTGGCTCTCTCTACTAGTAATAATAATCTGACCAACTAAAAGCAACTGCTTGACTTACCCCAACATAAAGCTAGTCCACTACAGCCAAACATGACATTTGTTGAGTATGTTGATGTGTACTCACCCTTTCTCTACACACCAACCCCCCCCTTCCCAGGTTGTCCACGTTGCAACCACTGCTCAGGAGAAGATGAAGCCGTGGAGGAAGACTTCCAGGAATTTCAAGAGTACGACGAGTTTTAGGCGTGGGTTAGCGGCAACCCCTAGTCGGCTGCCTGTGAAGGCCGCGTGTATCTACGTTTCGTTTTCGCACTTTGATTATTGTTAAAGACTATGTGGATGTCTCAGACATTTTGATGTAATCGACTATTATTACCCTTTTATGTTATTATTTGAGCACTCTGTGATGATGTCCAGTTATGTAACTGCTGTGTACGTGAATTGCTGATCCTGGCACGTACATGGTTCACATTCGGTTTGCCTTCTAAAGCCGGTTGTGACATCTCAGCTGGGTTGTGGACTTTGTCTTCACGAATGCATTCCCGTAGTAGAGGTGACGAAGACTTGCGGCCCCTCATAGGGGATCAATGTGAAACCTTTGCTCGGAGGTGCTAGCCCGTTTGCAGGTGTCTTCGCCAAGTGCCTTCATCGACCGACGCGATCCGAAGGGGGTCAAGCTGCCTCCTCGCAGGGTTTAAGCCCCCAACCTTGGGCACCAATGTCTCCGTTGCGTATGCAGGGGGGACTTCGCTCAGTGGGAGCTAAGCCACATGCCTACCTTCGCTCTTCCTAGCTACCTGCCCTGCATCGGAGATCTCATCGATTTGTATGTACGAAGGACGATCGAGGGTTGGCTCTTTCTTTGCCCCAATTCACACGCCATGTAATACCTCCATCCGCACACTTAATATTGCACCTCCTATGTTATGACACCTTTTTTTAATAATATTTCCTCAAGATTTTGATCAGGTGGGACCATCCCTTTTTATGTACGACTCCTGTCACCCTTAGTGGACATCCCTTAGTGGGCCCTAGCATCGTATCATCCTTAGGGCATGTGGTGGGCTAATAGAGGGTTGTCCATGTGAAGGGTTTTCATAGTTAGCACCATAAGCACGAGGGGCCCTAGAAGCTTTATCCAATTAGCACTCGAGGGTGCGACCCCCCCCCCCCCCCCCCCCCGAGGCTTTACTCAATTAACATCTTGGGACGTGAGGAACCCTGAGGGCTTTACTCAATTAGCACCGTAGGCTCGAGGGGACCTAAGGGCTTTACTCAATTAGCAGCCTAGAGTGCAAGGAGGCCCCAAGGGTTTTACTCAATTAATACCTAGGGTGCGATGGGCTCAATGGTTTTACTTAGTTAGCTTTGTGGGGTCTTTGTTCATTAGTAACATAGGACGTGAGGGCAACGAGGGATTTGAAAGGGAAATAGGGTTCAACCTTTTCCTAAATGATTTTGGTGGTTGAATGCCCAACACAAATAATTGGACTAACTAGTTTGCTCTAGATTATATATTCTACAGGTGCCAAAGGTTCAACACAAACCAATAAAAAGATCAAAGTTAGGGTTCAAAAGAAAGGAGTGAAAGAAACCAAAGAGAACCCTGGTCTGGCGCACCGGACTGTCCGGTTCCCAGGGACGTACAGGTACGAACTCCTCACCTTCGGGTTTCTCAGGGCGCACTCCGCTATAATTCACCGGACCATTCGGTGTGCCAGCGTAGTAACGGCTATCCAGCGCAACAGTCGTCTACAAAAGCGTGAACAGTGCGTGAACAGTGTGCGCAGAAGTTAGAGCAGGCGTTAGAGGCGCACCGGACTGTCCGGTGCGACATGAAGTCAGCGGTCCAACGGTCAGAATCTTCAGAACCCTAACGGTTGGGTGACGTGGCTGGCGCACCGAACAGTGTCCGGTGCGCCCATCGACAGACAGCCTCCCCAATGGCTATGTGGTGGTTGAGGGCTATAAATACCCCCCAACCACCACCACTCCAAGAATCCAAGTTTTTCAGACATCTCATTCAATACAAGAGCTAGTGCAATCAATACAAGACACAATTCAAAAGAATCAAAGCCTCTCCAAGTCCCAAATTCACTCCAAACTCCTAGTGACTAGAGAGAGAGTTTTTGCTCGTGTTCTTTGAGCTCTTGTTCTTGGATCGCTTTCTTCTTCCTCATTCTTGTTCTCAAGCAACTTGTAATCAAAGCAAGAGACACTAAGTTTGTAGTGGTCCTTGCAGGGGTCTAAATGACCCGTTTGATTAAGGAGAAGGCTCACTCGATCTAAGTGACTGTTTGAGAGAGGGAAAGGGTTGAAAGAGACCCGGTCTTTGTGACCACCTCAACGGGGACTAGGTTCTTTGGAACCGAATCTCGGTAAAACAAATCACCGTGTCATTCGCTTTATTTTCTTGGTTGATTTGTTTTCCCCTCTCTCCCGGACTTGATATTTATGCTAACGCTAACCCCAGCTTGACGTCTGCTTAAAGTTTGTAAAATTCAGTTTCCGCCTATCCACCCCCTCTAGGCGACTTTCAATTGGTATCAGAGCCCGGTGCTTCATTAGAGTCTAACCACTCGAAGTGATGTCGAGAGATCATGCCAAGAGGGAGATCGTGACCGGCGGTGACAAGTCCGCAAGCTTGGGAAGAACTCATTCTAGAGAGTCCGGACACAAGCACAAGGAGGAATCCTCTTCTTCCATCAAGTCACAACGGAGAGGTGACAAAAAGAAGAAGATGAAGAAAGTGGTCTACTACGAGACCGGCTCTTCGTCACCCTCCACCTCCGACTCCGAATCGACGTCCGTCACTTCTAAGCGACATGAGCGCAAGAAGTATAGTAAGATGCCCCTCCGTTGTCCTCGTATTTCTAAACGCACTCCATTACTTTCCGTTCCCCTAGGCAAACCACCATTTTTTGATGGTGAGGATTATTGTATGTGGAGTGACAAAATGAGGCATCATCTAACCTCACTCCACAAAAGCATATGAGATATTGTTGAGTATGGAGCGCAGGTACCAAAGGTAGGGAACAAGGACTACGATTCGGACGAGGCCGACCAAATTCGGCACTTTAACTCCCAAGCCACAACTATACTCCTCGCCTCCTTGTGTCGAGAGGAGTATAATAAGGTGCAAGGGTTAAAGATGACCAAAGAAATTTGGGACGTCCTCAAAACGACGCACGAATGGGACGAGGTGACCAAGATCACCAAACGGGAGACGATCGAGGGGGAGCTCGGTCGATTCGTCCTCAACCAAGGAGAGGAGCCACAAGCCATGTACAACTGGCTCAAGACCTTAGTGAATCAAGTGCGCAACCTCGGGAGCACAAAATGGGATGACCATGAAATGGTCAAGGTTATTCTTAGATCACTCATATTTTGTAATCCTACTCAAGTTCAATTAATACGTGGTGATCCTAGATATAAGCTAATGTCTCCCGAGGAAGTGATAGGCAAGTTTGTGAGCTTTGAGTTGATGATCAAAGGCTCCAAACAAATCATCGAGCAAGGCGGCACCTCCACAATCGAGGTGCAACCCGTCACATTCAAAGCGACGGAGGAAAATAAAGAAGAGTCTACATCAAGTAGGCTCCCCATCGACGCCTCCATGCTCGACAACGAGGAAATGTCGCTTATCATCAAGAGCTTCAGCCAAATCCTCAAGCAAAGGAGGGGAAGGATTACAAACCTCGCTCCAAGAAGGTGTGCTACAAATGTGGTATGCCCGGTCATTTTATCGCTAAATGCCCTATGTCTAGTGATAGTAACAGGGACAACGACAAGAGGGGGAAGAAGAAGGAGAAGAAAAGATACTACAAGAAGAAGGGCGGCGATGCCCACGTGTGTCGGGAATGGGACTCCGACGAGAGCACCACCGACTCCTCCGACGAGGACGCCGCCAACATCGCCGTCAACAAGGTCCTCCTCTTCCTAAACATCGGCCATAAGTGCCTCCTGGCAAAGGACGACAAGAAAAAGAAGGTACAAGCTAGAACCACCCCCAAGTATACTACATCTAGTGATGAGGGTAGTTTTAGTGATGATGAAGATAATTTGCTTACCCTTTTTGCCAACCTCAACATGCAACAAAAAGAAAAATTAAATGAATTGATAGGTGCCATTCATGAGAAGGATGAACTCTTGGATAGCCAAGAGAAATTCCTTATTAAGGAAAACAAAAATCATGTTAAGGTAAAAAATGCTTATGCTCAAGAGATAGAAAAATATGAAAATTTGACTAAAGAGCTTAGCATTTGCCATGACACTATTTCTAACCTTAGAACTGAGAATGTTAGTTTAATTGCTAAGGTTGAGAAATCAAATGTTTGCAATAATTCAATTGTCAATCTTAAGAATGAGAATGCTAGTTTAGTTGCTAAGATTGATAAATTGAATGAATCAATTGCTAGCCTTAAAACTGAGAATGATAAGTTAATTTCTAAGGCTAAAGATTTAAATGTTTACAACGTTTCTATTTCCAATCTTAGAAATGAGAATGCTATTTTACATGCTAAGATTGATGAATTAAATACTTGCAAACCCTCTACATCTACTGTTGAACATGTTGCCATTTGTACTAGATGTAGAGATATTAATGTTAATGCTATTCATGATCACCTAGCTTTAATTAAACAACAAAATGATCACATAGCTCAACTAATTGCTAAAATCAATGAGCATGAGATAGAAAATGAAAAAATTAAATTTGCCAGAAGCATGCTCTATAATGGGAGATGCCCTGGCAATAAGGATGTCATTGGTTTCCAACAGGGAAGCAATGTCAAAATTAATGCCCCCAAAAGGTTGTCTAACTTTATAAAGGGCAAGGCTCCCATGGCTCAAGATAACGAGGGTTACATTTTATATTCTGCTGGTTATCCTGAGCACAAGATTAGGAGAATTCATGCTAGGAAGTCTCATTCTGTTTCCCATCATGCTTTTATGTACAAGAATGAGGCATCTAGCTCTAGGCATTCTACCCATGTTAAAATGCCTAAAAAGAAAACTCCTACTGCATCAAATGAATCTAACATTTCATTTAAGACCTTTGATGCATCTTATGTGCTTACTAACAAATCAGGCAAAATAGTTGCCAAATATGTTGGGGGCAAACACAAGGGCTCCAAGACTTGTGTTTGGGTACCCAAGGTGCTTGTTTCTAATGTAAAGGACCAAAGACCGTTTGGGTACCTAAGAACAAGGCCTAAAATTGTTTTGCAGGTTTATGCATCCGGGGGATCCAGTTGTTATTGATAGCGGGTGCACAAACCACATGACAGGGAAGAAAAGAATGTTCTCCTCCTACGAGAAAAACAAAGATCCCCAAATAGCTATCACATTCGGGGATGGAAATCAAGGTTTGGTCAAAGGACTTGGTAAAATTTCTATATCACCTGACCATTCCATTTCCAATGTTTTTCTTGTAGATTCTTTAGATTACAATTTGCTTTCTGTTTCTCAATTATGTAAAATTGGCTACAACTATCTTTTTACGGATTTAGGTGTTACTGTCTTTAGAAGAAGTGATGATTCAGTAGCATTTAAGGGAGTGTTAGAGGGTCAGCTATACTTAGTTGATTTTAACAAAGCTGAACTTGATACTTTCTTAATTGCTAAGACTAATATGGGTTGGCTCTGGCATCGCCGACTAGCCCATGTTGGGATGAAGAATCTTCACAAACTTCTAAAGGGAGAACACATTTTGGGACTAACTGTAACACCCGGGTTTTAGGGGTCTAAAGCCCGGACGTGAACATAATCACCAGGTGTGCTGGGACCAAGTCTCACACATATGATGAATCATGGCACAGGATCGAATGTCACATCTTTACTACATAACATGAATTCTATACAAAATAAATAATTACATTATAAGGAGACAACGGTCCAGCAACCCAAAGTTGACTGGGAGACGACGGCCTAGACCACTCACGAACTCATTACAACATCCTCCAAGCGCCTCATCCTGTGGTACCTGTTCTTGACCTGTGGGGGGTGTGAGACAGCAAGAGTGAGCTCACATACGTTCATCGCTCAACAAGTTGTGGGGAATAATGTGCATGAACTCGCCAAAGGTGGGAGCTCACGTGAAGTGTAAGGCTTACCAAAGAGAATGGTTGAAGCTGAGCATTGCTTTTAAAGTTGGTCAAAATTTTATTAGCAATTACTAGGTGTAAGTAAATACCAAACCATAATAAATAATAGAACAAAATTAATAAATGATCCCATGCAAATTCTCATCACAAATTGAATTTAGGTTCCATAATTTAATCATGTGAGGGTCCGAGCCGCTCATGACCGTGAGCACGGCTAGTATACTAGTTTTACACTCTGCAGAGGTTGCGCATCTTTACCCACAAGCCATGTTACCCATCTGCCAAGGGGTCATGAATCCCATACACCTCTACCAAGGAAGCGAGACAGGGTAACACTACGAGGCCTTTACAAAGTTCCACTAGCTTCAGAAATCCCGCTACAGTTTATAGGAAGCTCCAGTGCAGGAATCCCTCGCCTGACCGCCATCGCAGCAAAATCAACCCAAGGACCTCCCTACACTGACCACTCCCCTACTGCCCTTGCCCCTTTCGGGTAAGGAAGACCTCCACTAGCTTTCCTAGTTAATCAGCCAAGGGCGTCCCATTAAACCCTTGTGGTAGCACTGTTTTCCCGGGTGGTCGCTCCATGTTCCAATTAACATAATGATCTTATCATGAACATAAATAACATAACAGAATAATTGGAACATGGATGTAATGAAATATTAACCCGAAAACCATATAAAGCAATAGCATAACTACCCAATTGATTCAGGGGTAAACAAGGTAAACAAGATAAACAAACTGGGGTGGCCTATTGGGTCCCATCAAAATTAAACCTATGCATTGAATAAGTGATAATAAAGAATATTATTGGGTAACAAAAGTGGATCAAGGGCACAACTTGCCTGGCACTTAAGATTCCAGTTACTAGGGTGATTCTTCGGATACTCGAAACCTCGCTGCTAGTCGTAGCAATACAAACAAACATGGTATAAACAAAATTAACATCACACCAAACATAAGAACATACTGTATAATAATGATCTACGCGTTGCTACGAGATCGTGGGAACGAGAACTACTAAGATCGGAGTTACGATTAAGGAGTTATGATTTTATAGAAGATCTGTGTGATTCAAATACTAAACTATATTATAAATTGGTTAGTGTAAATCATATGAGAGGTTATTCTCTAAATAACTATCTCAACTTTAATCTAGTTATAAATTGACCATAAATTATATTCTAGTAGATTCTAATGATAAGCAATTTAACCAGTCTAACCAACAAAATTAAATAAAGATCTAATTAGAAAAAAATGAGACATGCTACAATAAATGTTGTTATTGCATAGTAAATATTTATACGAGATTAACGCAACTGGAACGAGTCAATTCGGATTTAAAACGAAAGGGTTATGAATTTCCTAAGGTTTTATGTATTCCATACAAGATTAACCAAGAGATTAATTTAATACAATTTTCATATCAAAACATTGGCACTATGTGATGAACAATAATATTACAAAATTATAGGAATTGGAATGAGTCAAAAAGGAGTTAAAATGTATTTTCTAGGAATTATACAAGTTCTTGGAATTAATTTTGCAATAAAAATCATTTTCTGAATAAATTTCTCTGTTTTACTAAGGTCTGGACTGCGCGCGCTAATAACAGATAACTCAGGGTTTAATAAGCAAATGTTTCCAAGACTCAGGACCTACCCGCGAAGGACTGCGGGTTTATTCCCAAAATCCTGAGGGGTTCATACGCAAAAGACGCACGAAGAAGGGGTACGGTTATATCCTGGCTGTTGGATCGCCGATCTACGGATCAGATTAGATCCAAACTTTCCTGAACGGTACACTATATGGGCCTTTGGATCTATATCTAACGGCCACGACCACATCGGATGAAGGGGTATACTGGATTTAATCGTGACCGCACGTTTTTAATCAAACGCACGACACGCCCGCCAACCGTTGGATCTCTATCCTACGGTCCAAACACCATCTTCAACCCTCCGCTCCTAATCGCGACGGCAACAGGGACACACGACGGCGCCCAACCAGAGTCGGCAAGGCCGACACCCAAGCACCCAGTTTCTAAATCCAATCGATCTAAACGGTCTACTCATGGCCTCTCGTAAAAGGGACGAAGAAAACATGAAATCACAGGGGAGAAACCCATACCGACGACGGGTCCGTGGCGGCAACAATTCCGGCCACGGCGCAGCGCATGCCAACCCTTCGAAGCATGCCCAGGTCTGCCCAACCTCAGCGGCACGACGACGGACCCGTACCGGCAAGGAAACGCCATGGTCCGAGGCCATCCATCCCTACATCCCGTGCTTGGTTCATCGGTGCCGGCTTAGGATGGAGAAAGCAGGGATAGCGGCGTAAATATATATCCCGGGGCGTGGCTAGCAGGCGCGAGTGCGCGAGGTCAAGCCCGTGTCTCCCGGCGGCTGGTGAGGGATTCGGTTGGGCAGTTGTTGGAGATCTGCGGTGCCCAGCTTCTGTATCCGCCGCGAGGCTCGGAGTCTGTTGCGCTGTCCACGCGAGGACGACGGAATCCAGTTGAGACGAGTCCAAGCAGGAGATGGCTATTCTATTCTAACGGCGCAAGGGGAGGACGAGTGGTCCATGCGTCAGCCATCTCGACTCCATGATCGCGCATGAGGCTGTTCCGTGGCCTGCTGTTAGCGACTTGCTAGCGACTGAAACTTGCATGCTTATGTCATAGCATATATCATGATGACCTCATTTGCGGCAAGAGAATAAAATAATAATAAAAAGACTAGTTAGGGTGTGCGTGGGGAACATGGGCTGGCTGGTGCCTTGCTCCCGGCCCGACCAATTAAGTGCTTCCTCTTTTTTTCCTATTTTAATTTTTTTTCTATTTCATTTATTTCAATTTTGACGTCAAACTTGTGTTGAAGTATTAAATTAATAAAATGTACAATCAAATCTCTCATCCGAATGAACAACATACTTTTATTTATTTATTTATTTATTTATTATTTTAACCATTTAAGCAAATGTTTTTTATATATAATTTATACACTCAAACATATAATTTTCTAATGCAGATCCTTTATGAATAAGAAAAATATTTTAGTGAGTGTTCCTAATTATATAATTCTATAGAGAATGATTTTAATTCATGTAAGAATTTAATCTCTTATTAGTATCACATTTATTTAAATCTTGGTATAGTTTTTCCTAAATCCCAACATAGAAATTCCAGGCGTTACAAATTCTACCCCCCTTAACAGAAATCTCGTCCTCGAGATTTGTAAGGAAAGGGATACAAAAGGATTGGTTTGTAATTCAACTTTTAGTCTATAAGTGGTTCAAAAATCTAGATTGTTTTTTAGTCAATAGTTAGTGATTAGTAGAGCATAGGTATATATGGGTATAGCCACTTTATTATGCAGGATAAAAGATATCTTTAAAGCATAGATAGGTTTGGGTAAGAAAGAGTAGGGTAAGAAAAGACTCCATCCAAGATTGTGGATCTTAATTCTTTTGAGGATCCGGCTTGAATGTTATCCTTCCTTGATTTGATGAGGGTGATCATCTTCGATCTTCGACCATGGAATCTTCACCTAAGTTGGGGACACATAGTTAAGATGGCTTGTAGGTAAGGACAGATGGTTAGTGGGTAGGTCGCATAGAATGAGTGTTGACATGGCATAATCTAGCTTCCTTTGGGGTCTAGCTTGACTCCTATTCCTATTTAATGAGATTGATCTCTTCTTTCTTGAGCTTTGGTGTCTTCATCCAGGTTAGGGACGAGTTGTTAAGATAGATTTGTAGGTAACGCCCACTAGGTTAGATTATATTAGATTAGGTAGGATCTAGATTGGATTGAGTATAACTAGATTAGACTAGTTTAAGTTAGATAGATCTACTAGGGTAGGATATATATTATTAGGATATGTTAGAACATTTCGAGATAGGATGGATCTATGAGTGTAGAATAGAATTTTTTAAGATGGGATGGATATTGTTAGGCTAGATACATTTTAATGGAGTATAATCTAAGTTGTTTAGTTATCTTATGAATTCTATTTATGCCTATACGTATATGCAGATGTGATTGTGGACATTACTCCACAACTAATCACACTCAATCAAAGATCCAAATCAAACAGGTATCATAAGAACAAACACTCAAGCATATAGATACCTATAAAATAGTTTTGTTTTTTTGTTCGTAAGAGTAGGTCTCCTATTCCTAAAGGTCACTTTAGGCACAGGATTTTCTTATCACTAATGGCTTCAAAGTCGGAAAAGCCGATCCTACTCTCTTTACTAAAACAATTGCAAAGGATTTGTTTGTATGCCAAATTTATGTTGATGATATCATATTTGGGTCTACTAACAAATCTACTTGTGAAGAGTTTAGTAGGATCATGATACAGAAATTCGAGATGTCTATGATGGGGGAGTTGAAGTATTTTCTAGGATTTCAAGTCAAGCAACTCCAAGAGGGCACCTTCATCAGTCAAACAAAGTACATTCAAGACATTCTTAACAAGTTTGAAATGAATGATGCCAAGCCAATCAAGACACCCATGGGAACTAATGGGCACCTCGACCTCGACACGGGAGGTAAATCCGTAGATCAAAAGGTATACCGGTCGATGATAGGATCTTTAATCTACTTATGTGCATCTCGACCGGATATTATGCTTTCCGTATGCATGTGTGCAAGGTTCCAAGCCGATCCTAAGGAAGTTCACCTTAGGGCCGTGAAAAGGATCATGAGATATTTAGTTCACACACCTAAGTTTGGTCTTTGGTACCCCAAGGGATCCACCTTTGATTTAATAGGATATTCAAATGTTGATTGGGCAGGGTGTAAAATTGATAGGAAGAGCACATCAGGGACTTGTTAGTTTTTGGGAAGATCCCTGGTGTCTTGGGCTTCAAAGAAACAAAACTCAGTAACTCTTTCTACCGCCGAAGCTGAGTACATTGCCGCAGGTCATTGTTGTGCGCAATTACTTTGGATGAGGCAAACCCTCAGGGACTATGGCTACAAATTGAGTAAAGTCCCTCTCCTATGTGATAATGAGAGTGCAATCAGCATGGCGGATAATCCCGTTGAACACAGCCGCACTAAGCACATAGACATTCGGTATCACTTTTTGAGGGATCACCAACAAAGGGGGATATCAAGATAGCTTATGTTAGCACCAAAGAACAATTAGCCGATATCTTCACCAAGCCATTAGATGAGAAAACCTTTACCAAACTTAGGAATGAGCTAAACATTCTTTATTCTCGGAACTTTGATTGAAACTTT
Source organism: Zea mays (assembly GCF_902167145.1). Taxonomy (NCBI): domain Eukaryota; kingdom Viridiplantae; phylum Streptophyta; class Magnoliopsida; order Poales; family Poaceae; genus Zea; species Zea mays. The sequence goes on along the minus strand of NC_050099.1, from coordinate 192,973,649 downwards.
GCATACATAGCTCATTTATATACCTTTGATCATATCTCATTTATGTCTACGACTAATGTGTTTTCAAGTGTATTTTTATGCTAAGTCATAGATTGAAAGGAAAATGGAGTCTTTGGCGAAGACAAGGCTTCCACTCCACTCTATCGGTATCATTTACCCTTCGCCATCACTCCACATCACTCTCTCTTTGGTATAATCTTTCACTCATATTTACTTGTACCAATGGGGGAGAAAGTAAAAAGGGCTCACAAAGTCTCCGGTTTTGGCGATTCATGCCAAAGGGGGAGAGAGTGTTAGCCCAAAGCAAAAGGACTGCACCACCACCCAAAAATTTCAAAATTTTCGAAATTAAGTTTTCAATTGGTATCTTGTTTTTGATATATTTCAAATTGGTATGATTTTCAATTGGTATAATTTCAAAACTAATATCTAACGTATAAGTTATAATTGGTATCTATCAAAACCCTCTTGAAAACTAAGAGGAGAATTTATTCAAGGGGAGTTTTGTTTAAGTCAAAGGAAAAGCATTTGAAACAGGGGGAGAAAATTTCAAATCTTGAAAATGCTTCTTGCAATCTTATACCCTTGACTATTTGCAAAAAGACTTTGAAAAGATTTTCCAAAAGAATTTACAAAAACAAAACAAGTGGTGCAAGCGTGGTCCAAAATGTTAAATAAAAGAAAGCGACCATGCATATCTAGTAAAAGGATAAATTGGTTTAACTCCAAGCAACCTTTGCACTTACATTATGCAAACTAGTTCAATTCTGCACTTATATATTTGCTTTGGTTTGTGTTGGCATCAATCACTAAAAAGGGGGAGATTGAAAGGGAAATAGGGTTCAACCTTTTCCTAAATGATTTTGGTGGTTGAATGCTCAACACAAATAATTGGACTAACTAGTTTGCTCTAGATTATATATTCTAAAGGTGCAAAAGGTTCAACACAAACCAATAAAAAGATCAAAGTTAGGGTTCAAAAGAAAGGAGCAAAAGAAACCGAAGAGAACCCTTGTCTGGCGCACCGGACAGTGTCCGGTGCCCAGGGCCGTACAAATGCGAACTCCTCACCTTCGGGTTTATCAGGGCGCACTCCGCTATAATTCACCGGACCGTCCGGTGTGCCAGCGGAGTAACGGCTATTTAGCGCAACGATCGTCTGCAAAAGCATGAACAGTGTGTGAACAGTGCGCACAGAAGTCAGAGCAGGCGTCAGAGACGCACCGGACAGTGAACAGCACCTATCCGGTGCCGCACCGGACTGTCCGGTGCGAGATGAAGTCAGCGCTCCAACGGTCAGAATCTTCAGAACCCTAACGGATGGGTGACATGGCTGGCACATCGAACAGTGTCCGGTGGCGCACCGGACTGTCCGGTGCGCCCATCGATAGCCAGCCTCCCCAACGGCTATGTGGTGGTTGAGGGCTATAAATACCCCCAAACACCACCACTCCAAGAATCCAAGTTTTTTAGACATCTCATTCAATACAAGAGCTAGTGCAATCAATACAAGACACAATTCAAAAGAATCAAAGCCTCTCCAAGTCCCAAATTCACTCCAAACTCCTAGTGACTAGAGAGAGAGTTTTTGCTCGTGTTCTTTGAGCTCTTGTTCTTGGATCGCTTTCTTCTTCCTCATTCTTGTTCTCAAGCAACTTGTAATCAAAGCAAGAGACACTAAGTTTGTAGTGGTCCTTGCGGGGGTCTAAGTGACCCGTTTGATTAAGGAGAAGGCTCACTCGGTCTAAGTGACCGTTTGAGAGAGGGAAATGGTTTTAAAGAGACCCGGTCTTTGTGACCACCTCAACGGGGACTAGGTTCTTTGGAACCGAACCTCGGTAAAACAAATCACCGTGCCATCCGCTTTATTTTCTTGGTTGATTTGTTTTCCCCTCTCTCCCGGACTTGATATTTATGCTAACGCTAACCCCAGCTTGAAGTGTGCTTAAAGTTTGTAAAATTCAGTTTCCGCCTATCCACCCCCCCTCTAGGCGACTTTCAGGATTATACTTAATTAGTACCCTGGAACATGAGGGACCACCCTAGGGGTTATACTTGAAACACGAGAGATCTCGAGGGTTGTACTTGTTAGATTTCGCGGAGTGCAAGGGGCCCTAGGATCTACTTGTCTGAGGTCTCAGGGCCTTGAGAGCTTGCTTCTTATCTAATGCCCTGGGATGCGAGTGGCCTCTAGAGATCTTACCTGCAAATGCTCTAGGATGCGTGGAGTCCCGGTGGCCTTCTTATATGACGTTTGAGGGTGCAAAGAGCCCCATAAGGCCATAAGTCATACATGCTAGATTCCCCGGGGTTTTTCGTGGCGGGAGTTTGGAGGCACATTGGACCATAAGGACCAGCTTTGTAATTTACTTACGATATATATATGTCCTTTCGGTCAGGATTCTTATGCCCATCATGGCAACAGTCAGGGGTATACCTTTTCCAAACATTGAAAACTTTATTTTTAAAGGGGTCATTAGTACACATGTGACTATCAAACCTCAAAATTATTTTTATTATTGTCCTAAAGGGGAAATCTTTAGGTTCACAGCAGTTGCGGATATAGTTCTAGGTCACACAATTTTTATCTCCCTCCTAAGGTTGGCCTCAGGTGAGGCGTGGTCGCGTCTCCCACCCGAGGTTGGCCTCAGGCCAGCTGTGACTGCGTCTCTGTGAATCATCTAGGCCCCTTTGGTGATGTTTTGGTAATTAATGATAACTGCTTGTGGACTAACGGTTCTTGGAGAAATAAGAATGCAGGGTTGGACCACATAGAACAGCAAATGTTGGAGAATCATAAGCATTGGTTGTGGATCAGATGGAAGCAAAGGTATAATATAAGTTTTGTTTTTGCCGGTCTTGAGGAGTTTAGAGAAGATACCTGACCGGATTAGTAGGCTAAATAGCCGTACTATTAAGAGGGGTCAATGTCTTTGATCTGTGTAAAGCTTAGTGCCTCATAGAGCATCAAGTAGTTGCATTTGCATGAGGACTAACAGCGCTTCAAATTTCGTGAGTTAAAAGTTCTTTCAAAAGCAAGTTTGAAAATTGCAAAGTGTTGGATGCGCGGACCGTCCGGGCCTTGAGGGCGGGCCGTCCGCGATCCACCAGAGGGGTCCAAAGTCTAACCACTTTGGCAGCCACTTTGTCCTTTTGCACTGTGGACCGTCCGGGCCTTTGGGCCGGACCGTCCGCAGTCATGACTAGAGAAGGCTGGTTTCGGGCCAGTCCCTGAATTATAGCGCGGACCGTCCAACTGTGATGGGCGGACCGTCCGCAAGTGTCAAACATGTTTTGGACAGGGACTATGTGATTTTGTAGATTTGTACTTCGGACTGTCCGGGGGACTAGTCCGGACAATACTATCTCAGGTCTCGGACCGTCCGGATTTATAGGCGGACAGTCCGCGCGTGTTAACTGTTCTTGGTCCGAGGCTCGGGTGCCTCATGCTGCCAGGTCGCGGACGGTCTGGCCTTGGAGGGCGGACTGTCCGGACCCACCTTTTCTGACAGTTCTGACAGTTTTCAAACAGGAATTATAGCCGTTATATGTACGGCGGACCGTCCGGCCCTAGGGCGCGGACCGTCCGCGTGTGCGCAGAACATGTGCTTTTTGCACATAACGGTTGGATTTTGATGGAGGGGTATAAATAGAAGGGTAGCTCGTGTGAGAGAGCCCTCTTGGCCATTCCTTGCACACATTGAGCTCATTTGTGATCCTCCAACTCACTCTCTCACACTCTTTGCTTGAGATTGCATTCTAGTGAGAGATTGAGGGTTCCTAGTGCATTTGCATCATTTGGTGATTCTTGAGGCACTAGGTGGTACACCGAGCAAGCGTCATTGGCTTGTTACTCTTGGAGGTTGCCGCCTCCTAGACGGCTCGGGTGATTGTCTCCGTCGAGCTCTCCAAGAAGATTGTGGAGAAGCCGCGGTGTTGATTGTGAGGGGTTCGCGCCTACCTCGCCGGAGCGGCAAAGGTGACATTAGTGGAATCGAGGTATTGAGTGATTTCTTGTCCACTTGGCTCAAAGATCAAGCCGTGACTTGATAGAGGAGCAAGTGAGAGCTTGAAGTCCACCTCAACATGGATTAGGGGTGATCGGCAAATCACCGATACCACGGGATAAATTTCGGTGTCTCTACCTTCTTGCATTACTTATTGCCTTGCAAGTAATTAGTGTTTTGCATATTGTTCCTCAAGTATTCAATCACTGTAGTTGTTTCTCATACATTGTTTACTTATTGTCACTAGAGAATTTATTCCTCTTGTTATATTGATTAAATTTACCTAGTGTTTTTGATTTTAGTCAAAACCGCCTATTCACCCCCCTCTAGCCGGTGTCCTAGATCCTACAAGTGGTATCGGAGCCGAGGACTCCATTGTTTGTGGATCTAATCATCCTAGAGTGGGACAAAATGGCTAGTAACAACAATGTGCACATTGGGAAGCCACCGCATTTTGATGGAAATAATTATGACTATTGGAAAATAAGAATGTCAATGCATCTTAGAGCAATGGGTGGAAAATTTTGGCCAATTGTCAGGGATGGATTTGTTGTGTTGAAAGAAGATGAACCATCCGTTAGTGATAATGATAATATCCTCACAAATGATCAAGCCATGAATGTCTTTTATGATGCTCTTGATATAAATGAGTTCAATCGTATCAAGAATCTCACAACCGCTCATGAGATTTGGACTAAGCTAATGGAAATTCATGAAGGAACTACAATTGGGAAGAGTGCCAAACTATATGTGTGCAAAGGGAAGTTTGAGCAATTTATTATGAAAGAAGATGAGAGTGTATCTGATATGTTCAATCGGTTAAATGAGATAGTAAATGAACTCAAGGGACTTGGTTTTAATGTACCGGATGTGGACTTCACTCACAAGTTCCTTAGATCACTTCCGGAGAAATATGAGACCATTGTGACAATGTTAGTAAGGAGTGATCTATCTACAACTTCTCCAACCGAAGTATTGGGAGAAATTCTCACTCAACACATATTTAAGAAGTCACAAGCCGATGCTTTAAGTTTGGCAAAGAAGGTGAAAAATGAATCAATTGCACTCAAAGCTAAGGCCTCAAAGGAAATTGAAAAGGAAGATAGTAATGATGAAGAAAATGAAAGTGAGAGAGATGGTGACATGGCTCTATTTGTAAGGAAATTCAACAAATTTATGAAGATGAAGAGAGGTCAACCTAGAAGAGGTCAAACATCTAGAAGAAATGCTTTCAATGATAGAAAGTGTTTTGAGTGTGGGGAACCCGGTCACATTGCCATGAATTGCCCAAGCAAGAAGAAGAAGGGCAAAGATGAAAGTGACAAGAAGAAAAAGAAATACTATAACAAGAAGAAAGATGGCAAAGCCTATTTAGTTGAATGGGACTCGGATGATAGCTCGGATGATGATGATGATGACACCTCATCCAAGCTTAATGCCGGAATTGCCATCAAGGAAGCTCCCTCACTCTTCTCATCTCCCCATTGTCTCATGGCAAAGGGAGATGCTAAGGTAAAAATCATCACCGATTTAAATGATATAAAAGATGATGATGATATTGATGATGTTGATGATGATGGCTATTCATATGATGATCTTGTTAGAATGTTAGGTGAGGCCGATGACTACATGCACAAAGAAAAAGAAAAATTTAAGACCTTGAAGGAATTATATAAAAACCTCCAAGTGTCTTTTGAGGAGCTCAAGACCTCTCACAATGACCTAAAAGAAAATTGTGAGAAGCTTGCGGATGCTCAAAAATCATCTATTGTGCATGAAGTTGAGGTGGTCACTAAGGATGTTGGAGTCACTTGTGACTTACTTGATAGTCTTACAAGTGAACCATTACCTACTAACTCTATTTGTGATAAATGCAAAATTTCTCTCAATAATAACATTGCTCTTAATGAATCAAAAATTATTGTTGAGAATGAAGTGTTAGTGGATAGAGTAAACACTCTAACTCATGACCTAGAAAAGGCATATGGTGGTAAGGCTAAATTGGATTTCATATTGGGAAGTCAACGGTGCTCTCTTAACCGTGAAGGTCTTGGATATGTTCCCAAGAAAGGAAAGAATGCTTTTGTAAAGCAAAAGACATTGTTTGTGAAAGAATGTGACAAAGTGTGTCACAAGTGTCACAAAAAGGGACATGTTAAGAAAAATTGTCCCATGTTCAAAAATGTATCCTCCACTTGTTTTGAGCATTGTTATGTTCTTTCTCATAATGCAAAAGGTGTTCATGCTAAATTTGTTGGTACTTCAATTGTTGGAAACAAAAAGAAAGCTATTTGGGTGCCAAAGACCTTGGTCACTAACATCCGAGGACCCAAGCAAGTTTGGGTACCTAAAAGAGATTGATTTTCTCTTGTAGGTAAACTACAAGGCGGGAGGGAATCATTGGGTGTTAGATAGTGGATGCACTCAACACATGACCGGAGATATGAAAATGTTTACCCAAATGAGTGAGGAAGATTGCTCAAATTATGATAGTATCACATTTGGAGATAATCGCAAAGGAAAGGTTAAAGGCTTGGGTAAAATTGCTATCTCAAATGATCATTCTATATCAAATGTGCTCTTGGTTGAGTCTTTGAATTTTAATTTACTTTCCGTAGCTCAATTATGTGATTTAGGATTTTGTTGCAATTTCACGGTTGAAGATGTTATTATCTCTAGTGTTGATGGTAGCAATCTTAAGTTTAAAGGTTTTAGACATGAAAATCTTTATCTTGTTGATTTCTCATCTAATGAGGCAAAGCTCACAACTTGCCTATTCTCAAAAGCTTCACTAGGTTGGTTATGGCATAGAAGACTTGGTCATGTTGGAATGAAGCAACTCAATCGGTTAACCAAGTATGACTTAGTTCGTGGCTTAAAAGATGTGAAGTTTGAGAAGAACAAATTGTGTAGCTCTTGTCAAGCCGGGAAGCAAGTGGCAAACACTCATCCAAATAAAAGTCAAATGTCCACTCATCGACCTTTGGAATTACTTCACATGGATTTATTTGGGCCCACATCTTTTGTAAGTATTGGTGGTAATTCTTATTGTCTTGTGATTGTGGATGACTATTCAAGATTTACTTGGGTTTATTTTCTTCGAGACAAATCTAATGTGTTTGAAACATTCAAGTCATTTGCTATATTGGCTCAAAATCAATTTGATTTCGACATCAAAAAGGTTAGAAGTGATAATGGGTCGAAATTCAAAAATGCAAGAATTGATGAATATTGTGATGACAAGGGTATTAAACATGAATTCTCTTCCAAATATACCCCGGAACAAAACAGTATTGTTGAAAGAAAGAATAGAACTCTCATTGATATGGCTAGGTCTATGTTAGCGGAATATAGTATATCAGATTCTTATTGGACCGAGGCAATAAATACCGCTTGTCATTCATCAAATAGACTATATTGTCACAAGCTTTTGAAGAAAACTCCATATGAATTGCTCATTGGTAGAAAGCCAAATATCTCATATTTTAGGGTATTCGGTTGCAAATGTTATATTTTGAGAAAGGGAAGCCGGCTTTCTAAATTTGAGAAGAAATGTGATGAGGGTTTTCTTCTTGGATATTCATCAAATAGTAAAGCTTATAGAGTCTTCAACAAAACTCATGGTATTATTGAGGAAGCATATGATGTTGAATTCGATGAAACAAATGGGTCTCAAGATGAGAGTGATAATCTCGATGATGTTGGGGGAACTCAATTGATAAATGCAATGAAAACAATGGCCATTGGTGAAATAAAACCAAAGGAAGATGATGATGAAAATAGTGTGGTTGTCATTCCTTCATCCTCAACTCTAAATGAGGAAGATCACCAAAGCCAACAACATAATGAAACCATGGATACTCATGATCAAGGTACTTCAAGACTTTCGGTTCTTCCTAATGCTTCAACTAGCAATTATCAAACGGTATCAAGAATTCATCATTCCATTGTGAAGGATCACCCGGTTGATCAAATTGTGGGTGATATTAGTAAGGGTGTTCAAACTCGCTCTCGCATAGCTTCGTTTTGTGAACATTTCTCTTTTGTATCTTGTATGGAACCTAACCGTGTAGATGAAGCACTACTTGATGTTGATTGGGTGAATGCAATGCATGAAGAATTAAATAACTTCGCTCGAAATGAAGTTTGGGAGCTTGTTGAGAGACCAAAGAACCACAATGTTATTGGTACAAAATGGGTGTTTCGCAACAAGCACAATGAAGATGGTGTGGTAGTAAGAAACAAGGCAAGATTAGTTGCACAAGGATATACTCAAATTGAGGGATTGGATTTTGGTGAGACATTTGCTCCCGTGGCAAAATTAGAAGCAATCCAGATTCTTCTTGCTTATGCTTGTGCACATAATATCAAGCTCTACCAAATGGATGTAAAGAGTGCTTTTCTAAATGGTAAGATTAGTGAACTAGTGTATGTTGAACAACCTCCCAGTTTTGAGGACCCCAAAAGACCTAACCATGTGCTCAAGCTTTCTAAAGCTCTTTTTGGGCTTAAGCAAGCTCCACGCGCGTGGTATGAAAGGCTTAGGGATTTATTGCTTTCCAAAGACTTCAAAATTGGGAAGGTTGACACTACTCTATTCACTAAAAGAATTGGCAAAGACTTATTTGTTTGTCAAATCTATGTTGATGATATTATTTTTGGATCTACTAATGAATTATTTTGCGAGGAATTCGGAAAAATGATGTCAAAAGAATTTGAAATGTCTATGATAGGAGAATTGAGCTTCTTTCTTGGCCTTCAAATCAAACAATTGAAAGATGGAATTTTTATAAGTCAATCAAAATATTTGAAGGACATGCTCAAGAAGTTTGGTTTAGAAAATGCAAAGCCTATCAAGACTCCAATGGCAACAAATGGTCATCTAGACTTAGATGAAGGAGGTACTATGGTTGATCAAAAACTTTATCGTTCAATAATTGGTAGTTTGCTTTATATTACCGCATCTAGGGCCGATGTTATGTTTAGTGTATGCATGTGTGCTCGATTTCAAGCTTCACCTAGAGAGATTCACTTGAAAGCCGCTAAAAGAATTCTAAGATATTTGAAGTACACTCCCAATATTGGTCTATGGTATCCCAAAGGTGCTCAATTTGAATTAATTGGATATTCGGATTCGGACTATGCGGGGTGCAAAGTTGATAGAAAAAGCACCTCCGGTTCTTGTCAATTTCTTGGTAGATCTATTGTTTCATGGTCTTCTAAAAAACAAAATTCGGTTGCTCTCTCTACCGCTGAAGCGGAATATATATCGGCCGGAAATTGTTGTGCTCAACTATTATGGATGAAACAAACCTTATTGGATTTTGGAATTATTTTCAAGAATGTGCCTCTCATGTGTGATAATGAGAGTGCGGTAAAATTGGCTACCAATCCGGTCCAACACTCAAGAACTAAGCATATTGATATACGACATCACTTCTTAAGAGATCATGTTGGCAAGGGAGATATCTCTATTTATTCCATTGGCACGGATGATCAATTAGCAGACATTTTTACAAAGCCTTTGGATGAAACAAGATTTTGTTCTCTAAGAAGTGAAATGAATGTGATCGATCTCTCAAATGTGGCTTGAAGTTGATCACGCATGTGTCGTGTTGCATCTCGGTTCTACATATGCTCTTTATGTTTTTTATTTGATATTATTGATGCATTTTTCATTCTAAATTGCTCTAGATAGTTTAATGCAAAAATTTGCATAACTCAATTACATAATATGAATATGCATGCATACTAACTCTTGGATTGGTCGAAATGTCCATATATGAGCACCAATTCGGATTTGAAATTCAAAATCAGAAAGTGGACAGATATTGGAAAACTGAGTATCAGGCCGCGGACCGTCCGCCCATGGACCGCGGACCGTCCGCGCAATCAGGAACTGGACAGTCCGATCAGCAATGCAGACCGTCTGAACTCATCATGGCGCGGACCGTCCGCCGCCCCTGCGCGGACCGTCCGCGACAGGCAGTAAAAACAGGCAGCGACCGCAGACTTGTCATTTGTGTTACTTGCTTCTTCTCTCTTGCTCTCCACTCGCCAAATAGTCTCCTTTGTCGATTGTGCGCGGACGGAGAAGTGACGTTGCGCACGGACAGTCCGACAGCTTGTGGCAACGTTCGATCAACATGTCTTCATCACGTGGTTTTGGTGGTCTCCGCAAGAAACTTGCAGGTCGCTTTAAATCAAAGCGCCCTCGTGGAGATGATGATGACTATACACCGACCACTGATTCAGAGGCCCAATCCTCAGCTGGGGGCACTGAATCTATGGATACTGAAGACTTTCCCCATGTCCATCCTGATTATCCCATTGACACCTCTAGATGGACCTATCCAAAGCGAAGGTTTTCTATGGCTGAGTACTGCTCAAGGCGGACTGTGAACCAGTACACTCTGCCATCTGACACCAATATTCAATTTTTCCATACTCAGCTGCAGTTTGATGTCTTTTGGGGCACCTTGGTGGATACAAATTTTCATAAGCATCAGGTGATTGATTGGTCCTTCTTGCTAAGTCAATCAGTAATGGAGGGTCTGATCCCTAAGTTTGAAACGTGTGGACTATATCAGTTTATGGGGCAACGCACAGACTTCAATGAAATGGCTGTTAAGCAATTCCTGGCTACCTCAGAGATTGATATAGAAGAAGAATCTATCACTTGGATGACTGGCTTCAAGCACTATTCTGCCTCTTTTGCTGACTTTGCCACTGCCAACAGTCTGGATTATGGCACCATTTCTGCTGGGCTGGATCTCTACACTGAGGATAATTTTGAGGATTTTGTGCAATTCTATGAGCCAGCCAGGCTAGGAATACCCAGGAGGTTTGGAGAGACAGCAGGACTCAGGCATCATCCTATTGTAATCAACAAGATTGCCAGAGTCACCATTCTTCCCAAGAGTGGTGATAAGAGTAAAATACGAGATAAATTCTGGAACATTATCCAGCACATCATGAATGGTGAAGTCATGAATATTGTTCTTTTCATGATGAGACAGCTTAATGATTTGAAAATGGACAAGAATCAAAATTTAGCATATGCTCCTTACATTATGGCTCTCATCAAATCCAAGACAAGATTTGAGGGCCCCTGCGAGATTGTTCACACACCATTCAGACCTTTTAAGAATGAGATAGGGTTTCTCACCAGGCCACTCACTCCCTTCCCAGATAATGAGGAAGACCCTGGCTATGAGGGTGGAGCAGCTCCTGATGTTGAGGGCGAGCAGATGCCTCCTCCTCCACCTCCTCCTCAGCCTCAGCAATATTGGGAGCCTGGTCCATGCTACTTTGATCCTTATTTTCACAATATGCAGCAGGGGCTTCAGACTCATATTGATACTCGCTTTGAGGGCATGATGACACATATGGATCACCGCCTCGATGACATGCAGTCTCGCTTTGACAATAACTGGGATGCGCTCAACTCTGAATTTTCTGAGTTTCGTGATCACATTCACACTAATGTCACTGATCCTATCATGACCAGCCTGAATAATATGCAACAGAGTTTTCAAGATAACATGGGCGCTCTCTCCAGCCAATTTGACAATCTTTCTACAAATGACAGCATGCATGATATCAGTCAGAGGCAGCAGCAACTCCAGCAGGATTTTGGCCAGTTCTCCTCTCTATTTGACACTTTCAGCACTCACTACTACAACATGCATCCTCCGCCTAGTGGTCAGTGAGGCCTCTCCTTTGTGGCAATTGATGCCAAAGGGGGAGAGAAGTGATGAGAAGAGAAGTTGTCAGGTGTCTCCTTCAGGGGGAGTTGGTGGTCTATGTGGACATTAAGACCATGCATATGCATATTTACCTTTTTATGTCGCATGCATTAGTTTATGACTTACGCATTTGGAACTGGCTTGAACTATGTCTATGTCGTATGTCTGTGGACTACTGGCTTGAACTGTTAACTCTATGTCGTATGTCTGTGGACTATTATCTGTAATATTCTGTGGGTTGAACTATGTTTTAGTTCAAATTACTCTGTGTGTGGTTGATCGAGGATATTGCTGCGCTTAATCTACGGATCATCTCTTGTATGCTTTGATAACCATGATTGTAGGAAATTCTCCATCAAACTCCAATATATTATGTGTGTTATATCTCCAGCTTCAAATAATCCTGCACACACTTAGGGGGAGCCTTTCTTACATACTGAGTTTTTATTGGGATTTATCTATCTCTCGGACAGAACTTCAAATCTAGATAAGTCCTATGAAACTCATCTCCAAAAATCTATCCTATACCTTAGGTATGAGAGAGATTTGGAAAAACTAAACTTCTCTTTAATATATTATGTAGTGTTGTCATCAATTACCAAAAAGGGGGAGATTGTGAATCATTTAGGCCCCTTTGGTGATGTTTTGGTAATTAATGATAACTGCTTGTGGACTAACGGTTCTTGGAGAAATAAGAATGCAGGGTTGGACCACATAGAACAACAAATGTTGGAGAATCATAAGCATTGGTTGTGGATCAGATGGAAGCAAAGGTATAATATAAGTTTTGTTTTTGCCGGTCTTGAGGAGTTTAGAGAAGATACCTGACCGGATTAGTAGGCTAAATAGCCGTACTATTAAGAGAGGTCAATGTCTTTGATCTGTGTAAAGCTTAGTGCCTCATAGAGCATCAAGTAGTTGCATTTGCATGAGGACTAACAGCGCTTCAAATTTCGTGAGTTAAAAGTTCTTTCAAAAGCAAGTTTGAAAATTGCAAAGTGTTGGATGCGCGGACCGTCCGGGCCTTGAGGGCGGACCGTCCGCGATCCACCAGAGGGGTCCGAAGTCTAACCACTTTGGCAGCCACTTTGTCCTTTTGCACTGCGGACCGTCCGGGCCTTTGGGCCGGACCGTCCGCAGTCATGACCAGAGAAGGCTGGTTTCGGGCCAGTCCCTGAATTATAGCGCGGACCGTCCGGCTGTGATGGGCGGACCGTCCGCAAGTGTCAAACATGTTTTGGACAGGGACTGTGTGATTTTGTAGATTTGTACTTCGGACTGTCCGGGGGACTAGTCCGAACAATACTATCTCAGGTCTCGGACCGTCCGGATTTATAGGCGGACGGTCCGCGCGTGTTAACTGTTCTTGGTCCGAGGCTCGGGTGCCTCATGCTGCCAGGTCGTGGACGGTCCGGCCTTGGAGGGTGGACTGTCCGGACCCACCTTTTCTGACAGTTCTGACAGTTTTCAAACGGGAATTATAGCCGTTATATGTACGGCGGACCGTCCGGCCCTAGGGCGCGGACCGTCCGCGTGTGCGCAGAACATGTGCTTTTTGCACATAACGGTTGGATTTTGATGGAGGGGTATAAATAGAAGGGTAGCTCGTGTGAGAGAGCCCTCTTGGCCATTCCTTGCACACATTGAGCTCATTTGTGATCCTCCAACTCACTCTCTCACACTCTTTGCTTGAGATTGCATTCTAGTGAGAGATTGAGGGTTCCTAGTGCATTTGCATCATTTGGTGATTCTTGAGGCACTAGGTGGTACACCGAGCAAGCGTCATTGGCTTGTTACTCTTGGAGGTTGCCGCCTCCTAGACGGCTCGGGTGATTGTCTCCGTCGAGGTCTCCAAGAAGATTGTGGAGAAGCCGCGGTGTTGATTATGAGGGGTTCGCGCCTACCTCGCCGGAGCGGCAAAGGTGACATTAGTGGAATCGAGGTATTGAGTGATTTCTTGTCCACTTGGCTCAAAGATCAAGTCATGACTTGATAGAGGAGCAAGTGAGAGCTTGAAGTCCACCTCAACGTGGATTAGGGGTGATCGGCAAATCACCGATACCACGGGATAAATTTCGGTGTCTCTACCTTCTTGCATTACTTATTGCCTTGCAAGTAATTAGTGTTTTGCATATTGTTCCTCAAGTATTCAATCACTGTAGTTGTTTCTCATACATTGTTTACTTATTGTCACTAGAGAATTTATTCCTCTTGTTATATTGATTAAATTTACCTAGTGTTTTTGATTTTAGTCAAAACCGCCTATTTACCCCCCCCTCTAGCCGGTGTCCTAGATCCTACAGTCTCCCGCCTGAGGTTGGTCTCGTGCGAGCCGTGAGTGTGTCTCCTGCCGGGGTTGGCCTCGGGCGAGCCGTGACTGCATCTCTCGCCTGGGGTTAGCCTCGAGCGAGCTATGACTAGTTCTCCCTCCCGAGGTTGGCCTCACGAGCCGTGACTATCTCTTGCCCGAGGTTGGCCTCGGGCGAGGCATGACTGCGTCTCCCGCCCGAGGTTGGCCTCGGTCAAGCCGTGACTATGTCTCCCGCCCGAGGTTGGCCTCACGAGCTGTGATTATCTCCTGGCCAAGGTTGGCCTCGGGCGAGGCATGACTGCGTCTCACGCCTAGGTTTGGCCTCGGGCGAGGCGTGACTACGTCTCCTGCCCGAGGTTGGCCTTGGGTGAGCCGTGACTGCGTCTCCCGCCCGAGGTTGGCCTGCTGACGAATATGGAAGGAGCTAATGGCGAGGACGGATCCCATCCAACCGCGATTCCTTCCATGGGCGAGCACATGGATTCAAGGATGGAAGGCATAGACGACGATCGCGTCCCTGGTCTGGCGCGATAGTTATGGATTCCATCGGTTTCCTTGCGTGGGTTCCCTTTCTGGATCCGGCGTGGCAGCGTGGTTTCCTTGCAGCGGGTAGGTGCACACGACGAGATGCAGAGAAGAGGGGCGGGGGTATGGTGCACGGTGATGAGGGTGTGCGGTTGTGGGGCGGGGGCCGGGGGTGTGGACGCGAGTGACGTGGGTGGGTAGACGCGGGGGTAGGCGAGGGCCCAAGGGTGTGGACGATGTCGCTAGACTCTTAATAGAGTAGTATAGATATATATTATTTAACATAGATATCAAATGGTTTCACAACACGAACATATATTATCATAGATGCATGGAACCAATAGAGGAGTATCACAGATGAGCCAGCCAGGAACCATAATATTTGATCTATGGATACAAAAAAAATGGTTGCATATTATGATCACAAGTTTATTTCGTCATATATTTTAATGGCCGCCCCGAAGATCGACACACAGATGAGATCTCTTCTCTCCATAGACAGGCCAAGTTTCGTGAGGAAATAAAATTTAGAATGACGCGAGAAAAAAAAGCTTCGGAGAAAAGACCAGAGCAGCATGGCATTATTATCATTTAGTCGTCTCCATGCCAAGTCATAAGTCTTTCTAGCTACCATTTTGAGTCTATCGCAGCAGTGGTGATAGTCCTGCTGGTCTCGTCTTTCAGTTCCCATCGGTAGTCCTGCTCTCTATTGCATTTTAATTAGTTATTCTACAGTTTCGTGCTGGACAATGCACCCTCGATCAAAGGTATTGCGGAGGTCACTTGATAGAGAGAGAATTTTAATTTCAACTATGGCATGGACTGGACATGGGGGAGCAAGACTATTTGACAACTTCACTTGATCCCCAAGGTCCTTGGACGTACGTTTTCTTTCTTGCATCTGTTCACATTCTTCCCCATTCCTCGCACTGTTCATCCACTCTAGTATGATAGTATCACGTGTGTCAAAGCATGCCAAGAGAACTACGTCCCTGTTTGTTTCGGCTTTTCGCAGCTTCTGACCACTAAAAGCTGCTGCGGACTGCCAAACACTCAGCTTTTCACCCAGTTTCTATAAAATTCGTTTGGGTAAAATCCATTCAAAATCAACATAGACATATAATCGGTTGAGTCGTCGCAATATTAGTAACCCGTCACTTTATAGATCCTAAGCCCCATGGACAACTTTATCTTCCTCCGCACGTAATCCTAATGATACTCAGATTCTCTACATAGCCAGATTCTCCCTACAGCTAGATTCTCGGAAAAGCTGGTCAGAAAAAAGCTGAACCAAACAGACCCGTACATCTTTTCGCTTGACTTTAATCATGTTGACACTATTTGTGGCACTGGGTACGGCCGGACGGTCCGACCCTGAGGATCGGACGGACCGTCCTTAGGCGCGGACAGTCCGCGATTAGATTAGATTAGATCAGACATAACTAATCCCTTTTTCGCACGACTTTGTCCGTCTAAACCCGCGGCTGTTGTTGGGAAACGCCTAGAAACGGGTCCAGACTCCCCCCTATATATACGAAGGGGTACGACCGATTGCAAACACCAACAATCGAACCAAAATCAATATATCTTCCGTTCTTTACCTTTTGCACGAGGAGTAGACAGTAACATAGCCTTCTTTACTTCAATTTTCACCTCTCTCTGACTCTACGTCATTTGGAGGCGTTTTGGGTGGCCTGCCAATCCCAAAACAAACCCTAGGATCTCTCCTCCCTGACGGGGTCCCTCCCGAGAGCGAGATCCAGGTGCTATTGGCGAACGTCGCCGCCCCTACGCACGTGTGGACCATCCGGCCACCAGGCGCGGACCGTCCGGCTTCACCGAAGGGAAGATCCACCTCTGCGCCAGGTTGCGGACCGTCTGACCTTAGGCCACAGACCATCCGTTCTACCGCAAAGAGCACTGTTGTCGGTATATCTCGCAATGATTGACACCTAGATTGACACCAACACAGTTTTTGGTGACTCCGCTGGGGATATCGCATGAGGATCTATCAGATCGGCCCTCAATGGCCGGTTCAAAAGATAGTTCCGATGTTTCTCCTAGCAATATCATCGAACCGACTATGGAGAATCTATCGACCGAAGATCAGCAGGAGATCGAGGAACACAAGGAGCAGCTGATCAAGGAAGCGTTGGCGAAATTCCTGGCCAACTTCAAGGTGAACAGGAATCACAGGGTCGTCCAACAGCGGGCGACTTATCTGGCTTCGCTCCAACCTACTACATCTAACCAAAGTAAGTGAAACAAACGGAATCCAATCATTTAGATCTTACATAGATGAGCAACGTGAGCAAATACAACAAATATCAGGGGGAGTATGCAAGATGATTATAAGAGGCTTGCATGTGCGTTTGATAAATCCGTTGTCACAAATTTTCCATCGCATGAGGTTGAAACTAGGGAAAACACACGCGATTCACCGGATGTAAATTGGCATGACCAATCTCAACCATGTACGGGATGTTGATGGACACATCGCAGTGATTGACATCTAGATCGGCGTCAATAAACCCGTACCGGCTTCAACTGCTTCTACAGTGTTTTTGTCTTTATGGATTGCAGCTGTAGCGGTTCAAACAACTGGCTACAATCCAAAAGAACAGCCACTAGTGTTTTGCTCATCACACAAACTCTTTTCCAGAAAACATAACCTGCTTCGGAAAGAAGGCATTCTGCATAGGCCAAAAACACTGATCTCAGCTGTTGTTTTCAGTCTGGGGGAAGCAGTGGTGGTGGTTGTCATGGTCTCCTGTCATCTGAGTTCCCATCGTCGCAATGTGACCTCGCCGCTTCTTCTCCTGTTGGTCGGTCTTGAAGGATCTTATTACGCCGCAGCGACTTTCTTGGCGAGAAATTTCCGCAGAGAGACTATATTGCGACTCACGACATAAAACTACTGAATTTTAGTGTAGCTGGTTAGCTGTTGCCTACTGACTGCGGACTTGTTTGATTCAGACGTAAAGGGTCTGGTTGGTGGGGCTCCTAGAGCACCTTCTAGACTGATTATTTAAGCATGTCTTTTTTTTTGAATCTCCGACGAAATCTACACATGAGTACGTAGGTAAAATCAGGGATATCACGAGATACGTTGATGCACATCTTCTTCGGAGTTTTCCCATCTTGACTTCATCTTTACCTTGTTGCACCTGTCTTTATCTAGATATAAAAACGGACGGAAAAATCTCTCTGCCCGTTTCGGTTCCTCTCATTTTATCACCGGAAATAGGATCAGTTCCGGAATAGTCAGGAACGGAAAAGGTAGCGAAATAAACGGGTGTACGAAAATGAACAGGGGTGGAAATATTAAGCGGAAACTCATAACTTAATACAAACACACATGATATTAATGACACTACTAGCGGGACAATAACATAAAACGAATAAATATAGAGAGACAATATTTTATTATTGTTTGCTTGCTAGTGGTGTACATATAGCTACGGTCGATATCATTTGAGTATTTAGACCACTTGTTATTGAGGAGAGTCGGTGGCTAGAATGACCACTTATGCTACAATATACTCTCTCCGTTTCTTTTTAGTTATCGCTGGATAGTTTAATTTTACACTATCCAGCGACAACTAAAACGAAACGGATGGAGTATCAATTAAGAATATGAGGCTTTAGTTTGTGCACTAATGCATATTGGGCTCAACCCGAGTTTCTTAAATACAGAATAAATACGGGTAAAATCCGGGAAATAAAATGGGATCCCGCAAAAACATACGGGAATAGACCTGCCCTCACCTGTTTCTGTCCCGTTTTCGGATTTTTTCCGCAGACAGGAAAACAGACGGATCAAATGTGAAAAACAGCATGAGTCGAGACAAGATTTTTTCTGTCCGCTTTCAACACTATCTAAATGTTTGTGTTTGTGTGAATTACTATTTCTACCCAGTAGCTAAGGCTAGCTAGTCGGTAGAATTGTTGCACGTTGCAAAACTCTCTTTGGGTGGGTATGTAGGTACGCTAGTAACTTGTTTGAGAGCAAGTAAATTGGAGAAGATCGATGAAGCTAAACCCCTTTCTATTTAGAAAGCATATTTTAGACCCCTCGATCTCGTCGCATCTCCTTGCTTCCAAACACGCTACGTGTTGTCAGCTGTTTACTGTGGTTTGTCCTAGTTGAAACTGAAAAGAAAATAGGATTAAACATTTTCCTAAATGATTTTGGTGGTTGAATTGCTCAACACAAATAATTGGATTAACTAGTTTGCTCTAGATTATAAGTTCTACAGATGCCAAAGATTCAACACAAACCAATAAAAAGTGCAAGAAAGGGTTCAAAAGAAAGGAGCAAAAGAAAACCGAAGGCTGCCCTGGTCTAGCGCACCGGACTGTCCGGTGCATCAGGGAGAACAACTCTGAACTGCTCAGTTTCGGGTTTTCGGGGAGCCACTCCGCTATAATTCACCGGACTGTCCGGTGTAGCACCGGACTGTCCGGTGTGCCATGCGGAGTAACGGCTACAGCACCAACGGTCGTCTACAAAAGTGAACAGTGAAGCTACAGTGCACGAACAACGCGCGCAGAGTCAGAGCAGGCGCCAGAAGGCGCACCGGACAGTGAACAATGATGTCTGGTGCACCACCGGACTATCCGGTGGCCCGACTTGTCAGAGCTCCAACGGTCGAACCCTAACGGTTGGGTGACGTGGCTGGCGCACCGGACAATGTCCGGTGCGCCCTTCGACAGCAGCCCCTCCCAAAGGGCACTTTGGTGGTTGGGGCTATAAATACCGCCCAACGACCACACTTCAAGGCATCTAAGTTTTCAGCCAACACATTCAATACAAGAGCTAGTGCATTCAATACAAGACACAATTAGATTGAATCAAAGCCTCTCCAAGTCTCAATTCCACTCAAAGCAATTAGAGACTAGAAGAGAGAGTTTTACCCGTGTTCTTTGAGCTCATGCGCTTGGATTGCTTTTCTTCTTCCCATTTCTTGTTCTCAACATCTTTGTAATCAAAGCAAGAGACACCAATTGTGTGGTGGTCCTTGTGGGGACTAAGTGACCCAATTGATTGAGGAGAAAAGCTCACTCGGTCTAGGTGACCGTTTGAGAGAGGGAAAGGGTTGAAAGAGACCTGGTCTTTGTGACCACCATAACGGGGAGTAGGTTTGCAAGAACCGAACCTCGGTAAAACAAATCACCGTGTCACACTCTGTGGGGGATAGATATCCCCTGGGTCCACTAAAGAAGTAAAAGGCCTCACGAAAGGCCCAAGGGCCCAATAATTCGTAAGGTCATTCTTTCGTGGGCCTAGGGAAAGACAACCAACAAAGAAGAGAAGACGTGAGACTGAATTAGTGCAGACCCGGACGGCCCACAACGTCGAATGAATGAATCGCAACAGAGACCCGACTTTCCCGCGCTGGAGCCCCCATGCAACGGAGCCATGCGAGGATAAGTCGGCGAGGGTTACGTAGGGATAAACTCAAGAGGTTCACTATCTTTTAGCTACTTGTTGTTATCATATCATATGTACTGCCCCACGGTCGAGTATATAAGGCCTAGGGGGCACCCCTTCAGAACGATCGACCCTGTTTTACTTAGCCACCCACGTAAGCTCTCTGCGTCCTCTATCCAGAGAGCCCTCTTGTAACAACACTCACATACTCACCAGGACGTAGGGTATTACGCACTTCTAAGCGGCCCGAACCTGTAAATCTTGTCCATTGTCCCTCGTGCGATCGGCACGAACCATTTTGCTACAGTCGTCGATACCGTCCTACTCCTAAAAACACCTTGAGGGGCAACCCCGGGTGTGCGGTCGGACCCAAAACACCGACAGCTGGCGCGCCAGGTAGGGGGTGTGTCGACGATCCGAGCTAGCTCAATGGCCGTCACCTTCCACAGCAAGATCGCCGTGCATCCCGGATCTGTATTCTGCTTCGGGACAATCTCATCTGTAGCGGATGAAGAAGGAATTCTACACCGCATCGCAGATCTGCCGGAAAAGAAGTTTCCTCCAACAAACTCCGAAAATGCTGGAAAGACGCTACCTCCGGCTCTTCGGAAAAAGATCGTCTCCGGGGAGGCTGGGGCTGGAAGCTCGCTGACCCGGAAGACTCCGCTGTCTACTTCCCCGACGAAAGAGTGGACACGGGTCGTGAGAAAGAAGGAGACCAGGGAGAGGCAAGTCGTTCTTCCCGTTCCTCCGGCCTCAAAGGAGAACGGAAAGAAAGTCGCCGCGACAGCAGTACCGTTCTACCCCGACGTCCTCTTCATCGGGAGAGCAGAGTCGCCCGCCGTCTCTGACGATGAACCGACCGCGCCTGGAGAAGAACCACCTCAGCGAGAATCCCGCCGACGAAGGAACCGACGCAGGAACGTTCGACGACATCACGCAGCCGGAGAACGGGATCCGGAGCAGCCTGTCTCGCGAGACGAGGTCTCGGAGATAGGAGAAACTCCGAAAGAACGCGTCTTCAGGGAACGAAGGAACT
The DNA here is from genome assembly GCF_902167145.1 of Zea mays. Lineage (NCBI taxonomy): Eukaryota > Viridiplantae > Streptophyta > Magnoliopsida > Poales > Poaceae > Zea > Zea mays. Next base: position 192,952,585 of record NC_050099.1, on the reverse strand, counting down.
CCCGACGACGTGATCGCCGGCGGACTCAGGAGCAAGCCGAGCAAGATGCAAGGCAGCGACGCGAGAATCCGCTCTTCGGGCGCAACCTGAACCTCGACTTCGCCCGAGCTATGAACACGCCGAGCGAAGTCGGAGGCGTTCTAGCTCGGATAGCTGACGGACTTCCTCGGACTCCCGACGCCGAGGGGTACCGACGCCTGTTCACTCAGGCGGCCAACCATCTTCTACTGCTCGCCCACCCGCCGAACGACTTACGACACGCCATCAACAGTCGCCGAGACGCGCGAAGCTCTATCAATGCTTCGCGCGAACGACGGCATGAGAACGAAATTCGCCGTCGGGAGGAGTATGACCGAGATCATGGCTTCCCGACTCAAAGCCAGGCCACCCGAACTGAGTCGGCAACAGCTTCAACTGGTGGAACCACCCGGGGACGGTCGAGGAACCACCACCGCCACTCCCCTCCCCGGGACAGACGACATCCCCGACAACAGGAAGACACGTGCGGAGTATCCGCCCTTACTCCGCGCCTTAGGGCCATCCAATGGCCTCCCAACTTCAAGGTATCCAATGTCGACAAATATGAACCTAAGCAGGATCCAGGGGGTTGGTTAGCCGTCTACACCACCGCTGCTCGGGCTGCCGGAGCATCCGAAGACGTCATGACCGCGTATCTGCCCATCGTCCTTGGGCAAGATGCGCTGCAGTGGCTACGACATCTACCCCGACACTGCATCGACGACTGGGGAGACTTCAGTCGACGTTTCACCGCCAACTTCCAGTCTCTCTCCGACAAGCCAGCGCAACCATGGGACCTCAAATCCATCAAGCGCCGGGGGGATGAGACTCTCCGGTCATACCTTAAAAGGTTCCAGACCATGAGAAACCGCATCCCCGAGGTCACGGAGGCGGCCGTGATCGAGGACTTCTACAGAGGGTCTAATGACTCGGCTTTCGTCCGGGCCATACTACAAAAGGCGCCGACCACCTCCGAAGAGCTTTTCCGGGAAGCCGACCTCTACATCACCGCCGACAAGCGGGCCCAGGATCTCATCGGAGGAGCAAAGCCCGCACCGGCAGCACCACGACGCGACGCGAACCAGCCACCCGACAAACGCTGGGAGAAGAGGCCTCGTGAAGAAATACACGCCGCCGGACCACCCGCCTCTCGCGCCCGAGGAGGGCCTCGTGGAGGCGAACGCACGCTGGACGACATCCTCGACGCCCAGTGCCCGTACCACAAGGACATGCGCCACACTCTCTGCAACTACCGGGATTTCAAGCACTCCATCGGGCATGGCCGACCCTTCCAACCTCTACCGCCTCCTCCGCCGAGGGGAGGACCAGATGAACCACGACAGCCCCATCAGCCGGAGGAGGGGGGAGGAGGAGCTTTCCCACGCGTTGACAGGGAGGTCAATGTCATCTTCGGCGGACATGGATCGCAGGAGAACAAAAGACAACAAAAGCTCAACGACCGCCAGATACTGGTGGCGACCACCGGCCCTCCCGCCCCATACCGGTGGTCAGAACACCCGATCACTTTCACTCGGGAAGATCAATGGCTCAACTTCGACCATCCGGGCAAATACCCGCTCCTCGTCGATTCGGTGATCCGAGAGAGCCGGGTGAAGAAGGTGCTAGTGGACGGGGGGAGCAGCATCAACGTCACCTTCCCCCGTACGCTCCAAGGCTTGGGAGTTCACCTCAAAGAGCTCCACGAGTCAGACACTCCTTTCTTCGGCATCGTGCCGACGGAAGGGGAATACCCGCTGGGCCACATCTACATGCCGGTCACCTTCGGGACTCCGGATAACTACAGAACCGAGTTCCTGAGGTTCGAGGTGGCGAACTTCGACTGCGGGTACAACGCCATCATCGGGAGGCCAGGGCTGGCCAAATTCATGGCCATCCCACACTATACATACATGATACTGAAGATGCCAGGACCGCAAGGAATCATAACTGTGCGCGCCGATTTCCAAGGCGCCGCAGAATGTTTCCAAGTGGCCATCCAAGCAGCCCTCACCACCAAGCCGTCAACGGTTCCTTCTACACCGGCGAACTCCAAGCCTGAGGAAGACCTCGCCGTGCCGGCAAACGAAGCTCAGGCCGCGACCTCTATGCGGCCGACTGAAGAAACCAAGCGGATCAACCTGGGGTTTGCTGATGAGCGCAAGGCGGCCATCATCAGCTCCAGTTTGAATGACAAATAGGAAAGCGCGCTCGTCCAGTTCCTGCAAGATAACCGAGACGTATTCGCATGGCAACCTGCGGATATGCCGGGAGTCCCGAGGGAGTTGGCCGAGCACAAATTGAAAGTCTATCCTCAGGCGAGGCCGATCCGGCAAAAGCTGCGTCGTTTCACGCCCGACAAGAGAGAGGCCATTCGTGCCGAGTTAGCTCGCTTGGTCGCGGCCGGATTTATTAGAGAAGTATTACACCCCGAGTGGTTAACCAACCCTGTTCTTGTACTCAAAAAGAACAAAGTGGATTGGCGCATGTGCGTCGACTATACTGATCTCAACAAACACTGTCCGAAGGATCCCTTCGGGCTCCCGAGGATAGATCAGGTGGTGGATTCCACCGCTGGGTGTTCTGTGCTGTCTTTCTTAGATTGCTATTCCGGGTATCATCAGATTAGTTTGGCAAAAGAAGACGAGGAAAAAACGGCGTTCATCACCCCGTTTGGTGCTTTCTGTTATACCTCCATGCCGTTCGGCCTCAAAAACGCTGGAGCGACTTATCAGAGAGCCATTCAAACATGCTTAGCCGATCACTGGGGCAAGCGTGTGGAGGCTTACATAGACGACGTGGTGATCAAAACGGAGAATCCGGAAAACTTCATTGAAGACTTACAGCTGGTTTTCAACAGCCTGAGAAGATATAGATGGAAGCTCAATCCTGAAAAATGTGTTTTCGGGGTACCAGCAGGAAAGTTACTCGGATTTATTGTCAGCCACCGGGGAATTGAAGCTAATCCAGATAAGATCGAAGCTATCATGAAGATGGAAGCTCCTCGGTCGCAAAAGAAGGTTCAGCGACTCACTGGATGTATGGCAGCCCTGAGCAGATTCATATCCAGGCTGGGAGAAAAAGGTCTGCCATTTTATAAACTACTCAAGAAGGTGGATAAGTTTCAATGGACTTCAGAAGCACAAGAAGCTCTAGACGCACTGAAGAAATTCCTGACAACACCACCAGTACTAAAACCGCCCCGGCGAGCTACGCCGACTCAACCGGCTGAAGATTTGCTGCTATATATCTCTTGCATGACTCACATGGTAAGCACTGCGTTGGTAGTCGAGCGAGTGGAAGAAGGGCATGCCTATCCGGTACAACATCCTGTCTACTTCATCAGTGAGGTTCTAGGCCCATCGAAGAAAAAGTATCCTCAAGTTCAGAAGCTATTATATGCAGTACTTCTAACTGCCCGCAAGCTACGCCACTACTTTGACGATCACAAAGTCATAGTAGTTACTGGTTTTCCAATAGGGGACATTCTTCACAACAAGGAAGCCATTGGCCGAATAGCCAAGTGGGCTTGCGAGTTGGGATCCCATGATATCGAGTTCCGACCTCGCACTGCCATCAAAACTCAAGCACTGGTCGATTTCGTATCAGAGTGGACAGAACAGCAAGTTCCAGACAATCCAGAAACGGCAGAAGTATGGCGAATGTATTTTGATGGCTCGCTGAAGCTGCAGGGAGCAGGAGCAGGAATTCTCTTCACTGCACCTGGAGGCGATCACCTCAAGTATGCTCTCCAGTTGCTATTTCCGGCCTCTAACAACGCAGCCGAGTATGAAGCTTTGATACACGGATTAAACATCGCCATATCACTGGGCGTCAGGAGACTGATGGTGTATGGAGATTCTCTGGTAGTCATCAGTCAGATAAACAAGGAATGTGATGGTTCAAGTGATTCAATGGGAAAATACTGCGCCATCGTCCGAAAGCTAGAAGATAAATTCGAGGGTCTGGAGTTTCATCATATAGAAAGAGATCGGAACACGGCGGCTGATGTACTGTCCAAGCTCGGATCCGGTCGGACTCAGGTCCCGCCCGGGGTCTTCGTGCAAGAAATTCTCCAGCCAAGCATCTCGACGGATCAAATAGAAGAATGCAACATCATAGATCAACCCGAGTCAGACTCTGATGACTGGAGACAACCGATTATTAAGTATATAAAGAATGAAGAAGAACCAGATGACAAGAACTCGGCAGAGCGCATTGCCAGACAATCAGCTCACTATACACTCATTGGGGAGGTATTATACAGGAGGGGCGCGTCAGACGTCCTCATGAAGTGCGTTCTCCCGTCCACCGGGAAGCAACTTCTGGAGGAAGTCCATGCAGGGCAGTGTGGAGTACATGCAGCATCCAGAACACTAGTCGGGAAGGTTTTCAGGTCAGGATTCTATTGGCCGACGGCGAAGAACGATGCAGCCGAGTTAGTTCAGAGATGCGAAGCTTGCCAGTACCTGTCAAAGCAACAACACATGCCAGCACAGCAGCTACAGACCATACCAGTAACTTGGCCTTTCGCATGCTGGGGATTGGATATGATTGGACCTTTCAAGAAAGCTCAAGGAGGATACACCCATATACTGGTGGCAATTGACAAATTCACTAAATGGATAGAGTTCCAACCCATTGCCTCTTTAACCTCTGCTAAAGCCGTGGAATTCATACAAAGCATAATATTCAGATTCGGGATACCAAACAGTATCATCACTGACTTGGGATCCAACTTCACCAGTTCAGAATTCTTTGACTTCTGCGAGCAAAAAAGCATTCAGATCAAGTATGCATCTGTAGCCCATCCGAGAGCCAACGGGCAGGTTGAGCGAGCCAACGGAATGATATTGCAGGCACTCAGGAAAAGGGTCTTTGATAAGAACGAAAAATTCGCAGGAAAATGGATAAGAGAATTGCCTTATGTTGTTTGGAGCTTGAGAACCCAACCTAGCCGGGCCCTGCATGGAAACACTCCTTTTTTCATGGTCTATGGGTCGGAGGCAGTGCTACCTGCTGATCTCAAGTTTGGGGCGCCAAGATTGATCTTCGAAAACATAGCAGAGGCCGAAGCCACCAGGCTGGAGGATATTGATGTACTTGAGGAGGAACGACTGAATGCAGTAATCCAATCAGCACGATACCAGCAGACTCTAAGGCGCTACCACGACAAAGCTGTGCGGCAACGTTTCTTTCCGATAGGAGACCTCGTCCTCCGCCGAATTCTAACGGGGGAGGGACGGCACAAGTTATCACCCTTATGGGAAGGGCCATTCATAGTAGCAGAGGTCACTCGGCCCGGATCGTATCGCCTCACCCAGATGGATGGCACAGAAGTTGGGAACTCCTGGAACATAGAGCACCTCCGAAAGTTTTACCCCTAGCTGTATTTCAAAACAGCCGAGGCGACCATGTATTCTGTATAATGGAAATACGTCATCAATAAAGAGAAGATTTCAAAGACACTTGACTCGTTTACGATTGACTTGCACGCTTACTTAACTCGGGGTGACCACTATGCCCTACAAACGGAGCAATCGACTTAAGTCGGCAACGACTTAAGGCGGTGCAACATGCTCACGCTTACTTAACTCGGGGTGACCACTATGCCCTACAAACGGAGCAATCGACTTAAGTCGGCAACGACTTAAGGCGGTGCAACATGCTCACGCTTACTTAAACTCGGGGTGACCACTATGCCCTACAAACGGAGCAATCGACTTAAGTCGGCAATGACTTAAGGCGGTGCAACATGCTCACGCTTACTTAACTCGGGGTGACCACTATGCCCTACAAACGGAGCAATCGACTTAAGTCGGCAATGACTTAAGGCGGTGCAACATGCTCACGCTTACTTAACTCGGGGTGACCACTATGCCCTACAAACGGAGCAATCGACTTAAGTCGGCAACGACTTAAGGCGGTGCAACATGCTCACGCTTACTTAACTCGGGGTGACCACTATGCCCTACAAACGGAGCAATCGACTTAAGTCGACAACGACTTAAGGCGGTGCAACATGCTCACGCTTACTTAACCTAGGGTGGCCACTATACCCTACTAACGGAGCTATCGGCTAAAGTCAGTGGTGGCTCAAGCCGGTGCAGTTTACTCGCGCTTGCGCAACCCAAGGGATGACTTCCATATCCCGAAAACAAACTTCATAATCATCAGGCAGAGTTACCACAAATTTGCAATTCGGATACAATAAGAGAGTGATGATGTCATCCGAATAATAAGCCGATAACCTCTAACGAGTACTTGATCATGCTAAACCGCGCGCTAATAGCACGCGCAATGTTTCTTTATTTTCCGATGTCTTTCTCAGGAACGACTGACGAAGAAGGGCGATTCGAAGAATCGGGGGCAGCATTCACATCGGCTCTTATATCTTCAGGGACAATCACGCCGGGTCTTCTCATCAAGATTCGTCCCGCTCGAATAGCCTTGTCCAGGGCTTTATCGCGCTGAGCTTTGAAAGTGACAGCAGTTTCTTCGGCAACTCTAGTAGCCAGCTGAGCAGCTTCTAACTCCTGAGCAATGGATTTCTTAGAAGCTCGGAGTCCCTTGATGGTGGCATCCTTTGCTGATAGCAACTGTGTAAGGCGTGTCACTTCGTCCGAAGATTCTTGTAGCTGACGACGCTGATTGTCCAGTTCTTCCATCGTAAAACGGTGGCTCCTTTCCAAGATAGTCAGCGAGTTGCTGGAATCTCGGTACAATCTGTCCAGGTTGTCACGAGAAGCAGCAAGGATGTGTTTTTCTTCCTACAAGCAAAAATCAACTCATTCAGAATCCAAAAGCATGATAAGGCGAAGCACGGTTTCGTGAGTTACCTTTTCAGAGTCAAGCTGAGCATTAAGAGAAGAACTCAGAGCGTTGGCGTCATCCAAAGCCGCAGAGACCTGACTCAATTCAATCTGGCTCTGAGAATACTTATCCTCGAAGTCAGCGCACCGTCGAGCCATCTCAGCTTGATCTTGGGAATGTTTTTCTTCAAGAACTGTAATCTGCCGAGTCATCCCTATCAAGAGGTATTCAAATGAAATGAGGTCAGAAGGTAAAACAATCCACGAACAAGAACAAAGAAGAAGAAGAAGAAAGGACACTAACCAACATTAGCTGCCTCCAACTCGGATACACGACGACGAAGCAACACCGGATTCCAATGCTCAAGAGATAAAGCCACTTCCGGGATGGAAGCACCCTGCGACTTTAGCTGGCTGGCCATTCCATCCACCAAAGCCTGATAAGAAGAGCGGATGAACATAATGACAACAATTCATGCAACATAAAGATCAAACTAAAGCATAGCACAACACCTGGAAGTTGGAAAAGAGCGAAGGGATCCCCAAGTCAGGAGGAATCAGCTGGTAACCAGGTGCCAGACCACCACCTGAAGTAGCTCGCAGCAGACCAGCAGGAACGAGCTCAGTACATTCAACAGGGCCTAACGCCAGACCAGTGGGGGTGCTGCCCTCTAAAGCGACCCCTGATCCAGAGTTTGGGCCACCACCATACCGCCAGAGTGCGGAGGTGAACCTGCATGAACATCCATGGAAGTGCAGGAAGGAGACCTCGCTCGGACATCCTCGGGGGCTGGGTCAAAGTTGGCACTGCCCACTTGAGCCGGATCATCCCCGGCAACACCCTCGGGGGCTAGGCAGTGACTTATACTCCTCTCCCGAGCTAAGTCTTCCCCGGCGACATCCTCGGGGGCTGGGCACGTGTTAGCACTATTCAAGGGATCCAGGCTCTCTGCCGTAACCACCTCTAAGGTTGACGGGCCTTCAGCTATTTCCATGGGATCAGGACAATCCAAGTCAGCATCCCGACCCTCGAGATCATGCTCTAAGGTCGACGAGGCACGGGATGACCTCAACCCAGCATCTGGCACGGCTGCACAAGTCTCTGTTGCATCAACATCCATAGGTTCTGTCAGCAAATCCTCTGGGACCATATCCTCTAGAGTTTGATCAAAATTGGCCATGGACAGCTCTTGCAGACCAATAAGGGCAGACAAAGCAGGAGAAGGAACTCCACTACTTCCACCGCTAGCGACGAACTGCCGACTGTTTTTCCGAGTTAGTGGAGTTTCATTTTCTTCCTCCTCATCTTCCACAGTAACAGCACAAACAGCATCCTCATTGGGGTCAGCAGCAGGCGGAGCACACCCATTGGGATCAATGTCAGCAAGGCCAGTTGCAGTCATTTCTTCAGCAGCAGGAGCTAAGGTACTGGTGTCCTCGTCAAAGCTGGATACTCGCCGGAGGCGTCTTCTCTTCTTCTTCTGCTCATCAGCAGAAGGCTCGGGCTGACTGGTTCGGCTAGGGCGCCTCGGGCGAGTACTGATAGGTTTCGGGACATCCAAGGTTGCATCAACCTCTGGAAGGGGCACCACTGCCAATGTACCATCAGGAGCAGCATCAGATGAATCCTCAGCTAGCAGATCAAGCATGTCATTTATGTCTGCATCACTAGGGTTCAGGGGCACTTCAAAATAAATCTGCCGTTCATCATCAGGTATCTCCCCGAGCGAATCAACCAAAGTACGGACTTCTTCAGCGGAGGGTCGCACTCTAAGACCCAAATTGCTATCAGTCACGGGCGGATTGGACACAAAAAGGGTGGAAGCTTTGGGAGAAGGTAGGTTCCAAGCTGAGTATGCCACTGGAGCACCAACGTTTGAAACTTTACCCCTGAGGATCATCTCAAGTCGGCTTACCAAGTCAACAGAAGGAATTCTCCTATTGGTAACTCGGGTTGAGTCGGCCAGCCCTCGATAAAGATATGCCGGATAGGCCCTGTCTTTCAGCGGCTGAATGTTTTTGAAAACAAAATCTGTGACCACAGCTTCGGCAGTCAGACCTCTCTCTTTCAGTAACCCGACTTCAGTAAGCAACACGCCTACCTCGGCCACTTCTTGATCCGTGGGAGACTCAGTCCAACTCGGAGTACGAACGTCCGGCTGTCTTCCTGACCGGGAGGGGAGAGAATTTCCATAATTATCAACTATAAACCACTCCAGACGCCAACCTTTAATGCTGTCTTTGAGGGGTATCTCGAGATACTCGGTCTTCCGCCCACGACGCATCTCCAAACTGGCACCTCCAACCAACTGATGTTGCCCCCCGGCCATCCCAGGACGACAGTGATACAGATACTTCCATAAACCGAAGTGCGGCAGCACGCCGAGATAAGCTTCGCAAAGGTGAACGAAAATGGAGATTTGGAGAATGGAATTAGGGTTCAAATGAGTCAGGTTGATGTGATAAAAATCAAGGAGGCCACGGAAAAAAGGAGAGATGGGAAGGCCGAGGCCGCGGAGAACGAAAGGAGCGTAAACTACTGACTCGTGGGTATCTTCGGTTGGGACAGTAGTCCCGTGGCAAACCCGCCAAGAACAGAGTTCCCACGGGGGAAGAACCCCGATGGAGACAAGACGGAGGAGCTCAGCTTCGGAAATTACAGACGTGTGGTTACCTGCGAAGGGTAACTGACTGTTGGGGTCGATTGCGGGGATCACTGCAGCAGACGAGTTCGCAGTTTTCCTCTTGGGCGCCATCTTGCTTCTCACTGGCGGACAGAGTAGGAGGCGAGTGGCAGAGAAGATTCAGATGCGGAAATGCAAGAACTAGGGCACGGAAAGCAAAGGCGGCTAAAAGCGCAACTCTTATGGGATATTCTTAAGCCAGATACCGTTTCAAAAAGTGCCCAGTCATCGCCCGGCGGCTATTTCCGAAACCTCAACATGCCACGTGGACATCTGGCAGTTATTTCCGGAAAAGTCGACGTGCCACTTCATCACTCGGATATTATCCTCAAAATAACCCGCGCGGCTGGCTATTACTCAGCGTTGCCTCTAAGACGCCGACCCCGTATTCAATCGCTCGGCATTACTTCTAAAATGCCGACGCTGACCTTCAATCACTCGGCGTGGCCTCTAACACGCCGACCTCGTGTTCAATCGCTCGACGTTACTTCTAAAACGCCGACGCCGACCTCCAATCACTCGGCGTTGCCTCCAAAACGCTGAACTTGTATTCTATCGCTCGGCATTACTTCCAAAATGCCGACGCCGACCTTCAGTCACCCGGCGTGGTCTCTAAAACGCCGATCTCGTGTTCGATTGCTCAGTGTTACCTCTAAAACGCTGATGACAACCTTCAATCGCTCGGCGTTGCTTCTAAAACGCCGATACCGATTACAATATTATTCGGCAGCTACTTCTGGAAGCGTCAATGTGATGCGCAAGTTATTCATCTACTATATCAAAAGAGCCAGTTCAACAATCAGAGAAAGCAAATCATCGAGATGGGGCCAACGACAGTTCTTCATTAAGGGGAATTAATAAGTTTACAAACCAACTCTTCGCGAGTTGGTGCTTCCCTACTTCTACTCTACATTACTACTACTACTAAACTACACTATACTACTCTACATTACTACTACATTATTCTAACTATACTAATATTTAAAGACCAGTGGCGTTTAGCCACTGGCCCTGCCGCCGCTGCCCTTGCCGCCGCCGCCTCCGGTGCTGCCCACGCTGCTGCTGCCCTTGGTGCCGCCCTCGCCGCCGCTGCCTCCGCCGCCGTTGCCGCCATCACCGTCACCTCCGTCGTCGTCGTCGCCGTCGTCGTCGTCGTCATCTTCGCCCTCGCCGCCGTCCGAGTCCTCCTCGTCCGAGGAGAACTCAGACTCATCCGAGCCCTCGAGCCCGGAGCGCTCGATGGCCCGGATGTACGTCCAGACCTCCGCCGCAAGCCCCTGGGAGTCGTCTGAGTCATCAGACGACTCACGCAGGGGGATGGGAGCCGGAGACCCCTCGGACTCAGAGGAGAACTCCTCCTTTGAGTATTCCGAGTCACCAAACTCCTCCGATGGAGGAGTCGGCTCACGCTTGCGCTTGTTGTTCTTGCCCATGGTGGAAGCAGACAGAAGGGAGGAGAAGAAGGCAGTAAAGAGCAGCGAAGAGATGTGAAAAAACCAGAGAAGCAAAGGTGTTATTTATAGAAGGGAAAGGCAACCGCTCACTTCTAACCGCGGTCACTGAACAGTCGCAAGGCATTCAATAAGCACTCCCACCCATCTAAAGACACGTCAGACGGCGGACGCCGTTTCATGCAACACTACACCCATTGGGACTCCAGTCAACAGCGCAAAGGATATGATTACACTAGCCGTCCCATCGCATTACTACTCAGAAGCAGCCGGCTAAAACACTCAGCGTACCAAGCCGTCCCTTGCCCACACCCATTGGGGGGGACGCCTAGGAATTATCAGTATATTTTTCAAACCGGTCACATCCGTGCAGGGCAGGCAGTGAATACCTCAAGACAAAAATGAGATATCAGTAAGGATCAGAGGAAAGCCAAATATAGCCAGCAAAGTACAAGATATGGCCGACAGAAGCGACGTGAAGACTAGACAGAGAACGTCCGTCAAACGTCCAATCAATCGCAGAAGCAAATAAATTGCACTACCTAGCAAGATATGGATGGATTGCAAACTCGGTTGCTAAAGACAAAATATACGCTGACCTCTGCAGCAAAATATTGATGACATAATGCTGACCTCCAAAGCATAATGCAAAATAGCTTCATGCCAGTTTCCACAAACGAAAGGAAGACCTTCGAATGGATTATCCTTAAAAAAATCCATTTGAAGGTCGGGGGCTACACCCATTGGGTGCACCTCCGGTGCACCCCATGGATTATCATTCCAAACCAAGATAGTGCCGACTTCTAAGGCGTGGGACAAGATTAAAAAGACCAATCCTCAACCAAGATGCAGGAGTGCAAATGGAGATAGTTCCTGGGAAAGACCTTTGAGTGGATTATCTTCTAAAATCTACTCAAAGGTCGGGGGCTACACCCATTGGGTGCACCTCCGGTGCACCCAATAAAGTCCAGAATCTTATAATCCAAAATGCCGACCTCAAAGGCACAAGCACAAAACTAAACTTTTGTCGAACGAGTGATCAGAGCAAGAGAAGACAGCAGGAAATCATTTTTTGGACCTTGGATCTTTGAGTTGATTACCTCTAAATCAACCCAAAGATCGGGGGCTTGTGGGGGATAGATATCCCCTGGGTCCACTAAAGAAGTAAAAGGCCTCACGAAAGGCCCAAGGGCCCAATAATTCGTAAGGTCATTCTTTCGTGGGCCTAGGGAAAGACAACCAACAAAGAAGAGAAGACGTGAGACTGAATTAGTGCAGACCCGGACGGCCCACAACGTCGAATGAATGAATCGCAACAGAGACCCGACTTTCCCGCGCTGGAGCCCCCATGCAATGGAGCCATGCGAGGATAAGTCGGCGAGGGTTACGTAGGGATAAACTCAAGAGGTTCACTATCTTTTAGCTACTTGTTGTTATCATATCATATGTACTGCCCCACGGTCGAGTATATAAGGCCTAGGGGGCACCCCTTCAGAACGATCGACCCTGTTTTACTTAGCCACCCACGTAAGCTCTCTGCGTCCTCTATCCAGAGAGCCCTCTTGTAACAACACTCACATACTCACCAGGACGTAGGGTATTACGCACTTCTAAGCGGCCCGAACCTGTAAATCTAGTCCATTGTCCCTCGTGCGATCGGCACGAACCATTTTGCTACAGTCGTCGATACCGTCCTACTCCTAAAAACACCTTGAGGGGCAACCCCGGGTGTGCGGTCGGACCCAAAACACGGACACACTCTTCATTTGCTTGTGATTTGTTTTCGCCCTCTCTATCGAACTCAACTTTATTTCTAACGCTAACCCCGACTTGTAGTTGTGCTTAAAGTTCATAAATTTCAGATTTGCCTATTCACCCCCCTCTAGGCGACTTTCAATTGGTATCAGAGCCCGGAACTTCATTAGAGCCTGACCGCTCGAAGTGATGTCGGGAGATCACGCCAAGAAGGAGATGGTGACCGGCGAGAAGCCCGTCACAAGCCACGGGAAGGCCCCATCGGGGGAGTCTGGTAACAAGGTGAAGGGATCCCCTTCACACAACAAGTCGCAACGGAGCGGCGAGAAGAAAAAGAAGATGAAGAAAGTGGTCTACTACGAGACCGACTCTTCGTCGCCATCCACCTCCGGCTCCGACACGCCGTCCGGCACTTCTAAGCGCCATGAACGCAAGAAGTTTAGTAAGATCCCCTTACGCTATCCTCGCATTTTGTCACACCCGGTTTTAGAAGGCAAACCGAATGCGAACCATGTACGTGCCAGGATCAGTTATTCACGTACACAGCAGTTACATAACATGGACATCATCACACAGTGCTCAAAATGGTATTAAAAGGGAAATAATAGTCGATTACATCATACGTCTGAGACGTCCATATAGTTCTTACAATAAATCAAAGTGCGAAAACGAAACGTAGATAACCGCGGCCTTCACAGGCAGCCGACTGGGGGTTGCCGCTAACCCACGCCTAGAACTCGTCGTAGTCTTGGAACTCCTGGAAGTCTCCTTCCACAGCTTTATCTTCGCCTGAGCAGTGGTTGCAATGCTGACAACCTGGGGATGGGGGGTTTGGTGTGTAGAGCAAGGGTGAGTACACATCAACATACTCAGCAAGTATCCTGTTTGGCTGTAGTGGACTAGCTTTATGTGGGGATAAGTCAAGCAGTTGCTTTTAGTTGGTCAGATTATTATTTACTAGTAGAAAGCCAGGTTTTAACATTAACCCAAGTTATTAGCCCGATGTACCCTTTCCAAACGGAAAGAATACCACTTACCAGCACCATAACCATAACCAGAACCATCAATCTCATTGCCACCGGTAACCCAAAATGTCTCTGATCAAGTACCACTAATCACTGGAGCTCCCTTGGCCGATCATGACCGCGAGCACGGCTGATATATCAGTTTTCAAACACTCTGCAGAGGTTGTGTACTTTACCCACAAGCCGTGATTCCCTCTTGCCTCGGGCCGATCAAACCCTTAAACACTACCAAGGTGAATAGGCAGGGTTTCACTACGTAGCCTTTACAAAGATTTCCCCGGGGCTGTAGCCGCCCGTTAGGTTTCCTAAATGTACCGCACTCCTCCCCAAGGGACAAATCAACCTTGGCAGAGCGAGCCGCATACACCGAGCCCCATTGACGGCACAACGGCGAAGCGAACTACACCTCGGATCCTCTAATTATTCAGCTAAGGGCACCCCATTCCACCCTCATGGTTGCACTGTTTTCCCGGGCGGTCATCCATAGAACAGGTCCTTACGGAGAGGCACTCGAGAAACCGCTCGAGCCCCCTTAAAGGCCACAAGTATAACATCATAATAAGAAGAGGGAAAACAGCGTATCATAGATAATCTCATCATGTTCATTGATTATAGTTGAGCAATAGCATAAAGCTAAACAATAATAATCCAACCCAAATAGGTAAACAAGGACATGGATAACAAAAGCTAGTCAATCCTTAAGTATAAATGTGTAATGCGGGGGGTGAATTAAAGAATGAATAGGACAGAGATAGGTCAAAGGACACTTGCCTCCACCAACCGACTGCTGCTCAGGGGCTTCTCCTGCGAATTCTTCGGGCTCCTCGACCGAATCGTTCTCTATGCGATTGCAAGCATACATACATCCATCCATTTAAATTAGGAAACAAACAGTACATCATACAAGAGAACAAATAAAGTAGATATGCATAGAATATCACATACGATAATGAATTTATCATGGTTAGAAAGAAACAAGAGAAGGTCTCGCAGGGGTTAAAGCTTATGCTCAAGGCACGCTATAGGTAAACGAATAACTAAATGCTACGTGCCTTAGTTCTACTTAATTCCAATTAGTTCTAACAAACGGATTAGCTACATGCATAATTCGAATCATGACCATTTCCAGTTGATCGACATTAGATGAGGTAGATAATTACTTACATGTATTAACTAACGTAAACGATTTCTAATTTGGGTTTCCATTTATTGATTACATAACACGATCACTACACACGGAATGCATAGGGGTGGTAGACGGGTGGCTCGAGGTAGACGATCGTGTCGAGGACGCGACAGGGCGCTATGCGTTTCGTCGCAGGCACGACGAGCCACGCTAACGCACCATACACCACGCGAGCACGTACGCGCAAGGCCGCGCCGACGTGTCGCGAACGAGTCGCGCACATGCCGGGGCCGAGCCGCGCACTCGCTACGCAGGGGCACCACGGCCGCGCGAGCCGAAGCCGCGCCGGGCCGGGGCCGCGCTGCGCAGGGGCGGGACACGCCAATGCGGGCGGGACCGAGCCGCCACGGCCGCGAGCCGCGGGTGCGGCGAGCTCGCCGGGGGCTCCGTGCGTGCACGGGCCGTGCCGGGGCTCCGCGCGCACGCCGAGGCCACGCCGGGACCAGGGCTGCGCGGGCGGGCGAGGCCGCGCAGGTGCCGGGGGCGAGCGTCGCAGGCAGGGAAGGCCGGGGCGGGACCGCCGCGCGCGCCGAGCCGCGCCATGGCCGCGCGAGCCGCCGCGCCGGCGAGCCGCGGGCGGGCTGCCATGGCTGGGCCGCGCCAGCTGGGGAGGGCGGGGCGGGGCTTGCTGCGCCGTGGGAGGGCGCCGGGGCCGGCGAGGCCGGGCTGAGCGCCACCGTGCCGAGCACGGGTGGGCGAGGCCGGCGGACGAGCGCGCGCGGGCGGGGCGCGATTCCCGCGCCGCGCGAGGGCGCCGGGCCGCCATGGCTGGCCGAGCCGAGGGGAGGGTCGGGGCGGACGGGGCCAGGGCGGGCCGCCGGGCCGCCATGGCCGACGAACTCGGGGCCGGGGCGAGCGCGCCGACGGCGCGGGGAGGGCGCCGACGAGCTCGGGGAACGGGGAGGGAGGGGAGAGGGAAGGGGAGAGGGGAGGGAGGGGCTCACAGCAGGCGGGGATCGGCGGCGGCGGCGGTTCCGGGCGAGCAGCAGGGGATCGGGGTGGAGCAGGGGAGGGGAGAGGGATTCGGGCGAAGAGAGAGGGTGACAGGCGGGACCCGCATGGAAGGGGGCGGCGGCGGGCGCAACCGCCGCGCGCTGCACGCGGGGAAAGCGGGAGGGGGGCGCGCGGCCGAGCCGCCAGCTGGGCCCAAAGCGCGGGGGGGGGGGGGGGGGGCAGCTGGGCCGCGGCGAGGCCGGCCCACGGCGGGGAGGAAAGAAGGGGGGAGGGAGGCTGGCTGGGCCGGATTGGCCAGCTGGGCCGGGCGCGAGAGGGGGGGTGGCTGCGCGCCTGGCTGGGCCGCGCCAGCTGGGCCGCCCAGGCCGGCCGGGCTGAAAGGGGAGGAGGGGGAAGAGAGAGAGAAGGAAAGGTTTTTCCTTTTTTAATCATTTCTTCTGAAAGCATGTTTTCACAAATTCAATCCACAAACAGAAGATATGCAGGGACCGGCATGGTGCAACAATCCAAATGAAATACTCTTAGGGTTTATTATTATTATTCTACTTGGAGTTTTGGAAATAGGTAGGGTTTTAGCGAAAAGAATTAGGAAAGAGAGGTAACGCCCGATTTTGGTGAGAGAAAAGAAGAAAAAAAATTCTACCCCCAAATTCAGGGCGTTACAAACCTATCCCCCTTAAAAGAATCTCGCCCTCGAGATTCAGGGTTGGCTAGCAAAGAGCTCAGGGTATTTAGCCATCAGATCATCTTCACGCTCCCAGGTTGCTTCTTCCTCAGAGTGATGATTCCATTTGACCTTGCACATTCTGATGGTCTTCCTTCGAGTGACTCTGTCTGCAACCTCAAGGATTTGCGCTGGCTTCTCAACGTAGGTCAAGTCCTCCTGGACTTCAAGACCTTCCACTGGCAACTGCTCTTCTGGCACACGCAAGCACTTCTTCAACTGAGACACGTGAAAGACATCATGCACTGTGGACAGATTCTCTGGCAGACTGAGCTGATAGGCCACTTCTCCACGCCTTGAGAGAATTTGGTACGGACCAATGTAGCGGGGTGCTAGCTTGCCTCTGACTCCGAACCTTCTGACTCCTCTGATCGGTGACACTTTCAGATAGACAAAGTCTCCGACTTCAAAACTCAGTTCTCTTCTTCTTGTGTCTGCATAGCTTCGCTGCCTCGATTGCGCTATCTTCAGATTCTCTCGGACCATCTTGATGTTCTTTTCAGCTTCCAGCAGAATGTCTGGCCCAAACACTTGCTTCTCTCCAGGCTGATCCCATAGTAACGGAGTTCTACAACTCCTCCCATAGAGCGCCTGAAATGGTGACATCTTCAAACTGGCCTGGTAACTGTTGTTATAGGAGAACTCTGCATAAGGCAATCGCTTGTCCCATCCGGACTGATCTTGCAACGCACAGGCTCTCAACATGTCTTCAAGAATTTGATTGGTTCTTTTGGTCTGACCATCTGTCTGCGGGTGGTAAGCTGAACTGAAATTCAGATGTGTGCCCAAGGCTTCATGCAACTGCTGCCAGAAATGAGAGGTGAACTGCGTTCCGCGGTCTGACACTATCTTCTTTGGCACACCATGAAGACAAACGATCCGAGACATATACAATTCTGCCAATACGGCACTGCTATAGTTGGTCTTGACAGGTATGAAGTGGGCTGACTTGGTCAAACGGTCCACTACTACCCAGATGGAATCGTAGCCGGCTCGAGTGCGAGGCAATCCGACTATGAAATCCATACCAATTTCATCCCATTTCCACTGAGGGATCTGCAACGGTTGTAACAATCCAGCAGGTCTCTGGTGCTCTGCCTTAATTCTTCGGCAACTATCGCACATAGCCACATGCTCTGCGATTTCCCTCTTCATTCCGTACCACCAGAATTTCTTCTTCAGATCCTGATACATCTTCTCACTGCCAGGGTGAATCGAATAGGCTGTCTCATGAGCTTCCTTGAGGATCAACTCCCGAATAGACTGGACATTGGGAACACACAAGCGGTCTTTGAACCATATCACGCCTTCTGCGTCTTTACGGAAACCTTTGCCTCTGCCATCTAGAATTAGTCGCCGAATCTCACTGATCTTCTCATCATTCTTCTGTGCTTCTTTGATTTCCCGCTCCAAGGTAGGTTCCAACTCAACTGTAACTCCTCGCGAATTGTTCAGAAATCCGAGACTCAACCTGTCAAACTCCTTGGCCAACTCATAAGGCGTCGGACGAGCGACCATCAGATTGACTTGACTCTTTCTGCTCAAAGCATCTGCCACTACGTTTGCTTTGCCTGGATGGTAATGGATCTCCAACTCATAGTCTTTGATCAACTCTAACCATCTTCGCTGCCTCATATTCAACTCTGACTGAGTGAATATGTACTTTAGACTCTTGTGGTCTATGTAAACATCACATTTCTGTCCATACAGATAGTGCCTCCATGTCTTCAGTGCGTGAACCACTGCTGCCAACTCTAAATCATGGATTGGGTAGTTCTTCTCATGAACCTTCAACTGTCGGGACGAGTAGGCCACAACTCTTCCCTCTTGCATCAACACGCATCCCAAACCTGTGTAACAAGCATCACAATACACCGAGAAGGGCTTGTGCACCTCAGGCAAGACTAGGACAGGCGCTGTAGTCAACTTTTCTTTCAGCGCTTCAAAGGCCTCTTGACATTTCTGGGTCCACTTGAACTCAACTTTGTTGCCTAGCAACGCTGTCATTGGTTTCGCAATCTTCGAAAACCCTTCAATGAATCGTCGATAGTATCCAGCCATTCCAATGAAGCTCTTGATTCCTCGAGCATCTGTTGGCGCTTTCCAGTTCAGAATGTCTGCCACTTTCTTCGGATCTACAACCAATCCTTCTTTATTGATTATGTGACCCAAGAATAGGACTTCATTGATCCAGAATTCACACTTGCTCAACTTTGCATACAACTAGTGCTCTCGCAATCTCTGCAATACCATCCTCAAATGATCTGCATGCTCTTCTTCGCTTTGAGAATAAATCAGAATATCATCGATGAATACCACCACAAACTTGTCGAGATAATCCATGAATACACTATTCATCAAGTTCATGAAGAACGCTGGCGCATTGGTCAAACCAAAAGACATCGTTGTGAACTCATACAAACCATACTTGGTAATGAATGCCGTCTTCGGAATGTCCGAAGGTCAGATCCTGAGCTGATGATAACCTGACCTCAGATCAATCTTGGAGAACACACTGGCTCCTCTCAACTGGTCGAACAGATCTTCTATTCTGGGCAAAGGATACTTGTTCTTGATCATGACTTCATTCAGAGCTCGATAATCGATACACATTCTCTTGGTGCCATCTTTCTTCTCCACAAACAAGATTGGAGCGGCCCAAGGCGAGGTGCTTGGCCGGATGTAACCTTTCTCTGACAACTCATCGATTTGCTTCTTAAGCTCAACCAACTCTGGTCCAGATATTCTGTAAGCTCTCTTAAAGATAGGGGCGGTTCCAGGAAGAAGCTCTATGGCAAACTCAACTTTCCGCTCTGGTGGCATACCCGGTAAGTCCTTTGGAAACACATCTGGGAACTCAGACACAACCTTGATCCTCTCAATTGGGTCTGCTTCACTGCTATCGACAGCCATCTGATAACAACTTCCTTTCTTTGGCTCAGGCGGGACTAACTCGGTCACCACTTCCTCTCCTAGTGGAGACACCAACTTGATTGTCCTCTTATCACAACTGATAACTGCCTGATTCTTATCTAGCCAATTCATCCCTAGGATGACATCTATTCCCTGAGTACCCATTACTATAAGGTTAGCGGGAAACGCTATCCCCCTTATTTCCACACTTACATTCAAACAGATGCTATCAGCTCGAATTCTACCACCGGCCGAGTCAATTTGAATGGGGGTTGACATGGTAGTAATTGGAAGATTATGTGCTTCTACCCATGATGCAGTAATGAAAGAATGTGTTGCTCCAGTATCAAATAACACTTCTGCAATATGGGAGTTGACTGGGAACATACCTACTATCATGCCGGGGGTCTCCTGAATTGCTTCAGCTTCCAAGTGATTCAGTCTTCCATGATTGTAACGCGGCTGAGAGCGGTTGCCTGCTCCAGGCTGAGACGTGTTCTGCTTTGCTGGGGCATTAGGGCCTGACTGCTGCTGGGCTGTCTTCTTCGGACATTGCATCACCCAATGGCCTTGCTCTCCACAGTGGAAACATGCCCTGTTTCCAACCTGAGCTGGTGCTGCCTGATTGTTCTGCTGGTTTGCTGGGGCAGGAAGACGAGGTGCATGCTGATTCTGCCTCTGAAACTGGCCTCCTCCTGACTGGCTGCTCTGACGATTCTGGTACTGATGCTGAGGATACTGCCTTTGGAACTGCTGATGTTGCTGAGGTGGACGCTGGTTCTGCCTGAACTGCTGAGATTGATTGCTTGAGAAACGAGGACGACTGCTGCTTCCAGGCTAGGGTCCACTAATCTTGCGCTTACGATCCTCCATCTCCTTACGCTTCCTCTCTGTCATGATTGCTCTGTCAATCAGGTGCTGGAACGTCGGGAAGGTATGATTCATCAGCTGATAATGCAGAGGGTCAACCAAGCCTCTCAGGAAACGGTACTGCCGCTTGGCGTCGGTGTTGACATCTTCAGGAGCATAGCGAGACAGCTGCAGAAATCTGTCTCGGTATTCACTGACAGACGATGACCCTTGTTTGAGAGCCAGGAACTCCTCCTTCTTCACTGTCATCAGACCTGCAGGTACATGGTACTGACGAAAGCTACCTCTGAACTCTTCCCAGGTGATGGTGTCGGGGTGGGCATGGGTGGCGAGGTAAGACTCCCACCATGACTGAGCTGCTCCTCTCAACAGACGGGGACCGTACAGGACTTTCTCCCTATCATCGCACTGAGCGGTATGCAACTCCCGCTCCACAGTGCGCAGCCAGTCTTCAGCATCCATGGGGTCAGAAGAATGAGCGAACGTTGGTGGATGACCTCTCATGAATTCAGCACGCTTGTCTCTGGGCATCTGAGGCATCTGAGGCTGAGGTGGGGCCTGCTGCTGCTGCTGAATGGCGGCCAGAGTCTGACCGATGGCTTGAACTGCCTGAGTCTGCATCAGAAACATCTGCTCGATGGACATCGGGGGCGGGGGCGGCAGGTGCTGTTGCTGGGGCACCTCCTCCTGCTGAGCGGCTTGCTCCTGTTGAGCACGCCTTCCTCCTCTGCGCCTGTTCTCTGACATCTGCAGAATGCAACCACACATCAGAACTGATCCTGCAAATCTTGCAGCATAAGAAAAGAGTATGGAATTCTTCAACAGCACTGAACAGATGAGCATCCTCACTGATCTCCAACACAGACCACACAACTTCTCAGATAAAGAGGAAAGTGGAATAAAAGGTTTCCCAACTATATAGCTAACTCCATTAACATAATAGGTAAACCAAAATGCAGGGGATACCCACACTCTGGTGACAGTCATTACAAAGATCCAAACCAAACATAGTTCATCATAACAAGCATAAATGCACAGGATATAGCAAACTACCCTGTCTAACTAAGACTAACTAAGAGCGAGACTAACACTAAAACTGAGACTAAGACTAAGAGTAGAACTTCTGTATTAAGCACTTATTACAAGACTCCACACTGACAATCTATGGTTCCAAGTCTATCTTGGTCTTGCAGTCGGGGTTGCCATAAGACTGGTGTCCACGCCGAGGGGAGCGGTACGGGTGCTGAGTCCCAACGGGAGCGGGGGAACCACCATCCAGGTGACGACGTTCCGCGCGCTCAGCCCGCAACAGGGCGATCTCAGCACGAGCCCTACTCAGCTCGTCTAATGCATGGTCCAGCTCCGTGTTTAGCACGACGGCTAGGTTGACTGTGCTGCTCAACCTAGGATTGTCCTCACCGACAGGTGAGACAATCACGCCTCCTGTGCTGCCAGATGGACGGCGGGGGTAATACTTCAGGTCAAGACCGTCAGCTACCCCACCGAGAACCGAGCAGTAGTGCGAAAGCGCACGCCGTGCAGCATCTTGCATGGCTGCCTCAGCTGAGTCCCGCTCAGAGATAGAATAGTGCTCTGAGCAGGCCTCTGCACCCTGGAGACTGTTCTCCGGACGGTGCACCAAGCAGGTCGCCTCCCAGCGGTCCGGGTAGACCCCGCGACTGTGCTGGTAGACCACACAGCGATACTCGATGGACCAAGTACGCCGGTTAAGTGCCCGACGTAGCAGGGTGTCGAGCGCGTCGTGGAAGTGGCACCCGCGAGCAGCGTCGCGAGTGATGGGTCGAGCAACCCATCCTTCCGGCTCATGGTTAGCAGGGAAGTCGGTGTCGTGGCTCGAGCTGTCGTCGCCACCTCCGTCGTCTGGGTCTCCTCCAGCAGCTACTCCAGAGGCTGGGGCGCCCAGTGGTGGTGCAGGGGGCGCCTCCAGGGGAAGCACAGGGGAGCAGCTCCTCACAAACTCTATCTCCTGTTGGAGCGAGAAAGATGAGCCCTGCTGCTCCTGTCGTCGACGTTCCTGCTCCTCATGCAGGCGGTGGTGCAGTCTCTCCAAGTGGCTGGACTGTCCGGCCACGGGACGGCGAAGCGGACGCTCAGCAAGGCGGGAGGGTAAGAAGGGGATGACGGACTTTCGTGCAGTGTGTCTAAGTCGAGCCATCTACAAAAGACATCGCAAGCAAAAGAGTGAGAACAGAATTAATATGACCAACAAAAAAAATGAACCATAAGTAAATGAAGGATTAGAATAAAACACAATTTTCAGCAAGGTATATTATATAGTAGAACATAAGTTTGGTCGGTATGACCAACTTTTGAAGGGATATCAAAGTCAAGGCAGGGACAGAGGTCTGTAATCCTTAGAATGACCATTCTATTCTAGGTTAGCGGTCCTACGGTCAGCACGGCTTTGATACCACTTATGTCACACCCGGTTTTAGAAGGCAAACCGAATGCGAACCATGTACGTGCCAGGATCAGTTATTCACGTACACAACAGTTACATAACATGGACATCATCACAAAGTGCTCAAATTGGTATTAAAAGGGAAATGATAGTCGATTACATCATACGTCTGAGACGTCCATATAGTTCTTACAATAAATCAAAGTGCGAAAACGAAACGTAGATAACCGCGGCCTTCACAGGCAGCCGACTGGGGGTTGCCGCTAACCCACGCCTAGAACTCGTCGTAGTCTTGGAACTCCTGGAAGTCTCCTTCCACAGCTTCATCTTCGCCTGAGCAGTGGTTGCAATGCTGACAACTTGGGGATGGGGGGGTTTGGTGTGTAGAGCAAGGGTGAGTACACATCAACATACTCAGCAAGTATCCTGTTTAGCTGTAGTGGACTAGCTTTATGTGGGGATAAGTCAAGCAGTTGCTTTTAGTTGGTCAGATTATTATTTACTAGTAGAAAGCCAGGTTTTAACATTAACCCAAGTTGTTAGCCCGATGTACCCTTTCCAAACGGAAAGAATACCACTTACCAGCACCATAACCATAACCAGAACCATCAATCTCATTGCCACCGGTAACCCAAAATGTCTCTGATCAAGTACCACTAATCACTGGAGCTCCCTTGGCCGCTCATGACCGCGAGCACGGCTGATATATCAGTTTTCAAACACTCTGCAGAGGTTGTGCACTTTACCCACAAGCCGTGATTCCCTCTTGCCTCGGGCCGATCAAACCCTTAAACACTACCAAGGTGAATAGGCAGGGTTTCACTACGTAGCCTTTACAAAGATTTCCCCGGGGCTGTAGCCGTCCGTTAGGTTTCCTAAATGTACCGCACTCCTCCTCAAGGGACAAATCAACCTTGGCAGAGCGAGCCGCATACACCGAGCCCCATTGACAGCACGACGGCGAAGCGAACTACACCCCGGATCCTCTAATTATTCAGCTAAGGGCACCCTATTCCACCCTCATGGTTGCACTGTTTTCCCGGGCGGTCATCCATAGAGCAGGTCCTTACGGAGAGGCACTCGAGAAACCGCTCGAGCCCCCTTAAATGCCACAAGTATAACATCATAATAAGAAGAGGGAAAACAGCGTATCATAGATAATCTCATCATGTTCATTGATTATAGTTGAGCAATAGCATAAAGCTAAACAATAATAATCCAACCCAAATAGGTAAACAAGGACATGGATAACAAAAGCTAGTCAATCCTTAAGTATAAATGTGTAATGCGGGGGGTGAATTAAAGAATGAATAGGACAGAGATAGGTCAAAGGACACTTGCCTCCACCAACCGACTGCTGCTCAGGGGCTTCTCCTGCGAATTCTTCGGGCTCCTCGACCGAATCGTTCTCTATGCGATTGCAAGCATACATACATCCATCCATTCAAATTAGGAAACAAACAGTACATCATACAAGAGAACAAATAAAGTAGATATGCATAGAATATCACATACGATAATGAATTTATCATGGTTAGAAAGAAACAAGAGAAGGTCTCGCAGGGGTTAAAGCTTATGCTCAAGGCACGCTACAGGTAAACGAATAACTAAACGCTACGTGCCTTAGTTCTACTTAATTCCAATTAGTTCTAACAAACGGATTAGCTACATGCATAATTCGAATCATGACCATTTCCAGTTGATCGACATTAGATTAGGTAGATAATTACTTACATGTATAACTAACGTAAACGATTTCTAATTTGGGTTTCCATTTATTGATTACATAACACGATCACTACACACGGAATGCATAGGGGGGTAGACGGGTGGCTCGGGGTAGACGATCGTGTCGAGGACGTGACAGGGCGCTATGCGTTGCGTCGCAGGCACGACGAGCCACGCTAACGCACCATACACCACGCGAGCACGTACGCACAAGGCCGCGCCGACGTGTCGCAAACGAGTCACGCACACGCCGAGGCCGAGCCGCGCACTCGCTATGCAGGGGCACCACGGCCGCGCGAGCCGAAGCCGCGTCGGGCCGGGGCCGCGCTGCGCAGGGGCGGGACACGCCAATGCGGGCGGGACCGAGCCGCCACGGCCGCGAGCCGCGGGTGCGGCGAGCTCGCCGGGGGCTCCGTGCGTGCACGGGCCGCGCCGGGACCAGGGCTGCGCGGGCGGGCGAGGCCGCGCAGGGGCCGGGGGCGAGCGTCGCAGGCAGGGAAGGCCGGGGCGGAACCGCCGCGCGCGCTGAGCCGCGCCATGGCCGCGCGAGCCGCCGCGCCGGCGAGCCGCGGGCGGGCTGCCATGGCTGGGCCGCGCCAGCTGGGGAGGGGCGGGGCGGACGGGGCGGGGCTTGCTGCGCCGCGGGAGGGCGCCGGGGCCGGCGAGGCCGGGCCGAGCGCCACCGTGCCGAGCACGGGTGGGCGAGGCCGGCGGACGAGCGCGCGCGGGCGGGGCGGGATTCGCTGCGCCGCGCGAGGGCGCCGGGCCGCCATGGCTGGCCGAGCCGAGGGGAGGGTCGGGGTGGACGGGGCCAGGGCGGGGCGCCGGGCCGCCATGGCCGGCGAACTCGGGGCCGGGGTGAGCGCGCCCACGGCGCGGGGAGGGCACCGACGAGCTCGGGGAACGGGGAGGGAGGGGAGAGGGGAGGGGAGAGGGGAGGGAGGGGCTCACCGCAGGCGGGAATCGGCGGCGGCGGCGGTTCCGGGCGAGCAGCAGGGGATCGGGGTGGAGCAGGGGAGGGGAGAGGGATTCGGGCGAAGAGAGAGGGTGACAGGCGGGACCCGCATGGAAGGGGGCGGCGGCGGGCGCAACCGCCGCGCGCTGCACGCGCGGAAAGCGGGAGGGGGGCGCGCGGCCGGGCCGCCAGCTGGGCCCAAAGCGCGGGGGAGGAAAGAAGGGGGGAGGGAGGCCGGCTGGGCCGGATTGGCCAGCTGGGCCGGGCACGAGAGGGGGGGGGTGGCTGCGCGCCTGGCTGGGCCGCGCCAGCTGGGCCGCCCAGGCCGGCCGGGCTGAAAGGGGAGGAGGGGGAAGAGAGAGAGAAGGAAAGGTTTTTCCTTTTTTAATCATTTCTTCTGAAAGCATGTTTTCACAAATTCAATCCACAAACAGAAGATATGCAGGGACCGGCATGGTGCAACAATCCAAATGAAATACTCTTAGGGTTTATTATTATTCTACTTGGAGTTTTGGAAATAGGTAGGGTTTTAGCGAAAAGAATTAGGAAAGAGAGGTAACGCCCGATTTTGGTGAGAGAAAAGAAGAAAAAAAATTCTACCCCCAAATTCAGGGCGTTACACATTTCCAAACACACTCCTTTACTTTCCGTCCCACTAGGCAAACCACCGGTTTTTGACGGTGAAGATTATAGTATGTGGAGTGATAAAATGAGGCACCATCTAACCTCACTCCACACTAGCATTTGGGATGTTGTTGAGTTTGGAGTACAGGTACCATCCGTAGGGGATGAAGGCTATGATTCGAACGAGGTTTGCTACAAGTGTGGTAAGCCCGGTCACTTTATTGCTAAATGTCCATTATCAAGTGATAGTGACAGGGGCGACGACAAGAGGGGAAAGAAGAAAGAGAAAAAGAGATACTACAAGAAGAAGGGGCGATGCCCATGTATGTCGGGAGTGGGACTCCGACGAGAGCTCCACCGACTCCTCCTCCGACGAGGACGCCGTAAACATCGTTGTCAACAAGGGTCTCCTCTTCCCCAACGTCGGCCACAAGTGCCTTATGGCAAAGGACGGTAAAAAGAAGGTAAAATCTAGAGCCTCCACTAAATATGCAACATTTAGTGATGAGGAAAACTCTAGTGATGATGAAGATAATTTGCTTGCTCTTTTTGCCAACCTAAACATGCAACAAAAGGAAAAATTAAATGAATTGATAGGTGCTATTCATGAGAAGGATGAACTCTTGGATAGCCAAGAGGACTTCCTTATTAAGGAAAATAAGAAGCATGTTAAGGTTAAAAATGCTTATGCTCAGGAAGTAGAAAAATGTAAAAAATTAACTAGTGAGCTAAGCACTTGCCATGATACTATTTCCAACCTTAGAAATGAGAATGCTAAATTAATTGCTAAGGTTGAGAAATTAAATGTTTGTGATGATTCTCTTGTCAAACTTAAAAATGATAATGCTAGTTTGATTACTAAGATTGACAAGTTGAATGCATAACTCTCTAGCCTTAAAATTGAGAATGAAAAATTAATTGCTAAGGCTAAATATTTAAATGTTTGCAATATTTTTATTTCCAATCTTAGAGATGAGAATGCTATTTTACATGCTAAGATTGATGAATTTAATTCTTGCAAACCCTCTACATCTACTGTTAGTCATGTCTCTATTTGCACTAGATGTAGAGATGTTAATATTGATGCTATCCATGATCACATTGCTATGATTAAACAACAAAATGATCATATAGCAAAATTAGATGCTAAAATTGGCGAGCATGAATTAGAGAATGAAAAATTTAAATTTGCTCGTAGTATGCTTTATAGTGGGAGACGCCCTGACATTAAGGATGACATTGACTTCCAACAGGGAGGCAATGTCAAGCTCAATGCCCCTAAAAGATTGTCTAATTTTGTTAAGGGCAAGGCTCCCATGCCTCAGGATAACGAGGGCTATATTTTATATCATGCTGGTTATCCTGAGGATAAGATTAGAAGAATTCATGCTAAGAAAACTCATTCTGTTTCTCAACATACTTTTATTTATAAGAATGAGGCATCTAGTTCTGGGCATTCCACTCATGTTAAAATGCCTAAAAAGAAATCTCCTATTGCATCAAATGATCATAACATTTCATTTAAGACTTTTGATGCTTCTTATGTTTTAACTAACAAATCAGTCAAAGTAGTTGCCAAATATGTTGGGGCCAAACACAAGGGCTCAAAGACTTGTGTTTGGGTACCCAAGGTGCTTGTTTCTAATGTCAAAGGACCCAAGACCGTTTGGGTACCTAAGAACAAGGCCTAAATTTGTTTTGTAGGTTTATGCATCCGGGGGCTCAAGTTGGATAATTTATAGCGGGTGCACAAACCACATGACTGGGGAGAAAAGGATGTTCTCCTCCTATGAGAAAAACCATGATCCCCAAAGAGCTATCACATTCGGGGATGGAAATCAAGGTTTGGTCAAAGGACTTGGTAAAATTGCTATATCTCCTGACCACTCTATTTCCAATGTTTTTCTTGTAGATTCTTTAGATTACAATTTCCTTTCTGTTTCTCAATTATGCAAAATGGGATATAATTGTCTTTTTACGGATATAGGTGTTACTATCTTTAGAAGAAGTGATGATTCAGTAGCATTTAAGGGAGTATTAGAGGGTCAAATATACTTAGTTGATTTTAATAGAGCTGAACTTAATACTTGCTTAATTGCTAAGACTAACATGGGTTGGCTCTGGTATCGCCGACTAGCCCACGTTGGGATGAAGAATCGTCATAAGCTTCTAAAGGGAGAGCACATTTTGGGACTAACAAATGTTCATTTTGAGAAAGACAGGGTTTGTAGCGCATGTCAAGCAGGGAAGCAAGTTGGTGTTCACCATCCACACAAGAAAATCATGACGACTGACAGGCCGCTTGAGCTACTCCACATGGATCTATTCGGCCCGATAGCTTACATAAGCATCGGCGGGAGTAAGTACTGTCTAGTTATTGTGGATGATTATTCTCGCGTCACTTGGGTGTTCCTTTTGCAAGAAAAATCACAAACCCAAGAGACCTTAAAGGGATTCTTGAGATGGGCTCAAAATGAGTTCGGCTTAATGATCAAAAAGATTAGAAGCGACAATGGAACGGAGTTCAAAAACTCTTAAATTGAAGGCTTTCTTGAGGACGAGGGCATCAAGCATGAGTTCTCTTCTCCCTACACGCCACAACAAAATGGTATAGTAGAGAGGAAGAATAGAATTCTACTTGACATGGCGAGGACCATGCTTGATGAGTACAAGACTTCGGACCGGTTTTGGGCGGAAGCAATCAACACCGCTTGCTACGCCATCAACCGTCTCTACCTTCACCGAATCCTCAAGAAGACATCATATGAACTCCTAACCGGTAAAAAGCCCAATGTTTCATATTTTATAGTCTTTGGTAGCAAATGTTTTATTCTTGTTAAAAGAGGTAGAAAATCTAAATTTGCTCCTAAGGCTGTAGAAGGCTTTTTACTTAGTTATGACTCAAACACAAGGGCATATAGAGTCTTTTACAAGTTCACTGGACTAGTTGAAGTTTCTTGTGACATTGTGTTTGATGAGACTAACGGCTCTCAAGTAGAGCAAGTTGATCTTGATGAGCTAGATGATGAAGAGGCCCATGCGTCGCGCTAAGGAACATGTCCATTGGGGATGTGTGCCCTAAAGAATCCGAGGAGCCTCCACATGCACAAGATCAACCATCATCTTCAATTCAAGCTTCTCCACCAACCCAAGATGAGGATCAAGCTCAAGAGGATGAAAATGAAGATCAAGAAGATGAGCCACCTTAAGAGGAGGACAATGATCAAGGGGGAGATGCCAATGATCAAAACAAGAAAGATGATGAACCAAGGCCGCCACACCCAAGAGTCCACCAAGCAATACAACGAGATCACCCCGTGAACACCATCCTCGGAGATATTCATAAGGGGGTAACCACTCGATCTCGTGTTGCTCATTTTTGTGAACATTACTCCTTTGTGTCTTCTATTGAGCCATACAGGGTGGAAGACGCATTAAGGGATTCAGATTGGGTGTTGGCAATGCAAGAGGAACTCAACAAGTTCACGAGGAATGAGGTATGTCATTTAGTTCCACGTCCTAACCAAAATGTTGTAGGAACCAAGTGGGTCTTCCGCAACAAGCAAGATGAGCATGGTGTGGTGACAAAGAACAAAGCCCGACTTGTGGCCAAGGGATATTCACTGAGAGCACCTAGAGGGGGGGGGTGAATAGGTGATCCTGTAAAAAACTTCAAACTTATAGCCACAAAACTTGATTAGGTGTTAGCACAGTTTATGCCAAGTGGCTAGAGAGGAGTCAAAACACAATAGCCACAAGAATCCAATCAAGCACAGAGTGACACAGTGGTTTTATCCCGTGGTTCGGCCAAGACCAACGCTTGCCTACTCCACGTTGTGGCGTCCCAACGGACGAGGGTTGCAATCAACCTCTCTCAAGCGGTCCAAAGACCCACTTGAATACCACGGTGTTTTGTTTTCCTTTCACTATCCCGTTTGCAAGGAATCTCCACAAATTGGAGTCTCTTGCCCTTACAAGTATATGATCACAAATGAAACACAGAGTAAGGGAGGGAAGCAACACACACAAATCCACAGCAAAAGCGCACACACACGGCCAAGAATCGAGCTCACAAGACTATCTCAGAGTTCTCACTTAGAACAGAGCTCGAATCTCTTAGAAACACAAACGAATGCGCAGAGACTTAGTGTGGATGATCAAGAATGCTCAAAGGTTGCTTGTGTATCTCCTCCATGCGCCTAGGGGCTCCTTTTATAGCCCCAAGGCAGCTAGGAGCCGTTGAGAGCAAATCCGGAAGGCCATCCTTGCCTTCTGTCGTCGGGGGCACCGGACAGTCCGGTGCACACCGGACACTGTCCGGTGCCCGATTTGTTTCCTTAAACGGCGAAGACGACCGTTGCAGACCGTTGGCAGATCTGGCGCTGTTGGCGCACCGGACATGTCCGGTGCACACCGGACAGTCCGGTGCCGTCTTCCGACCGTTGGCTCGGCCACGTGTCCCGCGCGGATTGCGCGGCCGACCGTTGGCCCTGGCCGACCGTTGGCTCACCGGACAGTCCGGTGCACACCGGACAGTCCGGTGAATTTTAGCCGAAGTCGCCGGTCAATTTCCCGAGAGCGGCCAGTTTGAGTCGCGCCAGCCTGGCGCACCGGACACTGTCCGGTGCACACCGGACAGTCCGGTGCTCCAGACCGAGCTGGGTCTTGGCAGCACACAGCCAAGTCCCTTCTCCTTTTCTCTATTCTTCTTCTTTCTGTTTCTAACACTTAGACAAATATATTAGTACTTAAAACCAATGTACTAAGGCTTAGAAACATACCTTTACTTCATGATTTTCACCTTGTTCATCCATGTACATAAATTCCCAATTAAGCACATGTGTTGGCACTCAATCACCAAAATTCATAGAAATGGCCCAAGGGCACACTTCCCTTTCAATCTCCCCCTTTTTGGTGATTTATGCCAACACAACATAAAGCAAGTGGAACAAGTGCAAAATCACTTCAAATAAAAACTCAAATTGGTTTTTGATTCAATTTTGGCATATATGGATCATCCTTTGCCACCACTTGGTTTGTTTTTGCAAATCAAACTCAAATCTCTATCTATAAGTCAAACACACATATTGAGGCATAAAGAGAGTCATTTCAAAAGAATTTGACCACGGATTTCAAAAACTCCCCCTTTTTCCCATAATCAACACTTCTCCCCACAAGAAGCCAACTTTTGAAAATAGAGACAATAAGAGACAATAAAAGCTTTTGACAAAACAAAAACTCTATTCTACTATTTTCAAAATCTCTCAAGTGGTAGCTGATCCATTTATCACTTTGGCCTTTATTCTCTCCCCCTTTGGCATCAAGCACCAAAACGGGATCAATCTTGGCCTTCTAACCCCATTGCCTCACCAAATGGTAATAAGATTTCATGAGATGAACTTGGAATTAGTTACCCTCTCATCGGAGTGCAGTGGAAGTCTTTCATGGTCCAAGTCCACCTTTTTCCTTTCAATCCTCCTTCGAGACTAAATTATCAAACTCAAGCACATGGTTAGTCTCAAAGGGTCAAGTTGTAACACATCTCCCCCTAAACATGTGCATCACTTTGCAACGGACTTGTGAGGTCCAGGGAGGGTTTGTACAACTTGAGCACCACAATAAGCAACAAAATGCAGAATGAACCTGATCAAATGCATAAACACATGTATGCTACAATTCAATCCAAGTTCCGCGAATCTAAGACATTTAGCTCACTACGCAGCCTGCAAAAGGTCTTCTCATCTAGAGGCTTGGTAAAGATATCGGCTAGCTGGTTCTCGGTGCTAACATGAAACACTTCGATATCTCCCTTTTGCTGGTGGTCTCTCAAAAAGTGATGCCGGATGTCTATGTGCTTTGTGCGGCTGTGTTCAACAGGATTCTCCGCCATGCGGATAGCACTCTCATTGTCACATAGGAGTGGGACTTTGCTCAGATTGTAGCCAAAGTCCCTGAGGGTTTGCCTCATCCAAAGTAGTTGCGCGCAACACTGTCCTGCGGCAACATACTCGGCCTCAGCGGTGGATAGGGCAACGGAAGTTTGTTTCTTAGAGTTCCATGACACCAGGGACCTTCCTAAGAATTGGCATGTCCCCGATGTACTCTTCCTATCGACCTTACATCCAGCATAGTCGGAGTCTGAGTATCCAACTAAGTCAAAGGTAGACCCCTTTGGATACCAGAGCCCGAAGCAAGGCGTAGCAACCAAATATCTAAGAATTCGCTTCACCGCCACTAAGTGACACTCCTTAGGATCGGATTGAAATCTAGCACACATGCATACGCTAAGCATAATATCCGGTCTACTAGCACATAAGTAAAGCAAAGAACCTATCATTGACCGGTAAGCTTTTTGATCAACGGACTTACCTCCTTTGTTGAGGTCGGTGTGTCCGTCGGTCCCCATCGGAGTCTTTGCGGGCTTGGCGTCCTTCATCCCAAACCGCTTTAGCAGATCTTGCGTGTACTTCGTTTGGGAGATGAAGGTGCCGTCCATGAGTTGCTTCACTTGGAACCCAAGGAAGTAGTTCAACTCGCCCATCATCGACATCTCGAATTTCTGCGTCATCACCCTGCTAAACTCTTCACAAGACTTTTGGTTAGTAGAACCAAATATTATGTCATCGACATAAATTTGGCACACAAACAAATCACCATTACAAGTCTTAGTAAAAAGAGTTGGATCGGCTTTCCCAACCTTGAAAGCATTAGCAATTAAGAAATCTCTAAGGCATTCATACCATGCTCTTGGGGCTTGCTTAAGTCCATAGAGCGCCTTAGAGAGCTTACACACATGGTCGGGGTACCGTTCATCCTCGAAGCCAGGGGGTTGCTCCACGTACACCTCCTCCTTGATTGGCCCGTTGAGGAAAGCGCTCTTCACATCCATTTGGAACAACCTGAAAGAATGGTGAGCGGCATATGCTAGCAAGATCCGAATTGACTCTAGCCTAGCCACAGGAGCAAAAGTCTCCTCAAAATCCAAACCTGCGACTTGGGCATAACCTTTTGCCACAAGTCGAGCCTTGTTTCTCGTCACCACCCCGTGCTCGTCCTGTTTGTTGCGGAACACCCACTTGGTTCCCACAACATTTTGCTTCGGACGAGGCACCAGTGTCCAAACTTCATTGCGCTTGAAGTTGTTTAACTCCTCTTGCATGGCCAACACCCAGTCCGGATCTAGCAAGGCCTCTTCTACCCTGAAAGGCTCAATAGAAGAGACAAAGGAGTAATGCTCACAAAAATTAACTAATCGAGATCGAGTAGTTACTCCCTTGCTAATGTCACCCAGAATTTGGTCGACGGGATGATCCCTTTGAATCATCGCTCGAACTTGAGTTGGAGGTGCCGGTTGCGCTTCTTCCTCTATCACTTGATCATCTTGTGCTCCCCCTTGATCAAGCGCCTCCACTTGAGGTACCTGTTCGTCATCTTTGGTTGGGGGTTGCACCATAGTTGAGGAAGAAGGTTGATCTCATTCATCTTGTTCTTGTGGCCGTACTTCTCCAATCGCCATGGTCCGTATAGCGGCCGTCGGAACATCTTCTTCATCTACATCATCACAATCAACAACTTGCTCTCTTGGAGAGCCATTAGTCTCATCAAATACAACGTCGCTAGAGACTTCAACCAAACCCGATGATTTGTTGAAGACTCTATACGCCTTTGTATTTGAGTCATAACCTAACAAAAACCCTTCTACAGCTTTGGGAGCAAACTTAGAATTTCTACCTTTCTTCACTAGAATGTAGCACTTGCTCCCAAATACACGAAAGTAAGATACATTGGGTTTGTTACCGGTTAGAAGCTCATACGACGTCTTCTTGAGGAGGCGATGAAGGTAGACCCTGTTGATGGCGTGGCAAGCCGTGTTCACGGCTTCCGTCCAAAAGCACTCGGGGGTCTTGAACTCTCCTAGCATCGTCCTCGCCATGTCGATGAGCGTCCTGTTCTTCCTCTCTACCACACCATTTTGCTGTGGTGTGTAGGGAGCGGAGAACTCGTGCTTGATCCCTTCTTCTTCAAGGAACTCCTCCACTTGAAGGTTCTTGAACTCGGACCCGTTGTCGCTCCTTATCTTTTTCACTTTGA
The DNA here is from genome assembly GCF_902167145.1 of Zea mays. Lineage (NCBI taxonomy): Eukaryota > Viridiplantae > Streptophyta > Magnoliopsida > Poales > Poaceae > Zea > Zea mays. The sequence continues at coordinate 192,918,376 of NC_050099.1, read as the reverse complement.
GCTCAAACTCATTTTGAGCCCTCCTGAGGAAGCGCTTGAGGGTCCCTTGGGTTTCAGACTTATCCTGCAAAAAGAACACCCAAGTGAAGCGGGAAAAGTCATCAACAATAACTAGACCATACTTACTTCCCCCTATGCTTAGATAGGCGACGGGTCCGAAGAGATCCATATGCAGCAGCTCCAGGGGTCTTGAAGTGGTCATCACATTCTTGCTGTGATGCGCTCCTCCCACCTGTTTCCCTGCTTGACAAGCTGCACAAGGTCTATCTTTTTCGAAATGAACATTGGTTAGACCTATCACATGTTCTCCCTTTAGAAGCTTGTGGAGGTTCTTCATCCCCACATGTGCTAAGCGGCGATGCCACAGCCAGCCCATGCAAGTCTTAGCCATTAAGCATGCATCTAGACCGGCCTCTTCTTTTGCAAAATCAACTAAATAAAGTTTGCCGTCTAATACACCCTTAAAAGCTAGTGAACCATCACTTCTTCTAAAGACAGACACATCTACATTTGTAAATAAACAATTATATCCCATTTGACATAATTGACTGACAGATAGCAAATTATATCCAAGACTCTCCACTAAGAATACATTTGATATAGAATGCTCATTAGAAATTGCAATTTTACCTAGCCCTTTTACCTTGCCTTGATTCCCATCACCGAATATGATTGAATCTTGGGAATCCTTATTCTTGACGTAGGAGGTGAACATCTTCTTCTCCCCCGTCATATGGTTTGTGCATCCGCTATCAATAATCCAGCTTGAACCCCCGGATGCATAAACCTGCAAGGTAAATTTAGGCTTGGGTCTTAGGTACCCAACTCATGTTGGGTCCTACAAGGTTAGTGCAAATATCCTTAGGGACCCAAATGCAAGTCCTGTCTCCCTTGCATTTTGCCCCTAACTTCCTAGCAACTATTTTCCTATCCTTTCTACAAATAGCAAAGGAAGTGTTTAAAGCACAATAAATTATAGAAGGTTCATTCACTACTTTCCTAGGAGCATGAATAACATTCTTTCTAGGCACATGAGCAATATTTCTCCTAGGCATATCCCTATCATGCTTATAAGAAGAACTAGAGGCAAACATGGCATGAGAATCATAAACATGTGAATCAAAATCATTATAAGCATTTCTAGCATTTCTCCTATCATAATACATAAAAGCATGGTTCTTTTTAGCATTACTAGCCATAGGGGCCTTCCCTTTCTCCTTGACGAAGATGGGAGCCTTATGGCTTGTTAAGTTCTTGGCCTCTCTCTTGAAGCCAAGACCATCCTTAATTGAGGGGTGTCTACCAACCGTATAGGCATCCCTTGCAAATTTTATTTTATCAACTTCATTCTTGCTAGTCTTAAGTTGGGCATTAAGACTAGCCACTTCCTTATTTAATTTGGAAATTAAAACTAGATGTTCACTACAGGCATCAACATCGAAATCCTTACACCTAGTGCAAATCTTAACATGTTCTACACAAGAATTAGATTTATTTGCTACTTCTAACTTAGCATTTAAATCATTGTTAACACCTTGTAAAGTAGAAATGGTTTCATGACAAGTAGATAGTTCATAAGAAAGCATTTCATTTCTTTTTACTTCTAAAGCATATGATTTTTGTGCCTCTACAAATTTATCATGTTCATCATACAATAAATCCTCCTGCTTTTCTAAAAGCCTATCCTTTTCATTCAATGCATCAATCAATTCATTGATTTTATCTATCTTAGATCTATCTAAGCCCTTGAACAAGCATGAATAATCTATGTCATCATCACTAGACCCACTATCACTAGAAGAAGCATAAGTGGAGTCTTGAGTACTCACCTTCTTCTCCCTTGCCATAAGACATGTGAGACGCTCGTTGGGGAAGAGAGCCGATTTGTTGAAGGCAGTGGCGGCGAGTCCTTCGTTGTCGGAGGAGGAGCAATCCGAGTCCCACTCCTTTCCTAGATGCGCCTCGCCCTTTGCCTTCTTGTATTGCTTCTTCTTTTCTCTTTTGTTTCCCTTTTCCTGGTCACTTTCATTATCGGGACAGTTAGCGATAAAATGACCAAACTTACCACATTTGAAGCATGAGCGCTTCCCCTTGGTCTTGGTCTTGCTTGGCTGCCCCTTGCGACCATTTAGCGCCGTCTTGAATCTCTTGATGATGAGAGCCATCTCTTCATCGTTGAGTCCGGCCGCCTCAATTTGTGCCACCTTGCTAGGTAGCGCCTCCTTGCTTCGTGTTGCCTTGAGAGCGAGAGGTTGCGGCTCGTTGATCGGACCATTCAAGGCGTCGTCCACATATCTCGCCTCCTTGATCATCATTCGCCCGCTAACAAATTTCCCAAGAACTTCTTCGGGCGACATCTTGGTGTACCTGGGATTTTCACGTATATTGTTCACCAAGTGAGGATCAAGAACGGTAAATGACCTTAGCATTAGGCGGACGACGTCGTGGTCCGTCCATCGCGTGCTCCCGTAGCTTCTTATCTTGTTGATAAGGGTCTTGAGCCGATTGTATGTTTGCGTTGGCTCCTCGCCCCTTATCATTGCGAACCGTCCAAGCTCGCCCTCCACCAACTCCATCTTGGTGAGTAAGGTGACGTCGTTCCCCTCATGAGAAATCTTGAGGGTGTCCCAGATTTGCTTGGCGTTATCCAAGCCGCTCACCTTATGGTATTCATTCCTGCACAAGGAAGCTAGAAGAACAGTAGTAGCTTGTGCATTCTTATGAATTTGTTCATTAATGAACATGGGACTATCCGAACTATCAAAATGCATTCCACTCTCTACAATCTCCCATATACTAGGATGGAGAGAGAATAGGTGACTACGCATTTTGTGGCTCCAAAATCCGTAGTCCTCTCCATCAAAGTGTGGGGGCTTGCCGAGTGGAATGGAGAGCAAATGAGAATGTGAACTTTGCGGAATACGAGAGTAATCAAAAGAAAAGTTCGAATTAACCGGTTTTCTTCTCTCGTAGTTGTTGTGGTCCTCGTCCTTTTGGGAAGAAGTAGACTCATCGCTGTCGTAGTAGACGATCTCCTTGATGCGTCTTGTCTTCTTCTTCTTCCCATCTCTTCGCTTGTGGCCCGAGCCCGAGTCATTGGACTTGTCATCCCTTGGCTCGTTGACGAAGGACTCCTTCTCCTTGTCGTTGATCACAATTCCCTTCCCCTTAGGATCCATCTCTTCGGGCGGTTAGTCCCTTTCTTGAAGAGAACGGCTCTGATACCAATTGAGAGCACCTAGAGGGGGGGGTGAATAGGTGATCCTGTAAAAAACTTCAAACTTATAGCCACAAAACTTGATTAGGTGTTAGCACAGTTTATGCCAAGTGGCTAGAGAGGAGTCAAAACACAATAGCCACAAGAATCCAATCAAGCACAGAGTGACACAGTGGTTTTATCCCGTGGTTCGGCCAAGACCAACGCTTGCCTACTCCACGTTGTGGCGTCCCAACGGACGAGGGTTGCAATCAACCTCTCTCAAGCGGTCCAAAGACCCACTTGAATACCACGGTGTTTTGTTTTCCTTTCACTATCCCGTTTGCAAGGAATCTCCACAAATTGGAGTCTCTTGCCCTTACAAGTATATGATCACAAATGAAACACAGAGTAAGGGAGGGAAGCAACACACACAAATCCACAGCAAAAGCGCACACACACGGCCAAGAATCGAGCTCACAAGACTATCTCAGAGTTCTCACTTAGAACAGAGCTCGAATCTCTTAGAAACACAAACGAATGCGCAGAGACTTAGTGTGGATGATCAAGAATGCTCAAAGGTTGCTTGTGTATCTCCTCCATGCGCCTAGGGGCTCCTTTTATAGCCCCAAGGCAGCTAGGAGCCGTTGAGAGCAAATCCGGAAGGCCATCCTTGCCTTCTGTCGTCGGGGGCACCGGACAGTCCGGTGCACACCGGACACTGTCCGGTGCCCGATTTGTTTCCTTAAACGGCGAAGACGACCGTTGCAGACCGTTGGCAGATCTGGCGCTGTTGGCGCACCGGACATGTCCGGTGCACACCGGACAGTCCGGTGCCGTCTTCCGACCGTTGGCTCGGCCACGTGTCCCGCGCGGATTGCGCGGCCGACCGTTGGCCCTGGCCGACCGTTGGCTCACCGGACAGTCCGGTGCACACCGGACAGTCCGGTGAATTTTAGCCGAAGTCGCCGGTCAATTTCCCGAGAGCGGCCAGTTTGAGTCGCGCCAGCCTGGCGCACCGGACACTGTCCGGTGCACACCGGACAGTCCGGTGCTCCAGACCGAGCTGGGTCTTGGCAGCACACAGCCAAGTCCCTTCTCCTTTTCTCTATTCTTCTTCTTTCTGTTTCTAACACTTAGACAAATATATTAGTACTTAAAACCAATGTACTAAGGCTTAGAAACATACCTTTACTTCATGATTTTCACCTTGTTCATCCATGTACATAAATTCCCAATTAAGCACATGTGTTGGCACTCAATCACCAAAATTCATAGAAATGGCCCAAGGGCACACTTCCCTTTCATTCACAAGCAAAGGTTTAGATTTCGGTGAAACCTATGCACCCGTAGCTAGGCTTGAGTCAATTCACATATTACTTGCCTATGCTACTTACCATGGCTTTAAGCTTTACCAAATGGACGTGAAAAGTGCCTTCCTCAATGGACCAATCAAGGAGGAGTTCTATGTTGAGCAACCTCCCGGCTTTGAAGATAGTGAGTATTCTAACCATGTTTACAAACTCTCTAAGGCGCTTTATGGGCTCAAGCAAGCCCCAAGAGCATGGTATGAATGCTTACGAGATTTTCTTATCACTAATAGCTTCAAAGTCGTCAAAGCTGATCCTACTCTCTTTACTAAAACTATTGCAAATGATTTGTTTGTATGCCAAATTTACGTTGATGATATCATATTTGGGTCTACTAACAAATCTACATGTGAAGAGTTTAGTAGGATCATGGTTCAAAAATTCGAGATGTCTATGATGGGGGAGTTGAAGTATTTCTTAGGATTTCAAGTAAAGCAACTCCAAGAGGGCACCTTCATCAGACAAACTAAGTACATTCAAGACATTCTCACCAAGTTTGGAATGAAGGATGCCAAGCCCATCAAGACACCCATGGGAACCAATGGGCATCTCGACCTCGACACGGGAGGTAAATCCGTAGATCAAAAGGTATACCGGTCGATGATAGGATCTTTACTCTATTTGTGTGCATCTCGACCAGATATTATGCTTTCCGTATGCATGTGTGCAAGATTCCAAGTCGATCCTAAGGAAGTTCACCTTAGGGCCGTAAAACGAATCTTGAGATATTTAGTTCATACACCTAAGTTTGGTCTTTGGTACCCCAAGGGATCCACTTTTGATTTAATAGGTTATTCAGATGCTAATTAGGCAGGGTGTAAAATTGATAGAAAGAGCACATCAGGGACTTGTCAGTTCTTGGGAAGCTCCCTGGTGTCTTGGGCTTCAAAGAAACAAAATTCCGTAGCTGTTTCTACCACCGAAGCCGAGTACATTGCCGCAGGCCATTGTTGCGCGCAATTGCTTTGGATGAGGCAAACCCTTAGGGACTATGGTTACAAATTAACCAAAGTCCTTCTCCTATGTGATAATGAGAGTGCAATCCGCATGGCGGATAATCCCGTTGAGCACAGCTGCACTAAGCACATAGCCATTCGATATCACTTTTTGAGGGATCACCAACAAAGGGGGGATATCGAGATTGCTTATGTTAGCACCAAAGAACAATTAGCCGATATCTTTACCAAACCACTAGATGAAAAAACTTTTACCAAACTTAGGCATGAGCTAAACATTCTTGATTCTCGGAATTTTGATTGATACGTTGCACACATAGCTCATCTACATACCTTTGATCATATCTCTTTCATGTGCTATGACTAATGTGTTTTCAAGTCAACTCTTATGATAAGTCATATATTGAAAGGGAAATGGAGTCTTCGACGAAGACAAGGCTTCCACTCCACTCCATCGTATTATTTATCCTTCGCCGTCACTCCGCATCGCTCTCCAACCTTGGTATAATCCTTCACTCCTATATTATTTACCAAAGGGGGAGAGAGTTTGAAAAGGGCTCTAAAGACTCCGTTTTTGGCGATTAATGCTAAAGGGGAGAGAGTATTAGCCCAAAGCAAAAGGACCGCACCAATTTCAGAAATTTCGGAAAGTTGTTTTCAATTGGTATTTTTCAAATTAGTATTCCTCAAAGAAATTCTATCTCAATTGGTATATCTTAAAGAAGAGGTTTTCAAAAATTGGTATCTAAAATATTTGATATTCTTTCAATTCGTAAAATCCTCTTGAACGCTAAGAGGAGAATTTTATTAAGGGGGAGTTTTGTTTAAGTCAAAGGAAAAGCATTTGAAACAGGGGGAGAAAATTTCAAATCTTGAAAATGCTTCTTTAAAGTCTTATTCATATACCTTTGACTATTTGCAAAAGGATTTTGAAAAGAGTTTTCCAAAGAATTTGCAAAAACAAAACTAGTGGTGCAAGTGTGGTCCAAAATGTTAAATAAGAAGAAAGCAATCCATGCATATCTTATGAAAGTTTAAAATTGGTTTAATTTCATGTAACTTTTGCACTTACCTTATGCAAACTAGTTCAATTCTGCACTTATATATTTGCTTTGGTTTGTGTTGGCATCAATCACCAAAAAGGGGGAGATTGAAAGGGAAATAGGGTCAAATCTTTTCCTAAATGATTTTGGTGGTTGAATTGCCCAACACAAATAATTGGACTAACTAGTTTGCTCTAGATTATAATTTCTACATGTGTCAAAGGTTCAACACAAACCAATAAAAAGTCCAAGAAAGGGTTCAAAAGAAAGGAGCAAAAGAAAACCGAAGGCTGCCCTGGTCCCCCGGACAGTGTCCGGTGCACCAGGGAGAACAACTCTGAACTGCTCAGCTTCAGGTTTTCGGGGAGCCACTCCGCTATAATTCACCGGACTGTCCGGTGTAGCACCGGACTGTCCGGTGTGCCATGCGGAGCAACGGCTACAGCGCCAATGGTCGTCTGCAAAAGTGAACAGTGAAGCTACAGTGCGCGGACAACGCGCGCAGAGTCAGAGCAGGCGCTAGAAGGCACACCGGACAGTGAACAGTGACTGTCCGGTGGCCCCACTTGTCAGAGCTCCAACGGTCGAACCCTAACGGTTGGGTGACGTGGCTGGCGCACCGGACTGTGTCCGGTGGCACACCGGACTGTCTGGTGCGCCTTTCGACAGCAGCCCCTCCCAACGACCACTTTGGTGGTTGGGGCTATAAATACCCCCCAACCACCACACTTCAAGGCATCCAAGTTTTCAGCCAACACATTCAATACAAGAGCTAGTGCATTCAATACAATACACAATTAGATTGAATCAAAGCCTCTCCAAGTCCCAATTCCACTCAAAGCAATTAGAGACTAGAAGAGAGAGTTTTGCCCGTGTTCTTTGAGCTCTTGTGATTGGATCGCTTTTCTTCTTCCCATTTCTTGTTCTCAACATCTTTGTAATCAAAGCAAGAGATACCAATTGTGTGGTGGTCCTTGTGGGGACTAAGTGTCCCAATTGATTGAGGGGAAAAGCTCACTCGGTCTAGGTGACCGTTTGAGAGAGGGAAAGGGTTGAAAGAGACCCGGTCTTTGTGACCACCTCAACGGGGAGTAGGTTTGCAAGAACCGAACCTCGGTAAAACAAATCACCGTGTCACACTCTTCATTTGCTTGTGATTTGTTTTCACCCTCTCTTTCGGACTCAACTTTATTTCTAACGCTAACCCCGGCTTGTAGTTGTGCTTAAAGTTTATAAATTTCAGATTTGCCTATTCACCCCCCTCTAGGCGACTTTCAGAAACCGTGCAAAACTTTAAGCAAATTTTTAGAAATAATAATTACATCTATAGATGTAAATAAGTTTTTTAGATAATGAAAAAACCTTCCCGCCTATATGGTTTCGCACACAATGTACATTACTGCAGATCTAAAACCAACTGATGCTAGAAAAAGCTTGAAGAGCGTTGTTGATGTTTTGAACTAGTACCGACGAGTAAATTTGTGTATGCGTGTTTTAGCTAGGCCCGAATAGTTTGGTGAGTGACCACAAGGGTTATATTGTTAAGGGAAAATTTTCTCTACTCTAGTCTTCGATTGCTCGTGAGTCGTGATACTGGCACCTGATTGCTCATAGAAGGGTTACAAGCTGGCAAGAAAGTAAAAGGTCTCAAATATCTGTTTGTTGTTTGTGCTCACTTATTATTTCCCTCTATCGTTAGGCCGACCCTCCCCTCTATAGACCAAGGAGGGAGGCGTTTACATATGGCTTCTTCCGGAAGGGAGTGTATCTTGAGATAAAAAAGAAGGGTTCACCATAGTAAAAACCTTGTTGTGCGTCGGTATCTTTCCCTGTGTGAGCCTTCTTCCGTATCTCTGAGATTGTTGGGGGAGGACGTGATCCGTGCTGGCGATGAAAACCCGGGCACCATCATTGTTGTTTTTTGTCCATTTCACCCCTATGCCGACTTTTTCCTTCGTAGCCTTTCTACGGGTTTTCTCTCTTGTCTTCGTGCAGGGCAGTAGGGTGTCGGGAGACTTAGGCTTAGGGTATGTAGGTCATAAGTGAGAAGAAGATCAATTCCACACGCGTCGTATCACGCCGACTGACGTATTAATGCGGCGTGAGCAAAGATGACGGTGCGGCCAGTCTGGCGGTTACGTGAGATCCACTCGAGTGGGTTCCAATCGATTCGTCTGACCCCTTATATCCTCCTCTGTCGCGTCCAACCCCCTGGATCGTCGCGGGAGAGGGGGTCATGAAGCCCAACAAACGTAGTACATTAATCAAGGGGACAAAGTCTATAATTATATTTTCATCTCTTATTCATGAAAAGCTTCATGGCTTCTATCTCCAAGTTGAAGCTCACTAAATTATCTCTGGTCTTCTCAGGCTGCAATAACGCCCAAAACCTTAGCTAGTATGTTCCTATGGAAATAGCCTATAAAAAAGAGTTATATTTTGTATTGTTAAAGCAAATATTGTTTGGACATCGCCAAAACAACTAGCATAAAGCTGCTGCACTTACTAAAATAATGCGCCTTTCTTTTTAAGAGGCCATGTTCAATCGAGGTAGGTGTTTTAGTCCGGTAACTATATGAACTAGCCTCCAAATATTTTTAGCATGGTGGCAATTAAAAAGGATATAGTTAATGGTTTCATTGCTATTACTGAAGCAACAAATCTGACTACCTTTTCAAAGATGTAAATAAGTATTCTATCAACATGTACATTTCATAGTGGCTTGGGGTGTTTGATTGGTAGAATGATATGGTCGATCATCATCTCACTGTCTAGTTTTGTATTTGATTTGTGAAATAGAATGAGTTGATCTATGGCCATCTTATTGCTCACAATACTAATAATCAGTACCGGTAACAATTAGTACTGCCAAATTATTTGAGAAAAGAATAAGTCCTCAGACCAAACACGCCATAAATCAACTAGTTTGATGTTGATATCTTTTTTAATCAGCCCCATTCACCCTTGATCACCATTCACCATTGCCCTGCAGCTATTGCATCTATAAGAGCTCATGTATCTCGCCATGGGCCACAAACTAAAAGAACTAGAGCAGATTGATAGGCCAGCCAGGCATCCAGCATGACAGGGTTTCTAGTGAGCGCTGCAACAGGGCCAATGAACTCACTCCTCTGCAAGCTGGTCACGCTGCTCGGCGACGAGTACAAGCTACTCAAGGGGATCCGCAAGGAGATCAGGGCCCTGCGGGACGAGCTGAGCAGCATGAACGCCCTCCTGCGCAGGCTCTCGGACGCCGGCGACGGCGAGCTCGACGTCCAGCGGAAGGAGTGGCGGAACAAGGTGCGCGAGCTGGCCTACGATGCAGAAGACTGCATCGACGTCTTCATGCACCAGCTCCGTCGTCCTGGCGGCGGCGGTAGCGACGCCAACAAGGCCGGACTGGTCCGCAAGCTCACAGCGAAGATCAAGAAGCTACGCCGGGCCCGCCGGATCGCCGTCCAGATCCAGGAGCTCAAGTCCCGCGTCGTGGAGGAGAGCGGCCGGCGCGACCGGTACAAGCTGGACGACGTCCCCGTTCCCGGCAAGAACAGGCGGGTGGAGATCGACCCCCGGCTGCCTGCGATGTACTCCGAAGCCAAAAGCCTCGTCGGCATCGACGGGCCCCGGGACAAGATCGTCCACCGGCTAACGGGTCAGGAGCAGGGGGAGCAGCTCACGGTCGTCTCGATCGTTGGGTTCGGAGGCGTCGGCAAGACGACGCTTGCGAACCAGGTGTACTGCAAGATCAAGGGCTCGTTCGAGTGCACGGCGTTCGTATCCGTGTCCCAGAGTCCTGACCTGTCGAGGGTTCTGAGCGACATGCTGTCTCAGCTTGGGTGCTCTAGGGTGAAGAACCTGAATGATCTGCAACAGCTTGTAGAGAAGATCCGGGAACGCCTCTCCAACAAAAGGTACGCTTGTTTTGGTTCAGTTTTTTTTATGGTTAATTGACTGGTGTCCTACTTTCTTCCTACTGGCTACTGTTAGTTTTAGTGCTACTGCATACTATCCTAGTGCTTTGGGTGTTAGCCTAGAGTATGCAACGTTTTGCATACCTCTTTACTTGTCCATGCTTGTGTGCAACAGTTGTAATGCAGGACTTTCTAGAGCCTCTTTGGATCAACTTCTATAAACTTTAGAGCTCTAAAATCTTTAGAGCACTTTATCTCACTTCTGAGCTCTAAAGCTCTAATGTTAGGTGGGCTAGAGTTCAGAGCTAACTTTAGTTCACTTGTTTGGAGCTTTAGCTCTAAACTTTACAGCTTTAAAGTTCAGAGGAGAGAATCCAAACAAGACCCTTAGTCTTGTGAGACCTCCAACCACGTTTGTAGAGTGACTGTTAGTGTTGTGTGGGCCGGGAGAGGAGAGGCCTTGGTATCTGATTGAAGCTCTATTTAGTGAATGTAGTGGGAAAGTTCTAGGAGAAGCAAGGTAAAGACCCACTTGTATATAGTCAAGGTCTATCGTATATTCATGGAATTACTTGACTAGGAACTTGGCCCTTGGAAAGGCTTTCCTACGGCAATTCTAATGGGGACAAGTGGAAAACAAATTTTTTGGTACCTCACTAAAAAGTCATCATGTGAGAGTTAACATTCTAGCCTACTCTTTGCATTCCATAGTACCTTCATGCACCTTGTTGTGTGTCTTTATTTTCCTATAATTGCATTTTTAGCTGCTAAAATTGGATACTATGGTGCAAAACTTTTGTATGATAGAGATATCAACACTTAGAAAAACCTAGTGCTTATCTAGATAGGGATCATGTAGCTTTTTATATGTCCAATATTGGATGTAGATTTTAGTAATCCTAATTTAGACCCCCTATTATCCTCTTAGGGTGACATGGTCCCAACAAGTAAAAATAAGAGTGGCCACATATGGCATGCGAGGGTTGTTGGGGTGGAGTGTAGTGAAGCTGGGGAAGGAGATACTAGTCTAGCAAGATGCAAGCCTCCCATATTTTGGTGCACACTGTGCTATATGTGCTATGATGTTTACAACTAAAAGGGTATGTTTGGTTCACTATATATCATACTTTCTTATACTTTTACATGATTTCTATGGCAATTGTTTGGTTCACTCTCATACTTCTTATACTTTGACACAACTTCATGTTCTCACAAGTCACATATATAATTAGGGATGATTTCCCTATCACTTTGTAAGCCATTTTGAAGTTGTGTGATTGACATATGATACTATCTTCGATAGATCCATATGAACCATGAAACTAAATGAATCGTTGTCAAAAGTAGAGGAGATAAAACTTCCACTAACAATATTCATATATTGTGTGATGTATGCTTGAAATAAAGTAACATTTTTAACTTTACACAATCCAATATAACAAATGTTGAGATATCCCTACCCTAAGACACGTGATCAAGGATAAAAACTTTATAGATGAATGCCTTATTATATATTCCTCTTTTTTGGCATGTAAAACACTAACGATTTCTTAGAGCAAAATAATTTTGCAGATATCTTGTTGTAGTAGATGATATATGGAGCTTACAAGCATGGGATATCATCAAATGTGTTTTTGTACAAGACAATTATGGAAGCAGAGTTATAATTACAACACGGATTGAACAAGTAGCTACAAAATGTTGCTCTTATTGCCATAACAACATATATAAGATGAAACCCCTTAATGACCTTGACTCAAGAAGACTATTTTTTCAACGAATATTTGGTTTAGAAGATTCTTGCCCTGAGCAATATCACGCAATTTCAGAAAAAATCTTAAAGAAATGTGGAGGGGTGCCACTAGTGATAATAAGCATAGCTACTCTTTTGGCAAGTCAAGAATGCTTGAATAGGGAAAAGTGGGAGAAGATACAAAAATCACTAGTTTTTGAATTAGAAACTAGTCCAGACCTTGGTTGGGTGCGACATGTGCTAAACCTTAGCTATAACGATTTATCTCATTGCCTTAAGACATGCTTCCTATATCTTGGTGTATATCCAGAAGATCATAAAATTGAGAAGGTTAACTTGTTAAGATGTTGGATAGCTGAGGGATTTGTTAGTCATGAACATGATTTGAGCCCGGAGGAAGTTGCAGAGAGTTACTTTAACGAACTTGTGAATAGAAGTATTATCCAGCCTACCGGATTTGAATATGGTGAGTTAGCATATTGTAAAGTGCATGACATATTGCTCAATTTTATTATGTTGAAGTCCAGTGAGGAGAATTTCATCACTAGAATGGATGAACAACATATCATAAAAGGAGATCATGAGGTTCGTAGGTTGTGTCTCCAGTTAAAAAATACACACTACTTGTTTCGTGCAAACATGAAACTCTCACAGATTCGTTCAGTTACCATTTTTGGATATCCAGATTGGATGACTTACCTTCCAAGATTTCAACTCTTGAGAGTTTTGGATCTATACAATTGTGATAGATTTGATGGTAATGAGTTCCTTGACTTGTCAAACATATGTAAACTATTCCAGTTGAGATATTTGAGGACCAATAGCCATCGATTACATCTACCAAAGCAAATAAGGGGCCTAGAGAATTTGCAAACATTGGATATTAGAGATGCAATTATCCAGGGTATTCCATCAGATGTTATTCATCTAAAATCATTACGACATTTGAATATTCCTATTGATGTGAAGCTTCCAAATGGAATAGGCAGAATGGTTACCCTCCGTTCTTTGGGATTCTTCAATGTCGCAGAAAACTCCATGGATAATATCAGAGATCTTGGTGAACTAACAAATCTAATGGATCTCGATCTCATTTCGATAAATCAAGTTGTGAAAGGACAAGGCCCTTCTGATAAACTTAAGATCAGTTTTCTCATTGATTCACTAGGAAAGCTTACCAGCCTTCGCTCTCTTTATGTCTCTTCTATTGATGGTACTAAGTTGATAAGCCCTACTTGTGACTTCTTGAGTTGTTGGTCTCCACCTCCACATAACCTTCAAAGGTTTTGCATGTCCTTCTGTACAATCTCAAAGGTTCCAGGGTGGATTTCACAGCTTGATAAGTTAACAAGCTTGAAGATCAAAGTGAAGGAGTTACTTGGAGATGCCATCCAACTTCTTGGGGAGTTGCCTTGCCTTATCTACCTTGATTTGAGTGCTGCAGAAGATCCCAAATGTGACATTTTCTTCGATGACAATGCATACCCAAGTCTTAGAGAGTTTGGCTTCGCATATACATTTGCAAGTGTTGCTTTTGGACCAAGAACAATGGCAAAGCTTCAAGTTCTATATCTATCATTCTATAAACTTACACAAAAAGAAGATGTTTCTTTGTCGGGTATTGAGTACCTACTAAATCTTGAGAAGCTTACAGCACGTATATATAACCATGGCAAGATAGGGGTTGCATTTATGGATGCCATATTAAAGCATCCGAGGAGTGAAACATTTAACATACTCTTTCCCCGATGCTAAATGGTGGGGCTTGAAGGAAGGCAGTAAGGAATCATAAAAGAGCTAGAGGTGCTAAGATTGTTATTATATGATGACAAACAATATTGATGTTCCATTAGATATAAGTTTACATGCATAGTGTCAATATACATAATGTATGTTATTGTTATTGTCGTTTATCTAGATCACACGCTAGCAAGGGCTAGAACGTCTGAGGACGTACATGACTTATCACATGTAACAAGCAATCATAGAATTAGTGGATCTGATCTAGAGATTGATTAGGCTGATTTAAAGCATGTCCTTCGCAGCAAGAACTTTTGAACACCTCCTAGGAGGACCCATCGGAGAGATGCACTCTTGAGGTTGTCCTTGGGTTGGGAAGGTCTCATAGAACATCATTGGATCTCATAGAGAGATGCAATAGACATCATGTGTGGGGGATGTGTTGGGGGCCTTCGTCTTCCGAAGGTCCTCAAAAACATGATTTAACAATGTTTTCGGAGTTGTAATACATGAACAGGTACCTTCGGACTCGGATCAGAACCACAATGTGAGAAGAACGAACAATACGAAGGTTAACGCAGCGCCGAAGCTACGCGCAAGGAAGCTTCGGCACGACAGCAGGAAAGGGAACCGACTTAAAGGGGAAAAGGCTATTTAGACCTCGATGGATTATCTTAGGACCATTAGCAAATGTAAAGGGCATGGATGTAATTTCACATGGGCTGCGTCCCGTGCCTATAAATAGATGAACAGTGTCCCCGTACTGTTCACGCTGACTTGACATTTGCTTTTGCGTCACGCTTGTATCTTTGTTTTCTGTCAAGCCGAAGGTACCAAATGTTATTCAATATTGTCCTTATATTAACTTACAATTATATACTGAGAAATATATATGATAATGTTACTGTTCACATTGTTTCTTATGTTTTACATGCTCCATTCGTTGTTAATATTTATACATATATGTATGTTGAGATAATGAAGGTATGTCCTTCATGACCTTCGTCCGAAGATCATTATATCCTTGGGGAAATAACGCTTCGAAGGACGAAGGGCATTGACAAATATCTTGTTTTGGTGTTTTGTTCTCAATTTATAGCATTTGAGAGCAAGTCCCCAACATTGGCGCCCATCTCTGGTGAACCCTTTTCGACCACCTTCGGCAAGCACTGACCTTCGTCATGCCACCGAAGAAAGCTTCAGCGACAGGGGTTGTCGCTCTGCAGCCACAGGACCCAAATCAGGAGACCCTTTCTCTTCGAGAGGCCCGAAGCCAGAAGAGGAAGGCCACTAGTCCAACACTCCAAGAGGAAGAGTTGGACCAAGAAATCAGAAACATGGAGATAATCCATCAGCAAGTGCAAAGGAAGAAGGAGAAGATGGCCCGATTGGCTGATCTTCAAAGACAAATCGACGAAGTCATTGAAGAAGTACGCCATCTTGCTCAAGACAAGCAAGATCGAAGGCCCCAACACAGGGAGCTTCATCAAGAGGGCTTGTTCAACGACGATGGATGGTATGATGATTTTAATCATGATACCTTTACTTTTGATGATGCTTCTCCCTTGGCAGCAGAACTGCAGGCTATCCCATGGCCCCCATCATACAAGCCACATCAGCTCCCCATGTATGATGGGCATTCAGATCCGAAGCAGTTTTTGATGAGTTATGAAGCAACTATATCTTCATACGGAGGCAATGCAGCTGTCATGGCCAAGTCCTTCGTCATGGCAGTTCAGAATGTGGCCCAAACGTGGTATTCTTCTCTTCGGCCAGGAACTATTACTTCATGGCAGAAGCTCAAGGATATGCTAGTGACAAGTTTCCAGGGATTTCAGACGAAGCCAGTCATAGCTCAAGCTCTGTTTCAATGCACACAAGATCATAAGGAGTATCTCCAGGCATACGTCCGAAGGTTCTTGCGTCTGAGAGCACAAGCGCCTACAGTGCCCAATGAAATTGTCATTGAGGCCATGATCAAGGGGCTTTGTCCAGGACCTACTGCCTAGTATTTTGCTAGAAAGCCTCCATAGACTTTGGAGAAGCTGCTCCAGAAGATGGATGAGTACATCTGAGCTGACAATGACTTCTGCCAAAGAAGGGAGGAAGCATACAGGTTCTCCGAAATGACCAGGGGCTTCGAAGGAAGAATCCACCCGAGGCACGTTAGGTTAATTCACAACTCTACTAGTGATGACAGAGGAAGTCAACAACAGAGGCCACAGTATTCCTCGCAAGCTTTGGGGCAGCAACAAAGCTCTTTTCGGCCGCCAGCTCCAAGAGGCAGAGGCGCCAGGGGCTTCGGAGGAAGGTTTGTGGATCAGCCTAGAAAAATTTGTTGCTTCTTCTGTGGGGAGGGCAAGGGCCATACTACTAGGATGTGCCATGTCACCATTTAGAAACAAAAGGAAATAGCAGAAGCCGCAGCTCAGCAGAACCAGCCAAAGCAGGTCATGCACACTGCTTCGTATCACTCACCCTACATACCAGAGTATGTGGGTAACCATCCTGCAGCCTCTGTTGCTTCGGCTAGCCAACCACAGGCATCTTGGCCACAGCCTCCACCGCCGCCACCACTACAACCCGCATATTCACGAGGCTAGCAGCCAGAAGGGAGCCAACAGACCCATCACCAGCGAGATTTCAGGGAGGAGTCCGAAGCTCGCACAGTCAACAGTACTGTGCCAGAATCGAAACATATCTATTGAGAGATATCCTACCCCTGAAACAATTTTTACATTCATTGTCATTTTTTAATAAGGAACAATTATTGTAAACCTAGTTTTCTTGCCATTTTCAATTTCTTGTAATAGCTTCGTTCTTGCCACAGTGAAATATATCTTTTTCACAGACTCACAAAGTCCAAAAATTGCTGAAGCTCAAAAGTCGTTCCTAAGGGAATGCGGGGCTAGAAATCACATTACAAGTATCACCGAAGCTACAAAAAGTCGTTCCTAAGCGAGCGCGGTGTAAGTTTTCTGCTCAAAAGTCGTTCCAAAGGGAATGCAGAGCCAAATACCGCCGAAATATAAGGCGAAGCGCGAAAAGTCAACACGGATACCGCCGAAATAGAAGGCGAAGAAGTTCAACAGACGTTCCTTAGGGAATGTAGAACTTACAGCGAAAAGTCAGCGCTGATACACCGAAAAATAAGTGGCACAGAGATTGTGTATTCCACTATGGGGGTGTGAGTGTGTGTCTTCGGCATAAACATCATTTCGCATAACATAACATCATCACATCATTTCACATAACATGACATCATACATCATATTGCATCAATGGCACAAGAAGGGGATATAATGTTGATCTTCGGAGAATGCTTCGAAAAAGTGAAATTGTGCTAAGTTTTGAAGAAGTACAGCTTCATCAGCTTTGATGTGGAGGAAGAAATTTATTGTTTACGAAGCATTAATGTCTTTACGACGCTTGGATATTCTTTACGAAGTATGAATATTCCCACGGGACATAAAAGTTTTTCTTCACGAAGCATGAAAAGAAGGGAAGGTGTTTTTCGCCGAAGGCTCAAAAACGGTATGTACGTAAAGTTTCATGCATCGTAAAGAACTGAATTACAAACAATTCATATATTACATTCAAGTACCAAATATTACAAGCATAGTTCAGCAAAAGTTATAATAATATTCTAGAAATGTTTTTACAACAACTACTCTTCTTCCTTCAAAACTTTGTTTGCAGCTTCGGTCAGCAATTTGGTAACGACTTCATCTACAATAGCTTCGGCCATATTGATAATTTCTATTGTTCTCTATCTCTGGGTCGGCCAGTGGGTCGAATGGTTCTAGGGGAGGAGATAGTTCAGCTGCGATAGAAGACATGAATTAGTTCGAAGTCACAAAAAGAAATAACAATAAAGTTAAAAGACATTAAGTAATACCTATCCGTCTTTCAAGTTCCGCAGCTTTTTCAGCTGCTTTCGCTGCTTCTCGAGTGTCATGAATATCTTTTTCGCTCTTTTTCATTATTTCATGGGCCATCCCTCGGCCGCCATTTTCCCAGATATCAGTGAAAAAATTTCCGCCTATTGAGCTCGCTTCGGCCGAGGGGTCCTTCGTATCGTCAATAGAGAAGGCAGCTTCGGCCTGGGCCAAAGTTTTAACATGTTCGCACCCTGCCTTCTCCAAAATAGCTGCAACTTCCCTCGCACCAGAGAACGCACAGACGTCCCCGCGGTCACTCAAAATTTCTTCAAAAGCTTCGGCTTCGCCGCTGATCCACTCAATTACGCCCTCAGGATCGCCCCTTATGAAGTTGTCTTCGCTCGAGTACGCGCCCACGTTGGCGAAGCTAGTCTTTATCTTCTTTACGCATTCCACAGATTTTTCAAAGCATCTTTCTTTTGATGCGCGAAGTTCTGTAACTGTTTTTTCACAATAATTTTTCCAGTAATCACTGGCATCTCGTTCAGCTTTGGCAACAGCGCATTTTAATTTGGCTTTAGCCAGTTGCTTTTGAAGGTTTTCAATCTCATTCCTTTAGATTTCAGATTGAGCCTTGTAGTTAGCTTCATCTCCCTTTACTTTGTCCACCAATGTAAGTAGGATTTTGTCTTTTTCCAAAGCTTCGTTTCTCAGCCTGATAACCTCTGTTCGAAGGTTGTTGAGAGCAATAGTGCAGCTCTCGTCTTCAGCATTCTTTTGCGCCCTTAAGGCGTTGCTAAGTATTAAGCCCTACACGAAAAGAATGAATGGACTAATATAAGAACAAAAGACTAATTCAAAATTCATAAACTTCCAAATACACAATTTTCGTACCTTCAGACTGTTGTATGCAAGGCTATCCGCAAGATCGTTCTTCGTCATGGCGCAGAGGCCAGCTTCAAGCCGGGAACCCCATACTTCTGGCCATTTCCCGGCAGACGGATAATTCTTTGTTGTCTGGGAGGCAGTACAAGAAGTCATCTTCATCTGTACCATTAAACACTAAGGCCCCTTTCGGGTACTTCAGTTCTTGGGCATAGTGTTTAGCTTCAAAAATTTCTTCTTCAGATAATCTTTTTCTCGAAGCATGTCGAATAATATAATCAAGGTCTTCGGAAGGTGCTTCAGGAGTAGGAGCGGCAGCTTTTTCAGGCAAAATCTGTTCTATAGCTTCTTCCTCCGCTGCTTTTTCTCCAATTTCCAAGGGTTTCTCCTTGGCAGGCTTTGAAGGCCCAGCTTCGATGCTAGCCTGGCTCATTGTAGCTTCGGCTTTGGTCAGTTTTGTTTCGGTTTCAATTTGTACTTTTGAAGCCTCGACAATTTTCCCTGGAGTAGAGCTTGAAGCTTTTACCGTCTCCAGCACATTTAGTACACTAGTCATCCTTTTTTTTGGGTCGCTGCTAGACCTTTTTGTGCCTTCGGCACCGCCACTCCTGCCGAAGGGCTTAGAACTTCTAATGTTTTCGTCCCTTCGATTCTTGGTTCCTCAATTTTGTCAGTCTTCGGCATTGTAGCCGGCTCTTCAATCCTCTGCGTAGGGGCAGGTCCTTTTGCTTCAATAGCTGAAGAAGTCTCCCCGCCAAATTCAGGCACTATGGCCAGTTCAATGTAGCGCGGTCGGTGGGTAAGGACCTTCAACTTTTTCCTCTTCGGCGCAGGCTCGCTTGGAGCAGCCGAAGCAGCAGCCTTTCCAGAAGTTGCACCCTTTCTTTTCTGCCCCCGCAACGGATAGCGATAGTCAGGGTACATAAATCCAATAGCATCAAAAACCCTATTTAGTCTTTTCTTTTTTTGGCTCCTGAAGGCCGCCGATAGTGCATTATCTTCAGACTTGGAGTATGCTCCAAGTAGTTCATCACTAGTATTTTCAACACACTTCATCCAGTCATCATCTGGTTCGATAAACTGGTCTCCAAATCTGAAGGTGTATTTCAATCGAACTAAACCACCTTCGCTAGGGTTAGTGATGCTCTCTTTTGGCATTTCCCAGCTGTCTATCAGTGGCCATATCCTGTAGGCTACGTGTTCTTGAACTAAGTCTCTTGTCCCAATAAAAGAGCAAACTGTGATGAAGGCCCTTCGGCATGCTTCGGCTGCCTCATCAATTTCTACCTTCGGCTTTCGGAGACCGAAGCAGGACCAAATGGGTCGCATGATGATTTCTTTAATATCTTCTATTGCCTTCAAATCATTTTTCACGTAAAACCATTCTTCCATCCAGGCCCCGGGCTACCTCTTCCGAAACATTGGCACTGGGTAGCTTGCGCCAGAGCGAGCAACGAAGCTGTAGCACCCAAAATTGTTATGATATTGTTCCTTACCCTAGGGCTTCGTCTCACACGAAAGCTCGTGCATACTGCAAAAACATCTTGCGCTTGGCTCTAGACCTTGACTCCTCACAGCCCAGACGAAGATCCCCATTATGATAATTGCTTCGGGAGCGATCTGGTGAAGGAAAATCTGATATATCTTTAAAACTTCAACCACAAATTTTCTTAATGGGAACCGATGTCAAGCTTTGAAGAAGCTTCGGTAGATTACAACTTCGTTTTCTTCGGGAGCAGGAACGGCTCTGTCTGTGTCAGCCCTCACAATAGACAGATCTCGAAAATACCTTCCTCTCATATTATCAAGATGACTCTGTTTGATAGTTGATTTCCCAAAGACTGCATGACTTGGTCGCCAAGGACGATCTTCAGAGTCTTCGCCTCCACTTTCCATATCATAGCTGTCGCTATCATCAGTATCTTCAGACAAGCCTTCTAGTATATCTTTAGTTATCTTCTCTGTGTTTGTTTTTGCAATTGACTCAATAAATCCAGCAGTCTTCTCCTCAAGGAGCTTCTCCTCTTTGGATAGCTTCGTCTCAGCAACTGTCTTCTTGTCTTCAGACATCTTATCTTCGGAAATGACGAAAACACGTCCTTAAAACCGAAGCTTAGGGAGTCTGAGAAACTAAGCAGGCGGTGGCAAGCAAGAGCTAAAAACTGAGTAAACAGAACAAGCGACAAGTAGCGTACAGAATTTCCTCAGGGTGAGTTCCTATTTATACGATCGACGCGCTCCAAGTTGGAGGGTCCCGTTTGTCATTGACTGTTGCTATTCTAGCAAAGGGAATGTGTTTTTTCGGACCTTCGGCTTAGGGCCTTCGTCCATAACGCAAACTGAATTCGTTATTCTAACAAATTAATCTTGCGAGGGGCTACTGTTGGGGGCCTTCGTCTTCCGAAGGTCCTCAAAAACATAATTTAACAATGTTTTCAGAGTTGTAATACATGAACAGGTACCTTCGGACTCGGATCAGAACCATAGTGTGAGAAGCATGAACAATACAAAGGTTAACGCAGCGCCGAAGCTACGCGTAAGGGAGCTTCGGCACGACAGCAGGAAAGGGAACCGACTTAAAGGGGAAAAGGCTATTTAGACCTCGATGTATTACCTTAGGACCATTAGCAAATTTAAAGGGCATGGATGTAATTTCACATGGGCTGCGTCCTGTGCCTATAAATAGATGAACAGTGCCCCGTACTGTTCACGCTGACTTGGCATTTGCTTTTGCGTCACGCTCGTATCTTTGTTTTCTGTCAAGCCGAAGGTACCAAATGTTATTCAATATTGTCCTTATATTTACTTACAATTATATACTGAGAAATATATATGATAATGTTACTGTTCACATTGTTTCTTATGTTTTACATGCTCCATTCGTTGTTAATATTTATACATATATGTATGTTGAGATGATGAAGATATGTCCTTCACGACCTTCGTCCGAAGATCATTATATCCTTGGGGAAATAATGCTTCGAAGGACGAAGGGCATTGACAAATAACTTGTTTTGGTGTTTTGTTCTCAATTTATAGCATTTGAGAGCAAGTCCCCAACAGGATGGATATCCCTCAGGTCACCATGCCACGAATATGCTTCATGGGCCACCTACAAGGCTCTCGATGAGTCGCCCAAGGGGCGATTCGTGGGCCTCAGCTAGATGCAACCGAGGATGACTTAATAAGTCACGCGTCGAGTCAAGGAGATCTCCAAAAGCACGTGTCATGCATGCATCCGTGTGCAAGCCTCGCGAGAAGCCAACTGAACATAGAAAGACATGACACGTTTATAATGAAGTGGGTAGATATGTATGACATTCTGATTTGTACAAGGTTATCTCTTCAGTAGGCCATATAAGGCTGAAGAGATACCTCTACAAAAACATTAGCCCCTGTTGGACTCATAGGCCACTTTTCATCTTCTACCTTTAGCAACCATCTGTGATCCTCGAACTCAAAGCAATACAATCAATAGAAAGTCACAGGAGTAGGGTATTACACATCTAGGCGGCCAGAAGCTATATAATTTGTTATGTTTTGTCGTGCCATGTACGGACCATTGAGCTATGATCGACATCGTCCTCCTCCCAAAAGCACTGTGTGGTATATCTCATAGTGCATTGTTGGTACCAAATACCGATAGCTGGCGCACCAAGATATTCATAATATGCCTATGCACTAACATGGATAGGATTTAAAAAAACTACAAAAGGTGCATTTAGTGATCCATTCTCTCTAAAATTGGAAAACCTACAATTGATATCTTAGAAGTCTACTTCTATTAGTATCCATGTGATCCACTTTGAATAGGATCACAAAGTTGTAGATTCCATGCATGCTTCTAAAGTTGATTGTTGATAAGTAAGAGATGATAGAAGCATTGACTAAGGAGCTACCTTTAGTCAAAGCTACCATGGAGAAGAAAAATGTTGATTTTTGCCATGTAAATCTCCATTGTTATTCTTGAGGGTGCCAAAGACTTGACACTCTAAAGGAAGCTACCTTCTCTTTCTTGTCAACTACATTTGATTCTAGCTCATCCACGTGCATAACTTCTATTTATTAGTTAAGACATGATATAAATGCTTGTGTAACTAACCTTGATAAGGTAGGTGCACTCAAGGTCAAGCTAGGTACATCAACAAGAAGATGACCTTCAAACAATGATGTATCAAGAAAAGGTAACGCCAAGCATAAGCCCCTAAGAAACAACCATGGAATAAGGGCACTTGGCTACAATCCATCCAAGCTCATAACAGGGTCAACATTGGTTGTTTGAAGAGCAAGACAAAAGAAAATCATATAACAAAAGGAGAAAAGGATCCTATTCTTAACTCTAGCTCTTATCTGTGTGATTACATATTGACTTGGAACCATGCTAAGATGGTTGTCAAGTATATGTGGGTGCCTACACAAAGAGAAAGACCACAATATGAAATGTGTGGGTACCTAAGGCTCTTACCACTAATCTCAAAGGACCCAATTCAATTTGAGTACCAAAATACAAAGCCCAAACTTGTTTTGCAGGTTCACTCCTTTAATGGTTCAAGCTGGGAACTCGATAATGGATGTATAAATCATATTTGGAGATACAAGAAAGGGTGGTAACAACTGAATCTCAAGTGCATTTTTCTTTCAAATCTTACCTCTTTTTGTGACTGTGTAGCCACTAAGGAAAAGGAAGCACTTGACGGTATACATCAGTCATTGATTATGAAATTAAGGTCCAATGGGAAGATAAATGAATCTAATCATATGGTCAACACTTCAAAGTTATGTGATGTATTCTCTCTCTAGTTTATTTGGATTTGATTCTTCCATATTAGACACTCACCATAATATGGCTTAAATTAGACCTTTGGACTTCATTGAATAACCATGCATATCTAAATCCATGTCATTCAAAAATGTATTATGCATGAGGGATCAAGGGAAATTTAGTCCATATTATGAGGTTTCTCTATGTTTTGGAACTCACCTATCTTCCACATAAAAGGGTTGCTACTAGTGCTTGTGCTACTAATGTCATCTCTTGCGTTGAGGTTCTTCGTAGAAAATCTATGTAAAGAGATTGTGCTTAAATTGGATAAACCACGAGCTTAAAGGTTACTATTCAACTAAGGTAAGGTGAAGTTGATAAGAGGCCAAGGTATGAAAAGTTCATATCCTTTAGTTGGTTTATTACTTTATCCTTTAGTAGGATGTACTAAAGGATATCTCATAACTAAGGTCATTTGGATGTATGGAGATAAGATATTCCATGAAGATCAAAAGATAAAAGATCATCTATCAGATTATCAGACATCAAAGAGACAATGCAAATGGATATAATATGGTCTATATATTAGTTTGAATATATGGACAAGATCTGAGAAATCACTATGCACAAATATGATCAGAATAGAGATTGAAGTGATTAAGAGGATTGGTCAAGCCAAAATGAATAAGATATGAGGAATCGTGAATTGACTTGACCATATTACTATTAGTTCATATATGCTTCAGTAAGAATCAAACAAGAGCTTGATTGATCTTAGCATTTATATCTAGATGATATTCAAACAAGGTTCACAAATTGAAGAAATGATTCTCTTAATGGATGCTCAATATGATGTGACTCAAGAATGGCTTGATAGGGTGCAAATAGCAAGGAAAGTACTTCGAGGGACTAAGAGAAGGTGAAGGATAAAGTGACGGCTTATGGACCGAGGTACCATAGCTAAGGTGAAGAAGAGAGTAATTGCACTAAGTCAATGAACTAATCAGCTATGAAGAGTTATATTGTGTTGATGCATCAGTAAAGTGACTTGAAGCCATGAGTTGAACTCATATATGGTGAAATGGTTCAAATCATAGGCTTGATTTGTGTTTGCTTCGAAAGGTGAGACAAAGATGTTTGTGATCCTTATGAAACAACACCATAGAGAAATCACACATAAGACACCAATGACTTAAGGAGTTTACTTAATTATATTTTATTTAACTTGAGTATAGGAATCGTCGTACTATCAAGGGGATCCAAAAAGAAGGTTGGTGTTGGTACTAAAACTCAAAAACCTTGATTCAAAACTTCTTTGTTACGCTTGTTAATCCTTAGTGGATTTTGTAGTACAACCTTTTTAAGTTTATCTCGACCAATATTGCTCTTTGAAAAATCCTGGTTCAGCCAGGATTCAGGATGGTTCAGTCAGGATTCAAATCCTGGTTCAGTCGGGTATCAGGCTGGTTCAACTAAGATTTTCTTGGTCCATCTGGCTATTCAGTCGAGTAATCGACTGGGTTCCTCTCTGATCGAGCCTGGTTCAACCGAGATTATTCTAGATTCAACCGAGTTTGGCCCTGTTGACTCATGTGCTCAGTAGGGAATTCGACCGAGAACCTCTCTGGTCGATCTTGGTTCAACCGGCATTATTCTAGGTTCAACCGAGTTTGATCCTGCTAACTCAATACTCAACAAGGCACTCGACTGATATCCTCTCTAGTAGATCTTGGTTCAACCGAATTTAATCTTGGTTGAATCAGGATTTGCGCAGACTTCACCCAAACGGCTAGATTTGAAGCCCCACTTATACATAGGAGAGCACACATAGAACTCCATTTCTAACCTGAGAAACACTCCCCACTCTCTCACACACACATCTCTTTCCTCTCCCAATTCAAATCTTTGGAGAGAAATCTTTGAGTGAGATTGAGAGTTGCGTTTTTTGTGCTTCATCTCCAAATCTTTGTTGCTCTTTTTATTTGAGCTTTGGTAGCATGTGAGGGGCGATGTCGTTACAGTGCAGTCGCAACTTCTCAAAGTTGGTAGGACTACTTAGCTCGCGGCGTGGCACTCCTCTGGTGGTGATTGTGGTGGATGGCCAATGTGTGCTCATGCATGTGCGTGTGGTCTTGCCAGAGCAACCCTCTGCATTAAAGCATCATTTCAAGGTTAGCAACATGACACTTCATCTCGATAACTCGACTTGCATGACAAGGGTCCTTTATGGCAATGAATGTATGTGGGCGGGACTTGCGAGAGCGCATAGTCACCAAGGAGGCCAGAGGCAAGCTAGCAGTTTCTTCATGCAAGTTTCTCACTATGGAATGGTTGTTGGTCCTTCCATACGAGTGTGAGTTATTGCAAGTAGGCATCAATAACTTATTGGGGGTAAAACTTAGTGTGGTGTATGGCAAGCTCGGGCTAGTGCTAGAGGTCGCTAAAAAAGAATGGCAAGATATCATATGAGATCCATTACTTGTGCAATCTTACTACTGTATAATTAAGTTATTTTGGCGATCAATGCTTTTAGAATGAGATTTATTCTAGTGAAAATAGGAAGTTACAACCTTTGTGTCTCTTCCATATGAAAGTTATGAGTTAAATAATAAACATGGTTATTCAATATTCACTTGTGATGTCATTATATATATGGAAACTGGTCCCAGCGTACATATAGTTAGCATTCGATTTTGTCTTCAAAATTGGGTGTAACATGTTGAAGTTAAGCACATTCATCAAGAAGTGAACTTTGTCACCCTGCATCTCACCTAAGCTCAATCATCCCTCGTTGAGAACCAATTGGATGTATCAATGAAATTGCAATTGTTAGTGCATGAGAACTAGAATATGTTATTTGTAATAAACTCTTCTTTTTAATTTCTCAATTGATGGCAAAGTATGTCATGTTAGTATATCTATTTCTAAACAATTCATCAAAATGCAATCACACTTAGCGAGATCAAAAGTAAATTTTATGTCATCTTTCTAATTCTTTTTAATTAGTTTAAGAGATAGAACCGTGACATTCTTAGAACTAGATGGCAATGCAAATCCAATAACATAACATTCATTACAATCATCATCTAAATTATCCAAATATTATTATGTGGTGTGTATATTAGGACGATGATTCTTATGATGCTCTCTAGGTTCTCTACTTCAAATTTTTAGGGTTTAGGGTTTTCTACTTCAAATTGTGTGGTCAAAGCTTGTTGAAAACCTAGTTTACAATAAAGAAATCAAAGCCTTAAAGCTTTTCTTTATAATGAGATTGCAAACCATTAAAAGCCAAGTCAACTAAATCCTTTTCACTAATAAAAAATTTAAAACATCGGTTTTTGGGTTCTCTAGGCATT
This sequence comes from Zea mays, assembly GCF_902167145.1. NCBI lineage: Eukaryota > Viridiplantae > Streptophyta > Magnoliopsida > Poales > Poaceae > Zea > Zea mays. The sequence continues at coordinate 192,891,520 of NC_050099.1, read as the reverse complement.
TTAATATAATCAACAATGGATTCATCATGTTGGTTCTTAACCTATGTGAAGTGAGAAAAAGTTTAAGCTCATTAGAACTAGAAGAGAAGTGCCCATGAAACTTCTTCTCTAAATCATTCCAAGAATTAATTGTCCGAGGATCCAAAATGCAAACAAAGAAGAAGTCATTCGATCAAAGACAAAAGAAACATACAAACTTTTAAAGCATCAACCAAACTAGCTTTTCCCTATTGAGCTAAGTTTTTCCTTACATGCTCCCAAGTGCTTCTACTATACTTCACACTAAATTTAACAAAATTAGGCAACTAAAAATTAGGAGGAGATGGAGCCCAACCAAAAGCGATATCGATAGGGCTTTTGATAAATCAATGCTTAGCCCCAACACCAAGATTTTGTTTTATTATCTTAACCATAGTGAAAGGGAAATGTGCCCTTGGGCCATTTCTAAGTATTGGTGATTAAGTGACCAACACAAATGGTTATGTGTTAAACTATGCCAAATGGTGGACAAAGTGCAAATCAATACAAAGGTATGATTCTAGACTTAGTACATTGGTTTTTGTGTACTAACATATTTATCTAAGTGCTAGAATCAGAGAAAAGACAAATGGAAAAGACTTGGCTCGAGCAGCCAAGACTCTGCTCAGTCTGGGTGCACCGGACAGTCCAGTGGTGCACCGGACAGTGTCCGGTGCGCCAGGCTGGCTCTGGTGAAAAGGCTGCTCTCAGGAATAGAACGGCGGCGTACGACTATAAATCATAGGACTGTCTGGTGGTGCACCAGACTGTCCGGTGAGCCAACGGTCGGCCGAGCCAATGGTCGGCCGCGCAATCCGCGCGTGACGCGTGGCCGAGCCAACGGTCAGAAGGGGGCACCGGACTGTCCGGTGCGCCAACGGCTCCAAATCGTCAACGGTCGGCTGCGCCAGAATAGGAAAGAGATCTGCACCGGACTGTTCGGTGCACCAGTCGACAGAAGGCAAGAATTGCCTTCCTGGATTGCTCTCAACGACTCCTAGCTGCCTTGGGGCTATAAAAGGGACCCCTAGGCGCATGAAGGAGTACACCAAGCACACTCTAAGCATTCTTGATCATTCACACTCCGTCTTTGCACACTCGATTGGCATTCTTAGTGATTTGAGCTCCGTGTTAGTGGTGAACCTTGTGTTATTCATTTGAGCTCAAGTCTTGGCTGTGTGTGTGTATTGCTGTGGATTTGTGTGTGTTGCTCTTCGCACTCTTACATCTGTGCTTCTTTGTGATCATCTCATTGTAAGGGCGAGAGGCTCCAAGTTGTGGAGATTCCTCGCAAATGGGAAAAAGTAAAGAAAGATGAACACCGTGGTATTCAAGTTGATCATTGGATCACTTGAAAGGAGTTGAGTGCAACTCTCGTCCATTGGGACGCCACAACGTGGACTAGGCAAGTGTTGTACTTGGCCGAACCACGGGATAAATCTCTGTGTCTCTTGTGCTTGCTCTCACTGTGTCAATTGTGGTTCACAAGAGCTCTCCTTAGCCACTTGATTTTATTGTGCTAACACTTAATCAAGTTTGTGGATTTAAGTTTTAAGTTTTTACAGGATCACCTATTCACCCCCCCTCTAGGTGCTCTCAATTGGTATCGGAGCCGTTCTCTTCAAGAAAGGGACTAATCGCCCGAAGAGATGGATCCTAAGGGAAAGGGGATGGTGGTCAACGACAATGAGAAGGAGTCCATCTTCAACGAGCCAAGGGACGACAAAGTCAATGACTCCGGCTCGAGTCAAAAGAAGAAGGATGGAAAGAAGAAGAGGCGCATCAGGAAGGTTGTCTACTACGACAGCGACGAATCTTCCTCTTCTCAAAAGGACGACGAATACGAGGAGAAAAAGAAAACGGTTAACTCGAACTTTTCTTTTGATTATTCTCGTATTCCGCATAATTCCAATGCTCATTTGCTTTCCATTCCACTTGGTAAACCCCCACACTTTGATGGAGAGGACTACGGATTTTGGAGTCACAAAATGCGTAGCCACTTGTTCTCTCTTCATCCAAGTATATGGGAGATAGTAGAAAATGGAATGCAATTTGATAGTTTGCATAACTCCATGTTTATTAATGAACAAATCCATAAAAATGCATAAGCTACTACTGTTCTTTTAGCATCTTTGTGCAGGGAAGAATACAATAAGGTGAGCGGCTTAGATAATGCCAAGCAAATCTAGGACACCCTTAAGATCTCGCATGAGGGGAACGACGTCACCATGCTCACCAAGATGGAGTTGGTGGAAGGCGAACTAGGAAGGTTCGCAATGATCAGGGGAGAGGAGCCAACTCAAACGTACAATAGGCTCAAGACCCTGGTCAACAAGATAAGAATCTATGGAAACACGAGATGGACGGACCACGACGTCGTCCGACTTATGCTAAGGTCTTTCACTGTCCTTGATCCTCATCTTGTAAACTCTATTCGTGAGAATCCTAGGTACATCAAGATGACGCCCGAAGAAATACTCAGAAAGTTTGTAAGCGGTCGAATGATGATCAAGGAGGCGAGATACGTTGATGAGGCGTTGAATGGCCCAATCTACGAGCCTCAAACCGTTGCTCTCAAAGCAACAAGTAGCAGGGAGACGCCGTTTAGCACCAAAATACTTAGAAATGGCCCAAGGGCACATTTCCCTTTCAGCATCGCCGTTTAGCACATTTGGGGATGAAGAACCTTCACAAACTTCTAAAGGGAGAACATGTATTAGGTCTAACAAATGTAACTTTCAAAAAAGATAGACCTTGTGCAGCTTGTCAAGCAGGTAAACAAGTGGGAAATGCTCATCACAACAAGAACGTGATGACCACATCAAGACCCCTGGAGCTGCTGCATATGGACCTCTTCGGACCCGTCGCCTACCTCAGCATCGGGGGAAGTAAGTATGGTCTAGTTATAGTTGATGATTTTTCTCGCTTCACTTGGGTATTCTTTTTGCAGGATAAATCTGAAACCCAAAGGACCCTTAAATGCTTCCTAAGGAGAGCTCAAAAAGAGTTTGAGCTCAAGGTGAAGAAGATAAGGAGCGACAACGGGTCCGAGTTCAAGAACCTTCAAGTGGAGGAGTATCTTGAGGAGGAGGGAATCAAGCACGAGTTCTCCGCTCCCTACACACCACAGCAAAATGGTGTGGTAGAGAGGAAGAACAGGACGCTCATTGACATGGCAAGGATGATGCTTAGAGAGTTCAAGACCCCCGAGCGGTTTTGGTCGGAAGCCGTGAACACAGCTTTCCACGCCACAAATCGGGTCTACCTTCACCGCCTCCTCAAGAAGACGTCATACGAACTCCTAACTGGTAACAAACCCAATGTGTCATACTTTCGTGTTTTTGGGAGCAAATGTTATATTCTAGTGAAGAAAGGTAGAAATTCTAAGTTTGCCCAAAGCTGTAGAAGGGTTTTTGTTAGGTTATGACTCAAATACAAAGGCGTATAGGGTCTTCAACAAATCATCGGGTTTGGTTGAAGTCTCTAGCGACGTTGTATTTGATGAGACTAATGGCTCTCCAAGAGAGCAAGTTGTTGATCTTGATGATGTAGATGAAGAAGACGTTCCAACAACCGCAATAAACACCATGGCAATTGGAGATGTGCGGCCACAGGAACAAAAGGAGCAAGATCAACCTTCTTCCTCAACAATGGTGCAACCCCCAACTCAAGAAGATGAACAGGTTCATCAAGAAGAGGCGTGTGATCAAGGGGGAGCACAAGACGATCATGTTATGGAGGAAGAAGCACAACATGCCCCTCCAACTCAAGTTCGAGCGACGATTCAAAGGATTCATCCCGTCGACCAGATATTGGGTGATATTAGCAAGGGAGTAACTACTCGCTCTACATTAGTTAATTTTTGTGAGCATTACTCTTTTGTCTTTTCTATTGAGCCTTTCAGGGTAGAAGAGGCCTTGCTAGATCCAGACTGGGTGTTGGCCATGCAGGAGGAGCTCAACACCTTCAAGAGAAATAAAGTTTGGACACTGGTGCCTCGTCCCAAGCAAAATGTTGTGGGAACCAAGTGGGTGTTCCGCAACAAACAAGACGAGCACAGGGTGGTGACAAGGAACAAGGCTAGACTTGTGGAAAAAGGTTATGCCCAAGTCGCAGGTTTGGACTTTGAGGAGACTTTTGCTCCTGTGGCTAGGCTAGAGTCAATTCGCATATTGTTAGCCTATGCCGCTCACCATTCTTTCAGGTTGTTCCAAATGGATGTGAAGAGCGCTTTTCTCAACGGGCCAATCAAGGAGGAGGTGTACGTAGAGCAACCCCCTGGCTTTGAGGATGAACGGTACCCCAACCACGTGTGTAAGCTCTCTAAGGCGCTCTATGGACTTAAGCAAGCCCCAAGAGCATGGTATGAATGCCTTAGAGACTTTTTAATTGCTAATGCTTTCAAGGTTGGGAAAGCCGATCCAACTTTATTCACTAAGACTTGTGATGGTGACTTATTTGTGTGCCAAATTTATGTCGATGACATAATATTTGGTTCTACTAACCAAAAGTCTTGTGAAGAGTTTAGCAGGGTGATGACTCAAAAGTTTGAAATGTTGATGATGGGCGAGTTGAACTACTTCCTTGGGTTCCAAGTGAAAAAACTCAAGGACGGCACCTTCATCTCCCAAACGAAGTACACGCAAGACTTGATCAAGCGGTTTGGGATGAAGGACGCCAAGCCCCCAAAGACTCCAATGGGAACTGACGGACACGTCAACCTCAACAAAGGAGGTAAGTCCGTTGATCAAAAAGCATACCGGTCTATGATAGGTTCCTTGCTTTACTTATGTGCTAGTAGACCGGATATCATGCTTAGTGTATGCATGTGTGCTAGATTTCAATTCGATCCAAGGGAGTGTCACTTAGTGGCCGTGAAGCGAATTCTTAGATATTTAGTCGCTACGCCTTGCTTCGGGATCTGGTATCCAAAGGGGTCTACCTTTGACTTAATTGGATACTTAGACTCCGATTATGCTGGATGTAAGGTTGATAGGAAGAGTACATCAGGGACGTGCCAATTCTTAGGAAGGTCCCTGGTGTCTTGGAGTTCTAAGAAACAAACTTCCGTTGTCCTATCCACCGCTGAGGCCGAGTATGTTGCCGCAGGACAGTGTTGCGCGCAACTACTTTGGATGAGGCAAACCCTCAGGGACTTTGGCTACAATCTGAGCAAAGTCCCACTCCTATGTGATAATAAGAGTGTTATCCGCATGGCGGATAATCCTGTTGAACACAGCCGCACAAAGCACATAGACATCCGGTATCACTTTTTGAGAGACCACCAGCAAAAGGGAGATATCGAAGTGTTTTATGTTAGCACCGAGAACCAGCTAGCCGATATCTTTATCAATCCTTTAGATGAGAAGACCTTTTGCAGGCTGCGTAGTGAGCTAAATGTCTTAGATTCGCGGAACTTGGATTGATTTATAGCATACATGTGTTCTATGCCTTTGATCATGTTCCTTTATGCATTTTATTGCTTAATTATGGTGATCAAGTTGTACAACGCAATCCCCGGATCTCAAGTCCATATGTGAATGATGCACACATTTAGGGGGAGATGTGCTACAACTTGATCCTTTGAGACTAACCATGTGCTTAAGTTTTCTTAAATTAGTCTCAAAGACATATTGAAAGGGAAAGGTGGACTTGGACCATGAAAGACTTCCACTGCACTCCGATGAGAGGGTAACTTACTCCAAGTTCATCTCCATACTCTTATTGCCTTTTATTCTTATTTGAAGATTTTGGTGAGGCAATGGGGTTTAAGGGCCAAAAATGATCTCGTTTTGGCGCTTGATGCCAAAGGGGGAGAAGTTAGGGCCAAAGCAAGAAATGGATCAGCTACCACTTGAGAATTTTGAAAATAGTAGAGTTAGAGTTTTTGTTTTGTCAAAATACTCTTATGGTCTCTTATTGTCAAAAATTGGTCTCCTGTGGGGAGAATGTTTGATTAAGGGAAAAAGGGGGAGTTTTTGAATCTTTGATCAATTTCTCTCGGAATACCGTTCTCTATGCCTCAACAAGTGAATTTGACTTAGAGATAGGAAATTGAGTTTGATTTGCAAAAACAAACCAAGTGGTGGCAAAGAATGATCCAAATATGCCAAATTTGAATCAAAACAAATTCTTGTTCTCATTTGCATTGATGTTGCACTTCTATATGTTGTTTTTTGTTGTGTTGGCATAAATCACCAAAAAGGGGGAGATTGAAAGGGAAATGTACCCTTGGGCCATTTCTAAGTATTTTGGTGATTAAGTGACCAACACAAATGGTTGTGTGTTAAACTATGCCAAATGGTGGACAAAGTGCAAATCAATACAAAGGTATGATTCTAGACTTAGTAGATTGGTTTTTGTGTACTAACATATTTGTCTAAGTGCTAGAATCAGAGAAAAGACAAATGGAAAAGACTTGGCTCGAGCAGCCAAGACTCTGCTCAGTCTGGGTGCACCGGACAGTGTCCGGTGCGCCAGGCTGGCTCTGGTGAAAAGGCCGCTCTCGGGAATTGAACGGCGGCGTACGGCTATAAATCACCGGACTGTCCGGTGGTGCACCAGACTGTCCGGTGAGCCAACGGTCGGCCGAGCCAACGGTCGGCCGCGCAATCCGCGCGTGACGCGTGGCCGAGCCAACGGTCAGAAGGGGGCACCAGACTGTCCGGTGTGCACCGGACAGTGTCTGGTGCGCCAACGGCTCCAAATCGTCAACGGTCGGCTGCGCCAGAATAGGAAAGAGATCTACACCGGACAGTGTCCGGTGGTGCACCGGACTGTCCGGTGCACCAGTCGACAGAAGGCAAGAATTGCCTTCCTGGATTGCTCTCAACGGCTCCTAGCTGCCTTGGGGCTATAAAAGAGACCCCTAGGCGCATGAAGGAGTACACCAAGCACACTCTAAGCATTCTTGATCATTCACACTCCGTCTTTGCGCACTCGATTGGCATTCTTAGTGATTTGAGCTCCGTGTTAGTGGTGAACCTTGTGTTATTCATTTGAGCTAAAGTCTTGGCTGTGTCTGTGTATTGCTGTGGATTTGTGTGTGTTGCTCTTCCCACTCTTACATATGTGCTTCTTTGTGATCATCTCATTGTAAGGGCGAGAGGCTCCAAGTTGTGGAGATTCCTCGCAAATGGGAAAAAGTAAAGAAAGACGAACACCGTGGTATTCAAGTTGATCATTGTATCACTTGAAAGGAGTTGAGTGCAACTCTCGTCCATTGGGACGCCACAACGTGGACTAGGCAAGTGTTGTACTTGGCCGAACCACGGGATAAATCTCTGTGTCTCTTGTGCTTGCTCTCACTGTGTCAATTGTGGTTCACAAGAGCTCTCCTTAGCCACTTGATTTCATTGTGCTAACACTTAATCAAGTTTGTGGCTTTAAGTTTCAAGTTTTTACAGGATCACCTATTCACCCCCCCCTCTAGGTGCTCTCACATAGAAGCTTCAACTTCAGCGAGAATTATTTTACTTATACCATGTTCAACTTGTATTGGGAAGAATCAACATGTTTGACTTGAAAAGTTGATCTAGCCGATGATCCCACATTAGGTTGGTGTATTCCATGAGCTAGCCTTTTACCATTTTTCTTTCCTTGCTAGCTATTCCACCATTGATCAAAAACATAAGGAGGGATAGTTTTTAGCTTCGTGGTGCCCTAAGGAAGTATACCATGCCATAAGCTACGGTGGTAAAAGGAAACTTGAAACCTGCTAATTCACTAAGGTTATCATCGACCCAATCCTCCATGTTGTATGTTTGAGGAAGACTTGTGATTGGGGTAGTATATGCAGGATTAATAACTAAAGCACTAGTACCCACAACACTCACCAATGGACCTACTTGACCCTTAGGAAAATTATTCACCGTGACATAGGAAAAACCCATGGGCTTAGAAGAAGATGACACCGATATAGGACAACTGGGCATAGCGAACATAACATTGATCGATTTCTTAAGAATAGAATTATGAAAAATATTAGAAACTTGATTGACCAATTTAGCATCTTATTCATCTATTAGTTTTTGTACTTGCTCCAAAGTAAGCACATTAGATGATTCACTTATGGGTGATGCAACCTTGGATACAGAGGTGGATGGAACCTCAAAGGTTTAGGTGGTGATATTGATGTGATTGAATTGCTTAGACACTATACTTGATTGTTGTTTGAATGAGTAGCCCGCTAGAGAAGCCGCCACATTAGTGGTGTTCTTCTCCTCCAACTTCTTGTAAAGATCATCTAGGAGTGGATCAATGGTAGTGGATGATGTCACTTTCATTGGTCGTGCCAGTGAAACCACACATCCCGCTATTACCTTGATCTTCAGACATCTTGAGCTCTTAATTGGTCTTTGCCCCCATCTAAGTCGCCAAAAAAATGTGTTGACACTGATTTAGATCACATGCCAGTAAGGGATAGAATGCTCAGGTCACAAATGTTATATCACACGCACCATGCAACCCTAGAATCAACGAAACTGATGTAGAGACCAATTAGAACAATTTGGAGCTCGTCCTTCGCTGCAAGAGCTCGAGAACACCTATCAGAGGTCCCATCAGAGAGATGTTTCTGAGATCGTCCTAGGATCGGCTAGGCACCTAGAGTGTCGTTGGACCTCGGAAAAAGATGCAACGAACAATACGAAATTTGAAAATAGAGCAAAAGGACAATAAATACAAAAAGATAACTAGATGTTGAACATTTTAATCGACTTGTCTTATCTCGTGATTACAGCCTTACTAGTACAATACCCGTGCGTTGCGACGGCACACAAAAATAAATATTAAACTTTATCTTAGCCAAAAGGTTTAAAAAGGTATGAGTCGAAAAGAAGTCTAACCTTCTTTTTTTTATAGCTCTCTGGGTCGCTCGTCCTCTTTTAGTTAACGGGGTGGTACTATGTGGGAGTGTTGCGCTGTGTGTGGCCTCCTCTCGTGTTTGTTTGGTTGATCGCGGACCATCTGTGGGGTAACATCCAAGTAATAGGGGTTTGGGTGGTTTTCATAGTCTATCTATGAGGTAGCGGACTACTGCTAGGGAGAGGGAAATAAACCAATGTGTTTCGAGTCTGAAGTAGGACAATAATCAAAATTGGTGCTTTATAGTAGTAGAGAAGAGAGAGATAGAGATAGAGAAGAGATATGCTACGGCAGTTTGTCTGGGCCGGTGAGCTGAGCCAGCGTTGTGACAGTTAGACCCATGAGATAGGATATCCTCTATTTAGGCCAAGTACTTGCGACTAAAAAAAGGCACAGGGGGGCCGAAAGAATGTAAAGAGGCAATCAAGCAGCTCGGTGAGATACTGTTTTTTTTTTTTATCTCCAAAACACAACAGATGGTCGGACCTTTTGGTACTGTGGAACGACGACCTCGTGGTTCTTGCCTCTTTGGACCTCCTCGTGCTGATCTCATCTTTATTATTGCCCTAGAAATTCTTGGTCGCATCACCATGCATGAAGATAGGGTTTGGATGGATGGTGACGCGCCCAGCTTGCTCGATCTGCCGAGGTCGCAATCCAACTGTGTATCAGTTTTTGGATTTTGGCTATTTTATTTGACGCTCGATTTTCTTTACACCTTTTTGGGTGTATATCACTGCCATTTTACATGTTATATAATATAACGGATTTCTTCCGGTTGTTCTAAGCCGAATCATCGTAGTTTTTTTTAATCGGATTTCAAGGAAACAGTGTCGTTATATCGATATCGTCATCTCCAGCTCTACTACTCAAATAGTGTCGTCATTAAAGAAATATTTGAATGCACTAGAGCTAATAATTAGCTACTAAAATTAGTCAAAGTCATCCAAACAAATATCTGAACTATTAGCTAATAGCTCTAGATATTTGTTAGCCGGCTAATTCCACTAACAAATTTTTGGCCCTTAGAGCTAGTTTGAGAACCCTATTTTTCGAATGGATTTTCATTTTTTTTAAAGAAAATTAGTTTATTTTTCTTTGAAAAAATTAAAATTCCTTGAGTAAACGGTGTTTTCAAACTAGCCCTTAATGTGAGAGATGATGGGATTTGAATGTTTTACACACGTGCCGCACATGGAAAACGCAATACTAGTTGCAAGGTGAAAATCACTCGCGAAGGCCAGAACCAGAAGGATGCATGGCATGCAGAAGAGAAAGAAAGAGGAAAGCGCGGGTGGGGGTGGCGTGCCATGCCATGCAGCTCTGGTTGATCACGCACGCCTGCACGGCGCAGGCACGCACGCACGCAGGCTTTGACCCTCTCTCTGAACTCGTCGCCGAGCGCGTGAGCGTTGGACGGTGACGGGCAGACGAGAAGCAGCGACCGATGCCGCCGCCGGTGGTCCCCGCGTGCGTGCCGCGGCGCCGCGCAGCCCAGTTTCCTGCTGCTGCCCTGCAGGAAGCTGAAAGCGACGGCTGCGGTGCGGAGTGGAGGAAGCGGCGGCTCGAATCTTGCCGGTGTAGTGCAGTGCTCTTTGTACACCGTTGCGTCCGCATCAGCATCGTCATGCTGTCCCCAACCTCCCCGTATCCATATCTTCTTAGGCTGGTTAGTGGTTGTTGAGCACCAAATTGAGCGCGCGGACGGTCCGGCCCTGAGGCCGGACGGTCCGCGGTCCGGACAGTCCGCGCCTGTGGGCCGGACGGTCCGCGCGTGTGCAGAACAGATTAGGGTTCCGAGTTTTGTGCTACGGTTGTTAGCTAAAATCAGGGGATAAGCTCGGAAATTAGTTTGTAAAGGGTCTAGCCCCCCTCCTCTATAAATAGAGAGGTATACGGCCGATTTGTAATCATCAATCGAATCAATACAACTTCTATTTCGCATTTTATCTTAGGAGTAGTTCTAGTTTAGCCCTAGTTTAGCCTTCCAATCCCCAAATTCTCTGTCTCTCTTCGACTCTACGTCGATTAGAGGAGTCTAGGTCGGTCTACCCGAGCCTAGACACCACCTAGGATCTCTACTCCCCGACGGGCTCCCTCCCGGGAGCGAGATCCAGGCGCTGTCGGCGATCTTCCGCCGTCCCTGCGTACGCGCGGACCGTCCGGCCCCAGGGCGCGGACCGTCCGGCCGTCAGGCAGGAGCCCTAGTCGCGCACCAGGCCGCGGACCGTCCGGCCCAGGCCGCGGACAGTCCGCCCTTGCGCAGAGAGCACCACCGCGCCTCGCACCAGGCCGCGGACCGTCCGGCCCCTGCGCGCGGACCGTCCGCCCCTGTGCAGAGGGCACCGCCACGGTTCTTGTTGAGTGTTTGGCGCTCCGAAAAGGCGTCAACATACTTTTTGGCGACTCCGCTGGGGAAAACACATATAGACCTATCAAATCGGCCCTAAATGGCCGGTTCAAAAGATAGCTCTGAGGTTTCCACCAGCAATATCATCACACCGACATGGGAAGCCTTGCCGGCTGAAGAACAGCTCCTGTTCGAGGAGCGCCAGGAGCAGCTGATCCAAGAAGCAAAGGCGAAGTTCCTGGCTGACTTCAAAGTGGACAGGAACAACAAGGTCGTCCGACATCGGGCGACGGATCCGGCTTCGCTCCAACCCACACCAGATATTCCCAATGTAAGTAATACCAACGAGCTACAATCTCTTAGAAATTATGTAGAAGAGCAACGTGAACAAATGCAGAACATCATAGGGGGTATGCAAAGCGATTTTAAGAGACTAGTACGTGCATTTGATAAATCTAATATCGCAAATTTTCCTTCGCACGAGGTTGAGTTAGGGGGTAACACGCGTAATACATCGGCTACAGGTTGTCACGACCAGTCACAACCCCTTTATGGGATGCCGATGGACACATACCATAAGCAACCGCAAATCGGCAGCAGATCAGCCGATCTGCACATGCCCGGACCGTTCGCACGTGAGCGCGGACCGTCCGGGCCAGCAACAGTCGGGCCTATTTCTAATGAGTTACCTAGATATGCGCCCGAGCCACCACACACGGCATAGAACCCAAACTACCCAGTCGGACGGTCCGCATACAACGATGGACGGTCCGCATATAACCACGAACGGTCCAGGTACATATCCGGACAGTCCGCGCATGAATCTTTTGAGGAGGATTATTACCTGAATCCTCACCCGTCCCAGCAGCACTTCCCATCACACTATGCAATGCACCAGCCCATTAATTCAAGATCCAGAGCCCAGGAAAGCTTTCCGGCCCCACCCAGGAGGCCGGAAAGAAACGATCAAACCTATGACCCATATAGGGCAAATGGAAATGCACCACGTAGCTCAAACCAATGGGGGGAACGACAACATACTAACATGCAACCAACCCCACCTATGTTTGACCAGAGAGCCGGTGGTCTTGCACTGGCTGCCATTGGTATAGTGAGGGAAGAAATAGCCGGGGCATTCCGAAATAAGCTCGGAGTAAGCATGGTCCCTGGGGGGCAATCATATCGGAAGCCTTATGACAGCCGATTTGATCACCATCCATACCCACAGGGAACCAGGATACCCGAGTTTGCAAAGTTTTCGGGTGACCAAGGAAAGAGCACGCGTGAGCACATAGGCCAGTTCCTAGCACAATTAGGAGAATTGGCCGACACCGAAGCATTCCGTGTGCGTTTATTTTCATTATCCTTAACAGGGAATGCATTCACATGGTATGCCACGCTCCCTCCTAATTCCATTTTGTCATGGGGAGACTTAGAGCAAAAATTTCATGAACATTTCTTCTCTGGTGATTATGAGCTAGATTTAGTAGACTTAGTGGCCCTACGACAAGAAAAGGATGAAGCGGTTAGTGATTATATCCGGAGATTCCAGGGTACGAGAAATCGATGCTTTCAAATTCATTTAACAGATAAACAACTGGCGGGAATAGCCTTTGATGGATTGCGCTATTATTTAAAAGAGAGATTAGAAGGCATCCAGTTCTTTACTTTAGCACAATTACATCAGAGAGCTTCGGCTTGTGAAAGCCGAAGCAAAGAACTAGTCAGAACGGTTCATCATAATGTCCATATAGTAGAACACAATCAAAGTAGTTCGGACGATGAACCAAAGAAAGTTTACACTGCCGAAATAGTTTGGCCCGAGCAGGCCAACTCTGCGGCTTGCTCCTCCTTGCAGTTAGTTCAAAAGGAACGACAGGAGGAGGTTAAGTTTACATTTAATGTCGGCAAATGTGATAAGATATTCGATGAATTACTAAAAAATGGTAACATTAAGATCGATTATACCGCCCCACCCGCCGACGAACTAAAGTGTTGCGCATATTGCAAGTGGCACAACTCATTTTCCCATGCCACTAATGATTGTAATGTGTTTCGACGACAAATCCAATCGGCCATTAACGAGGGACGATTGAAATTTCAGGAGGACACGGAGCCCTTTCCAATGAATGCGATCGACTTTAATAGCAAAAAGGTCCTAATTCGGCCCAACACAGCCGATAAGGGCAAAGACAAAGAAATCATCATCGGCAACGCACGGAAGGCCGATGAAAACAACAAAATTTCTTGCAGGAAAGTGATGGCCGAGAAGACTCCTGATGGAGGGGAGACACTGAAGGTGACCATCACAAACTCCAGCACTGGTGGGCAAGCGCAGATAAAGGGACATGAGCGAGAACCCATACTACGCATCGCGGACGGTCCGGTGCCCAGGCGCGGACGGTCCGTAACTTTACCGGACGGTCCGGAGCATTCCAGCGGACGATCCGGCAACTCCGAAGAGCCACGACGACCACGTACCTTCAAACCACGACGACCAGAAATAGGTACGTGGAAAACTAACACGTTCAAGGCCACTGGTCAGTTGGTAAAATCTAGCCCGACCTTTGATCAATTATTGTCTAAATATGTGAAAAGGAAGGCTGGCCCCAGCGACCGGCCACCAAAGGGACCTCGCTTACCCACCCAGGTGCGACGGCAGGTTAGGCCGATTGGACCACCACACCAATCGGAAAGGACGGAAGGTCATAATGTTCAATTAAGACCTAACGTACCTGCATGGACACCTCCACCACTATATCCACCTATGACATATCCATACACATACATACCTTCACCATATGTCCCAAATCAAATGTGGGGCATGCCACCATACCCATTTGGGATACCACAATACCCCGCTTGGGGGCACCCCAAACATCTGTATTCAATAGGTTGACACCTCCAGTACAAGACTGATTGAGAATCCCTCAATCTGGTCCACAAGCACAGGCCCAGCAAGATTGCCGAACAACTCGGCCCCAAAGGCTGACTAATCCGGCAGGGGGGCATACAGCTACAACCTCCAACAGTACGAAAAAGGGAGATGTCATTAAAATAGGAACGACAGATGTCGTCGTACAACAAAACAACGAAGGGCCGATGATTTTTGGTGAATCGGCCAACACAAACAAAAAAGAAAGTACAACTGTCAATAAAATAGCTGATCCAAAATACTCTATGCCTCGATGGTGCCCATCGGGACTGACACGATCGCAAAAGCGAAAATTACAGCGCCTCAGAGCAAAGGAGAATCAGGAAAAAGAGGCAGAAAGAATATTCAATGACACGCATCCGCAGTATCCGCCACCACAAAAGAGATGGAGACCAAAGGCCGTTGAGAAAAATCAAACGGCCACAAAGATAGTAAATAAAACGACAACTGTGCATCTCTCTGCAGGTATGGTAGACTGTCCGGCTATAAAGGCTGGATCATCTGCACAGGACGCGGACCATCCGACCCCTGAGGCCGAACCATCCGCACTACACCAAGACACTTCCGACGACGTACCGACGCCCATGGAGGAAGACGACCTGCAAGGAGAAGACCTGGTCGACTACGGAGCTACGCCAGAACACTTAGAGAATTAGGAAGGCAAGGTGACGAATTGGTCAGGACCAGTATGACGCTCGGCGATGTTGGGACTGACAGTTCGATCAAATCTAAAGGGATCACGTCCGTTGAGTCAACCATCGAGACCAAGGCCACTGCGTACCATCCTAGTAAGTGGCAAGATGCCTAAGAAAACCGATGTGATAACATCGAGTTAGTTGCTTTTGGTTCGCTCAGCTCCACCAAAAGGCATGGGGGCATATGTTGAGCACCAAATTGAGCGCGCGGACGGTCCGGCCCTGAGGCCGGACGGTCCGCGGTCCGGACAGTCCGCGCCTGTGGGCCGGACGGTCCGCGCGTGCGCAGAACAGATTAGGGTTCCGAGTTTTGTGCTACGGTTGTTAGCTAAAATCAGGGGATAAGCTCGGAAATTAGTTTGTAAAGGGTCCAGCCCCCCTCCTCTATAAATAGAGAGGTATACGGCCGATTTGTAATCATCAATCGAATCAATACAACTTCTATTTCGCATTTTATCTTAGGAGTAGTTCTAGTTTAGCCCTAGTTTAGCCTTCCAATCCCCAAATTCTCTGTCTCTCTTCGACTCTACGTCGATTAGAGGAGTCTAGGTCGGTCTACCCGAGCCTAGACACCACCTAGGATCTCTACTCCCCGACGGGCTCCCTCCCGGGAGCGAGATCCAGGCGCCGTCGGCGATCTTCCGCCGTCCCTGCGTACGCGCGGACCGTCCGGCCCCAGGGCGCGGACCGTCCGGCTGTCAGGCAGGAGCCCTAGCCGCGCACCAGGCCGCGGACCGTCCGGCCCAGGCCGCGGACAGTCCGCCCTTGCGCAGAGAGCACCACCGCGCCTCGCACCAGGCCGCGGACCGTCCGGCCCCTGCGCGCGGACCGTCCGCCCCTGTGCAGAGGGAACCGCCACGGTTCTTGTTGAGTGTTTGGCGCTCCGAAAAGGCGTCAACAGTGGTTACAGTGCACAATCCTCTCACGCCCATACCATGTCATCTCTCCTCTCGACTTTACTCTCGCTCTTGTTATTCCAGTGCAAAGACCGCAGCAGTCTATATCCTCAGCCTATAATCACATTAGGTTTTCTATTTCCGAATTGAATAATTCACGCACATTTATTCCACGCTCGGAAATCGCTTAACATAATTTTTTTTACTGAATTAAAAAAATACAAAGTGCAAAATAATTATAAAAGAAAACGTACATGACAATTAAAACTACAAAATAATTAAGAGAAAAATACATAAAACTAATGATTACTACGTTCCCACACACATAGGCTAACAAGCGCACAGCTGCGGTGCACTTTTGTAGGGGGAGAGAGACGGAGCTGACCCAGAGCATCTTCTCTTTGGGTGAAATACGGAGAGAGAGTATTCACCTAATCTATGCATAATACTAAAAAAAAGTTGCGGCCTCATGTGGTACCTGCGCCGAAAGTAATTTGGAGTCAATCGTGGGCATACTCACGATCACAATTGATATAGCGTCGATGGGGCTTGGGCCTGCTCGACGACTCTTCATTGAGCTCGAGCATAACCTCCTCCATGGCTGTTTGCAATGCATTCCACATTGCACCTTCGGCTCTTTCACTTGAGTTTGTGCTCGAAGAAGGCATGACGTGAAAATGAGTAAAAAAGGCGAGTTTGGAAGAGAGAAACAAGATAAAATGGTGTGTGGAATTATTTGTACCCGAGTATGGGTGTTTATAGAGGGACTAGGGATGAAATTTGTGAATTTTGCATTTTTTTTTATTTTTTTGGACTCCAAATGGTCAAAAGCGGCTAGTTGCAATGGCTACCACACGTGAACCAATCAGGAGCTATCACGTCCCTTTCGCCCATTCACAGTCGCTCACGAGACGCCGCAACCCACGTGTCGCCCGCCTCTCGCCACCCTCTCGCCTGGGGGCGTGCTCCAGCGCGAGCGAGAGCGGGGTGATGCTGGCCGGGGGATGCGCAGGTCATAAATGCGGCGTAGTTCATGGGGCTCGTAGGCCATGAGTGCTATGTGGTCCAAGGGGTTTGTAGGTCATGAGTGGGAGGCTGATCGCCGCCTCCGTAGTGGCTCGGTGCCAAGTGTAGTAAATGTGGCCGGTCACTTATGATGGGTTGGTCTTGGGCCAGGCATCGGATCCACTCAAGTGGTTTCCCTTCGGCATGCCCGGTCCCTGTCCGATTCTGCCACGCCCAACCTCGGGCTCAGTGTCGCGGGGTTCGTCCGGGCGGGTTCTTCGAGGGTAGATGTTACCTATCTCCTCCAACTGACCAACAAGCCCCAGTTGCCAGAGGCCTTTCCCCAGTTTGCTCGTTGACTGATGGGCCCCAGGGATCGGGGATTATATCCCCGACAGTAGCCCTCAAGCCCCCGGGGGGAGAATATTTCCCCTTGGGGGCTGATAAAGGGTAGGCGACGTTTTGTCCTTTCGCCCTTCGAGTGATCGTGGTATTTATTCCCTCGGGATTCAGACTGCTTTCGACGCATCCTACTGCCTTTTGGGGTGGAGTTGGGCGACTTTGCCTCCCTTTATAAGTTCTGGGCGGTCGTAGTTTGCTTGTTGGCGACTTTGCTTTCCTTGTCCTTTGGCCTCTTCTTGAGCGTACCTCTGACCGGGTTGTTTGACAGATCTCGGGTTGCTTGGGCTGTCGCGTTCCATGGGCCATGGTCAAGGTAAGTTTCCTCCTATGAGTTTATCCAGCCCCTTCTCAAGCTTTGATATTTTCCCCCTTTCTCCTTTTGCTGTAGGGTAGTCGTCGCCGATGAGGCGATCACATTGCCACCTGTTAGGCTGCTTCGATCGAGCTCTTTGTCTCCTCTCCCTTTCCTTCAGGCGTCTTCGGGGAGTTGCGATGTTTCCCGCGCAGCGCAAGCGGCCACCGAGGTCGAGATCAAGCTGCTTCGTGCCGCATCTAGGATATCATCGATTTCGGCGTTCACATGGGAGCTGTGGTGGCGCTGCTGATGAGGGAGATTTGCTTTTGGATGAAGGGCGAGAAGACCCGCTGGAAGGTCACAACGAGGTGGCCAGTCATGTTGTGATTAGGGTGTCAGCTCATTACATCGTGCGTGACGCACGTTGATCGCGATGTATCGTGCCTCGGTGCTGCTTTCCTAAAGTAATAAAGTGAACTTCGTTGCGTGACTTTTCGTGTCGCAGGGCCCTAGAGTCTCTCCTCCTCCCCCTCCCCCTCCCCTTTTTCTGCGTGAGCCTTTCCGAGTATCTTCCCTCATTTAAAGACAAGAGAGGGGGCACGAGTGACCTTGTCCGCGGGTCTCATTATTCGGTGCCTCCTTTTGCCCATGAACTGAAGTAGACCTCCCACGGGGGATTGTTCGAGGAAATGGTTTGACCGCCCCGCCCTTGTCTCAGGGTTTTCTCTTATCCCCCTTGTAAGGAAAATGGACCTCGGCTCATTTAACTAATTGATTTTGGTGTTTGATGAGCAACATAACCTGTGGACTAATGTGTTTCCTAGTGTTTGTATTTGTGGTTCACAGGATGCTAAAGTGATTTGGACCAAGGCATTGAGAAAGCAACACCTCATAAAGAAGACATTATGATTTTTAAAAGACATCTTTACAATGTTGTTTTATGTTTACTTTTAAGGAAAGTGGGTGACTTAATGATAGGATCAATGGATGGCTTCAAAACTTTGAGCTGGCTTTTGCTCTGTTGTTAGACGTCTATAAAGTTTAAAAACTCTGTAATAGGATGGTTGTTTCTGCTCTTTTATGTTTTGAGCAAATTCTTTCTGGCTTGGTTTTGTTTTGGTCTTGGTAACAATAGTTGAACTTTGTAATTGTTTATAAAAATCAGAGATTTTATGATAGATCTTTATAAAGTTGATTATATTTTCTTTATCGTGGAAGGCTTTGATTATTAGCAAATGAGCGTTCGATGTCCTTATTTGCCGGTGCATTTAAACTATGTTACCGGGGTGTTTGGTTTCTAGGGACTAATTTTTAGTCCCTCTATTCTATTCTATTTTAGTCTCTAAGATACCGAATACAGAAAACCAAAACTCCATTTTAGTTTCCGTATTTGGTAATTTAGAAAATAAAGTGTAATAAAGTGGAGGGACTAAAAATTAGTCACTAGGAACCAAACACCCTATGATTAAACTCATGGTAACATATGTTACTCAACGACAAACAACTAGCCAATTGCCAACATAGCTAACCAAATATGGTTAAGACTATCTCTATTCCAAATTAGTATTTGTTTTAGCTCTTAGTTTTTATGTCTATATTCAAATGAATGATGATGATGAACATAGACACATATATTGAATTAATTAGAAGGCTAAAACAAATTGTAATTTGGTACATAGAAATCCCGTTTGGCAGAGCTCCGTTCCTAGATTTCGCAAAGTGGATCTGAAGAGCTGTGCAAAACTTAAGTTTTCTAAGAATCAATTATAGAGTGAATTCTGTGAAGTGATTCTTCAAAATGAACCGGAGGCCGTGAGCTAAAAAAAGCTACTTCTTATTCATTGCCACCGTATAGTTAGGGTTCACGTGGAGTTTATCATATGTTTTTTTTTTCAAAAGTCACTCTGAGCCATAGAATCACTTCTCTTAGGAAATCACTTCAAACATAGAATTAGAATCAGTGGAGCAAACTAGAGTGAAAACTATTAGCACACGGAACCAAACTAGGGTAAAAAGGAAATGGATGGAGTAGCGGTGCTTTTTGGGTAACCTTTTTGGTGGTATATGTAGAGTTTAGATATTATTTTTCCGTGTAAAAGGAACTACGTATCTCTATCAGTTATCACGGCTGCTTTCCCGCATTCCGAGGCCTTTAAATCGTCAGGCACGCGACTTGCTCAGCACCATTCCGATTCGGCGATTTGATTCCCTATCCCTGCGCTGCCCACCTCCCCTTTCCCGCCTGGCCCTCCCATTCACTTGCCCCCTTTTTTCCCTCTCCCGACCTCCCAATTCCCGAAATCACCCCCGACACTCCCCACCCAAGAACCCCTCGTCCCCACCTCGCCATGGGCAGCGCCGCCGCCTCGCCGCCGCCGTCCGGGAAGCTGACGCAGGAAGAGCTGAAGCGCGTGGCGGCGCACCGCGCGGTGGAGTTCGTGGAGCCCGGCATGACGCTGGGCCTGGGCACGGGCTCCACGGCGGCGCACGCGCTGGACCGCCTGGGCGACCTCCTCCGCGCGGGCGCGCTGCCGGGGGTGGCCGGCGTGCCCACCTCCCTCAAGACGGAGGCCCACGCGGCGCGCGCCGGGATCCCGCTGCTCCCGCTCCCGGGCGCCAGGATCGCGCTCTCCATCGACGGCGCCGACGAGGTCGACCCGGACCTCAACCTCGTCAAGGGCCGCGGCGGCTCGCTGCTCCGCGAGAAGATGATCGAGGGCGCCGGCGCCCGCTTCGTCGTCATCGTCGACGAGTCCAAGCTCGTGCCGCGCCTCGGCTGCACGGGCGCCATCCCCGTCGAGGTCATCCCCTTCGGCGCGCTCCACACGCTGGGCCTCATCCGCGGCCTCTTCGACGGATTGCCTGGATTCCACGCCAGGCTGAGGACTGTCCCCGCCGCTCCCGCCAAGGGGGGAGAAGACTCGGACTCGGAGTCGGAGCAGCCCTTCGTCACCGACAACGGCAACTACATCGTCGAGATGTTCTTCGAGGACGGCATCCGCGGCGACCTGCGCGACATCAGTGACCGCCTGCTCCGGATCACCGGCGTCGTAGAGCACGGCATGTTCCTGGGCATGGCCACCACCGTCATCGTCGCCAACAAGGACGGCACGGTGTCAGTCATGGACAGGAAGAAGTAGCAGTAGTAATCTACAAGCAGTAGCCTGTTCTTCGAAACAGCGATCGCCTGATCACCGGCATGTTCCTTGACGTGGCCACCACCACCATCGTCGCTGCCAACAGCGACGACAAGAAGTACTAATAATTTTGCAAGTAGCCTGTGTCTGTGCAACACCCAGCTACTCTTATCTAAGTTGGAGTTGTATCGTGTCCGTGCGTTATCCTCATATGCTGAGTGTCTGCAGGAGTATGTTAATCATCATCCTGGTGTTATTATCGTACCTTGCTACCAGTGACTCTCATGCTATTTATTAAACAAGCTAATTTTGCAATCGTATTGGAATCACCGGATTGCAATTGCTGTTGCTTGGAACAGTTTCTAATCTTAGTTGAGATTCACGATCTTGATGGTCTTACACATACCCTACCTAAATGAGTAAGCTTAGTTGAGAATCACTGGATTACATATATTTTCGCCATAAGCTGTTCTGTTTCGGTAGGTTTGGTTTCTTTCACACTACTGTCCAATTGTTATGTACTCAAATCAGTTACTTCTCTCTATCTGTCCATGCTGATACATATACGGCCCTGTTTGGGAACAAAGTTTTTGAAAACCACAGTTTTTGAAATACTATACTATACTTTAGTTATGACAATACCGTAGTTTATAATACCGCAGTTTTGAAAACTGAGGTCCAGAGCTAAGTTTAGAATGCCTTAAAACAACTATAGTATTTGCAATACTTCAGTTTTGAAAACAGAGATTTTACCCAGCTTGCCAAACACCATTATGTATATAATACTGCAGTATTTGAGAATACTGCAGTATTCTTCCAAAACAGCAGAAAAACTTTGTTCCCAAACACCCCCTACATTTTGTGCATTTCTGTGTTGTTGACGCATTTCAGGAACAACTGATGGAGAAGAAGGTTTCCTCTGCTATACCCACGTTAGGTCAGCCCATGAGCTCTGTCATTTCCTTCATGACCGATTCTTTGTTTGTCTCACCTATTCTTGATCTTGACTCTTGCTGTGCTTGTGTTCTCTCGTTAGTGATATAGCTCTTTAGAAGTGCTGTAACTTCTTTTGCTGGCAATATAAGACTGGGTTAGTGGCATTGATGTTCATGGATGTTTACTATGTTCTATCCAAGAAGTTTTAGAAGTTCATGAAAGTCTCCACCTTTACTTGAGTTCTGCAATGTATGCATGTGGGTTTGTGAACAGTGGCTTTCCGAAGATTGTGGAAGAAAACTTAACATAAGATTAGAACGTGCTCATGTTTGGAAAAAAGAGGACGAAGTCATTCTGGACAAAAAGCTGGCAGCCTGTCTTAGATGTTGACCTTTAGGTTTAACAATGATTTCTAATGTTCTATTGCTGGGAGCAATTTACCATTGTGTATAAGACACAGCAATCTTGCAAACACATGTTCTTACCTGTGTACTAGCAAAGGAAAGAAATACCTTAACTAGTCCCCCGATTCAAATTACTTTGACCAAGTTTTTCGAAAAATATATTAATAAATAAGTTCAAATAAGTGTCTATTAAGACATTTCATGGAGTGTTTAACGAAACCAGTTTGATGTTTAGTCGGTGCATTTTTCTATAAACTAAGAAATTTAACTTAGAACAAAACTAAAACCACCTATAATTTGAAATGTAGAGATTACTGAACTAGAATGGCCACAACAAAAATTTTTGACCCTTGATTCATTTTTGTATTTCTGATGATGAGTTCAGTCATCTCTTCTTAATTTGACACCATATCATCTGCTTGTTTTGCAGTTCAGAGAAGACCCAATTCGCTCTAATTCTATCCATCTTCACGCAATGGAGATAGATTATGGATTCTGTGATCGGCTAATTGCACTATTCCGTGTTGATTTCAGTGGCAGGGGTGAACTGAGCATCAGGTAGAGTCACAACTCATACACAAGTTGAAGGTACCAGCTTGCTTATAGGTATGTGCTAGTAAATTGCAGCAAAAGTTAGCACTGATGGTGTCCAGCCTTATCAAGATTGCTTAAGAGTTGAATGTTGCGGTGCAGAATACCAACCAAGGTGGTGAGCTTTCCTATCTAGGGTCTGTTTATTTGAGCTGTACCTTTTGAAGCTTTTCTACAAAAGTTGTCATTTGTCCTAGGAAGCCAATGATAGCCTTTTGATGATACTATTAGCTTCCTAGGCTTAGACCTTGTTTCGTTGAGCTTCTAGGTAGCTTCTCAATGTGAAAAGTCAGAAGCTCAAACAGACAACTAGTCTTTTGGTTTAGTTTCTAAAAAGCCAAAAGATCAGAAAAGTAGAGTTTATATGGAATGCTGAGAAACTTAGTTTTATGTTTTTTTGTAACTTCCTAATTTTAGGAATCTAATAATATCATCAAAAAGCTATCATTAACTTCTTCAGATAAAAACCCAACAACAACTTTTCAGAAAAGCTCCAAAAGATGCAAATCAAACAAACATGCCCTCAGGAAGCTACAGAAAGCCTATAAAACTAGTGTAACGGGAGTCCTGGGCTTCCAATAGTTAAAGAAAATATTTATTCAGCTTTTCTGAGCTTTTAACTTTCCGGAAGCTAAACCAAAATATTTATTGGATTCACACAATGCTTGATATATATATATATATATATATATATATATATATATATATATATATATATATATATATATATATATATAGGGCAGGTGTAACGGGAGTCCTGGGCTTCCAATAGTTAAAGAAAGCTCAGGCCGACCACCCTGCAACATGGTTCAACCCAGCGCGCCGACTCAACCAGACTGTCGGGTACGCCACCGGCTCCATGCGCGCAAAAAAGAAATGCATGTATGAGTCAAACACGTTCCCTTGCATGCACGTAAATTTAGGTAATATATGTGTGACTGTTTCTATTTTTAAATGCTTTATTTCCTCTATAAATTTAGGATCGCTGCAACAGCCATACAACTAGATTCGTAATGACCATTTTATGATATATACTGATACTAAATATGCTACACTGTGTAGATAATTATGCAATTCGGTATACTGCATAAAAATTGGTTACCAGCTGCATGCCCACGAATTTATGATGGAAAAAATGTGCAATGAAAGGAAATGAATTGCACGCATAAAAACAAAAAATCTATTTAATGTTTTATTTCTTTCATAAATATAGGATCTCTACAACAGTTATGCAGCTAAACACATTAGAACTAGTTTATGATATATACTGATACAAATTATATTACACGGTGTAGTATTTATGTAATTCGGTACACTGCGTAAAAAATCTGGCATGTTGTTTCACTGGTGGACGCATCTCCGGGTTGGAGCATAAAAACCTTAAGTTTTGAGAATAAAATCCCTCAATTATAAGCGTAAATACCGAGCCAATGTGAGAGGTTGCTAGCTCTAGTAGGTTATTATGATCCTATTTTTATGGCAGATCCGAAAAACATGACAGCCACATGCATGTAGTTTATATTTTTATACAGATCCAAAATTATGGCAAAATGCATGCACGAGTCAAACACGTTCCCTTGCATGCGCGTAAATTTATGAAAGATATGTGTGATGTTTTCTATTTTAAATGCTTTATTTCCTACATAAATTTAGGATCGCTGCAACAGCCATGCAGCTAGACTCGTAATGACCATTTTATTATATATACTGATATTAAATATGCTACACTATGTAGAAAATTATGCAATTCGGTATACTGCGTAAAAATCTGTTACCAGCTGCATGCACACGAATTTATGATGGAAAGAATATGCAATGAAAGGAAATGAATTGCATCATAGAAACAAAAAATCGCATTTAATGTTTTATTTCCTTAATAAATATAGGATCCCTCCAACAGCCATACAGCTAAACACATTATAACTAGTTTATGATATATACTGATACAAATTATACTACACGGTGTAGGTATTTATGCAATTCGTTACACTGCGTAAAAAATCTGACATGTTGTTCACTGGTGGACGCATCTCCGGGTGGAGCGTAAAAACCTTAAGTTTTGAGTATAAAATCCCTCAATTATAAGCGTAAATACCGAGTCAATGTGAGAGGTTGATAGCTCTAGTAGGTTGTTATTACGATCCTATTTTTATGACAGATCTGAAAAACATGGCAGTCACATGCATGCAGTTTCTATTTTTATACAGATCCAAAAATTATGGCAAAATCGTGGGAGTTTCCATTGCATGCCCGCAAATTACGAACAACATAAATCAAGAAATTGCCTTTCCAATGTGCATGCAGTAAACTGATATACGAACTCCGTGTTCAAGCATAAAATCGTACAGTTTTTAGCGTAAATAATACATGTGGTAGGCATAAAACACAATAATCGAAAAGAAAACACAAATCGAAGGAGGTAGTGTCCGGAGGACATCGTCGATGACACAAGCACAAATGTAGGTCGTCACTCGGGCCGCCGAAACTGCGCCGGATCTGAGGATGTCATGCGCGATCATTGCTGCGCGCATCTCGTGCCTTCCGTGACGCCGCTCGAACCTCGCGCCTCGTGTGTCGTCGTCGCTACTCGCACATCGAGGGGCGCCGCTTGCTCGCTGGCCTTGGAAGTGCCGCCGCCTCGGGGCCTCGGGGACGCCGCCTCTTGCCCGCACAAGGGCACTGCCGTCGCTCGCCCTCTGGATCGGGGAGCCGACGCTGCTGACCTGGGAACCGCCGCCTCTACTCCGGATCGAGGAACCACCGCCACCGCACGTCGATGCCGGGGAGCCGCGGCCACCGTAGCCACTGGCCGGCGGTCCACCGCCGTTCGCGCTATCGGGCAACCGTCGTCGCTAATGATTCGGGTTGGGGCGTGAAAAACTGAATCCTAGAACTCCGAATTTTCTTTTATAGACGGTTGGACCTGGTCTGGCTCGACCGGATTGCACTGTCTAGCCTGGGCACCTAATATACAATCTATATATATATATAGACTGTTGGTAATGGAAGCCTTGGGCTTCCGATAGACATGGGAAGCCCCAGTCAGGGTAGTGGTCACGCGTGTGGTCAGGCCGGACCAGTGGGGCGCGTGCGTGCGATTGTGGGGTACGTTTATGCATGCGTAAACGTGTGTTATATTTTGCGTAAACAGAAGGTGCACACGTGGTGGGGTTGAGTTGGGATGGACGAAGGTAGGTCGGCGTCGTGTTCGCTGGTCGGGTAGTTGGTTCCTACTCGTGTTTATGCTAGCATATTTAATGGTTCAAACTTGCATAACATGAGAGCGGCAACAAACCTTTCATTGGCTCGTTCAGGTGGGTCCACACACCAGTAGGGATGGCAACGGGTTTGAAACCCGCGGGTAGATGGTTTTCAAACCCGCCTCCGCGGGTTTAATATTAAACCCGCACCCGTACCCGTTACCCGCGACGGGTACAATATGCTACCCATACCCGCGACCCGCGGGTGCCACAAACCCGCGGGCACATAATTATACACATATATTTATACATATATCATCTATATATACATATATTTATACACGCATATAACTATACATATACAAATATGTATATATATAATATACACACATATAAAATTACATATATACACACATACACACACACACACACACACACACATATATATATATATATATATATATATATATATATATATATATATATATATATATATATATATATATATATATATATATATCCATTGCGGGTACGCGAGTTTGCGGGCACGGGTATAACATTTTCATACCCGCGAGAAAAAACCCGTCGGATTGAGAATCAAACCCGCACCCATACCCGCGGGTACAAACTCACACCCAAACCCACACCCTATAGGGTTTTTACCCGCGGGCACGCGGGTAAAATGTGCCCGTTGCCATCCCGTGATTAGCGCGCCACAAAGCTGGAAGTTACTGTATATATCGGAACATAAGATATGTAGCTGATCGTGTGTGGGAGCTTTGGCGGATTTCAGCGTAAAACGTGAACCAAAATAGCATAAATGTGTATAAATTTTAGTGTAAATCATCGACCTATTTTATAACAAAAACATGTATAGAAACAAAAAAAATCTAATTTAAATGCTTTATTTCCTCCATAAATATTGGATCTCTCCAACATCCATGCATCAAGGCTCATTAGAACCACTTTATGATATATACTGATACTAGTTATACAACACAGTGAAGTTATTTATGTCATACGGTGGACTGCGTAAAAAATCGGTTTTTTACTGCATGTGCACAAATTTAGGATGACAATAATGTGAGTTGAAAAGGAAATAGATCAGCATACGCGAGATTTATGGAATCGTGGCAGATGATCTCATTTCTTAGAGCGGTTACCTTTTTCTAAATTTCTATTTTGTTGCGTAAATGTGTGGGTCATAAATATATCTTATACATATGGCATAAATGGTAGGAACCCAATACAAACTGGATTAAGTAAACGAGATAATGTATAAAATCAATAAATCCTTTGCGTAAAATATGAATAGAAATATCATAAACAGACAAATAGATGGAAACGGAGCCATGAACTGAAATATAGGTCGTAAAAGCCTATTGATATTGGCATAAATATGTATACAAAATAGCATAAAAATAGGATCGCCGCCCTGCTGAAAGGGAATTAGGCTTACACCTAGTCCCTAATTAATTTTGGTGGTTGAATTGCCCAACACAAATTTATTGGACTAACCAGTTTGCCCAAGTGTATAGATTATACAGGTGTTAAAGGTACACATTCAGCCAATAAAAAGATCAAATTTGGATTCAACACAGGAGCAAAGGGCCAACCGAAGGCACCTCTGGTTTGGCGCACCGGACTGTCCGGTGTGCCACCGGACAGTGTCCGGTGCACCACCGGACATGTCCGGTGCACCAGAGGACTCCAACACCAACTCGCCACCTTCGGGAATTTCCAGAGGCACTCGCGCTATAATTCACCGGACTGTCCGGTGTACACCGGACAGTGTCCGGTGCGCCATGGAGAAGCGGCCTTAGGAACTCGCCAGCTTCGGGAAACTCCAACGGCTAGGCCGCTAAAATTCACCGGATTGTCCGGTGTACACCGGACTGTCCGGTGCGACTCCGGAGCAACGGCTATCTCCGCGCCAACGGCTCTCTGCCGCGCATTTAATGCGAGCTCTGCGCGCGCAGAGGTCAGGCGCGCCCATACTGGCACACCGGACAGCAAACAGTACTTGTCCGGTGTGCACCGGACACCTAGGCGGGCCCACAAGTCAGAAGCTCCAACGGTCAGAATCCAACGGCAGTGATGACGTGGCAGGGGGCACCGGACTGTCCGGTGTGCACCGGACTGTCCGGTGTGCACCGGACTGTCCGGTGCGCCATCGAGCAGACAGCCTCCCAACGGCCACTTTTGGTGGTTGGGGCTATAAATACCCCAACCACCCCACCATTCATTGCATCCAAGTTTTCCAGCTTCCAACCACTATACAAGAGCTAGCATTCATTGCAAAGCACACCAACAAGAGATCAAATCCTCTCCCAATCCCATTCAAAACCCTAGTGACTAGAGAGAGTGATTTGTAGTGTTCATTTGAGCTCTTGCGCTTGGATCGCTTCTTTTCTTTCTTGATTCTTTCTTGTGATCAAACACTCACTTGTAATTGAGGCAAGAGACACCAATTGTGTGGTGGTCCTTGCGGGAAGTTTGATTCCCAAGTAATTTGAGAAGAGAAGCTCACTCGGTCTGGGGGACCGATTGAGAGAGTGAAGGGTTGAAAGAGACCCGGCCTTTGTGGCCTCCTCAACGGGGAGTAGGTTTGCAAGAACCGAACCTCGGTAAAACAAATCCACGTGTCACACTCTTCATTTGCTTGCGATTTGTCTTGCTCCCTCTCTCGTGGACTCGTTTATATTTCTAAAGCTAACCCGGCTTGTAGTTGTGATTATTTTTGAGAATTTCAGTTTCGTCCTATTCACCCCCCCCTCTAGGCGACTTTCAATTGGTATCGGAGCCCGGTGCTTCATTAGAGCCTAACCGCTCGAAGTGATGTCGGGAGATCACGCCAAAAAGGAGATGGAGACCGGCGAAAAGCCCACTACAAGCCACGGGAGCACTTCATCGGAAGAGTCCCGCACCAAGAGGAAGGAGAAGAAGAAGAGCTCCTCCAACAAAGGAAAGGAGAAGAAATATTCTTCGCACCACAAAGAGAAGAAAGAGAGATCTTCCTCCCACAAGCCACATCGGAGAGGGGACAAGCACAAAAGGATGAGGAAAGTGGTCTACTACGAGACCGACACGTCATCAACATCGACCTCCGACTCCGATGCGCCCTCCGTAACTTCTAAACGCCAAGAGCGTAAGAAGTTTAGTAAGATCCCCTACATTACCCTCGCATTTCTAAAAATGCACCTTTACTTTCCGTCCCATTAGGCAAACCACCAACTTTCGATGGTGAAGATTATGCTAGGTGGAGTGATTTAATGCGATTTCATCTAACCTCACTCCACAAAAGTATATGGGATGTTGTTGAGTTTGGTGCACAGGTACCATCCGTAGGGGACAAGAATTATGATGAGGATGAGGTGGCCCAAATCGAGCACTTCAACTCTCAAGCAACAACAATTCTCCTCGCATCTTTAAGTAGAGAGGAGTATAACAAAGTTCAAGGGTTGAAGAGCGCCAAGGAAGTTTGGGATGTGCTCAAAACCGCGCACGAGGGAGATGAGCTCACAAAGATCACCAAGCGGGAAACGATCGAGGGGGAGCTCGGTCGGTTCCGGCTTCGCAAAGGGGAAGAGCCACAACACATGTACAACCGGCTCAAGACCTTGGTGAACCAAGTGCGCAACCTCGGGAGCGTCAAGTGGGACGACCACGAAATGGTTAAGGTTATTCTAAGATCTCTCATTTTCCTTAACCCCACTCAAGTTCAATTAATTCGTGGTAATCCTAGATATACTAAAATGACCCCCGAGGAAGTTATCGGGAATTTTGTAAGTTTTGAGTGCATGATCGAAGGCTCGAGGAAGATCAACGAGCTTGATGATTCCACCACATCCGAAGCTCAACCCGTCGCATTCAAGGCGACGGAGGAAAAGAAGGAGGAGGCTACACCAAGTCGACAACCAATCGACGCCTCCAAGCTCGACAATGAGGAAATGGCGCTCGTCATCAAGAGCTTCCGCCAAATCCTCAAACAAAGGAGAGGGAAAGACTACAAGTCCCGCTCCAAGAAGGTTTGCTACAAGTGTGGTAAGCCCGATCACTTTATTGCTAAATGTCCATTATCAAGTGATAGTGACAGGGGCGACGACAAGAAGGGGAGAAGAAAGGAGAAAAAGAGGTACTACAAGAAGAAGGGCGGCGATGCCCATGTTTGTCGGGAGTGGGACTCCGACGAAAGCTCTAGCGACTCCTCCGACGACGAGGACGCCGCCAATATCGCCGTCACCAAGGGACTTCTCTTCCCCAACGTCGGCCACAAGTGCCTCATGGCAAAAGACGGCAAAAGGAAGAAGGTTAAATCCAACTCCTCCACTAAATATGAATCGTCTAGTGATGATAATGCTAGTGGTGAGGAAGATAATTTGCGTATCCTTTTTGCCAACCTTAACATGGAACAAAAAGAAAAATTAAATGAGCTAATTAGTGCCATCCATGAAAAGGATGATCTCTTGGACTCCCAAGAGGACTTCCTAATCAAGGAAAATAAGAAACATGTTAAGGTTAAAAATGCTTATGCTCTAGAGGTAGAAAAATGTGAAAAATTGTCTAGTGAGCTAAGCACTTGCCATGAGACCATTAACAACCTTAGAGATGAAAATGCTAGATTAATTGCTAAGGTTGATTCTCATGTTTGTATTGATTCAGTTCCCGATCTTAGAAATAATAATGATGATTTGCTTGCTAAGATTAATGAATTGAATGATTCTCTTGCTAGTCTTAGAGTAGAAAATGATAATTTGATTGCTAAGGCTAAAGATTTTGATGTTTGCAAAGTTACAATTTCCGATCTTAGAGATAAGAATGATATATTACATGCTAAGATTGTTGAACTTAATTCTTGCAAACCCTCTACATCCACCATTGAGCATGCCACTATTTGTACTAGATGTAGAGATATTAATATTGATGCTATTCATGATCACATGATTTTAATTAAGCAACAAAATGATCATATAGCTAAATTAGATGCTAAAATTGCCGAGCACAACTTAGAAAATGAGAAATTCAAATTTGCTCGTAGCATGCTTTACAATGGGAGACGCCCGGGCATCAAGGATGGCATTGGCTTCCAAAGGGGAGACAATGTCAAAATTAGTGCCCCGCCTAAGAACTTGTCTAACTTTGTTAAGGGCAAGGCTTCCATGCCTCAGGATAACGAGGGCTACATTTTGTACCCTGCCGGCTATCCTGAGAGCAAAATTAGGAAAATTTATTCTAGGAAGTCTCACTCTGGCCCTAATCATGCTTTTATGTATAAGGGTGAGACATCTAGCTCTAGGCAACCAATCCGTGCCAAGTTGCCTAGAAAGAAAACTCCTAATGCATCAAATGATCATACCATTTCATTTAAAACTTTTGATGCTTCTTATGTGCTTACTAACAAATCCGGCAAGGTAGTTGCCAAGTTTGTTGGGGGCAAACACAAGGGGTCAAAGACTTGTGTTTGGGTACCCAAAGTTCTTGTTTCTAATGCCAAAGGACCCAAAACTGTTTGGGTACCTAAAGTCAAGAACTAAAATTGTTTTGTAGGTTTATGCATCCGGGGGCTCAAGTTGGATACTCGACAGCGGGTGCACAAACCACATGACAGGGGAGAAAAAGATGTTCTCCTCATATGAGAAAAACCAAGATCCCCAAAGAGCGATCACATTCGGGGATGGAAATCAAGGTTTGGTCAAAGGACTGGGTAAAATTGCTATATCACCTGACCATTCCATTTCCAATGTTTTTCTTGTTGATTCATTAGATTACAATTTGCTTTCCGTTTCTCAATTATGTCAAATGGGCTACAACTGTCTATTTACTGATGTAGGTGTTACTGTCTTTAGAAGAAGTGATGATTCAATAGCATTCAAGGGAGTGTTAGAGGGTCAGCTATACTTGGTGAATTTTGATAGAGCTGAACTCGACACTTGCTTGATTGCTAAGACTAACATGGGTTGGCTCTGGCATCGCCGACTAGCCCATGTTGGGATGAAGAATCTTCATAAGCTTCTAAAGGGAGAGCACATTTTAGGATTAACAAATGTTCATTTTGAGAAAGACAGGATTTGTAGCGCATGCCAAGCAGGGAAGCAAGTTGGTACCCATCATCCACACAAAAACATCATGACGACCGACAGGCCACTGGAGCTCCTACACATGGACCTATTCGGCCCGATTGCTTACATAAGCATCGGCGGGAGTAAGTATTGTCTTGTAATAGTGGATGATTATTCTCGCTTCACTTGGGTATTCTTTTTACAGGAAAAATCTCAAACCCAAGAGACCTTAAAGGGATTCTTGAGACGGGCTCAAAATGAGTTCGGCTTAAGGATCAAGAAAATAAGAAGCGACAACGGGACGGAGTTCAAGAACTCTCAAATTGAAAGCTTTCTTGAGGAAGAGGGCATCAAGCATGAATTCTCTTCTCCCTACACTCCACAACAAAATGGTGTAGTGGAGAGGAAGAATCGAACTCTATTGGATATGGCAAGAACCATGCTTGATGAGTACAAGACTTCGGATCGGTTTTGGGCGGAAGCAGTCAACACCGCTTGCTACGCCATCAACCGGTTATATCTACACCGAATCCTCAAGAAGACATCATATGAACTCCTAACCGGTAAAAAGCCCAACATTTCATATTTTAGAGTCTTTGGTAGCAAATGCTTTATTCTTGTTAAAAGAGGTAGAAAATCTAAATTCGCTCCTAAGACTGTAGAAGGCTTTTTACTTGGTTATGACTCAAACACAAGGGCATATAGGGTCTTTAACAAGTCCACTGGACTAGTTGAAGTCTCATGTGACGTTGTGTTTGATGAAACTAACGGCTCTCAAGTAGAGCAAGTTGATCTTGATGAGATAGGTGAAGAACAGGCTCCATGCATAGCGCTAAGGAACATGTCCGTTGGGGATGTGTGTCCTAAGGAATCCGAAGAGCCTCCACATGCACAAGATCAACCATCCTCCTCCACGCTAGCATCTCCACCAACTCGAAATGAGGATGAAGCTCAAGTTGATGAAGTAGAAGATCAAGCAAATGAGCCACCTCAAGATGACGGCAATAATCAAGGGGGAGATGCAAATGATCAAGACAAGGAGGATGAAGAGCAAAGACTGCCACACCCAAGAGTCCACCAAGCAATACAACGAGATCACCCCGTCGACACTATCCTCGGCGACATTCATAAGGGGGTAACTACTAGATCTCGTGTTGCACATTTCTGTGAGCATTACTCGTTTGTTTCCTCTATTGAGCCACAGAGGGTAGAGGAGGCACTACAAGATTCGGATTGGGTGGTGGCGATGCAAGAGGAGCTCAACAATTTCACCAGGAACAAGGTATGGCACTTGGTTCCACGTCCTAATCAAAATGTTGTAGGAACCAAATGGGTCTTCCGCAACAAGCAAGATGAGCATGGTGTGGTGACAAGGAACAAAGCTCGACTTGTGGCCAAAGGATACTCCCAAGTCGAAGGTTTGGATTTCGGTGAAACCTATGCACCCGTAGCTAGGCTTAAGTCAATTCGCATATTATTAGCCTATGCTACTTACCATGGCTTTAAGCTTTATCAAATGGACGTGAAAAGTGCCTTCCTCAACGGACCAATCAAGGAAGAGGTCTATGTTGAGCAACCTCCCGGCTTTGAAGACAGTGAGTATCCTAACCATGTCTATAAGCTCTCTAAGGCGCTCTATGGGCTCAAGCAAGCCCCAAGAGCATGGTATGAATGCCTTAGAGATTTTCTTATTGCCAATGGGTTCAAAGTCGGAAAAGCCGATCCTACACTCTTTACTAAAACTCTTGAGAATGATTTGTTTGTATGCCAAATTTATGTTGATGATATCATATTTGGGTCTACTAACGAATCTACTTGTGAGGAATTTAGTAGGATCATGACACAGAAATTCGAGATGTCCATGATGGGGGAGTTGAAGTATTTCTTAGGATTTCAAGTGAAGCAACTCCAAGAGGGCACCTTCCTTAGCCAAACAAAGTATACTCAAGATATTCTAAGCAAGTTTGGGATGAAGGATGCCAAGCCCATCAAGACACCCATGGGAACCAATGGGCATCTCGACCTCGACACGGGAGGTAAGTCCGTGGATCAAAAGGTATACCGGTCGATGATTGGTTCATTGCTTTATTTATGTGCATCTCGACCGGACATTATGCTTTCCGTTTGCATGTGTGCAAGATTCCAATCCGACCCTAAGGAATCCCACCTTACGGCCGTAAAACGAATCTTGAGATATTTGGCTTATACTCCTAAGTTTGGGCTTTGGATCCACATTTGATTTGATTGGTTATTCGGATGCCGATTGGGCGGGGTGTAAGATTAACAGAAAGAGCACATCAGGGACTTGCCAGTTCTTGGGAAGATCCTTGGTGTCTTGGGCTTCAAAGAAGCAAAATTCGGTCGCTCTTTCAACCGCCGAAGCCGAGTACATTGCCGCAGGTCATTGTTGCGCGCAATTACTTTGGATGAGGCAAACCCTGCGGGACTACGGCTACAAATTAACCAAAGTTCCTTTGCTATGTGATAATGAGAGTGCAATTAAAATGGCCGACAATCCCGTCGAGCATAGCCGCACTAAACACATAGCCATTCGGTATCATTTTCTTAGGGATCACCAACAAAAGGGGGATATCGAGATTTCATACATTAACACTAAAGATCAATTAGCCGATATCTTTACCAAGCCACTTGATGAACAAACTTTTACCAAACTTAGGCATGAGCTCAATATTCTTGATTCTAGAAATTTCTTTTGCTAGTTTGCACACATAACACACAAGTATACCTTTGATCATATCTCTTTTGTATATGATATGACTAATGTGTTTTCAAGAGTATTTCAAACCAAGTCATAGGTATATTGAAAGGGAATTGGAGTCTTCGGCGAAGACAAAGGCTTCCACTCCGTAACTCATACTTCGCCATCACTCCAAGCAACTCTCTATTCTTTGGGGAGAAATGAGCATCAAAGAAAAGGACTTCGTCTTTGGGAGAGAATAAGAGCCCAAAGCTAAAGGACCGGACTTCGCCTTTGGTATAATCTTAACTCATTTATTTATGACCAAAGGGGAAGATAGCACTTCGAGGGCTCTAATGATTCCGTTTTTGGCGATTCATGCCAAAAAGGGGGAGAAATGAGCCCAAAGCAAAAGGACCGCACCACCACCACCACCAAGTTTTTAAAATTGGAGATTTTCATTTGGCCAAAAAGGGGAAGTAGTATTTCAAAACTTGATATCTTAAAACCCTCTTGAACACTAAGAGGAGAATTTATTTGAGGGGGTGTTTTGTTTAGTCAAAGGAAAAGCATTTGAAACAGGGGGAGAAAATTTCAAATCTTGAAAATGCTTTGCATAATCTTATTCATTTACCTGTGACTATTTGCAAAAGAACTTTGAAAAGGATTTCCAAAAGAGTTTGCAAAAACAAAACATGTGGTGCAAGCGTGGTCCAAAATGTTATTTAAGAAAGAAACAATCCATGCATATCTTGTAAGTATTAATATTGGCTCAATTCTAAGCAACCTTTACACTTACATTATGCAAACTAGTTCAATTATGCACTTCTATATTTGCTTTGGTTTGTGTTGGAATCAATCACCAAAAAAGGGGAGATTGAAAGGGAATTAGGCTTACACCTAGTCCCTAATTAATTTTGGTGGTTGAATTGCCCAACACAAATTTATTGGACTAACCAGTTTGCCCAAGTGTATAGATTATACAGGTGTTAAAGGTACACATTCAGCCAATAAAAAGATCAAATTTGGATTCAACACAGGAGCAAAGGGCCAACCGAAGGCACCTCTGGTTTGGCGCACCGGACTGTCCGGTGTGCCACCGGACAGTGTCCGGTGCACCACCGGACATGTCCGGTGCACCAGAGGACTCCAACACCAACTCGCCACCTTCGGGAATTTCCAGAGGCACTCGCGCTATAATTCACCGGACTGTCCGGTGTACACCGGACAGTGTCCGGTGCGCCATGGAGAAGCGGCCTTAGGAACTCGCCAGCTTCGGGAAACTCCAACGGCTAGGCCGCTAAAATTCACCGGACTGTCCGGTGTACACCGGACTGTCCGGTGCGACTCCGGAGCAACGGCTATCTCCACGCCAACGGCTCTCTGCCGCGCATTTAATGCGAGCTCTGCGCGCGCAGAGGTCAGGCGCGCCCATACTGGCACACCGGACAGCAAACAGTACCTGTCCGGTGTGCACCGGACACCTAGGCGGGCCCACAAGTCAGAAGCTCCAACGGTCAGAATCCAACGGCAGTGATGACGTGGCAGGGGGCACCGGACTGTCCGGTGTGCACCGGACTGTCCGGTGCGCCATCGAGCAGACAGCCTCCCAACGACCACTTTTTGTGGTTGGGGCTATAAATACCCCAACCACCCCACCATTCATTGCATCCAAGTTTTCCAGCTTCCAACCACTATACAAGAGCTAGCATTGATTGCAAAGCACACCAACAAGAGATCAATACCTCTCCCAATCCCATTCAAAACCCTAGTGACTAGAGAGAGTGATTTGTAGTGTTCATTTGAGCTCTTGCGCTTGGATCGCTTCTTTTCTTTCTTGATTCTTTCTTGTGATCAAACACTCACTTGTAATTGAGGCAAGAGACACCAATTGTGTGGTGGTCCTTGCGGGAAGTTTGATTCCCAAGTAATTTGAGAAGAGAAGCTCACTCGGTCCGGGGGACCGATTGAGAGAGGGAAGGGTTGAAAGAGACCCGGCCTTTGTGGCCTCCTCAACGGGGAGTAGGTTTGCAAGAACCGAACCTCGGTAAAACAAATCCACGTGTCACACTCTTCATTTGCTTGCGATTTGTCTTGCTCCCTCTCTCGCGGACTCGTTTATATTTCTAAAGCTAACCCGGCTTGTAGTTGTGATTATTTTTGAGAATTTCAGTTTCGTCCTATTCACCCCCCCCCTCTAGGCGACTTTCACCTGCGGAACCAGCGCCTCGCATCTGGGATGCACCACCACTTCGTGCCTAGGGGAGGATGTCGTCTTCGCTTGCGCCTAGAGAAATCCGCCATCGCTGCTCCCACCTTGGATGGCATCACAGTCATACGCGCTCAGGGGTCGACCCTCACGCGCATGAATCCCAAGATCCATTGCACTAACCGCTCCCACCTCGTCGTCATGCACGCCTTAGGGGTGTCGTCGTTGCTCACATGCCCCTGAGATCCGCCGCCGCAGCCACTCCCACGTCACCATCGTGCGCACCTCAAGGGGTCGCTGTCGCGTGCACCTCAGGGAGACGCTGTCGCGCTCGAGCCCCACGGGATCCGCCGCCGCGACCGCTGCCACATCGCCGTCGTGCGCACCTCATGGGGCCGCCGCCGCGTGCGTGCCCTCAGGATCCGATGCCGCAGCCGCTCCCACCTCGCCGCCGTGCGCACCTTAGGGATCCGCCGCCGCGAGCGTGTCCCCCTTGATCCACCGTCGCAAGCGTGTCCCCCAGATCGGCCGTCGCGCGCTTGCTCTCAGGATTCGCCGTCGTGCGCGCCTCTCAGGGGTGGGGGCGTAACTACCGGCATCGCTAAAACTGAACCCTAGCGGCTAGCGATCTGGAGCTTCTTTTATAGACACTTTGGACCTGGTGCGGCTGAACCGGTTGGCAACAATGGGTCAGGGCTTTCGCTCAGCTACTGGAAGCCCAGGGCTCTAAATACATAAACTATATATATAATACAGACATAAAAATTAAGAGCTAAAACTACTACTATTTTAGAACTAAGGGAGTATTAGATTAACTGTAAAATATGTTTTTAATAACAAATCTATTTTTCGAAATACAATGTTGATACTAGTTTTATAAATCTAATCAAACGTAGTCTAACTCTATTTAAGAAAGTTTAGCATAGACCTGGTCCAAAACAAGTCCCTCTATAGTTTGAAGTGAGTTTGCTATTTGTCGGAGAGGAAATCTCCGGCCGGGTGGCAGAGTGCACCTGCCCTAAATTCTAAGATGAGGAGGGGCCTAAGCGTTTTGCTTGTTGCGAGATGAAGGAATGAACACAAGAACACGCAAGAGTTTAGAGTGGTTCGGGCCGCCGGAGCGTAATACCCTACTCCATTGTGTGTTATATTGCTTGAGAGCTTGAGTTGTCTTGGATGGGTTGGATCTAAGCCTAAAGATTGAGCTTGTGTTGTAACGTCGCATGCCTCCCCTTTTATAGCTAAGGAGGGACATGTACAAGAGTACTAAGCCCCGACATGTGGGCCCAGGAACATAGCGGATGTAGCTACTAATACTTGCTGCTGGAGCAATCTTCTTGCGCCCTGACACCTAAGATCTGTATAGCCTCGGCGTGCAGGGGGAAGCTTCTCGTATAAGAGATGAGTATAGTGCATCGCACAGCACGGGCGCACTGTTTCGGCAACGGACTGGACAGGTGCGCCGTCTGTAGGGTGGCCCTGGTGCCGCCTGCCAGCAGAATGGACAGGACGTAATAAATGCCGTGGGGGCACATCGCCTGTCAGAAGGGTGGACAGGCGGTGTGTCCTTTCTGCAATAAATGCGGAGGTCGTGCGACCCAGAGCCCTTACGTCATGCTCCGCCCGCTGGCCTACGTCACGGACAATAAGCCATGTGGCAGCATTAGACCCTCGACCGAGTGGGGAGCGGAGGCACTCCGGATAGAGCTTGGACACGCGTCAATACCGGACCCATGCCTAGGTCACGGTACTTCCTTTCCCGGGACCTTGTTATGGGTGGTCTGGTGCTCACTTGGTGGGGTCCGAACCCTATCCAATGGCTCCGGGCTGCTTTACTTCGGGGGTCCGAGTTGTGCGTACAGGGGTCCTGTGCCTTCTGGGTCCGACGGCGTTGTCTCCGAGAGCGCCACCTTAACTGCTCACGAGATCCTCCTGGGGCTGTTCTCCGCGCGGCTAAGGGTAGCCGCACAGGCATCGTGCCTTCATACCGTAGCAAGGGGTACCCCTAATCCAGGGTACCGACACTATTTATTTGCTGTTGCTGGAATTTGCTGAGACCATCTCTGTTCATCTATCGGTGCGACAGATATTGTACCTTCTTCTCTATGTTGATGATATTGTGCTCACGCGTTCTTCAGGCCTCCTGTATTGGATCCTTACAACCCTTCAACATGAGTTCATAATGAAGTATTTGAGTCTACTTCAGCACTTTTCTATGGATTGTTTTGAGCATCATCTAGATGCCTATTTTTTGAGCTGCGTCAATACACTCTAGATATCAAGGAGCGTGCTGGCATGCTAGATTATAAGCCATGTGCAACCTCGACACCAATTTTTTAAAACCAATTTCTATCTCTAGTTTCTAGAAACATGTTTATGAAAAAAGTTGGGTGTGGTGTTTGGAACTTAGTTTCTAAGAAACCAGTTTCTAGTTTTTTATACACAATTGCTAAAGCATAACCTTCCTTTATTTTAAAAAGCGGTGGCAATAGATTTAAATTCCATGAAACCAACAAGGGTATGATGTAATTAAACAAACAAAAGCTAGTTTTAGCTAGGGGAGAGTAGCTTCTTGGTTTTTAAGAAACTGGGAATCCAGTTTATATAAATTGGGGACTTAAACTGGTATATTTGGAATCACTCTAGTTTCTATAAACCATTTTTTAAAATCTGGTTGCTTCTAAACAGACCCTAAGGTATTTGGTGACGATGTTCCTGTCAGCGACCCATTGTCTACTGCAATCTTGTCGCTGCTTTTTAGTATCTCACCTTCACTAGACATGACATCACGTATGCGGTCTAGTAGGTGTGTCTCTATATACATGACCTCCAGGAATCGCATCTCAACGTGGTCAAGCGGATCCTTCAGTATTTTTATGGTGTTGTCAAGCTACGGGCTCTATCTTCGATGCTCCTTGCATAAGCTAGTTATCTACATCGACGCTAACTGGGTTGGATGCTCGACCACCCTCCAATCTAACTCTAGCTACACAGATTTCTTTGGGATAACCTCGTCTCTTCGTCCTCCAAGCGTCAGTCCATGATCTCATGTTCCAGTGCTGAGGTTGAGTATCGAGCTGTTGCTAGTGGGGTGGCTGATCCGAGCTGGTTGGGCCATCTTCTCTAGGATCTTTATAGTCCCCTCACCAATAGTACACTTTTCTAATGTGACAACATCATCTCCATATATATCTTTATCAACCCCATCTAGCGACAGTGCACAAAGCATGCGATCTTCACTTTGTCCGTGAGCGTTGCTATCTAGAACATCCATGATCATCATGTCCCGATGAGCTTGCAGTTTGTCGATATCTTCATTAAGAGTCATCACTTCTCAGTTCCAGTCTAGTCTCAACATCTGTCGTGGTTAGAGTTTCCACTGTGAGGGACTTTAGACAGTTTGTATGTGACTAAGTGTTATGGATCTAGAGCCCACCCATGCATGTAACACACTAGTGTTGGATACATGTAATACTCAGCCCACTATCAATCAATTAGGGTTTTTACTCTCCAACAGATTGATCTGAATCATGCTTTTGAAAAATATAAACATGGGTGGTTATATATATTAACTTAATTGATTTGTGTCTAAATTATGATCGTGAACATTAGAATAGATTTGAATTTCAAGGATCTAAACTTGGGCTAAGTGATTTGTGCATGA
Organism: Zea mays; assembly: GCF_902167145.1. Lineage (NCBI taxonomy): Eukaryota > Viridiplantae > Streptophyta > Magnoliopsida > Poales > Poaceae > Zea > Zea mays. Next base: position 192,851,161 of record NC_050099.1, on the reverse strand, counting down.
ACACATAAGATGTGAGACAAAGCTTAAACCTAGTCAGTTTCGTAGGCCATGCCCATGCAGTAGAGTGACACGTGTGTCTTCTAATTGCTTTGCTCTAGAGCAACATAACAGCATGCAAACGACAGGCTAGATTAGTACATTCTGTAGCTAACAGTAGTGTCAGACCTGTACGGTTTCCTAGTTGTTTAGCTATCTAGTCTGTGCAGGAAGCAACGAGCTTGAGGTACAAGTCGAGGTCATGCGAGGCCACCACGTTGGCCTGGCTATGGCTGCTCAGCCGCAGTTCGCGCCCCACGTCGGTGTACCCCCACCCCATCTTGGAGACGAGCCACCTCGGCAGCCTCGCCTTCATCATCCCCTTCGCCGGCTGGGCGCCGCTGTCGTCGTCGTCGTGCTCGTGCACCACCGGGAACCCCGGTACCTTGGTCACGATGTCGTCCGAGTTGACCACGCGGAGCACCTTGCCGCCGCTCTCCTCCAGCCTGCGCCGGAACGCCACGTTGCCCACGCGCGGCCCGCCGAACGACACGGCCGTCACCATCATCGGCTCGCCGCTGCCGTGTTCCTGTCTCTGCTGCGTCGTGATCTCGTGGGCGGTGAGCACCGCGAGCGCCGCGCCGAGGCTGTGCCCCGTCACCGTGATGCTCAGCGGTGGCATGCCGCTCCCGCCGTACTCGTTGGCGATCCGCCGCGCCTCGTCGCGCACCTGCTGCTGCAGGCTACTGTGCGCCTCGCCTGGCGCGGTGAAGAGCCTCCAGAACCCACTCTCCACCATCGGCTCCTCCTCCTCCTCCTCGTCAGTGCCAGTGGTCGGGAGCCGTGTGAGGCCGGACTTGAAGTTGTCCACCCACTCGCCGCACGTGGCGGTGCCGCGGAACGCGACCACGACGTCGCGGCGGCCGAGCCGCTCGATCTCGCTCTCGTCGTCGCACACCGCCACGAAGCCGATGTAGCTGGAGCCGCAGGGCGGCGACGACGGAAGCCACCCGGGCGCCGAGGTGGACGCGGCGTGGAGGAGGCGGGTGACCCGGTACCCCGTGCCCGGCATCCCGGCGCGGCGCAGAAGGGAGCGGCTCGGGAACCGGCAGGAGCCGTAGGACGGCGCGCCGCCGTCGAAGTCGAAGCTCGCGTAGGCCGCGCGCACGAACTCCCCGTACCGGACCAGCTCGCCTCGTAGCGCGCCGTCCAGCGGGCTCAGCAAGCCGTCCCAGTCGCGCGCGCCCTGGAGCTCCGCCCACTTGCTTCCGATCCGCTGCGCCGAGGGCGTGGACGCCGGCGTGCAGGGCGCGAAGGAGCTCCTGGTGACGGTGCAGCCGCTGGTGCGCCGCCGGCCGCCGCGCGCCATTGGGACGCTAGGGTAGCAGGTGCGGGATCCGGAGATAGCCGCCGCCGCCGCCGCCATTTGTGCTCTGATCGATCGAGCTTGCTGACTGATCAGCTGTGTGACTGTGACTGTGAGCAACAGAAGCTTGTTGTGTGGCGCGATATATATAAAACTGGCGGGAACGAGGAAACACATGGCTGGGAGGAGTTGCTTGCGATTTGAAACCGGCGAAACGGCGGGAAGAAAGGAAGCTGGCGTGCACAGGCAAGCAGCGCGTGTGCCTTTCGTCTCCAATGCTCCTCCTGCTTGCGTATTTCAGGTAAGGATGAGCTGCTGTCCATGGCCGTCGTCGAGTTCCAGTTCGGCTGCACCAGGAGCCTAGCTAGTTAGCTCCCTGAATTCTGGTTACAAAAGTTGATCGGCCGAACCACCCGAAAGCATGCGGCTCGTCTCGGTTCGCGTGTGCCTGCATATATATGCATGTACACGTATATGTATGTGTGTGTAAAATGCCAGCATGTTTTTTTTTTGGTGAAGTATTGTATATAACGGAACATTTTGCACGAGTTTGTGTAGTTTGGTGTGAAGGACTGCAGGAGCATTTTGCACGATTGACACGTGAATGTACTGCGACTAAATAAGCCATTTTGTTATGTTTTTTAATGCATTAGAGCTAATAGTTAATGGTTAAAATTAGTTGGAGACATCCAAATGCCCTAACAACTATTAGCTATTTTTAGTAAATTAGTTAATACTTAGACCATCTTCAAGAGACTCTTCATTTTTTACTCTCTATTTGACTATCTATTTACGTTTTTATAAAGATTACACTCTATATATAGCATCTCAGTACAACAGACTATATATTTAGTTTGGCTAGTTATGTGACTAGCCAAATTTAGCTAGTGAGAGAGCCAATTTAGAGAGTTAGATAGCTTGCGAGTCATATAGCTAGTCTGTTGGAGATTTATTTTGCTATTGAGTAGCCAAAATTTGGCTTAACGACTTATTTAGCTAGTCTCTTGGAGATGCTCTTAGCTAGTTATTTGTTAGCTGGCTAATTCTATTAATATTTTTTTTTAGCCAACTAACTATTAGTTTCAGTGCATTCAAACACCCTCTAAGTTTTATTTGGTAAGTTAGAGAGGTTGTATTGGATGCAAGAAAAACGGAACGACCTACATTTAAGTTTGGTTTTCCTGTCTAACGATTATCATGATAATTTAAACTAATATTTTTTTGCTAGCGTTTTTATATGATTCAAAATCCTAATTACCTTAGTTGCTCCGTTCTTGTGGACACGGTCCTCAACATGCGGTCCCGTGTGGTTTGGTAGAGGGATTTGGTAGAGGATGCTTGGCTTATCCCCGGTGGACCTAGGTAGGCCTCCGCATGCATGACCAAGACGTGGATTTGTACGTTCGGGATTCTTTGGAAAAGGTTGGCGTAAGTACCCTCTCGTTCATAGTGTTTAACGGTGTGATTGGTTGGGTGGAGGAGTGTGGCATGCCTCATACGAGCCAAGCTTGTTGGAAACGGACGCTAGCTGTGTATCTACGCATGCAACCTGGATACTAATTTTTGGCCTCCGCTGCAGCTGTGGGTGCAGGGCTTGGCCTTGCGTGCACAGGTAAGGAAACAGAAGCTGTATTTTGGTCAATACATCTAGAGAGTCTGGATAAGTAAGTGCAGGCAACCAATCACACCGTAAGTGAATTAGTCGTATGGTCCCTTGTCGTGTAGGTAAAGTAGCACCTTCTTAAAAAATCATGAATTAATTCTAATTGTCGTGCTCATGATTATGAGCAATGCTCTTTGCCATTGGCTACATCGTAGTGTCTCGGTTTATTTTTAAGTCATGAGTTGGTAATGTGGATGATCGCTTACGGTTTATAAATCAATCCATGCGACCACAACAAATATAAATCGTGTCTTACATAATAATATGGGCTTTCATACCACACATTATGCCATGTTACACTTGATCGGAGTTATGTACCATGTGTAGCACAATAACTTTTATAAGATATGAGTATTTGGACCTCTACTAGGTGGGACTCATTATTCAGGCATGGAATTAACTCTCTACTTCCTTGTGCTATGAGAGAGAAGTGTATATCATCGTAGAAATAGGTTGTAGATGCTGATACCTATGTTCAGGGGTTGCTGCCAACACGTTGTGGCTAATGCCACTTGCATTGAAGCTGCCACTTACATTTAGGGTCTGTTTGGTTGAGCTGTGGCTGTGGAAAAAGCTGTTGTGGGCTATGAGCTGTGGAAAAAGCTGTTGTGGGCTGTGAGCTGTTAAAAAGCTAAAAACCGTTTGGTGGAAACCACTAAAAGCCGTTAAAAATTCTTCGATATATATTTTTACAGTTCCATAGAAAAGCTACTAAAAGCAGGTCCAGGGGTGCTTTCAATTTTGTACTGCGAGAAAGTCAGCTTTTAGAAAAAGCTGCTTCCCAGATACAACCCTTTGGTTTAGCTTTTGGCTTTTAGGGGGCAAAAGCCAAAGCCAAAAGTCAAACCAAACACACCCTTAGATTATGGTACTTGAGTTTAGAGTCTCTAGATTCTTGATTTCACTCACCGACTCAATCATCATCTGAGTATGTAAGCTCTATCCATGCCTATATCTATACATCCACTTAGAGAATGTAGGGGACCTGAACCTCTCTACACACCTTATGTGTGCATACTACCATGTCAGCACTCTATTGCAGCGGTACCAAACCTACACCCCTCTCTCTTTTATTCTCTGGTATCCTTGGTACCATGGTGTCGCTTCCCGACGACACTCTCTTTATAAAAAAAGCAAATCACACTTTTTGAGAAGTTAAACTTTGAATAATTTGTAGAAAAATACTATCATTATTTATACATGTGAAAACTTTAAGCCCACCGTCCAACCCGAAGGTCTGTTAGGTCCAGTCAGGGATAATAAGTTTGTTGCTTTGAGTATTATTAGGCTTTTTTAAACATAAGAGTCCAATTCGACCTGAAAAATACATCGCGTCAAATTATTTGGGCCTTGTCACCTATGGGTCTGTTTGGTTTAACTTTTTTCTGAGGCGCTTTTATGAGAATCTAAGTATCGTGAAGATTATGTGTGGAGGAAGATAAAAGAGTTCATATGGTTTAGGATGTAGAAAGTGATAATTTCCTACTATCGCAATGACTCGGACGATTATGTGTTGACGCTGATTTTGGACGCTTTTGACTAAAGTGATTTTCATAGAAGCGGTCTAAAAAGTTGGGTGTTTGACAATCCACGTCAGTTTCTGGTGGTCAGAAGCTGAAAAAAGCTGAAACAAATAGGGCCTATGTTTGGTTATGGTCGTTTGAACGAAGTGAATGGGAGTTCGAAGTTTTTTATTTGTATAATAGGAGTGTGAGTTTAAGTGAAACAAGCAAAGTGCCTGCATGTTGTTACGATTTTTATTTATACTCAAGTATAGAATATAAATCACAAAGATATGTGTGTTACGTTGGCTAGATGAGCGTGAATGTGAGTTTATAGCCAATAACCATGGTTTGAATCCCCATTTTTACAAATGTTAGCATTTTTAATATTTGAATGTGGACGAGCGTAACGACGGGTGGAAACCCATGGAACTAGAAATGACAATGGGCCTCGATCACCAGTTCCCCATGGGGAATTATTCCATCAAACATAAGGGATAGAGAAGTTTTTCCCACAAATACGTGGAGGGAGTAGATTCACCCCCGACGGGTAAACAGTACAGGGAATCATTCCCCATCCCATTTTCCATAGGGACTCATTAAACTTGCACGTGACGATGTTTTCGTGTAATAGTTAATGATAAAAAGAAATAATTATCTTGTCAAGAGATCACCCATTGTACAAATGTGTGCATTTTTACGTAGACATAATGATTTCTTACAAATGACAATATGTATAAGTGACTATCGGAGAGGAAATCTCTGGCCGGGTGGCAGAGTGCACCCGCCCTAAATCCTAAGATGAGGAGGGGCTTAGGCGTTTTGCTTGTTAGTTGGGAAAACGGGACGAACACAAGAACGCACAAGGATTTAGAGTGGTTCGGGCCGCTGGAGCGTAACACCCTACTCCACTGTGTGATGTATTGCCTGTGAGCTTGTATGAGCTTGTGAGTCTGAGATTGGATCTGTTTGTAACGTCGCATGTCTCCCCTTTTATAGCTGAAGGGGGGCATGCACAAAGGTACTGAGCCCCGACATGTGGGCCCAGGAACATAAAGAATATATCACTTGGGGTTACAAATGTTTGCTGCTGGAGCAATCTTCTTGTGCCCTGACATCCGAGATCTGTGTATCCTCGGCGTGCACGAGAAGCTTCTTGTAGAAGGGATGATGAGTATAGTGCGCCGCTCGGCACGGGCGCACTGTTTGCCAACAGACTGGACAGGCACGCCGTCTGCTGGGTGACCCTGACGCCGCCTGCCAGCGAATTGGACAGGACGCATTAAATGCTGAGAGGGCATGTCTCTCGTCAGCGTGGTGGCAGGCGGCGCGTCCTCTCCGTAATAAATGCAGAGGTTGCGTGGCGTTATGGGCCTTGCGTTAGGCCCAGCCCGTTGGCTTATGTCACGGGCCACAAGCCACGCGGCAGCAGCGGGTTTCTGCCTGAGCGGAGAGCGCAGGGCAGGGCCTGGACGCGTGTCAGCACCGGACCCTTACTCAAGCCGGGGTCCTCCCCGTCCCGTGACCTTGCTCGGCGGGACCTGGGGCCTACCCGAGGGACGCGACATGCCTTTTTGGGAGCCCGGACTCGTATGCACAGGGGTTCGGTGTCCTACTGTGGGGTCCGGACCCAATGATGCATCCTTGGATGTATTACCTTCTCTTGCCACGTGGTGCCTTTAGACTTGCCCATGTGGTGGGGTCGGGTGCCGTTCTCCGTGTGACCTGTAGACGTTGTACAACGCCTTCATACTGTAGAAGAAGGTACCCCTGATTCAGGGTACCGACAGTGACAATGTATTTGAAATAATAACAAAGGATGTGCGACCTAAGTATAATTTAAACAGGAACGTTGTTCACTGTCGAGGATTTATCCCTGGCGGAAATAGGGATGTGGAAGAAATGTCACTCGTGAGCGTTTGCGGAATGTTCTGGTGTGGATTTTTTTTTCTTCGCGGGAACGGAGACGGGAAGCTATTCCCCGTTGTCATCCTTCCTTACATGGAATCAAAAAACTAATGCTTTAATATAATAGAGAATACCACCAATCATTTCCGTGATAGTAAGGGTCTGTTCCAATTCCACGAGATAAACTTTAGTTTCCTGCTAAACTTTAGCCATATCAATTGAAATGCTAAAGTTTAGCTACTTAAAGGTGTTTGGACCACTCTGATAAAGTTTAGCACATTGAAATAAAAAGACACTCGTACCCCTAATGCTACATCGTCATATTATTGAATGCACAGTTAGAGAAGGGGTTGGAGGGTAAGGGGGTGGAAAATGGTCTCTCTAGCCCATATTTAGCTCATTTTAGCACCCTTTGAGCAGCTTATGAGATAATAGGAGCTAAACTTTATCACAACACTATTAGCTCTACTGTTTAGATCACCAAATAGCTAAAAGTAGCTAAAAAGAAGCTGCTAAAATTTATCTCATAGCATTGGAACAGGGCCTAAGAGGCTGCACTGTAAAGAAACACATGGAAATGGAGGACAGAGATGTAAATAAACACAAACACATCTTTTCAATTTATGACGGGGAATTCCATACGGGCAACGACGTCAACAGTCGACCTATTGCCCTGTTTGTTTGGGATTATAATCTATATAGATTATATAATCCAATGTAAATAAGCTAGTGAGGAAACAAACAAGCAACTTATCTGATAAGATTATATAATCTAGCACTTGAGATTATATAATCCTATAAGCTCATCAAAGGGTGCTTATTTCAGCTTATTTTTTATGAAAGACCCACTACCCATAGCAAGTTGATTAAAATTACTTCTAATTGTCATCCACCTGTCCATAAACGTTCTCACCCACCAGACAATTAAAACAACCAAGGGTATTATTGTATTTGTATGCATATAAATAATAAGTTGAGTCCAAATAATCTGAGCTAACAAACAGCAGCACCTAACTTATTTAATCCAGAGCAAATAATCCAGATTATATAATCTAGATTATAATTTAGATTATATAATCTATAAGTTGAAACAAACATGGCCTATGTCGATTTCAGCGTCATAGTTTGTGCACATGTGGCCGTGAGTTTCGCGGGGTCAGCCAATGGCATACACAAAATTATAATTATTGTTTGGATGCACCAACCCGAATGGCCGTACATAGAGCTTTTGCACTTGCTCCACATGCAAGCAATTGCATTGGATTGGTAGCAGGTAAACTTCACGCTGGCTCTTCCTCTACAAGATAACGGGTGTTTGGTTTCACCCAAATACGCTACGGTATTGTTCGGTTAGTCCCATTTTATATGGATTAGACGAGAAATAAAAAAAATAGTAGAGATTTTAACTTGCTATAGATTTAAACCTACCTAATCCTCTATGATATATTTAGAATATGTCATATCGAATATTTGAATAATAATTATGAATATTAAATATAATCTAATTATAAAACTTTAGTAAAGCATATGTGATATAATATATGTGAGATCGATGTCACTGCAAACGTCACAATCCCAAGTGGTGCGTCCCTACAAGATCTACAACTGAACAGATAAGATCAGCTGAGCACAGATTCACTAGTATTTCGTAGTGCACTCTCTAGTCTCTCCACACACCACAGTCGAGCGAGCACTCCTCTCCATGGCCCACGGCGAGGGACGACGCCAGCATTTCCTGGTGGTGGCCCTCGGCGTCCAAAGCCACGTCAACCCGGGGCGCGCCCTCGCCCACCGCCTCGCACGGCTACGCGCCGACGGCTCCATCACGGCCACGCTCTCCGTGCCGGTAACCACCTACCGGCGCATGTTCCCTCGGTCGGCGGATTCCGCGCCAGCGACGGCGGAGACCAGCGACGGGGTCATCTCGTACGTGGCGCACTCAGACGGCCTCGATCGACGACGGCTCGTCGTCGTCCTGGGCCGCGGACGCCGAGGACAGGGCGCGCAGGCGCCGCGCGAGCGCCGACAGCCTCTCCGCCGTGGCCGCTCGCCTGGCCGGCCGCGGCCGCCCGGTGACGTGCATCGCGTGCACGATGGTGTCGCCTCCGGCGCTCGACGTCGCGCGGGAGCACGCCATCCCTCTCGCCGTCTTCTGGCTCCAGCCGGCCACCGTCCTCGCCCTCTGCTACCACTACTTCCACGGCCACGGCGCGAGCGTGGCCGCCCACGCCGCGGACCCGGCGCACGAGGTGCGCGTGCCCGGGCTGCGCCGCCCCCTCCGCATGCGCTGCCTCCCGTCGTTCCTCACCGACACGTCGGGCAGCGACAGGGCCACGGCCCTCACCGACGTGTTCCGAGAGCTGTTCGAGTTCTTGGACCGCTGGCGGCCCACGGTGCTGGTCAACACGTTCGACGAGCTGGAGCCGGACGCGCTCGCGGAGGTGAGGCGCCACCTGGACGTGGTCGCCGTTGGCCCCATGGTCGGGCCCGCCACGGACGCCCGCATCCACCTGTTCGACCACGACGACGACGCCGGCAAGAAGAGGTACACGGAGTGGCTTCACGCTCACCCGGACGGCTCGGTGGTGTACGCGTCGTTCGGGAGCGTCACGAAGCTCGCCAAGCGGCAGATGCAGGAGATCGCCGGAGGGTTGCGCCAGTGCGGGCGGCCGTACTTGCTGGTCGTGCGCAGGGACGGGGTCGACGACGACGAAGGCGGCATCCATGGCCTGGAGAACGACACCGAGATGCAGGGGATGGTCGTGGACTGGTGCGACCAGCTGGAGGTGCTGTCGCACCCGGCGGTCGGCTGCTTCGTCTCGCATTGCGGGTGGAACTCGGCGACGGAGGCCATGGCGTCCGGCGTGCCCATCGTCGGTGTGCCCAACATGTTCGACCAGCCGACGAACATGTACTTGGTCGAGGAAGAGTGGGGGGTCGGCGTCAGAGGAGAGCGAGACGCCGATGGCGTGCTGACAGGGGCGGAGCTGGCAAGGTGCATTGAGCTGGTCATGGGTGATGGCGCAGGAGCAGTGGCGATCAGGGAAAGGGCAAAGGCCTTGCAAGAGACAGCGCAGGCGGCGGCCAGTGCAGCAGGCGGGCCCGCCGAGACAAACCTTTGTCACCTCGTCAAGACGATGTCAAAATAATTATCAAAGCTGTCGTAGAAAATTCAGTCTGCAGGTCCATTCATGACAAGGACTTCTTTCAATAATTCTTGATCCGAAGATATGGACCCCCCTTGATCATGTATGAATTCCGTTTCTCCCCCCCCCCCCCCCCCCCCCCCCCCCCCCCCGAAGGGGGCGGCAAGTGTTTTACCGCAGTTTTTTACTAGACCATAGTAGGAAAATTAAGGCAGATTACAACACATGGCAATTAGACAACGACTGAAACTACTATTCCACTTAAAAAACGAAGAAATAAATGAAACCACTATCGAAAAAAACATGTTGGAAACGAATTAACAAGCGAATGACCTCCCTTGACTTCCTCTGGAGTTTCCCCACGCCAAGAATCATGATGTTCAAGAGAGAGAGAGCGATGAATTAGGTTTCTCTAAAATTTCTTGCGATAACTAAATTTAACTTCTAAGTTCAATTCCATCCGAGTGCATAATATATATACAAAAAGTTTTACACCCTAATTCCAACCATATACAATCACGCTGATTCTAAGAATAAGTTCTTACAATAGGTTTCACAAAAGTTCATACACACATCGAGAATTTGTTGATGTATTTCCTCCTTCTGTAGTAGTTTTCAGAACCTAAACCAGTGGGTACCTCCTTCTGTAGAAGTTTTCAGAACCTAAACCAGTGGGTACCTCTGAAAATGACTAACACAATTGATGGTATTGGTTTTTGATTAAAAGCCACCTCATTTCGAGTAAGCCAAATAGACCACATATTATAAAGCTGATATTTCAGTAAGTAGTAATTTTTTTGTATACTAGACCACAATTACTTGTCTAAGACCACAATTACTAGCAGTTTTTTTTAGTATTAACTCTAGTACATTCAAACACCCACTAAACTGGTTGGTTCACAGGTTTTTTTTCGATCCAATTGCATGAGTGGTTTTAAAGTGAACATGATCGTTATAGTCTCTGGTCGGTCTTTTTATCGATCCAACCGTCGATTCAGTGGAGGGTGTGGCTCGTTCAAAAACAGCTCGAACCCTCTCTCTCACTCACTCACTGAAAAACAGCTTCAAATAGACTATACTACTCCGTACCTTCATGGGCATCCGATGCCATCCCATCTGCCCGTCGTCGTCCAGCCGTCTAGGCTCAGAGCTAATAAGGCTATCTGCAACCGTTACCCCTAAATTTTTCCCTCTATTTTTTCATCTCCCGCAGCGGTTCCCCCTAAATACTCCCCCTATACCCCACTACCACTATAAAATATCATTTTCTATACCAACTATTAATTTTTTATCTACTAACAATTACTTGTGGACTCACAGCACAGTGTTTAGGGTGATGAACAGTGACACGCTATATCTGGGGGGAGAGATAAGAGGACCGACACGTAGGGGGCGCTGTAGGGGCACCGCTGCGGCCATAGGGTGCCCCCTACGCGCCGGGAGGGGGATCGCTAGGGTGTACCGCTGCGCACAGCCTAATAAAGCACTCTTTCCGCTCCTTTGATCCCACCACTCTGCAGAACCATGGCCGGCGAGGAACACCAGCAGCACAGCAGCCACTACGGCCACCACTTCCTGGTGGTGGCCTACGGCATGCAGGGCCACGTCAACCCAGCGCGCGCTCTGGCTCACCGCCTCGCCAAGCTCAGCGACGTCGTAGGCGGCTGCCCCATCCTCGCCACGCTCTCCGTGCACGTCGCCGCCCACCGCCGCATGTTCCCGGCACAGCTGGACCCGGACGCCGCCGGCGAGGAGGATGAGGAGGAGGCCAGCGACGGCGTCATCTCCTACGTGCCCCACTCGGACAGCTTCGACGACGGCTCCTTGCCCAGAACCCCCGAGGACTGGGCCCGCAGACGCCGCGCGAGCCGCGAGAGCCTCTCCGCCATGCTCGCCCGCTTCGCCGGCGGCGGGCGGCCCGTCACCTGCGTGGTGTGCACGCTGCTGGTGCCCGCGGCGGTGGACGCCGCGACGCGCCACGGCGTCCCCTTCGCCGTGTACTGGATCCAGCCGGCCACCGTCCTCGCCGCCGCGTACCACTACTTCCACGGCTACGGCGAGACCGTCGCCGCCGCCGACCCGGCGCACGAGGTGAGCCTGCCTGGGCTACGCCGCCCTCTCCGGGTCCGGGACTTCCCGTCCTACCTGGTGGACACGACGGGCAGCCCGCTGGCCAGGTCCGTCGTCGGGATGTTCCGAGAGCTGTTCGAGAGCGTGGACCGGTGGCGGCCTAAAGTCCTCGTGAACACGTTCGACGAGCTGGAGGCGGGCGTGCTCTCGGAGATGAAGCGACACCTCGACGTGTTCGCCGTCGGTCCCATGGTCGCCGGCGCCGGTGGTGGCTCGGGCTCCTCTGGCGCGTCAAACGACGAAGGACGGATCCATCTGTACAGGCACGACGACGCCGACAGGAAGAGGTACATGGAGTGGCTCGGAGCGCAGCCGGAGAGCTCGGTGGTGTACGTGTCGTTCGGGAGCATAGCGACGCACACCTTGCAGCAGATGGAGGAGGTTGTCCAAGGGCTGCTGCAGGCTGGACGGCCGTACTTGCTGGCCGCGCGCAGCTGGCACGGGCTCGAGGACGACGGTGCGCGCCGCGTCCTGGACAACGCCGCCCAGAGCAGCGGCGGCCGTGGGACGGTCGTGGACTGGTGCGACCAGCCGGAGGTCCTGGCGCACCCGGCCGTCGGGTGCTTCGTCTCGCACTGCGGCTGGAACTCGACGTTGGAGGCCGTGGCGGCCGGCGTGCCGCTCGTCGGCGTGCCCAGCCTGTTTGACCAGCCAACGAACACGTACTTGGTGGTGGAGGAGTGGGGGGTCGGCGTCAGAGGGGAGCGTGACGGTGAGGGCGTGTTAGCTGCGACGGAGCTGGCGAGATGCGTTGAGCTGGTCATGGGTCAAGGTACAAAAGCAACGGCGATAAGGGAGAGAGTAAAGGCTTTGAGAGAGATGGCGCAGCAGGCGGCACGAGCAGGTGGGCCGGCGGAGAGAAACCTTGAGGACTTTGTTAACTCTGTCGGTGATAGCTTCCGTCCTGTCGGAATTTCAGTTGCGGAAAAAACTGATGAATCTCGTACATGTTCATCAGAATGACTTCCGTACAGATATTATTTTTATCTACATTCTACAAGGAGTACCTGATATACCATGTAATGGATGGAATAAGGTTCCAGCTTCTACGTACTCCAAATTCCAAAAGGGAGTGGACTGCGGTTCACTACTTCACGAGCACATAGGATCAATCTCCAACAAACTAGTCTCCACTGTGAGAGTGGTGTTTGATTTGAGCAATGACTAAAATGAGATAGTACATCATAAGTCATTTCCTCAAATTTGGTGGAATGACCTCGTTCGCCATAGTAGTACTAACTAACTAATTAAATATGAGAAATGAGATGGTGATGGATCAACACATTTAATTCAACAAACAAACCAAAAAAAGTTAGAAGTGAGAATATTATGGACTAGCTCATTTCTCAAACCAAACACCTTATAGATGACCAAAAAGCACGCGGGCCATTAGCCTGACACAGAGCCTGTTACTGGCACGGCTTAGCACGGATCGTAGCGGGCCTGGGCTCACGTGCTCGATAGTGACTTGAACCTATTGGGCTAGCCCAGGCATGGCCCGGTGAAAACGGGCTTGGAAACCGGTCTGGTCCAAAAATGGCACCAGCCCACCACCGCCCCACGGCCCAGCACACATATGAAATCGTGTCGTGTAAACCCTAGCCCCCCCCCCCCCCCCCCCGCAACACAGGCACTCCGCGGTATAACACACACATTCACACAATCACGCGACACTTCTCCAGCTCTCCTCTCGCTCGGCGTCTCACGAACTCCTCCAGTTCTCTTGTCCTCCTCCCTCTCGGTACACCCAACTCGGAAGCGACGACACCGAGTCGCCAACGTACTTGTGCTCGTGCTCCGGCTCCTGTTGTCCTCCCCCCTCTCTACCTTGACCTCAAAGGCGACGGCGCCAGTGAACTGGTGCTCCGGATCTGACCAGCGCATGTAATCTGTCGTAACCCTAACTGACTCCAGATGATCGGATCTGCTCTGATATGCTTGTTGTTGTGATGAGATGTAACTGATGAAGTGTGATTCTTGGAATCATGGATATTTACTTGTCTATGTTGTCTCGATTTTCTCTGTTTATTCCCTTGCAAGTCTGGGTCGTGAGTTGTCTTGATCCGTGAGGAACCAGTGCGCGTCGGCGCCATCTCCACGACGACTCGGCGACGAAACCGGTGCTCCGGATCTATTGCTTACGCCATTGACGAGCTGTGTCAGGCATAGAGGTAAGATGTCTCGATCTTGCTCTAGCCTGATATGCTCCTGATATGCTCTTCTTTGGGCTGTTAAGCTCCTGATATGTTTGACGTTGTGATGAGATGAACAGATGAAGTGTGATTCTTGGAATCTTGGATATTTATTTATCTAAGTTGTCTCAATTTTCTTAGAATCCTGGAGTTTAGGGTATTCTTGCTGTTACAGATGAGATGAACCGATGAGTTTAAGATTTAGGGTTTAGGTATTACTAGATGAACTGATGAGATGCTTGTTATTACTTGCTGTTGTGATGAGATGAACAGAAGTAACATGCTTGTTGTTACTTTGTAGAGATGAGGTGAGATGCTTGCTATTAGTTGATGCCATTACTTTGTCCAAAGAGTTTGTAACGCGTTTGGACCTTTGATGACACCAAAACAGATTTGGAGACTGTCAGAGAGGAAATTCTCCGGTCTGGTGGCGGAGTGCACCCGCCCTGATCCTAAGATTAGGACTGAGGAGGGGGCGTAGTCGCCTAGAGGTTTACCTGCCCGAAAGGATGAACACAAGAACCCAAGGATTTTGAGTGATTCGGACTGCTTGGAGCGTAATACCTTATAACCACTGTGAATTGTAAGCCAAACGGGCCGGGCCTGGTGAAGCCCGGCCCGCTTTGGGCCCGACCCGCCAGGCACGGTTAGAAAACTGGACCGGGCCATCTAAGCCCACAAGCTCGTTTTTCTGTCCGAGCCCGGCCTGCAGCGGGCCTAAACGGGCTGGGCCGACCCGTTTAGCACTAAAAAGCAGGCCGAAAAACGAGCTAAGTGGGCCGATAAGCACGTTTTAGTGCAAAAAATGGGCTTAGAGGTAAAATGGGTCGTGCCGGGCTAGCCCACCGTGCCTAGTTTCCTATCAGAGCCCGGCCCGCTTATTCGTGCTGGGCTGGACCGGGTCCGCATAGAACCGGGCCGTGTCGGGCTCGGATCGGGCCCAAACAGCGGGCTCGGGCTCGTGGACCTCGTACTTATTAGTCATCTATAATTGTATTGCTCGAGAGCTTCAATGTCATTTACAGTTGTGCATCCCATATTTTACACTATGTAGCCTAATGTCGCCAGGTTTTACAGGTCTTCTGCAGAGAAGCACCAGACCACTCGTTCGGCTAGCTCATCCACCACTCCTTTCAGCCGCTTCGCGACTCCTATGGACACGACGACGAGGACAACGATGTACACAGAAACCCCTATCACTAGTGCCAGGATGTAAGCGGAGGTCCTCACTCTCCTGCAGCTCCCGGCGGCGTACGCGCCCATGAGGCCGAACAGGGTCAGGATCATGGCGGCGTGCAGGGCCAAGATGGCCTGCTTTGCTCTGCACACTCGCTTCATCAGGAGCAGGACCATGATCACGAGGGACGCCATGAAGGAAGTCGCGTTGCAGTAGAAGAAAGCCCTGTAACGGCTCGGGTGGCTGCTCCGGAGGACCGGGTCGCCGGCTACGTGGCCGGAATGGCCGTCGTCCCAGAGGCCACCGGGCGGGTTCATGGCGGCTTGGTAGGTGACGGCTGCTGCGAGCGCTGCGAGGAGCAGCAGGTATTTGGGCTTCTTTTCGTACCAGGGATCTCGCGGCTCGCCATTGCTGGCAGCTGCAGCTACATGCGGCAGTACGAAGCCAGCGTCTCCCTCCGTCACGTCGAAGACGGACAGGAGTCTCTGCAGGAGACGCTGGACCGACTCCGACACGACCAGAACGACCTGGAGCGTGATGCAGAGTAGAACCGCGACGACCAGGACGAGGACGTAGATGGACGTGGACACCTTCCTGGAGCTCCCGGCGGCGAACGCGCCCATGAGGCCGGCCAGGTCGAGGACCACGCACACGCCGAGCGCGTGCGACTGTATTCCTCTCGCCGAGAGCTTCCTGTTCACCAGCAGCATGATGATGGCCAGCGACGAGACGAAGGCCGTCGCGTTGCAGTAGAAGAAAGCCATGTAGCGGCGGCGGTAGTTGTCGTTGAGCACAGGGTTGCCGACGACGTGGCCTGTGCTGTTCTCTTGCCAGAAGCCGCCCGGTGGGTTCAAGCCTGCCTGGTAGGTGAGGCTGGCTGCGAGGATGGCAAGCAGGAGCAGGAGCTTGCGCCTCTTCTCCAGTTTCCACCTCATGTCCTCGTCGTCTTCCTCCGGCGGCAGCTCGAACAGCTTCTTGAGGCATCTGGGTACAGCTTCCTCCAGCCTGTCCCTCACGGTTCTCCTCCACGTCCCGATGTTTGGGAAGACTTGGAGCATGAAGACCATGACATGGACGCCGACGTAGAGGAAGACTGGAATGACGAGCACCGAGACGTAGACGGATTTGGACACTTGCCTGCAGCTTCCGGCGGCGTAGGCGCCGATGAGCCCGAGGAGGTCCATGATCATGGCGACCTGCAGCGCGCAGTACTTGATCCCTTGGGTGCTGAACACGTTGCTTAGCAGCAGGATGAGTATGACCAAGGACGCGACGAACGCCGTGGCGTTGCAGTAGAAGAAGGCGAGGTATCTCCCGGGGTAGGTGTTGTGAAGCACTGGGTCGCCGGGCAGGTAGTGGTGCACACCGTCGGCGGCCCTTGCTTGCCAGAAGCCGCCCGGCGGGTTGAGCCCGGCTTGGTACGTGACGCTCGCCGCAAGGATCCCGAGCAGAAGCAGGTACATGCGAGACTTGCGGAGAAGCTGGTCGGCCTCGGCGGTTTCCTGCACTGCACGAAGCCGGGCCCGGGGGTCCTGTGATGATGACGACTCCAGTTTCAGGTACCTTTGCAGCGTGCCTTGGACGTTGTGCACCCAGGTCTCCACAGGCTTGCAGAAGAACACCAGAACCTGGAGGCCGATGTATGACAGAACGGCGACAACCAGCGCGACGACGTAGACGGACGTCTTCAAGCTTCTGCTGCTCCCCACGGCGAAGGCGCCGACGAGCCCGACGAGGGCCGCGCCGGTACACACCCAGAGAGCGCAGGAGCGGAGCCCGTGGCGGGTCACGGTCCGGCTCATGAGCAGCATGATGACCACCAGAGACGCCACGAACGCCGTGGTGTTGAAGTAGAAGAACCCCATGAAGCGGCCCGGGAGCACTGGGTCCCCGGCGACGGCGAGGTGGTCGCCGTCGTCCTGGCTGTTGGACAGGAACCCGCCCGGCGTGCTCAGCCCGGCCTGGTACGTCACCGTCGCGACGAGGGTCGCGAAGATGAGCAGGTACTTGCGCGAGCGCTCCACGGCCCCAGGCTCTTCATCCGGCGGCGCCTGCGCCGGCGCCGCCGCGTCGTCCGCCGCGACGGCGCCGCGCCTCCTCAGGGCGCACAGCGCGAAGAGCAGGACGTGGGCGCAGACGTACAAGGCGACCATGGCCACGAGGGCGACGACGTACGCGGACATGGCCAGCTCCCTGCAGCTGCCCGCGGCGTAGGCGGCCATGAGGCCGAGCTGGTTGAGGATCATGACGGCCTGCAGCGCTCGGAGCCACCCGCGGTGGCGGCTGAGGGACTGCATGAGGAGGAGGTTGATCGTGACGACGGAGGCCACGAAGGCGGTGGCGTTGGAGTAGAAGAAGACCCCGTAGCGGCGGGCGTAGGTGACCTGGAGCACCGGGTCGCCGGCGAGGCGTGGGTTGGCGCTGCTGGTGCTGTCGTTGTTGTCAGGCCAGACCCCGCCCGGCGGGCTCAGCCCCGCCGAGTAGGTGACGCTGGCCGCGAGCGTGGCCTGCAGCAGCACGTACTTGCGCAGCTCCCAGAGGAAGTAGGCGTCCCTCGCCGTGGTGACCATTCCGGCGGGGGGAGGAGGAGGAGCGGCTGGCAGGTCATCGAGAACGAGCTCCGGGTACTGTGGCATGTTTTCTTGGAAATTAAAGTTAAGCTCCGACGACGAGCACGTCAGTGGAAAGCTGCGGTGATTTAAGCATGAGCCGCGCCGCGTGGAGGGCCGGCAACCGCGTCGGGATCGCGTCGTGGCGTCGTGGTACATTCCCAGAAACTAGTAGCTGAGGACCGCGACGGTGGGGTCTGTCACTTTGCCTTGTCCTGGCGATTCACTGTCCATCTGATCCCACGTCAACTTATCTTGGACGATGATTTTATTTGAGATTATATTTGGTTAGTTATATATAAAACTCAAAATTATTGTATCTGGCTGGCCCGGTGTCACTCATGCACTTTCGTGGACACCCGGATCCCGATCCCAGTGCAAGTTTATGCAAAATCGATTGGAAACTTTTCTTGTCAAAAAATGAATGTTAAATGCTACGACGTCCCAAGTGCTGACGTCGACGCCGGAGCTGGCCTGGGCGCCCGTGGTCAGCATCGACGACGGCCATCCGCGTCTGGAGCTTTTCTTGGCAACTCCGAACACTTTCGGTGGCAGTGTGGCACAATGGTCGGGGACGCCCCGTGTGGAAAAGTGCCGACTGCCGTTTGTGGGCCTGTACTGTCCTTCCTGGAGAAAAGGACGCAGGAGTGCCGGACCGTGATTTATGTCTTGCCAAGGGCCGGATTGATGGAGAGTGAAATAGAGGGATTATAGAGGCCCCTCAATATTTAAAATTAAATAGCGAGACGATCACTCTCCCATAGATCTCTTCTATTTCTCCGTCTACTAAACTAGCTCCAAGTTTGTTGCTCTTCCTCTTCCTGGGTGTCGCTATTTGCTGAAGCTACTTGTAAACCCTAAAAGTCTAGTTAGAAGTTTGGGGGCGTTTGACAGAGGTCTCACATCACTTGCTTGCGAGCCAAACGATAAAAATCTGAACTATTTCATAGTGTGAGTAGATTGAATCTAGTCTCTACATTGTACTAGAAAGTGGCTTAGAATCACTCTATTAAAGAATCAGCTCTTGTAGCTAGAGAATCATGGAGCGGAGCTCTACCAAACGAGCTCTTTAAGTAGCTTTTTTTTTCTTTTCTCTTAAGAGGGAGAAGAGTTTGTTTGAGTTTTATTCTGCCTTTGACCTGTTCTGCCTCTGACTCGTTCTGCCCCAACGTACAGTCCCCCGCGCCAAAAAATCGTTTTGTTGTGGCCTCTGACTCATTCTGAGTCTAACGTCTGAGCAACAAACAACACACACCAACACATCTGTCGGGGACCATAATTAGGGGTACCCTCAAGGCTCCTAATTCTCAGCTGGTAACCCCCATCAGCACAAAGCTGCAAAGGCCTGATGGGTGCGATTATGTCAGGGATCGGTCCATTCGAGGGACTCGATCACGCCTCGCCCGAGCCTAGCCTCGGACAAGGGCAGCCGACCCCGGAGAATCTCCGTCTTGCCCGAGGCCCCCCTCCAGCGGCGAACATAATTCCGGCTCGCCCGAGGCCCTGTCTTCGCCAAGAAGCAACTCTGACCAAATCGCCGCACCGACCGACCAAATCGCAGGAGCATTTAATGCAAAGGTGGCCTGACACCTTTATATTGACGCGCGCCCTTCAGTCGACAGAGCCGAAGTGACCGCAGTCACTTCGCCGCTCCACTGACCGGCCTGACAGAAAGACAACGCCGCCTGCGCCGCTCCGACTGTGGTGCCACTGGACAGAGTGAGGCTGACAGGCAGTCAGGCCCGGCCGCAGGCACCATAGGAAGCTCCGCTTCGCCCGACCCAGGGCTCGGACTCGGGCTAAGCCCCTGAAGACGGCGAACTCCGCTCCGCCCGACCCAGGGCTCGTACTCGGGCTAAGCCCCGGAAGACGGCGAACTTCGCTCCGCCCGACCCCAGGGCTCGGACTCAGCCCTGGCCTCAGCCGACGGTCTCTGCCTCGCCTGACCCAGGGGCTCGGACTCGACCACGGCCACGGAAGACAGACTCGACCTCGACCTCGGAGGAGCCTCCACATCGCCCAACCTAGGGCGCGAGCCGGCCACGTCAACGGGAGGCGCCATCATTACCCTACCCCAAGCTGACTCAGGCTACGGGGAACAAGACCGGCGTCCCATCTGGCTCGCTCCGCCAGATAGGCAATGATGGCGCCCCGCACGCTCCCTGACGACGACGGCTCTCGGCCCCCTTACGGAAGCAAGAGGACGTCAGCAAGGACTCGACAGCCCCGACAGCTGTCCTTCCACCAGGCTCCAGCGCTCCTCCGACGGCCACGACATCACACCAACTGGGTGCCAAAACCTCTCCGGCTGCCACGACGGCGTGTACTTAGGGCACTAGCTCTCCTCCGCTAGACACGTAGCACTCTGCTACACCTCCCATTGTACACCTGGATCCTCCCCTTACGCCTATAAAAGGAAGGACCAGGGCCCTCTTACAGAGGGTTGGCCGCGCGGGGACGAGGACGAGACAGGCGCTCGCGTGAGGCCGCTCGCTCCCTCTCCCGCGTGGACGCTTGTAACCCCCTACTGCAAGCGCACCCGACCTGGGCGCGGGACGAACACGAAGGCCGCGGGATTTCCACCTCTCTCACGCCCATCTCCGGCCGCCTCACTTCCCCCCTTCGCGCTCGGCCTCGCGCCGACCCATCTGGGCTGGGGCACGCGGCGACATTCACTCGTCGGCCCAGGGACCCCCCGGTCTCGAAACGCCGACAGTTGGCGCGCCAGGTAGGGGCCTGCTGCGTGTTGACGAACAGCTTCTCGTCAAGCTCCAGATGGGCAGTCTCCAGCAACCTCTCTGGCCCGGGACGGTGCTCCGTTTTGGGAGTCTTGAGTTCATGTCCCTCGACGGCAGCTACGACATGATACTCCTTCCACCGCCGTGCGACAGCGACAATGGAGGCCGACAACCCACCCACCGGCGGCGGAATCGACGACGTCTTCCCCGCGTGGTGGAAGAACAACCTTCGAGCTCACCCCGTCCTCTCCCCCACCGATGGAGGAGGGGGCGGGGCAACCAAGGCCAAGCAGGAGGCAGCGCCTCGTCGGCTGTCGAGCGAGTCGACGGCGCCAGCACCCCAACGGGGGGCGAGTCGGGCATCGACCTCGCGTTCGAGACGAAGACGAGCGTCGTCTCCCCGCAACACGCCAATCTCGAGCAAACGGACGACGCCAGCACGCTCGCGAAAGGCTTGATGGACGTCACCCTCGTACCTGAGACGACGGTGCAGTCAGTCCCCGACGTGACTTCATCACCGCCCGTCGACCAAGAGGTACCGACCGATTCCCATCTCATGCCTTTCGGATTCAGCCTCGACCCGCCTAGCGGCTTCGCTTTGGCGGACGCTCTCGTAGAGGCGAGTCCGAACCCTCTGGGGTTTCGTATGCGGTCACCTTGGGACCGGCTGACGGACGTCTCGATCTACGGGCCCTCTGGGTCCGAGGAAGACGACGAGCCCGACTTCTGTTGGGTTTTCTCTGGACTTGGCGACCCCAGTGCCATGTGGGACTTCATGACCGCATGCGACTACTGCCTTTCCGACTGTTCCGACGGTAGCCGCAGCCTCGGCGACGAGGACTACGGCCCAAGCCGCGAATGTTTCCACGTCGATCTAGGGGGTCCCTCCGAAGGCAACCATCTCGGCATGCTGGGGGACGGTGATCTCCCTAGGCCGGTGCCTCGCGTTGACATCCCACGGGAGCTAGCTGTGGTCCCCGTTCAGGCGGGGGGCCATGACCCACAGCTCGAGCAAATCCGCGGGGTGCAGGTCGGGCTCGACGAGGGAGCAGGAGTGCTTGAGCCAATCCGCCGGGACGTCGGGCAGGCATGGGCGGGCCAACCTCTGGCCGGAGAAATGCGTCATCTACCCCAGGGCTTCCAGCACCGCATCGCCGACGATGTCAGGGTCAGGCCGCCACCCGCATCCAGTGGGGTCGGCCAGAACCTGGCTGCAGCAGCAATGCTCCTCCGCGCGATGCCGGAGCCATCAACCACCGATGGACGACGAATCCAAGGAGAGCTCAAGAATCTCCTGGAGGACGCCGCGGTCCGACGGGCCGAGAGCTCCGCCTCCCGAACACAGGGGTACCCCTCGGAACATCACGCCGCGACTTCCCGATTCATGCGGGAAGCCTCGGTCTACACCGGGCGCACGCGCAACACAGCGCCTGCGGCCCCGGGTCGCCTCGGCAACGAGCACCATCACCGCGACCGTCGGGCCCACCTCGACGAGAGGGTGCGCCGAGGCTACCACCCCAGGCGTGGGGGACGCTACGACAGTGGGGAGGATCGGAGTCCCTCGCCCGAACCACCCGGTCCACAGGCTTTCAGCCGGGCCGTACGACGGGCGCCGTTCCCGACCCGGTTCCGACCCCCGACTACCATCACAAAGTACTCAGGGGAGACGAGACCGGAGCTGTGGCTCGCGGACTACCGGCTGGCCTGCCAACTGGGTGGAACGGACGATGACAACCTCATCATCCGCAACCTCCCCCTGTTCCTCTCCGACACCGCTCGCGCCTGGTTGGAGCACCTGCCTCCGGGGCAGATCTCCAACTGGGACGACCTGGTCCAAGCCTTCACCGGCAATTTCCAGGGCACGTATGTGCGCCCTGGGAATTCCTAGGACCTCCGAAGCTGCCGACAGCAGCCAGGAGAGTCTCTCCGGGACTACATCCGGCGATTCTCGAAGCAACGCACCGAGCTGCCCAACATCACCGACTCGGATGTCATCGGCGCGTTCCTCGCCGGCACCACCTGCCGCGACCTGGTGAGCAAGCTGGGTCGCAAGACCCCCACCAGGGCGAGCGAGCTGATGGACATCGCCACCAAGTTCGCCTCTGGACAAGAAGCGGTCGAGGCTATCTTCCGGAAGGACAAGCAGCCCTAGGGCCGCCCACCGGAAGATGCCCCCGAGGCGTCAACTCAGCGCGGCGCCAAGAAGAAGGGCAAGAAGAAGTCGCAAGCGAAACGCGACGCCGCCGACGCGGACCTTGTCGCCGCCGCCGAGTACAAGAACCCTCGGAAACCCCCCGGAGGTGCCAACCTCTTCGACAAGATGCTCAAGAAGCCGTGCCCCTATCACCAGGGGCCCGTCAAGCACACCCTTGAGGAGTGTGTCATGCTTCGGCGCCACTTCCATAGGGTCGGGCCACCCGAGGAGGGTGGCAGGGCCCGCGACGAAGACAAGAAGGAAGATCATCAGGCAGGAGAGTTCCCTGAGGTCCGTGACTGCTTCATGATCTACGGTGGGCAAGCGGCGAACGCCTCGGCTCGGCACCGCAAGCAAGAGCGCCGGGAGGTCTGTTCGGTGAAGGTGGCGGCGCCAGTCTACCTAGACTGGTCCGACAAGCCCATCACCTTCGACCAAGCCAACCACCCCGACCATGTGCCGAGCCCGAGGAAATACCCGCTCGTCGTCGACCCCGTCATCGGCGACGTCAGGCTCACCAAGGTCCTCATGGACGGAGGCAGCAGCCTCAACATCATCTACGCCGAGACCCTCAGGCTCCCGCGTGTCGATCTGTCCTCGGTCCGGGGCAGGCGCTGCGCCTTTCCACGGGATCATCCCCGGGAAGCGCGTCCAGCCCCTCGGACAACTCGACCTTCCCGTCTACTTCGGAACACCCTCCAACTTTGAAGGGAGACCCTGACGTTCGAGGTGGTCGGGTTCCGAGGAACCTACCACGCGGTACTGGGAAGGCCATGCTACGCAAAGTTCATGGCCGTCCCCAACTACACCTACCTCAAGCTCAAGATGCCGGGCCCCAACGGGGTCATCACCGTCGGCCCCACGTACAAACACGCGTTCGAATGCGACGTGGAGTGCGTGGAGTACGCCGAGGCCCTCGCCGAGTCCGAGGCCCTCATCGCCGACCTGGAGAGCCTCTCTAAGGAGGTGCCAGACGTGAAGCGTCATGCCGGCAACTTCGAGCCAGCGGAGACGGTTAAGTCTGTCCCCCTCGACCCCAGCAGCGACGCCTCCAAGCAGATCCGGATCGGCTCCGAGCTCGATCCCAAATAGGAAGCAGTGCTCGTCGACTTTCTCCACGCAAACGCCGACGTTTTCGCGTGGAGTCCCTCGGACATGCCCGGCATACCGAGGGATGTCGCCGAGCACTCGCTGGATATCCGAGCCGGAGCCCGACCCGTCAAGCAGCCTCTGCGCCGATTCGACGAAGAAAAGCGCAGAGCCATAGACGAGGAGATCCACAAGCTAATGGCGGCAGGGTTCATCAAAGAGGTATTCCATCCCGAATGGCTAGCCAACCCTGTGCTTGTGAGAAAGAAAGGAGGGAAATGGCGGATGTGTGTAGACTACACTGGTCTAAACAGAGCATGTCCGAAGGTTCCCTACCCTCTGCCTCGCATCGATCAAATCGTGGATTCCACTGCTGGATGCGAAACCCTGTCTTTCCTCGATGCCTACTCTGGGTATCACCAAATCAAGATGAAAGAGTCCGACCAGCTCGCGACTTCTTTCATCACACCCTTCGGCATGTACTGCTATGTCACCATGTCGTTCGGCTTGAGGAATGCGGGTGCGACGTACCAGCGGTGCATGAACCATGTGTTCAGCGAACACATTGGCCGGACGGTCGAGGCCTACGTTGATGACATCATAGTCAAGACGAGGAAAGCCTCCGACCTCCTTTCCGACCTTGAAGTGACATTCCGATGTCTCAAGGCGAAAGGCGTGAAGCTCAATCCCGAAAAGTGTGTCTTCGGGGTACCCCGAGGCATGCTCTTGGGGTTCATCGTCTCTGAGTGGGGCATCGAAGCCAACCCGGAGAAGATCGCAGCCATCAGCAGCATGGGACCCATCAAGGACTTGAAGGGCGTACAGAGGGTCATGGGATGTCTCGCGGCTCTGAGCCGCTTCATCTCACGCCTCGGCGAAAGAGGTCTGCCTCTGTACCGCCTCTTAAGGAAGGCCGAGTGCTTCACTTGGACCCCTGAGGCCGAGGAAGCCCTCGGGAACCTGAAGGCGCTCCTCACGAATGCGCCTATCTTGGTGCCCCAGCTGCCGGAGAAGCCCTCTTGATCTACGTCGCCGCGACCACTCAGGTGGTTAGCGCCGCGATTGTGGTCGAGAGGCAAGAAGAGGGGCATGCATTGCCCGTTCAGAGGCCAGTCTACTTCATCAGCGAGGTACTGTCCGAAACCAAGATCCGCTACCCACAAGTTCAGAAGCTGCTGTACGCGGTGATCCTGACGCGGCGGAAGCTGCGACACTACTTCGAGTCTCATCCGGTAACTGTGATGTCATCCTTCCCCCTGGGGGAGATCATCCAGTGCCGAGAGGCCTCGGGTAGGATTGCAAAGTGGGCGGTGGAAATCATGGGCGAAACAATCTCGTTCGCCCCTCGGAAGGCCATCAAGTCCCATGCCTTGGCGGACTTCGTGGCTGAATGGGTCGACACCCAGCTCCCAACAACTCCGATCCAGCCGGAGCTCTGGACCATGTTCTTCG
The DNA here is from genome assembly GCF_902167145.1 of Zea mays. Lineage (NCBI taxonomy): Eukaryota > Viridiplantae > Streptophyta > Magnoliopsida > Poales > Poaceae > Zea > Zea mays. The sequence goes on along the minus strand of NC_050099.1, from coordinate 192,826,019 downwards.
ACGGGTCGCTGATGAAGACAGGAGCCGGCGCAGGCCTACTCTTCATCTCGCCCCTCGGGAAGCACCTACGCTATGTGCTACGCCTCCATTTCCCGGCGTCCAACAATGTGGCCGAGTATGAGGCTCTGGTCAACGGGTTGCGGATCGCCATCGAGCTAGGGGTCCGACGCCTCGACGCTCGCGGTGACTCGCAACTCGTCATCGACCAAGTCATGAAGAACTCCCACTGCCGCGACCCGAAGATGGAGGCCTATTGCGATGAGGTTCGGCGTCTGGAAGACAAGTTCTACGGGCTCGAGCTCAACCACATCGCCCGGCGCTACAACGAGACTGCGGACGAGCTGGTTAAAATAGCCTCGGGGCGAACAACGGTTCCCCCGGACGTCTTCTCCCGAGACCTGCATCAACCCTCCGTCAAGATCGACGACACGCCCGAGCCCGAGGTACCCTCGGCTCAGTCCGAGGTACCCTCGCCTCGGCCCGAGGCACCCTCTGCTCGGCCCGAGGTACCATCGGTTCAGCCCGAGGTACCCTCGGCCCCCGAGGGTGAGGCACTGCACGTCGAGGAGGAGCGAAGCGGGGTCACGCCTAATCAAAACTGGTAGACCCCGTACCTGCAATATCTCCACCGAGGAGAGCTACCTCTCGAACGAGCCGAAGCTCAGCGGTTGGCGCGGCGCGCCAAGTCGTTCGTCTTGCTGGGAGATGGGAAGGAGCTCTACCACCGCAGCCCCTCAGGCATCCTCCAGCGATGCATCTCCATCGCCGAAGGTCAGGAACTCCTACGAGAGATACACTCGGGGGCTTGCGGCCATCACGCAGCGCCTCGAGCCCTTGTCGGAAACGCTTTCCGGCAGGGTTTCTACTGGCCGACGGCGGTGGCCGACGCCACTAGAATTGTCCGCACCTACGAAGGGTGTCAGTTCTACGCAAGACAGACCCACCTGCTCGCTCAGGCTCTGCAGACCATACCCATCACTTGGCCTTTTGCCGTGTGGGGTCTAGACCTCGTCGGCCCCTTGCAGAAGGCACCCGAGGGCTACACGCACCTCTTGGTCGCCATCGACAAATTCTCCAAGTGGATCGAGGTCCGACCCCTAAACAGCATCAGGTCCGAGCAGGCGGTGGCGTTCTTCACCAACATCATCCATCGTTTCGGGGTCCTGAACTCCATCATCACCGACAACGGCACCCAGTTCACCGGCAGAAAGTTCCTGGACTTCTGTGAGGATCACCACATCCGGGTGGACTGGGCCGCCGTGGCTCATCCCATGACGAATGGGCAAGTAGAGCGTGCCAACGGCATGATTCTACAAGGACTCAAGCCTTGGATTTACAACGACCTCAACAAGTTCGGCAAGCGATGGATGAAGGAACTCCCCTCGGTGGTCTAGAGCCTGAGGACAACACCGAGCCGAGCCACGGGCTTCACGTCGTTCTTTCTGGTCTATGGGGCCGAGGCCATCTTGCCCACAGACCTGTGAAAGTCGCCTAGAGGGGGGGGGGGTGAATAGGGCGAAACTGAAATTTACAAATATAAACACAACTACAAGCCGGGGTTAGCGTTAGTAGTAAAGAAACGAGTCCGCGAGAGAGGGCGCAAAACAAATCCCAAGCAAATAAGCAAGTAAGACACGGAGATTTGTTTTACCGAGGTTCGGTTCTTGCAAACCTACTCCCCGTTGAGGAGGCCACAAAGGCCGGGTCTCTTTCAACCCTTCCCTCTCTCAAACGATCCACGGATCGAGTGAGCTTTCTTTTCTCAACCACTTGGAACACAAAGTTCCCACAAGGACCACCACAAGATTGGTGTCTCTTGCCTCAATTACAAGTGTGTTTGATTGCAAAGAATGGATCAAGAAAGAAGAAAGCAATCCAAGCGCAAGAGCTCGAAAGAACACAAGCAAATCTCTCTCTCTAGTCACTAAGGCGTTGTGTGGAAAGTGGAGAGGATTTGATCTCTATGCTGTGTCTAGAATTGAATGCTAGAGCTCTTGTAGTAGTTGGGAAGTGGAAAACTTGGATGCAATGAATGGTGGGGTGGTTGGGGTACTTATAGCCCCAACCACCAAACATGACCGTTGGCTGGGCTGTCTGTTCGATGGCGCACCGGACAGTCCGGTGCACACCGGACAGTCCGGTGCCCCCTGCCACGTCATCACTGCCGTTGGATTCGACCGTTGAAGCTTCTGACTTGTGGGCCCGCCTGGGTGTCCGGTGCACACCGGACATCTACTGTTCCTTGTCCGGTGTGCCGGAATGGGCGCGCCTGACATCTGCGCGCGCAGAGCGCGCATTAAATGCGCGGCAGAGAGCCGTTGGCGCGGAGACGACCGTTGCTCCGGAGTCGCACCGGACAGTCCGGTGTACACCGGACAGTCCGGTGAATTATAGCGGACGAGCCGTTGGCTTTTCCCGAAGCTGGCGAGTTCCTGAGGCCGACCACCCTTGGCGCACCGGACACTGTCCGGTGTACACCGGACAGTCCGGTGAATTATAGCCGAGTCGCCTCTGGTAATTCCCGAAGGTAGTGAGTTCGAGTCTGAGTCCCCCTCGTGCACCGGACATGTCCGGTGGCACACCGGACAGTCCGGTGCGCCAGACCAGGGGTGCCTTCGGTTGCCCCTTTGCTCCTTTGTTGAATCCAGAACTTGGTCTTTCAATTGGCTGAGTGTGAACCTTTTACACCTGTATTGTCTATACACTTGGGCAAATAAGTTAGTCCAAAGATTTGTGTTGGGCAATTCAACCATCAAAATTATATAGGAACTAGGTGTAAGCCTAATTCCCTTTCAATCTCCCCCTTTTTGGTGATTGATGCCAACACAAACCAAAGCAAATATAGAAGTGCATAATTGAACTAGTTTGCATAATGTATGTGTAAAGGTTGCTTGGAATTGAGCCAATATGACTACTTACTAGATATGCATGGAATGTTTCTTTCTTATACAACATTTTGGACCATGTTTGCACCACGAGTTTTGTTTTTGCAAATTCTTTTGTAAATCCTTTTTAAAGTTCTTTTGCAAATAGTCAAAGGTAAATGAATAAGATTTTGCAAAGCATTTTCAGGATTTGAAATTTTCTCCCCCTGTTTCAAATGCTTCTCCTTTGATTTAACAAAACTCCCCCTAAAGGAGATCCACCTCTTAGTGTTCAAGAGGGTTTTGATAAATTATTTTGAAATACTATTTTCTCCCCCTTTTGAACACAATAGGATACCAATAGATAAAATACTTTTGAAACACGAAGTTTTGAAGTTTTGAAATTGGTGGTGGTGCGGTCCTTTTGCTTTGGGCTCATGTCTCCCCCTTTTTGGCATGAATCGCCAAAAACGGAATCATTAGAGCCCTCGAAGTGCTAGCTTCCCCTTTGGTCATAAATAAATGAGTTAAGATTATACCAAAGACGAAGTCCGGTCCTTTTGTTTGGAGTGATGGCGAAGTATGAGTTACGTAGTGGAAGCCTTTGTTTTTGCCGAAGACTCCAATTCCCTTTCAATATACCTCCCGTGTCGAGGTCGAGATGCCCATTAGTTCCCATGGGTGTCTTGATGGGCTTGGCATCCTTCATCCCAAACTTGGTTAGAATGTCTTGAGTGTACTTGGTTTGGCTGATGAAGGTGCCCTCTTGGAGTTGTTTTACTTGAAATCCTAAGAAATACTTCAACTCTCCCATCATAGACATCTCGAATTTCTGTGTCATAATCCTACTAAACTCTTCACAAGTAGATTCGTCAGTAGACCCAAATATAATATCATCAACATAAATTTGGCATACAAACAAATCGTTCTCAAGTGTTTTAGTAAAGAGTGTAGGATCGGCTTTACCGACTTTGAAACCATTAGCAATAAGGAAATCTCTAAGGCATTCATACCATGCTCTTGGGGCTTGCTTGAGCCCATAAAGCGCCTTAGAGAGCTTATAGACATGGTTAGGATACTCACTGTCTTCAAAGCCGGGAGGTTGCTCAACATAGACCTCTTCCTTGATTGGTCCATTGAGGAAGGCACTTTTCACGTCCATTTGATAGAGCTTAAAGCCATGGTAAGTAGCATAGGCTAATAATATGCGAATTGACTCAAGCCTAGCTACGAGTGCATAGGTTTCACCGAAATCCAAACCTTCGACTTGGGAGTATCCCTTGGCCACAAGTCGAGCTTTGTTCCTTGTCACCACACCATGCTCATCTTGCTTGTTGCGGAAGACCCATTTGGTTCCTACAACATTTTGGTTAGGACGTGGAACTAAATGCCATACCTCATTTCTAGTGAAGTTGTTGAGCTCCTCTTGCATTGCCACCACCCAATCCGAATCTTGGAGTGCTTCCTCTACCCTGTGTGGCTCAATAGAGGAAACAAACGAGTAATGTTCACAAAAATGTGCAACACGAGATCGAGTAGTTACCCCCTTATGAATGTCGCCGAGGATTGTGTCGACGGGGTGATCTCGTTGGATTGCTTGGTGGACTCTTGGGTGTGGCGGCCTTTGTTCCTCTTCCTCCTTGTCTTCCTCATTTGCATCTCCCCCTTGATCATTGCCATCATCTTGAGGTGGCTCATTTGCTTGATCTTCTACTTCATCAACTTGAGATTCATCCTCATTTTGAGTTGGTGGAGATGCTTGCATGGAGGAGGATGGTTGATCTTGTGCATTTGGAGGCTCTTCGGATTCCTTAGGACACACATCCCCAATGGACATGTTCCTTAGTGCGATGCATGGAGCCTCTTCTTCACCTATCTCATCAAGATCAACTTGCTCTACTTGAGAGCCGTTAGTCTCATCAAACACAACGTCACATGAGACTTCAACTAGTCCAGTGGACTTGTTAAAGACTCTATATGCCCTTGTGTTTGAGTCATAACCAAGTAAAAAGCCTTCTACAGTCTTAGGAGCAAATTTAGATTTTCTACCTCTTTTAACAAGAATAAAGCATTTGCTACCAAAGACTCTAAAATATGAAATGTTGGGCTTTTTACCGGTTAGGAGTTCATATGATGTCTTCTTGAGGATTCGGTGTAGATATAACCGGTTGATGGCGTAACAGGCGGTGTTGACCGCCTCGGCCCAAAACCGATCCGAAGTCTTGTACTCATCAAGCATGGTCCTTGCCATGTCCAATAGAGTTCTATTCTTCCTCTCCACTACACCATTTTGTTGTGGAGTGTAGGGAGAAGAGAACTCATGCTTGATGCCCTCCTCCTCAAGGAAGCCTTCGATTTGAGAGTTCTTGAACTCCGTCCCGTTGTCGCTTCTAATTTTCTTGATCCTTAAGCCGAACTCATTTTGAGCCCGTCTCAAGAATCCCTTTAAGGTCTCTTGGGTTTGAGATTTTTCTTGCAAAAAGAATACCCAAGTGAAGCGAGAATAATCATCCACAATAACTAGACAGTACTTACTCTCGCCGATGCTTATGTAAGCGATCGGGCCGAATAGATCCATGTGGAGGAGCTCCAGTGGCCTGTCGGTCGTCATTATGTTCTTATGCGGATGATGAGTGCCAACTTGCTTCCCTGCTTGGCATGCGCTACAGATCCTGTCTTTCTCAAAATGAACATTGGTTAGTCCTAAAATGTGTTCTCCCTTTAGAAGCTTATGAAGATTCTTCATCCCAACATGGGCTAGTCGGCGATGCCAGAGCCAACCCATGTTAGTCTTAGCAATTAAGCATGTGTCGAGTTCAGCTCTATCGAAATTTACTAGGTATAGCTGACCCTCTAACACTCCCTTAAAGGCTATTGAATCATCACTTCTTCTAAAGACAGTGACACCAATATCAGTAAAAAGACAGTTGTAGCCCATTTGACATAATTGAGATACAGAAAGCAAGTTGTAATCTAAAGAATCAACAAGAAAAACATTGGAAATGGAATGGTCAGGAGATATAGCAATTTTACCCAAACCTTTGACCAAACCTTGATTTCCATCCCCGAATGTGATCGCTCTTTGGGGATGTTGGTTTTTCTCATATGAGGAGAACATCCTTTTCTCCCCAGTCATGTGGTTTGTGCACCCGCTGTCGAGTATCCAACTTGAGCCCCCGGATGCATAAACCTACAAAACAATTTTAGTTCTTGACTTTAGGTACCCAAATGGTTTTGGGTCCTTTGGCATTAGACACAAGAACTTTGGGTACCCAAACACAAGTCTTGGAGCCCTTGTGCTTGCCCCCAACATATTTGGCAACTACCTTGCCGGATTTGTTAGTTAAAACATAAGATGCATCAAAAGTTTTAAATGAAATATCATGATCATTTGATGCACTAGGAGTTTTCTTTCTAGGCAACTTAGCAAGGGTTGGTTGCCTAGAGCTAGATGTCTCACCCTTATACATGAAAGCATGATTAGGGCCAGAGTGAGACTTCCTAGAATGAATTCTCCTAATTTTGCTCTCAGGATAACCGGCAGGGTATAAAATGTAACCCTCGTTATCCTGAGGCATGGGAGCCTTGCCCTTAACAAAATTGGACAATCTCTTAGGAAGGGCACTAAGTTTAACATTGTCTCCCCTTTGGAAGCCAATGCCATCCTTGATGCCCGGGCGTCTCCCACTATAGAGCATACTTCTAGCAAATTTAAATTTTTCATTTTCTAAGTTATGCTCGGCAATTTTAGCATCTAGTTTTGCTATATGATCATTTTGTTGTTTAATTAAAGCCATATGATCATGAATAGCATTAACATCAATATCTCTACATCTAGTACAAATAGACACATGCTCAACAATAGATGTAGAGGGTTTGCAAGATTTTAATTCTACAACCTTAGCATGTAATATGTCATTCTTAGTTCTAAGGTTAGAAATAGTAGCATTGCAAACATCAAAATCTTTAGCCTTAGCAAGCAATTTTTCATTTTCAATTCTAAGGCTATCAATGGAAGCATTCAACTCATCAATCCTAGCAAGCAAGTCAACATTATCATCTCTAGGATTGGAAGTTGAATCAATACAAACATGAGAATCAACCTTAGCTAATAAATTAGCATTTTCATTTCTAAGGTTGTCTATTGTCTCTCGGCAAGTGCTTAGCTCACTAGATAATTTTTCACATTTTTCTACTTCTAGAGCGCAAGCCTTTTTAACCTTAACATGTTTCTTGTTTTCTTTAATTAGACAATCCTCTTGGGAATCCAAAAGGTCATCCTTTTCATGAATAGCACAAATTAATTCATTTAATTTTTCCTTTTGTTCCATGTTAAGATTGGCAAAAAGAGTACGCAAGTTATCCTCCTCATCACTAGCATTATCATCACTAGAAGACTCATATTTAGTGGAGGAGTTGGATTTAACCTTCTTCCGTTTGCCGTTCTTTGCCATGAGACACTTGTGGCCGACGTTGGGGAAGAGAAGTCCCTTGGTGACGGCGATGTTGGCGGCGTCCTCGTCGTCGGAGGAGTCGCTTGAGTTCTCGTCGGAGTCCCACTCCCGACAAACATGGGCATCGCCGCCCTTCTTCTTGTAGTATCTCTTCTTCTCCTTTCTTCTCCCCTTCTTGTCGTCGCCTCGGTCACTGTCACTTGATATAGGACATTTAGCAATAAAATGACCGGGCTTACCACATTTGTAGCAAACCTTCTTGGAGCGGGACTTGTAGTCTTTCCCTCTCCTTTGCTTGAGGATTTGGCGGAAGCTCTTGATGACGAGTGCCATTTCCTCATTGTCGAGCTTGGAGGCGTCTATTGGTTGTCGAGTTGGTGTAGCCTCCTCCTTCTTTTCCTCCGTCGCCTTGAATGCGACGGGTTGAGCTCCGGATGTGGTGGGTTCATCAAGCTCGTTGATCTTCCTCGAGCCTTCAATCATGCACTCAAAACTAACAAAATGCCCGATAACTTCCTCGGGGGTCATCTTTGTATATCGACGATTACCACGAATTAATTGAACTTGAGTTGGGTTAAGGAAAATGAGAGATCTTAGAATAACCTTAACCATTTCGTGGTCGTCCCATTTTACGCTCCCGAGGTTGCGCACTTGGTTCACCAAGGTCTTGAGCCGGTTGTACATGTGTTGTGGCTCTTCCCCTTTGAGAAGCCGGAACCGACCGAGCTCCCCCTCGATCGTTTCCCTCTTGGTGATCTTGGTGAGCTCATCTCCCTCGTGCGCGGTTTTGAGCACATCCCAAACCTCTTTGGCGCTCTTCAACCCTTGTACCTTGTTATACTCCTCTCTACTTAGAGAGGCGAGGAGTATCGTTGTTGCTTGAGAGTTGAAGTGCTCGATTTGGGCCACCTCATCCTCATCGTAATCCTTATCCCCTATAGATGGTACCTGTGCACCAAACTCAACAACATCCCATATACTTTTGTGGAGTGAGGTTAGATGAAATCGCATTAAATCACTCCACCTAGCATAATCTTCACCATCAAAAGTTGGTGGCTTGCCTAATGGGACGGAAAGTAAATGTTTAGATGTACGAGAGTAGTGCAAGGGGATCTTACTAAACTTCTTACGCTCTTGGCGTTTAGAAGTTACGGAGGGCGCATCGGAGACGGAGGTCGATGTTGATGAAGTGTCGGTCTCGTAGTAGACCACTTTCCTCATCCTCTTTTCCTTGTTCTTACTCCGGTGCGGTTTGTGGGAAGAAGATTTTTCCTTCTTCTCTTTGTGGTGAGAAGAGGATTTCTTCTCCTTCCCTTTGTTGGAGGAGCTCTTCTTCTTCTCCCTCCTTTTGGTGCGGGACTCTTCCGATGAAGTGCTCCCTTGGCTTGTAGTGGGCTTTTCGCCGGTCTCCATCTCCTTCTTGGCGTGATCTCCCGACATCACTTCGAGCGGTTAGGCTCTAATGAAGCACCGGGCTCTGATACCAATTGAAAGTCGCCTAGAGGGGGGGGTGAATAGGGCGAAACTGAAATTTACAAATATAAACACAACTACAAGCCGGGGTTAGCGTTAGTAGTAAAGAAACGAGTCCGCGAGAGAGGGCGCAAAACAAATCCCAAGCAAATAAGCAAGTAAGACATGGAGATTTGTTTTACCGAGGTTCGGTTCTTGCAAACCTACTCCCCGTTGAGGAGGCCACAAAGGCCGGGTCTCTTTCAACCCTTCCCTCTCTCAAACGATCCACGGATCGAGTGAGCTTTCTTTTCTCAACCACTTGGAACACAAAGTTCCCACAAGGACCACCACAAGATTGGTGTCTCTTGCCTCAATTACAAGTGTGTTTGATTGCAAAGAATGGATCAAGAAAGAAGAAAGCAATCCAAGCGCAAGAGCTCGAAAGAACACAAGCAAATCTCTCTCTCTAGTCACTAAGGCGTTGTGTGGAAAGTGGAGAGGATTTGATCTCTATGCTGTGTCTAGAATTGAATGCTAGAGCTCTTGTAGTAGTTGGGAAGTGGAAAACTTGGATGCAATGAATGGTGGGGTGGTTGGGGTACTTATAGCCCCAACCACCAAACATGACCGTTGGCTGGGCTGTCTGTTCGATGGCGCACCGGACAGTCCGGTGCACACCGGACAGTCCAGTGCCCCCTGCCACGTCATCACTGCCGTTGGATTCGACCATTGAAGCTTCTGACTTGTGGGCCCGCCTGGGTGTCCGGTGCACACCGGACATCTACTGTTCCTTGTCCGGTGTGCCGGAATGGGCGCGCCTGACATCTGCGCGCGCAGAGCGCGCATTAAATGCGCGGCAGAGAGCCGTTGGCGCGGAGACGACCGTTGCTCCGGAGTCGCACCGGACAGTCCGGTGTACACCGGACAGTCCGGTGAATTATAGCGGACGAGCCGTTGGCTTTTCCCGAAGCTGGCGAGTTCCTGAGGCCGACCACCCTTGGCGCACCGGACACTGTCCGGTGTACACCGGACAGTCCGGTGAATTATAGCCGAGTCGCCTCTGGTAATTCCCGAAGGTAGTGAGTTTGAGTCTGAGTCCCCCTGGTGCACCGGACATGTCCGGTGGCACACCGGACAGTCCGGTGCGCCAGACCAGGGGTGCCTTCGGTTGCCCCTTTGCTCCTTTGTTGAATCCAGAACTTGGTCTTTCAATTGGCTGAGTGTGAACCTTTTACACCTGTATTGTCTATACACTTGGGCAAATAAGTTAGTCCAAAGATTTGTGTTGGGCAATTCAACCATCAAAATTATATAGGAACTAGGTGTAAGCCTAATTCCCTTTCAACCTGGAATACGGTTCCCCGAGGACGAGGGCCTATGCTGACCAAAGCAACCAAGCTAGTCGAGAAGACTCGCTGGACCAGCTGGAAGAGGCTCGGGACAAGGCCTTACTACACTCAGCGTGGTACCAGCAGTCCCTGCGACGCTACCACGCCCGAGGGGTCCGGTCCCGAGACCTCCAGGTGGGCGACCTAGTGCTTCGGCTGCGAGGTCGTTCGTCATCGCCAAAGTTCTGAAGCCCGGAACGTACAAGCTGGCCAACAGTCGAGGCGAGGTCTACAGCAACGCTTGGAACATCCAACAGCTACGTCGCTTCTACCCTTAAGATGTTTTCAAGTTGTTCATATACCTCGCTCCCACGCAAAGTTTAGTCATCAAGGAAGGGTCGGCCTTGCCTCGGCAAAGCTCGACCCTCCCTCGGGGGCTAAAAGGGGGGAACCCCCTCTGCGTCGATTTTTTTCCTCGAAAAAAGATCTTTTCTGCCAGAATGTCTTTCGTGCTTTTCGACTACTTCGAAAGTGGATCCTGAAAACGACGGAGTACACGTAAGCAGCCAAGGCTGACCGAGCCGAGGGACTCCTACGCCTCCGAGATACGGATACCTCACTCATCACCTTCTGCGATAAGTAACTCACGCTCGGATAAGTGATTCCACGGACCGAACAAGTCTTCACGTTCGAAAGCTCCTCTGCCGGAGCGGTTCTTCGGGCCTTCTCGACTGCGTCGGTGACAGAACCCCATGGATGGGCAAGAGCGCGCGTAAGCGGCAAGGCCGACCGAGCCGAGGGACTCCTACGCCTCTGGGATACGGATACCTCACTCATCACCTTCCGTGAGAAGCAGCTCTCGCTCGCACAAACAATTCTGTTACCGACGAAAAAGTCCAGATACTCGAAACAAGAGGAAAAGAAACGCAGCTTTACAACACGGCGAGGGTGTGTTTGGGTCTCGGCGGTCGCAGAAAACACACACTACAAGATAATCCGATCCTGCAGGCTCGGATCTTGACGGTTGAAGGGAGCAGCATGTAATACCCACTTTGTAATAAGAGTATAAAAGGAGAAATTATATTCCTTTGCATATATGTGTGTCATCCCTATTTATCATTTCATGTGGGCATCTCACTTACACCAATAAATAATCAATAAAAGACACCACTAAACTATGCATCATGCTGGTTTTATTTTGTGTGCATGTTGTGGCTATATAAAATAATAATGTGACAAAGGAATATATTGAAAAGTCTAAAGTGGAATTTAAAAACCTAAAAGAGATTCTAGAATTAGAAAAGAGAAGTAAACAAATAGCATTTAGATAAGAATAAGGGAATAAAAAAATTATATATTCCTGCATTAGAGTTTGAACTTGTATAATTAGTTCAACGGTGAAATTTATTCAAATTCAAATCTAGATGCAAATAATTGTGAATAAAGAAAAACAGAAAATAAAATCGGAATAAAGATAAAAGAAGATAACCTGCTGGGCCGATTTCCTCATTTCGGCCCACATCGCTCTCTCCACCGCGTGGCCCAACCCGTCCTCCCGCGCGCGCTCCGCACTGCCAGCCACTAGCTATTGTGTGTGCGCATTGCCTCTGCTCGGACTAGCTCGCTGACCAGCGGGGCCCAGTCGTCATCTTCTTCCCCCTCCGTTTTCTTTCAACAGAACGCGATTCCGTCGTCTCCGCTCGGCCGTGATCTCAAGCGACCGCCCTCCTGCTCGGACTCGGTCTCTAGGGTATAAAGTCGCGCCCTTCCCTCGTTCGTCCAGGGCACGCCACCGTAATCCGTAACGCCGAGCTTCTCCTGTGGCAGGGTAGGTCCGCCGAGAAGGATAGGAGAGAGAATGGGTCCTGTTGTGTGCTTGTTCGCGTCACGCCCACCATGGTGCCTGCGCCGAGTGATGGGGGAGATCCATTGGACCTCTCTGCGGATGTGCAGTGCCCAACAGAGCTTGGAGAACCACTAGAAGACGACCAATTCCTCACCGGAGTTGGTGGGCGCCGCAACGACCTTCCTGCACCGTGGATAGGGCCCCTGCGCGCGATTCTCGGTAAGTTTTTCCCTATGATCTTCGTCGTTGTCCAAACTACGTGCAGAAATAGTTCTCTTGGAGAATCCTGCTCCTCGGACTTGGATGGTGTGGTCCGGCGGCCTGCTCCACCCTGGTGGGCGCGGCGACGCCACCCAGTTCGGTCGGGAGGAGGAAGGAGGCCCCTTGGTCGTTGGTTTCGTAGTGAACGACTGAGATTAGGTCCAGCGTACCCCTTCGCTCGGATAAATCCCCACCGTTGATCTTGCATCGTGCGGCCGGAACTAGATCTAGGGTTAATTAAATCCGAGCCTTTGATTCTGAATCCAAGGACCATCTCAGCATACCGGTTCGGGCAACCCTAAGTCTAATCCGTGCTGTCCATACTATATCGTGCGGCCGAGAACTCAAGATACCCCTTCGGCCGTGTCTTTTTACTAAAGAGACCCCAAGATTTCGCAGAATCAACCCGCCATCCCACTCCACTGTGCGCTGGGTCTCTGGTTTCTTGCGCCGGGGACCCTGCTCTTTCTGGTATTTGAGGCGTAGTCCAAGAACTTGGGAAATCAGGGAAAAGATATAGAAAATGAGTTTTTAATGTGAAAACAATTCATAGAATTTGTATAATTCATAGAAAATGCATATGAACTCCAAATTGGTCCATTCCAGTTCCTAAATTTTTGTAATATTATTGTCTAACCATTAGTGCCTCTGTTTTGACATGAAAGTCTCATTAAAATTTATCTAGAACTTAATCTTTTATTAAATACATAAAACCTTCGGGAAATCATAACTCCTCAACCATGACTCTGATCTTAGTAGTTCTCGATCCCACGATCTCGTAGAGACGCATAGATTATTATGCAGTTTGTTCTTATGTTTGGTGTGATGTTAATCTTGCCTATACCATGTTTGTTTGTATTGCTACGACTAGCGCGAGGTTACGAGTCACCTGAAGATCATCCTGGTACCTGGAATCTCAAGTCCCAGGCAAGTTGTGCCCTTGTCCACTTTGTACCCAATAATGTTCTTTATAATCATTTACCATGCATAGGTTTAATTTTGATGGGACCCAATAGGTCACCCTAGTTTGTTTATCCTGAATACCTTGTTTACCCCTGAATCACTTGGGTAGTTCTGCTACTGCTTTATATGGTTTTGGGTTAATATTTCATTATATCTATGTTCCAATTATGTTGTTATTTTATTTATGTTCATGACAAGATCATTAAATGTTAATTGGAACATAGAGCTTAACTTGAGAAACACGTGCCACCACAAGGGTTTATGGACGCCCTTGGCTGATTAATTAGGAAAGCTAGTGGAGGACTATCTTACCCGAAAGGGGCAAGGGCAGTAGGGGAGTGGTCAGTGTAGGGAGGCCCTCGGGAGGATTTTGCTGCGATGGCGGTCCTGCAAGGGATTCCTGCATTGGAGCTTCCTATAAACTGTAGCGGGTTTTCTGAAGCTAGTGGAACTTTGTAAAGGCCTCGTAGTGTTACCCTGCCTCGCCTCCTCGGTAGAGGTGTATGGGAAGTCGCGATCCCTTGGCAGACGGGTAACATGACTTGTGGGTAAAGGGTACCACCTCTGCAGAGTGTAAAACTGGTATACTAGCCGAGCTCACGGTCATGAGCAGCTCAGGACTCTCTGATGATTAATTTATGGAACTTAAATTCAATTTGTCATATGCATTGCATCGCAGGTGATGATGTTACTTTTGTTCTACTACTTAATTGGGATGGTATTTACTTATACTTAGTAATTGCTAATAAAATTTTGACCAACTTTAAAAGCAATGCTCAGCTCTAACCATCCTCTTTGGTAAGCCTTACACTTCACATGAACTCCCACCTTTGGCGAGTTCATTCACATTATTCCCCACAACTTGTTGAGCGATGAACGTATGTGAGCTCACTCTTGCTGTCTCACACCCCCACCCACAGGTCAAGAACAGGTACCGCAAGATGAGACGCTTGGAGGATGCTGCGATGAGTTCGTGAGAGATCTAGGCCGTCGTCTCCCAGTCAACTTTGGGTTGCTGGACCGTTGTCTCCTTATAATGTAATTATTTATTTATTTTGTATAGAACTCCTGTTATGTAGTAAAGATGTGACATTCGATCCTGTGCCATGATTCATCATATGTGTGAGACTTGGTCCTAGCACACCTGGTGATTATGTTCGCGCCCGGGTCTTGGTGCCCCTGAAATCCGGGTGTGACACAGCAGCACCCTCGGCGTCGGCCACACCTTCGGCGAGGTCCGACCTAGCCTCGGACGGCGACACGGTCCGAGGGTCTCCACTCTGAAGGACGACGTCATCAACTCGCCCGGGCCATCGCCGCCCAGGTCTCCTCCAAGAATCCGGCTCGAGCAGGCGGCTCGGCTGGTCACCCCGAGGCCTCGGCCAGCTGTCCTCCGAGGACATCAGCCCGGCCTGAGGCCTCGGCAGATCAATTCCGGCGTCGATCCCGCTAACGGACGACCCGGCCAGGCTTCGGCCGACCAAGTCTTCTTTTCGAGCCGACTCCGCCTCTATCCATGCTGACACCGCTACCCCTGGCCTCGGCTCATCGAAGAGCGGCCGAGGGGTTTCCTTTAACTAAGCAAAAGAAGCCTCGGACAACAAGGCTGACCGAGCCGAGGGACTCCTACGCCTCCGGGATACGGATACCTCACTCGTCACCTTTACACGGGGCGACTCACGCTTGGTGAAGCGGTTCAGACAACCAACAGGCGAGTCTTAGTGCTCGAAAATGAGGAAAAACACGGCTCCACGCCAAAAATACATACATGTTCAGGCCTCGACAGCCACAATGAACAAAAACACTGGCATTCAAAGTGCCATTACAAACGGAACTCCGGTTCCACCTCCGCAGGTATGAACAACCCCACTCGCTGGGGGGGCCTGTGGAGCAACAGAAGACCGACGAACGGCGCGCCGTCACCCGCTCTAGCAGCGGCGACGACTTCTGCTCCGGGGGGGCAAACAGCGGCAGCGATGACCTCAGGGCGGATGCTGCTGCCAGGAGGCTCCCGCCCATGCCCAAACTCGTGAGGCAAGGACGGGCAGAAGGCCGTAGAGTCGGAGGTCGGTCTGTAGGCGGCCCCGGCTATCTCGTCGGTGGAAGAACCTCTTCCAGCTGCCGTGGCGGAAGCCGGCGCCGAGAGCGGCTCCGAAGCCACTCGGGTCCGAGAGCCAGGCACGCGGCAGCTGCCAGCGCCACGGACAGCAACCGCCCTTCCCCCCGATCACTGAGGGAAGGAGCGGGCCACCGCCCACGCAGGGGCCGACCCCAACTCGGCACACTCCCCTCCCCAGCCCTTTTGATGAAAATCCTTGAGGCTGAGGGAGGGGCAGAGGCCGCGGCCCGGTTTGCTTTCCCCCGCCATCGAACTGGAGGTCACCATCTTGGGTGACCGCCGGCGGAGGGGTGCAACCGGGCTGCATGATGAAAATCCTTGAAGCCGAACGATGGCTGAAAGGTACCGACTCCCACGGAGTTGCGTTCCCCCAACGACAAGGCGAAAGGACTGCGGGCATCCCCCATCCGGGGGCTTGGAAGGTGGAAAGACAAGATGCATAAGGGAGCGCGAAGACATGGTCGCCTTTCAAGGGGGTCACCCTCCTTTTAAAGGCGACTCTCGCTACTTGCGTCCCCAGCCGTCGGGGGCTGAGTCTTCTCCAACACGCTCCAAGGTCCTCCCCCTACGACGCGGGGACTGGGTCCCACACGTCATGCAAGCCGGCCTAGAGTAGAAGAAGCCAAACCGCCGCGCGCGGTGCATGCAACCGCCCAGCGGTTACAAGCGGCTCTCCACTTTTGCCCAGACCAGCGGGCGAAAGGACGGGCAGCCATGCAGGCGGCATGCAACCGCGCCAAGTGGACGCACTTCTCCGACTTCCAACACACCCAGCATGGAGGCCCAGGCCCACGCGTCATGCAACCGGTGCGCCGGATGCTTCGTGCAAGCAACTACACCGCCACTCGCGCCACTACCACGCCTCCTCGACTGCGGAACCAATACCGCGACTCGAGGCGACCCGGTGCACGACCCAGCAGCGCCAGCCTGGCGCGACGGTCAATGCGGCCAAAAATGGGCCGGCAGTAATGGCGGTGGCAGGCGGGCAGGAGCAGCGGTCACGTCGTCAGCCAAGCTTACGTCCCATCCGGGGGCAGCAAGAGAACCCTCGCTCACGGCGTTAAGACGACGCGCCCATGTTCCGTTCCTCGAACGGCCCGCGCACGCGCAACGGCCGCCCCGCGAACCACTCGCCCTGTCGCATTAACTCCGCGGCGGGACAGGCGGCGCCTCTGGCAGGAGAAGCGAGCGACGCTTCGCCTTCGCAATAATGACCGCGTCAAAAAAGGTACGCCGCGTCGTTCGATTTCGTATCCTTTTCCTTTTTTCCTCTTTCTCTCTCTTACAACAGGGACTGGGAAAGGGGGATACCCCGAAAAGGATCCTTCCCCGTGAAGGAACCAGGCTCCGAGCCTCCCTACTGATCAGAGGTTCGAAGGCTGGCCCCTCGGAAGGGTTCAACAGCCGCCTCAGAGCGCGTGGGCTCCACACCCACTACTGGTCAGAGGTTCGAAGGCCGGCCCCTCGGAAGGGTTCAACGGCCGCCTCAGGCTACTCGGGCTCCGCGCCCACTACTGATCAGGGGTTCGAAGGCTGGCCCCCGAAGGGTTCACAGCGCCCACTACTCGGACTCGGGCTAAGCCCCGGAAGACAGTGAACTCCGCTCCGCCCGACCCAGGGCTCGGAGTCGGGCTAAGCCCCGGAAGACGGCGAACTCCGCTCCGCCCGACCCAGGGCTCGGACTCGGGCTAAGCCCCGGAAGACGGCGAACTTCGCTCCGCCCGACCCCAGGGCTCGGACTCAGCCCTGGCCTCAGCCGACGGTCTCCGCCTCGCCCGACCCAGGGGCTCGGACTCGACCACGGCCACGGAAGACAGACTCGACCTCGACCTCGGAGGAGCCTCCACATCGCCCAACCTAGGGCGCGGGTTGGCCGCGCGGGGACGAGGACGAGACAGGCGCTCGCGTGAGGCCGCTCGCTCCCTCTCCCGCGTGGACGCTTGTAACCCCCTACTGCAAGCGCACCCGACCTGGGCGCGGGACGAACACGAAGGCCGCGGGATTTCCACCTCTCTCACGCCCATCTCTGGCCGCCTCACTTCCCCCCTTCGCGCTCGGCCTCGCGCCGACCCATCTGGGCTGGGGCACGCGGCGACATTCACTCGTCGGTCCAGGGACCCCCCGGTCTCGAAACGTCGACAACATCTGAGCAACGAACAACACACACTAACGCTTATAAGTCACATTTCGACGCTCTCGGTGGCCGGTATGCTACTATAATGAAATAACACCATACCAGTGCATGTGTCCGAGCGGTGGGTGCGGCCCATTCTGCAGCCCATCCTACGGCGCCTGCCGCTACAGCCCAGCCTACGACGCCCTGATGTTGCCTAGGTATTGCAACGGGAGCCTCCACTCCAGCGACGGCGCGCTGCCCACGACCTCGACCTCCTCCCCCACGACCATGGCCTCAACCGCTCCGCCAGCTCCGCCCCCCGTGGCCCCATTCACCTCGTTTCCTTAGCGCCTCCCTCGCCATCGACGTCAGAAACCACCCAGACCCCGGCTCCCAGATCCGTGTTCACCCTAGATCCACCAGCGCGATGCGGCAACCGCGCGGCCTCCCCTTCAAGGAAGTGGAATGGGGGCCTCCACCACCGCCGCTCGCGTGTGGCCGCTGCACACGTACGCCGGCCCAAACGATGTTGCGGCGAACGCGATGGACCGACTCTAGCGCCGGAACACCCACGACCTCCGTGAGGGCCGACCTTCCAACCCCCCATCGGCATCGAGGCCCCTACAAGAGTTGGAGCCCTCCTCCCCAGGTCTTTGCCTAACTCCCACCATTTCATGTTTCTTGTTCATGAATCTCCAAAGTTTTCTTTCGCTCTGAGATCCTAGCTAACGCGGAGCTTGCCTTGACACCTGTGGGTCGCATCATGGTGTCCCCTCAGATCTCCCACAAAACCCTCAGCTTCCTGCTCCTCTACGCCTTAGCAGCGGTTGTCTTGCCGACCACCAAAGACGAGGTGATGTCCCTGACAAAGCGACAATGGCGACCTGCTCGGCGCTGCGCTCACCGCGGCCTCCAGCACGTCGCGGGCCTCCTCTAGCAACAGTGCGGCGGGGAGCCGCGGCCTCTGCTTCGCCTCCACGTCCACGCCACAGCATCTCAGCCCGAGCAGGGCCACCTCCCTGGCGCGCTCCGTCGGCCACCCTCCCGCCACCTCCTGCCACGACGCCCTGCTGTCCACGGCCTCCCGCGCCGCCTTCCTCGCCAGGAACGCGGGTCTCTCCTTGAGTATCGGGCAGAGGAAGTAGGATGGGGCGCCGTCGGACTCGGATAGCGACGATGGCGACCTGCTCGGTGCTGCGCTCACCGCGGCCTCCAGCACGTCGCAGGCCACCTCCAACAACAGTGCGGCGGGGAGCCGCGGCCTCTGCTTCGCCTCCACGTCCACGCCACAACATCTCAGCCGGACGGTGTCGCTTGTGCCACTAAGAGGTAAGGCTGGATTCCTGGAGTTGTGTTCATCATGTGGTTTGGAAGGCATGGTGGAGTATAAATTTTTACGCAGTGCCTGGTTAGATGTTAGTCTTTGAGCAGAACTCCTATGCAATGGGAGACACATTTTAGCATCCTTAGGTTGGGTGGTTTGTAGAAGAAAGGAAATAGCAGTAAGTTCATGCTGAAAGAGAAGTGTAATTGATTTTTTTAAATACAGAATGCATACATACCTTGTTGGTTGTAGTGTATCACCAGTTTTTTAGCATCACCAGTTTAGAATCCTTAGGGGTCATCTGCAGCTGTAGAGAAGGTAGCAGTAATAATATATTGTATAGAACTCAGACCAAGGAGGTTTAACATACGGATGACATTTTTTAACAATTTGATGGAGAAGAATGGAGGATAATCTACCAGTTAATGTCCAGGAATATCAAGAACTTGCTAAGAAATTAATTCTGAAAAAAGGTCATTACACGCTAAGAACAATAATGTGCGAGCTACTGAATTTACAATCAAGCAAGGATCCCGCTGCTGGTTTTGCAGGAGCACGAGCGGAGGCTGGAGCGGATTAGGAATGCGTTCAAGGGGATCGAGGGGTCCCACGTATGGCCCTTCCAGGTGAGGATTCGGTGCTTAGGGCTTACGGTTTTGCCTGTGGGGCGTAGGCTGTAGCTTCATAAAAGAGGGGGCATTGGCGACGCTATTCCAATGCGCAATTGCATGTTCTAAGAGATCTTTTACTGTGGTTTATCGGATTTTTATCCCATGTGCTGCATGTGTGTTTGGTTCAGCTAAGTTTACAGTACAAGGTTGTGTTTTTGGTAATAAGTTAATTTAACCGCCCTTTCAAGTGGTGTTGTATTTTTTGGCATTATATGCTGCGTGTTACCTATTTTGATTAAGTCCTGATGAAAAGTTAGTGATATAGCCAGTTTATTTGGTTGTTTTTTTTTCCACAAGCTGGCATGTTACTGAAATACTAAGATAGTATGAATCAATAAATGTACGTTGCAATTCAGTTCACTTGCTGAATTGGCTTCCAGTGTTGTTCAGGTTTGGCTGCAAACAATACTTCTTCAGCAACTTGCAAGATCGACTAAGTACACGCCCTTTCCTCAGTCAGGTTGCAAAGAAATGGCTTGCCTTTCAGGTGACGTCTCTTTTCTTTGGTGTGTATTTACAAAGGCGTAGAAGTTGATCCTGCTGGTGTCCATAGCCCATAAGGTTATATATTCTCACTGTTAAGTGCAGATATAAATATTAAACTAGAATTAGTGGGGCATGTAAGAGTTATTCTTTATTTTTCGTTTCCTTTCCAGAAATGGTTGCCAACTTAGACCATTTGGTTGTGCAGTTAATTCATGCAGTGGAACAGAGCCATAGTAAGGGAATTTTGCATGGTGAGAAGGGTTTGTTTGAGTAGCATTGGAAGAAAATCTTGGCTGTTATTTTCACACTTTTTTTTGCGACCAGGTGACATAAAATGTGAAAATGTGCTCGTTACTTCTTGGAATTGGTTATATCTTGCGGACTTTGCATCATTCAAGCCAACGTATATTCCGGATGATGATCCGTCTGATTTCTCTTTCTAATTTAACACTGGAGGAAGACGACGATGCTATCTAGCACCTGAACTCCTGAAGTGAGCTCCTCAATCTAAATTTCTTGAAATTTATATGCTACATCTTTGATCTAACACATATGTTTTGTTGCTTCTTCTGTCACCATCATCGACATCAGCCTCGCCGCAGACAACAAGACCGACGAGTTGTTCGCCAAAATCTCCCTCAGGCTAGCCCCCCCGCCGCTTCTCGTCTGGACCCCGACATGTACCATTTGCTGATGCACTTCAGTTTCCTTCGTGTCCACCATACTGCCTTCTTCCTCGAGATCTACTGATCCCTTGTTGTTGTGTGATGGACTTGAGGCAGAAAACAAAAACAAATTTTGGTTTGGGGGATGGAAATTCGTTGCTATTTTCAACTACATTTCCTCGCTACTAACGTGTAATGTTTACAATTGCAGGGCTACATAGAGGACTCTTTTAGGTCTGTTAATTAAAATTATATTTTTTTTATTATTTTGATGCTCATATGTTGACAACTTCAGACTTTGGTATTAGAAGAAGAATGAATGTATTCCATATTTCTATAAAACTTACGGTTACTTATTTAGTGATATTGTCTCAGATATAATCTTAGAGTTTAAAATGAGTGTAGTGTATAATCAGCTCTAAAATTAGGACATATCTAAAATAGCATAGTTCTATGGCATTGAGATCTAAGCTGATGAGCTGTGTTTCGCGACAATAATTTAGTGTCACCTGATGAGCTGTGTTTCGTGACAATAATGTCCTGTTGGCTTTGATAACTTTGTTTTAGAGCTCTCAAGCTTGCTGAACACGAAGGGCGAGGAGGGGTGGGCACCTTTTCACTATCCGACAACTCTCTCTCTAATCATTGACATCCTGCTTGAGCGAGGCATGACAATTGTAGTTCCCAATGCTTTTTATTAAGTTTTGACATGCAATTAGATCTTCTTGAAATTTAAAATTTTGTCAAGTCATTTCTATTTGTTTATGGCCAATTTCAGAATTTATCCAAGCTTTTACCTCTGTTCTTAACTGTAAGTTGATTTGGCTTGTTTAGTGATATAGCTTTTTCTATGCATCTATATTACACTATCTCTAGATACATAGTAAACCTATGGATCTAGAAAAGCTAATTCCACTTATAATTTGGATCGGAGAGGGGATTAATTAGCACCGGAATTTTGCCTCAAGTTAATAAACACTCCATCCTTGCTACCTAAAATTAATTAAGGGCTCAAGCTAATCGTGAAGAAACATTTGAATCATGGTCCATTTCCACCCCTATTCCTAACAGAGTGCACATCACATGACTCGATCAATTTGCCTTCGTTCCTGTCTTCCTTCGGCTATTATAACTTCTTTAACTAGGATTATTTATCAATGGTAGACTAAAATCTTTTGTCTTGTGGCCCATTAATTTGATTGCCTTGCTTGTTCTATTCTCGTTAATATACCATCTGATTAGATTGGGTTTTATTGTTTTGATACAACGGCGCTTGAAATTATATACCATCTGATCAGATTTAGTGGCAGGGGGCGATGATGTCGTCGCCCTCTTTAGTGACAGGGGGCAGAGGGAAAGGTCTCTTCGGATCCGGTTGGCATGTCTGCAAGTTGTGTGGAGCTACTTTTTTCTTAGAGTGTTTACAACATGTGTTCTCTGTTGTCTGTCAAGACTATTATTTACTCCCCAAAAATTGTTTTTTCAGCAATCGATGCACCTGGTGGCTTTAGCAAAAACTAACGAGAAGCATTAAGTTGTTGCAGCCTCATATATTGTGGTAATTATTTGTGCATTTAGATGTCATTTCTACAATCAAATTTTATTTAATGTCGATTTAGAATGTCACAAGATAGTTGGGTAAATGAATTGGCTCTCAATCCTGTCAGGAATGGTGGGTATGGAGGCAAGTTTGGTAGATGAATGGCTTGATATGGAACTTCCTTATAGGCATCTGCTTGCGGGTGTAAGCATTTTGCTGCACTTGGATCATCTGCTCCAGAATGGTAATTAACATTATACATAGAAACTGCCAAGAATTCACTTTGAACTTCCTGTTCACATTTTTTACGATCATCATGATGACAGAAATGAGTAAAACTTTTCATTCAATCTAGAGGATAATTTCAATAAACTTATAAGTACAAATGTATGATTTATGTAACCTTGGCTAGAGAATACCTCCAGTTGCTCATGTTGACAATGTCTCCGCTGTCCTTCTCCGACTAGGAAAAATTTCACACTTGTTTGATATTCCAAACCAGTTACATAAATTTCCCTGTGCGTTCTTTTTGCAGGGATTTTCCGGGATGAACGGATTCAATCGAAGTTCCTGGAGCAAGGTTTAGTGCGAGATGGTAGTGTTCCTCTCTTCTGCAGATCATGTCCACATGAGATTCTCTCTTAGAAAATATGTTCTTTTTAAGGTGCAAAATCGCACAAATTCTTGCAGCAGAAAATAAAAGGGAAAGAAGATAGCTGCTAACCTTCATGGTCTCCAGCTGAAGTCTAAGTAGCTGACCCCACCCTATGAAGCTTGTGAAATGGTATGTATCGTCTACCTTATATTTGTGATGCTAGAGAGATTGTATATGTAGATGGATGAGCTCAGTTAGAATAATATACCTGTTGGGGACCTTCGGCATCCGAAGGTCCTCAAAAACAGGATTTAACAGTATTTCTGGAGTATAATGTGTGAACAGGTATCTTCAGACTCAAGTCGGCATCACAGTAGACCAGAATAATACGAAGGTTGGTGCAGCACCGAAGGTGTGAGCAGGAAAGCTTCGGCGTGACAGCAGAAGGTGAAACCGACTTAAAGATGAAAAGGCTATTTAGACCTCGACAGATTACTATATAATTATTATCAAGTGTAAAGGGCATGAATGTAATTCTGTATGGGTTGTGTCCCGCGCCTATAAATAGGTGAACAGTACCCCTGTACTGGACACGCTGACTTGGCATTCGCTTCTTGCGCCACACTTGTACTATCATCTCCTTCCAATTGGAGGTACACTTGTAATTCAATGATATTTCTGTTTATGTCTGATAATAATATATAATTGCTTATGTTGTCTTTTATATTCATTACCTTTTATCCTTCGTCATTGTATAATGAATTTATGAAGGTACGCCCTTCATAACCTTCGTCCGAAAGTCATTATATCCTAAGGGAAATAATACTTCGAAGGACGAAGGACTTTAACGATTAACATTTTTTATGTTGCCTTGTTCTTAACTCCTAGCATTTGAGAACAAGTCTCCAACATTGGCGCCCACCGCCGGTGAACTCACTTCCACTCTTTGAAGTTTTTTGAACACCTTCGGCGATCATAAGCCTCCGTTATGGCGCCGAAGAAAGCTTCAGCGACTGGGGCTGCAGCTCTGCAACCACTAGACCACAATCAGGAGACAGTCTCCCTTCGAGAGGCCCGAAGCCAGAAAAGGAAGGCTGTCAGCCCAACACCACCAGAGGACGAGATAGATCAAGAAATCAGAGATATGGAGATGCTTCATCAACAAGTACAGAGGAAGAAAGAAAAGATGGCCAGGCTAGCTGAACTGCAGAGGCAGATAGACGAAGCCTCTGAAGAAGTTCGTCATCTTGCCCAGGATGAGCAGCACCGAAGGCCTCAGCACCAAGATCTTCATCAGGAGGGTTTTCCCAACGAAGATGACTGGTATGACAATTTCCATCATGGGAATTTTGTTTTTGATGATGCTTCTCCTTTGTCCGCTGAGCTGCAGGCTACACCTTGGCCTCCGTCCTACAAGCCGCCTCAGCTTCCCGTATTCGATGGCCACTCAGACCCGAAGCAGTTTTTGATGAGCTACGAAGCAACAGTATCTTCGTATGGTGGCAATGCTTCAGTCATGGCCAAATCTTTCGTTATGGCTGTCAGGAGTGTTGCTCAAACCTGGTATTCCTCCCTTCGACCAGGAACGATCACTTCATGGCAGAAGTTGAAGGACTTATTGTTAACTAGCTTCCAAGGGTTTCAGACGAAGCCGGTCACTGCTCAGGCTCTGTTCCAGTGCACCCAGGATCACGAAGAATACCTTCAGGCGTATGTCCGAAGGTTCTTGCGTCTGAGGGCACAGGCACCGACGGTGCCCAATGAAATTGTCATTGAGGCCATGATCAAGGGGCTTCGGCCAGGACCGTCAGCTCGGTACTTCGCTAGGAAGCCCCCTCAGACTTTGGAGAAGCTGCTCCAGAAGATGGACGAGTACATTCGGGCCGATAATGATTTTCGCCAAAGAAGGGAGGAGGCCTTCAGGTTTTCTGAAATGACCAGGGGCTTCGGAGGGAGGTTCTACCCGAGGCATGTTAGATCAATTCATAACTCTACACAAAATGATGATAGAGGGAGCCAGCAGCAAAGGCCACAATGTTCCTCACAGGCTTCGGGGCAACAGCAAGGCTCCTTCCGACCACCAGCTCCAAGGGGCAGAGGCGCCAGGGGCTTCGGAGGAAGATTTGGTGATCAACCGAGAAGAATTTTTTGCTTATTCTGTGGAGAGAACAAAGGTCATACCACAAGGATGTGCCATGTTACCATCCAGAAGCAAAAAGAAATAGCCGAAGCGGCAGCACAGCAGGCTCAGCCGAAGCAGGTCATGCACACTGCTTCGTATCATTCGCCTTACATCCCAGAGTATGTAGGCAATTACCCTGCAGTTTCTGTTGCTTCGGCGAGTCAACCTCAGGCTTCCTGGCAACAACCTCCGCCTCCACCACCGCTGCAACAAGGCCAACAGCTAGAAGGGAACCAATATGCTCCACACCAAAGGGACTTCAGAGAGCAGTACGAAGCTCGCACAGTCAACAGCACTGTGCCAGAGTCAAAGCACATCTATTGACAAATATCCTACCTTAATAGCAATCTTTTTCATTCAGTTTTATTTTCTGTAATAAAGGACATTGTTCAGGTTTCATGTAAATAGTTTCGTCGATTCCCACAAGGAAAATATATTTTCTTCACAGGCTTAAATTGTTGAAAGACTTGTGACAACAAAGAGGACCTTCGAACTATTGAAAATTCTTCGAAGTAACAAAAAGTCGTTCTAAGGAACGCAGAGTAAGTTTGCCGAAGTCACAAAAAGCCGCTCCAGAGGGAGCGCAGTGTAAGTTTTCTGCTCCAAAGTCGTTCCAAAGGGAATGCAGAGCATACAGCGAAAAGTCAACGCTGATACCGCCTAAAGTAAAAGGCGAAGCGCGAAAAGTCAACGCGAATACCGCTGAAAGTAAAAGGCGAAGAAGCTCCTAAGGGAGGCTTACAGCGAAAAATAAACGCTGATTCCGCTGAAGTAAAAGGCGAAGAAGCTCCTAAGGGAGGCTTGTAAAAAAATTATGTGTTTTATTGCAGGGATGCGTGTGCATCTTCGGAATACGCGTCGCATCACATAACATAACATCATCGCATCATTTTGCATAGCATAAGCATCATACATCATGTTGCATATGGCACAAGAGGTGGACACAATATCAATCTACAGAAGAACATTTTGAAAAAAAGGGAAAAATCATAATACCACAAGGAGAGACATTATCGATCTTCGGAGGTGTAGCTTCGGAAAATATTTTCACGAAGCCTGGATATTATTCATCAGAACACTGGATATTGTTGAAAAATTCTTCTTCACGAAGCATGAAAAGAAGGGAAGGTGTTTTTTCGTCAAAGACTCAAAAGCGGTACGTGTAAAGTTTCATGCATCGTAAAGAATTAAGCAAGAAAAACAGGTATATTACATTCAGGATTACGAAATGTTACAATATATATTACATTTCAGAAGTTTTTACAATAATACTCAATCCTCTCTCAAGACGACTTCTGCAGCCTCGTTTAGAAGTCGATTGACGACTTCGTCCATAATAGCTTCAGCCATCTTTTTTATTTCGTCGTCTCCTTTCGGTTGAGTGTCCGAAGGGGCTTCAGCAGAATCTGAAGTAGAACAGGATACGGCTACATTGCTATGACAAATTGCAAACGAATCTTAAAACCTAAAATTACAGCATAATAAAAACTATTAGATAATACCTAATTGACCTTCGGGCTCTGCGCTCTTCTCAGCAGCCTCAGCTACTTCTCTAGCATCGTGAATGCCCTTTTCGCTTCTTTGAATAATCTCTCGGGCCATTTCTCGGCCGCCATTATCCCAGATATCGGTGAAAAATTTTCCACCAACCATGCTAGCTTCGGCCGATGGATCCCTTGCATCTTCGAAGGACAAAGCACCTTCGGATTGCGCTAGAATCTTTACATGTTCGCAGCCTTTTTTCTCTAAAATAGTGGCAATTCCTCTGGCACCCGAGAAGGCGCATATATCTCCACGGCTATTTAAAATTTCTTCGAAGGCTTCAGCTTCGTGGTCGATCCATTCGATGGGACCTTCGGGATTGCCTCTCGCAAAGTTTTCCTCACTTGAGAATGCGCCGACCTTGGCGAAGCTAGCCTTTAGCTTCTTAACACATTCTATAGATTTGTTATAGCATCTCTTTTTGGACGACCGAAGCTCTTCAACAGTTCCTTCTAAGTGATCTGCCCATTGGTCGCTGAGTTCTCGCTTTGTTTCTTCAAGTATACATTCTTCCTTGGCTCTGGCCAGTTGTTTCCGAAGATCTTCAAGTTCGCGTTTATGAGCTTCAGCTTGACCTTTAAAAACAGCTTCGTCTTCCTTTATTTTGTTTATCAATGAGTGTAATATTTTATCCTTCTCGAGACCTTCGTTCCTCAGTTCAATTACTTCGGAACGAAGGTTGCTCAGGGCTATAGTACACCCTTCGTCTTCAGCATCTTTCTGTGCCCTGAGGGCATTGCTAAGTATCAGGCCCTGCAAAGAGAAATATGTGTGTGTCAATAGGTTTAAACAAACGAAAAATTTTGGTCTCAACAAAAAATGCAAAGATCCCATTTTTTGCACCTTCAAGCTATTATACGCCAGGCTGTCAGCCAAATCATTTTTCGATAGCACTGAGAGCCCGTCTTCCAGCGTTGGGAATCCGAAGCTCTTGCTCATCTCCCGACAGACAGAAATTTCTTTGCTGTCAGGGAGACAATACAAAAAGTCTTCTTCTCCACTGCCATTGAAAATTAATGCCCCTTTTGGATACTTCAGTTTTTGGGCGTAAAGTTGGGCCTCTCGTTTTTCTTTTTCTGATAATTGTTTCCCCGAAGCATGGCGGATAATATAATCAAGGACTTTGGGAGATGCTTCGGGGGCAGCAGCACTGATTTCTTCAACAAAAGTTGGCTCTGCAATTTTTTCTTCCTCGAATTCCAGGGATTTTATTTTCGTGGGTTTTGAGGACCCAGCTTCGGCTTCAGTTTCTTGTTCTGGAGCTTTAGTGTCAGAGATTCCAGTTTTTTCTTCGGGGATGACAGCAGTCTCCTTCGGAGGTGTGTTTGAAGATTTAATTGTCTCCAGAACATCTAACACGTTGACCATTCTCTTCCTTTTCGGAGTCACTGCTGGCACCTTTTGGTTTTTTACTGCATCAATATTTGCTGCAGGACTCAAAACTTCTGATGATTTTGATCGCTCAGTTGCTTCTTTTACTTCTTCCATTTTTTCTGTGGACGCCGCTTCGGCCTTCTCTTTCGTTTCTGATAACAAAGTCTTTGATTGTTCCAATTCTATTTTTGTTGGCACTTCGGCCGTTTCTGCGACTTCTGGCAGCAAGGTTGGCTCGGTTGGTTTTTTAGCTTCGGTAGCCGAAGCGGTTTCTCCGGTAAACTCAGGCACCGAAGCTAGTTCAATATAGCGCGGCCGATGGGTGAGGACCTTTATCTTCTTTCTTTTCGGTTCTGGCTCGCTAGGAGCAGTTGCAGCTTCTTCTTTTGCAGAGGTTGTGTTTTTTCTCTTCTGCCTTCGAATGGGATAGCAGT
Source organism: Zea mays (assembly GCF_902167145.1). NCBI lineage: Eukaryota > Viridiplantae > Streptophyta > Magnoliopsida > Poales > Poaceae > Zea > Zea mays. The sequence continues at coordinate 192,797,800 of NC_050099.1, read as the reverse complement.
AGTCAGGATAGACAAACCCGATTGCATCAAATACCCGATTCAGCCTCTTCTTTTTTCGGCCACCGAAGGCTGCTGACATTGCAGTGTCTTCGGCCTTCGAATAGGTCCCAAGCAGCTCATCACTTAAATTTTCAATGCTTTTTAACCAGTCATCATCTGGCTCAACGAATTTATCTCCAAACTTAAAAGTGTACTTCAACCTGATAAGTCCACCTTCGTCGGCCTCTTTTATGGTTTCTTGTGGCATTTCCCATTTCTCCGCAAGCGGCCATACCCTGAAGGCAATATGCTCTTGTACTAAGTCTCTCGTTCCAATAAAAGAACAGATAACGCCGAAGGCCCTCTGGCATTCTTCGGCAGCTTCGTTCATTTCAACCTTCGGCCTCCGAAGGCCGAAGCTTTGCCAAATAGGGCGCATAATTATACCTCTGATATCTTCTCGCACTGTCAGATCATTCTTCACATAAAACCATTCTGTCATCCAGTCGTCGGGCCATCTCTTCCGAAAGGTTGGCACGGGGCAGCTTGACCCGGACCGAGAAACGAAACTGTAGCAGCCAAAATTATTGTGATATTGTTCCTTACCCCAAGGTTTTGTTTCATATGATAATTCATGTATATTGCAGAAGCTTTTTGCGTCAGGCTTCAGACCTTGGCTTCTCACGGCCCACACGAAGATATTCAGCCTTATAATTGCCTCGGGGGTAAGTTGATGGAGATAGACTTCGAATATTTTCAGCACCTCTACAACGAAGCTGCTCAAGGGAAATCGCAGCCCAGCTTTCAAAAAGCTTCGGTACACTACGACTTCATTCTCTTCAGGGTGTGGGCAAGTTTTTTCCCCTTCATCGGCTCTCACAATGGACAAATCTCGGAAATACCTTCCTCTCATGTTGACAAGATGATTCTCTTTGATAGTTGATTTACCATAAACTGAATGGCTTGGTCGCCAGGGACGATCTTCGGAGTCTTCACCACCACTGTCTACATCATAGCTGTCACTGTCACCAGTATCTTCAGACAAACCTTCCAGAATCTCCTTGGTAATTTTTTCTGTGTTGGTCTTTGACATCGCTATAAGAAACCCCAAGTTTTTCTCTTCGTCGAGGCTCAGCTTCATCTCAGCAGCAGTCTTCTTATCTTCAGACATCTTCGGAGACACTAAAAAACTATTTTCAAAGCCGAAGCTTCAAAACTAAAAGCTTAGCAAATCGTAGTGCACAAGGGCTAAAAATTGAGTGAGCGGGAGCAGTTGGCCAGAGAGCGTGTCAAATGAGTTCGCGGTATGGCCGTATTTATACGCCAAATGCGTTGAAAATTGAAAGACCCCGTTTGTCAGTGAATGTTGCTATTCTAGCAAAGGGAAGGTGTTTTTTCGGACCTTCGGCGTAAAGCCTTCGTCCATGTCGCAATCTAAATTTATTATTTTAAACAAATTAATATTGCGATGGGCTACTGTTGGGGACCTTCGGCATCCGAAGGTCCTCAAAAACAGGATTTAACAGTATTTCTGGAGTATAATGTGTGAACAGGTATCTTCGGACTCAAGTCGGCATCACAGTAGACCAGAATAATACGAAGGTTGGTGCAGCACCGAAGGTGTGAGCAGGAAAGCTTCGGCGTGACAGCAGAAGGTGAAACCGACTTAAAGATGAAAAGGCTATTTAGACCTCGACAGATTACTATAGAATTATTATCAAGTGTAAAGGGCATGAATGTAATTCTGTATGGGTTGTGTCCCGCGCCTATAAATAGGTGAACAGTACCCCCGTACTGGACACGCTGACTTGGCATTCGCTTCTTGCGCCACACTTGTACTATCATCTCCTTCCAATTAGAGGTACACTTGTAATTCAATGATATTTTTGTTTATGTCTGATAATAATATATAATTGCTTATGTTGTCTTTTATATTCATTACCTTTTATCCTTCGTCATTGTATAATGAATTTATGAAGGTACGCCCTTCATAACCTTCGTCCGAAAGTCATTATATCCTAAGGGAAATAATACTTCGAAGGACGAAGGACTTTAACGATTAACATTTTTTATGTTGCCTTGTTCTTAACTCCTAGCATTTGAGAACAAGTCTCCAACAATACCAGTAGACCGTTCTAGATATGTTGCCCTGCTGCCTGTTTACCTATTTACCATTTTAGTAGGTCATTTTTATACTACAATATACTCCCTTCCTATTTATTCATCTGCCTTATTACTAGCTGATTATCTTGTTCTATTATCTTGAGTTATCCACGAATTACCTCATCTTGCCAAATGAAACTGTTGCACCATCATGAAGAAAAGAAAAATGTGAGTATATTGTAGAAAAATGACATGAAGAAAAGAAAACTGTGAATCATCATGAATTCATGATCAACTATAGTAGCATTTACTAGAGAAACAACGAATCAGAAGCTCTGAATTAAGAAGTGGTAACAGTAAAGAAGGGTCCTGGCCTCTAAACTGACCTGATATCATTTCTGAAAATCAGGTGATTGCTCATTGGAGAATATACAATGCGCTGGATTGATGCAGTCAACATTTCCATTGCAGTGTAAGGGTGCTGATGCACCAGAGTAGTTGCTACATTGGGAGATTGAAGTGTTCATGTCATTTGCATGTGCAGAAATGAGCTCTTGCAGCACAGGCACAGTCAATTTTCCTGAAGGTAAATCATTTGGTGTACACTCGATCCTGTCCGACATGCCAAGCTCATTGATTTTTGCTTTCAACAGCCTGCTAAATTCATCTTCCTCAGAAGTAGACATAACACAAGGTGAAGCTTCGACACATCCTTTTTCAGGAGCCGGGACTCGTGTGCGAGTTGTCTCATGTGCTAGCCTACTTGGGGATCCACCCTTTGATAGATTGCTTCGCGACAACGAAGCTCTGGTCACGGGCTTTGTAGATGATCTAGAAGCAACTGCAACTGCATTTATGTCATCTCTGTTACTGATTGCTGCATCATGCCCCACCTTCCTCCCTGGTTCCCTTTTATGTGCAGATCCATTGCTTAAAATCCTACTTGTGGATGATAATCGATTTTGGCTGTTCAAATCTCTGCGTGTCATTCTCCCTTGCCCAACGATCGGCCCCACGAGCTCTCTTCTCGGACCAGAACCACCGTGTGCGACATTCCACGCCTAATTTGGAATGGAGTAGGATAGAACAGGTTCTATGACTCTTGTTTTAAACCTAAGGTTCTTAAGTTATTAATTGCTACTGTAATTATGAAGAGACTGATTTCGATGTTGTACTGATGTGCCACTCATGAGGAACCAACACATCATTTACCAACACCTTTGTTTGGGAAAAAAATAAAGAGACACATGATTAGTATAAGCGGCACAAGCAATTGACCCTATAAGAAAAGGTGTTCCTTGAAGATCGAATCATTTCCTCAATATCATCTCAATATATTTCCTTGCATATTGGATGATTTCGTGCTCATTATATGTTTCCTTTAGTTGCATAACTACAGTTGCACTCCCTTTTTGTTTGTTTGTTTGTGGGACATGTAATGAAGGGATTAAGTGTATTTGCTAGCGATTTGAAATTGATTATAGTTTGAACGAGGAATTCAGGGTGATCCCAGGACTAAGAGAATATGTCGACCACTAATTCGACACAGACAATTGATGGCTCATACAGCCGTACCACTGTATGGTTGTGTGAAAATCCCACTTGGTCCCTGGATAGGGATGATATCTTGCAAGTAATATTCAATATGGAGGTGTAATTGTGTTTAATAGTCGGCATGCCTTAGTAATGTGTACAACCTTCTGCATAAAGCTTGACCAAGGACAATGAGGATGCTAGAGAAGGATATGTGAATGGAGAATGTGGTGTGTGTTTTGTCTTGTACGAGTGCAGAAACATTGATGTTTTCAAATAAATTTCTTTGATTCAAATAATTCTCGGTGAAGTTATGATATCAAATTTACAAAGCACTTCAACTCTTTATGTTGTTCTATTGTGGTTTTAACCTCAACTTATAACACTTTATGTTTTTTGCCGATCAAACAGCTTGGGACTTCGGTCCACTAATTTGGATTAAGCGGCCATTAAATATGATTATATGTCGTCGCAACGCATGGGCGTTATACTAGTTGAGATTAAAATTGAATTTGCAATGTGCGACCGGGTGCATTCAGATCAGTGTGCTCTTCCTTCCAATGGTATAGATCACGGAATTACCGGTGAACATCACTAAGCATGCCCAAGCATGAAGTGTGTTGACTGCAAGGACCGGAGAAAGCCAAGCTCCTCAAGGAGTACAATGTGGTGGACTCACAGTCACAGGTATGCTCCTCTATAATTTGTTAAAGTTCCTGTTCAAAATAATAATAATGTGTCAAAGTTATTCAATGGTGATTTCTTAGTGCCTTATTGTCTGCAACATGATAATATGGTCATATGGAATACTGTTGTTCTAGTGTCTCTGATGGCCTGCTCTGCTATGCTGTTGTCACAGCTGCCCTCTTACAAACGCAACCGCAACCGCAACGCGTTGCAAAATCATTTGGCCCTTGTTCGGTTATTTGAATTATATGTGGATTGAAGCGTATTGAGATGAATCTTGACTTGCTATGGATTCAAACCGGCTCTAAGGGCTTGTTCGCTTCACCGTTAATCCATGTGGATTTGATGATATTTCGTTGGTTTAAATCCGTAACAAGTCAAAAACTATTTCAAACTATTTCAATATACTCCAATATATACGCATGAAATTTGAATAACCGAACAAGACCTTAATATCATCCGATCCATACGGGTCATTGTTGAAACGAACAAGCCCTTGATTGGAACCAATCAGTAATCCGTTCCCTTACATTTTACGAACCAGTGGCAAACATCTGTGTAACATATCAGTAGGCCGAAGCTAAGTAAACTGTAAAAGAAAGAAGAAGAAAAAAAAGAGTGAGTTAATTAATTAATTGTACTATAGTCAGTGTGCACCTAACTAACTGTGCCTCGGCCTGTTGTTCTGGAGCAAGACATCTTCGTTCTCCTCCTCCTCCGCCTTCCGCTTTCGACTGTGATCTCCGCCGCTCTTGTTCGCGGCGCTACCGCAGCCGTGGCCGTGGTTGTCGCCGTCGCTGTCACTCTGGTGGTGGTGCTGCTCCCGGCACCTGCTTTTCAGTATGTGGAGCTTGATATTGCTCATGTCCGACAGCCGCACCGGTTTCAGGAAGGACTCGTCCGCTCCTTCCTCCAGGCATCTGGTTCTTCAAAACACAATTGACAAGTGAGACGGTGATTTGTATGTTTATCTCTTTTTTTTTTACACAATTCCTGATGCCAGTAAAGAATATGTCTTCCTTTTGAATTTTACTTTTTTTTGTGTTTTTTTATCTTTGTTTGCTACACTTGTCCATTCACAAACACCGTGTCTTTGATTCAATCTGAGGGCCCATTTGTACATGAGTTTTGATCAATTCCGAGTTGGATCCACGAGAGTGGCTCACCTGTTGATCCTCGAAGGATTGTTCTCGGACGACATGATCACGACCGGGATGTCTCTGAGAGACGACGAGTCCTGCTTAATTAACAAACATCTCCATTGATTAGACCGCGCGTGCTATATATCTTAAGCAGTTGGTGTATGGAGAATGAAGAAAGCGCGGTCGCGAATTACCTTGACCTTCCTGAGCAGATCGTACCCGGGCATGCAGTAGTCCGTGATGACCTAGAGCAGGAGATGGTAGGCTTCGAAGCAGACCAAACCTCGATGGTGATTGGTGAATGTGAAGACAATAATTTATATTGGTTTAAGCCACTGAATAGTGTACTAGTACACTACGTCGAGTTTAGTTATGTTTCATTTGAGTTGGATTATCATGTGTGTGTCTAGCTTGCTTGTAAAGGGAGTACCGTTCGTTATCTTGTTCCATATATTTTTAGGCAGCCGTGTCACCGTGTGGATGACTTAGAGATGGCAATGAGTAAAAACCCGTCGGGTATTACTTGCCCAAACTCATACCCGCGAAAAAAAATACGCCCGCTAAAAAACTCATACCCATGACGGGTATAAAATTTTGCTCAAACTTATACCCATGCGGGTTTCGGATACCCAACGGGTTTTCCATACCCACTAACATCAACATAAAAAATAATTCATCATGTAAACGACAATCAATACATTAATAAGCTAGCATAAAAGGAACAAGTGATAACTAATTTTAGCTTAAAATTTGTTACATGAAGTTTATTTCAATTAGAACATATTCAATTAATAATATCATGAGACATATTTATAAGGAATGTTGATTTTAAGGCGGGTTTTAAAAACCCATGGGTTTGCGGGTATGGGTAGTAGAAGAACAAACACATGCCCACGTAACCGTTGGACTTCTATTTGAACTCATTAAAAATCCATGGGTACAAAAATTAACCCAAACTCATACCTTAATAGAGTAAAAAATCACCAAGTTTCGGGTAACGGATATCCATTGCCATCTCTAGGATGACTCATCTCTGTACGGGCCGGGGTTTTATCTTGGTCACCTCACCTGCGTCGTCCATCCTATCACTGAGCTCTTGCGCTGTCCCCTTGCTGACTGTTGCCAACCAAATCCCTACCTGCAGCCGCCGGGTTACGTGCATTTGATGGGCCGACTGCTGCGCGCTGGCTCACGTCTCTCTGGGCTGGGCTTAGGCCGTCTGCACAGAGACACAGGGAAGGGAAGGAACCCATGAGCATGGCCCATCCAAGTCTGCACTGCACGTAGTAGGAGAGGGGTACACACACCGTACACGCCCACCAAAAGCACGTGATGCAGTTTTGCTTGCATACACAACACATCGCGTATGCGAGCTCGCTCTTTCTATACTCGCACCCTTCAAGGTCAAGAACATGTACCATAAGATAAGAAGCACGACGGATGTCGCGATGATGTTCGTGAGAAGTCTATGTTGTCGTCTCCCAGTCAACTATGTTTGCTAGATCGTTGTTTTCGTATGATGTAATTATTCAACTATTTCGTACAGAACTCATATTATATATTAAAGATGTGACATTCGTTTCTGTACCACGACTCATCATGTGTGTGACACTTGATCCTTGCACGCATTTGATTCGCGTCCGGGTTTGTCCTTTAAATCTAGGTGTGACAAAACTTTAAAAACAGTAATAAAACGGAGTTTTATAATACCTCTCTTGAAAGTTAGATTAATTGTATACATGCTACTCAAATTTTATAAATATGGCATCGACATAAATTAGTTATGTTATGTGATTTTGTAAAAGTTAAGTTCACATATTTTTTATTGATCCTTAAAAGTTTTTGAGAAAGAGGACTCAAGTGGGTCCCGTCTCTGTATCCCTCACATGGCTTTGGTTTTCCTTTTCAAAAAGGGAAAAAAAATAAGAAAACATTGGTCACCCCTTTCCACCAGCATGGCCACACCGCCCCCCATGCCGTGCCATACATTCCCTTTTGGACTAAAGTAAACAAACATTTTATTCTGCACGACTTTTATCCATGATCCATCTGCCAACAACTCAATATTAAACTCCCAACAAACCATCTCAAGCAACCGTATAGCATTTGTTCATCAAATGGGAAACCGCCAGAATTTAAACACCGGACATCCGTCCATACAACAAGCCTATAAATAAACAAATAAAAATAAAGTCCAATAGTAATCCTCAAACCCGTTGGGTTGTGTCATCCCAAATCTTAATATCATAAATCAACCATTTAAATCATCAAACTTGTTCATCTATATCATCTCGTTTCTTAAACTTGTAAATTATTTGTTTAGATCTCAAACTTGATTGATTGTGTATACCGGCTCCTAAACATGAAAATCACATGTTTTAGGAACTCAACCTTTTTTTTTGTCATCACGGTCCCCATATTACAAGTCACACATTCAAATCCTCTATCAATATTCAGATCTTAGAGCCGGTCTAAATAGATATACATATATCCATGTGATATATAGATACGGTACGCTTACATATGGAGCCTAAATTCCAACTTTGTATTTCTTCTCCATCCTCTCTATCTCGTGGGCTCTATCTTTTCTCGAGTAAGCTCGTAGAACCCGTGAAGATATCCTTTACATATGGATATGTGTCGAGACCAATTTAAACAAGCTTTGAGACACAACATAGATGTGATTATACTGTAGTCACCATGTTTGACAGTTTAAGGACTAAAAGTGACTATACTTTAGTCACCAAACTTTAGAAGGTGGGATCCAAACGGGACCTAAGAGGAAGATGTGATTTATGAGTTAAGGTAACATGATGACAGGCTGCAAGCAAACATAATAAGACTATATCCAAACATACATATTCCCTCTATCCCTTATGTACATCCCTCCTTTTACAAACTACTCTAAAATATTCACTCATCTATACTTCAATCCTCTTCAGCAGCATCCACTATATCTCGTATTCTATACTTAAGTATCCATATTAAGACATATTTTATTCTAAATTTTTATACGTATATATTTGTCATACTCTCAAATTATATATTTGTCGTACCCTCGAATGGTTTATACTTATTTTACTTGATATGTTGTTTAAAATATATAAATAGATAGATAAGAAAAAAGAAGAGAGAGAAAGAGAGTCTATATAGATATAGATGATGGAGGAGCATTATCTATATTTATTATACCCTCAAATATTTTATACATATTTTACAAATTTCCTTAGTTGTTATCCGCTTCTTCTCTCCTCAATCCTAATATTAAGCATGCTTGCAACCTGTTATTATATCTATTCCTAAAGCCTATAGAAAAGAGAAATGTTATTTAATTATAGTGTATAGGATACTTTATAGATTTCGTTCGAGTCGGTCTAATAAATACCTCCACCAACATCCTCCACTTTTGTGTGGCTGGTGGTGCCAAAGAATCTCTTATCTCTGGCAACAGCGCATCACTCACACAATCTGTCACTCCCCGACACGCGCACGAGCTCCACTCCCCACTCCGCACCCAACCCAAGGCGCCACTGCCATGGACGCGGGCGGTCCGCCGCCGCTGTTCCTCCTGGGCGCCGTGCTGGCCGCGGCGCTGGGGTGGCTGCTCGTGGTCTGGCGGGCGGCGGCGGGGCGGCGGCGGTCCGCGTCGGCGCGGCTGCCGCCGGGGAGCACGGGGCTGCCGCTCATCGGGGAGACGCTGCGGCTCATCGCGGCGTACAAGTCGCCGAACCCGGAGCCGTTCATCGACGAGCGCGTGGCGCGGCACGGCAGCGGGGTGTTCACGACGCACGTGTTCGGCGAGCGCACCGTGTTCTCCGCCGACCCGGCCTTCAACCGCCTGCTGCTGGCCGCGGAGGGCCGCGCCGTGAGCTGCAGCTACCCGTCGTCCATCGCCACGCTGCTGGGCCCGCGGTCGCTGCTGCTCACCTCGGGCCCCGCGCACAAGCGCCTCCACTCGCTCACGCTGACCCGCCTCGGCCGCCCGGCCTCGCCGCCGCTGCTGGCGCACATCGACCGCCTCGTCCTCGCCACCATGAGGGGCTGGGACCGCCCCGGCGCCGGCGCCATGCGCCTCCTCGACGAGGCCAAGAAGATCACCTTCAACCTCACCGTGTGGCAGCTCGTCAGCATCGAGCCTGGGCCGTGGACCGAGAGCGTCCGGCGCGAGTACGTGAAGCTCGTCGACGGCTTCTTCTCCATCCCCTTCCCCTTCGCCTCCCTCCTCCCGTTCACCGTCTACGGCCAGGCCCTCAAGGTGCTCGCCCCTTTGCCTTTCTCCTCTCCTCCTTTTCCCCAGTCTCTACCGTAACGGATCGATGTAATAAAGATGCGTTTTTTTTCTTTCCTACCCGATTCAGGCGAGGAAGAAGGTGGCCGGAGCTCTTCGGGAGGTGGTAAGGAAGAGGATGGACGACAAGGCGGAGGACGACTGTGGCGCCAGTAAGAAGAACGGGGAGAAGAAGGACATGGTGGAGGAGCTCCTCGAAGCGGAGGGCGGGAGCTTCTCCGTGGAGGAGATGGTGGACTTCTGCCTGTCCCTGCTGGTGGCTGGGTACGAGACCACCTCCGTGCTCATGACGCTCGCCGTCAAGTTCCTCACCGAGACACCCACCGCACTGGCGCAGCTCAAGGTACATCCGCCCGACTAGGAATCATCATCAATCATGGGAGATTTGCTTGGCAATTAGAAATTCCGTGTGCTACTAGCACAATTCTTTCCTTGCGCACGTGTGGGTGGTAGGGACTGCCGACAGTTGAACTGGCTTGGGCATTGGGGAGGAAGGATACGTCAACTTGATTTCGTAATACGATGATATTTTTATAGTTTAATAAGTAGATTACCTTAACCTGTCATACATCAGTTGAACTGGCTTGCGCCCGGCTTCTGTTTTTTTTAGTTCATCTGTCAGTTTTGTTGATTCTCCAAGCATCCTGCAATAGGTGCTGATGTGATGTTGCCTATTTCCATTTTACCTAAAAACAATTGTCCACAAAAGAATGGATCTGCTACACACTACTACTGCTGAATTTTTATTCCATAAAACAAAGTGCCTTTCTTTATTCCTTCTCACCCCCATCAACAGCAACATGCCAAGAACTTGCTTTCGAACATGTGGAAAAAAATATATATATTTATTCCAGACGTTTGCTGGATCTGCAGGAAGAGCACGACAGCATCAGAGGGGTAAAAGGCAAAGGCCAAGCTCTGGAATGGAGCGATTACAAGTCGATGCCGTTTACACAATGCGTAAGCAGTCTGGATGGAGTCCATCCCCGGTTTTCTTCAGATCGCCTTCCATCTAGCTAGCATCTCCATTCTTTTGCAGTAGTAGACATCTCTCTCCTCCTCCTGAAAAAAAAAAAGAACAGCTTGAGCAGAGAGCCGGATGTGCTCCCGTCCCGTCTGTGCAGGTGATAAGCGAAACGCTGCGCGTGGCCAACCTGATCAGCGGGGTGTTCAGGCGTGCGAACACCGACATCCACTTCAAAGGTTTGCTTCTACAACACAAACTGTTAACTGTCGTCTTCTTCTTCTTCTTCTTGGAGCCTCCCCCAACCCGTTCGTTTACAGCAGTCTCTTCTCTTCTCTTATCTTCTGTTGATCTGTTGTCTAGGCTACGTGATCCCAAAGGGCTGCAAGATCTTCGCGTCGTTCCGAGCCGTGCACCTTAGCCTGGACCACTACGAGAACGCCCGGACCTTCGACCCTTGGAGATGGCAGCAGGTGCACTCGTTAGAAAACACAATTTGCTATGTTGTGGCATGCTCATGCTCTTCTTTTCTATGAGAAGATAGATATTTATATATGATCGACAAGAGAATCTAGGAAGGAGAGAGCTCATGTGGCTCCCGTCCCGTTTCGCGTGTGCAGGGCAAGAGCAAGCTGCAGAGCGCGGAAGGGGCCAGTCTGTTCACGCCGTTCGGCGGCGGGCCGCGGCTGTGCCCGGGCTACGAGCTCGCCCGGGTGGTGGTTTCCGTCTTCCTCCACCACCTCGTCACGCGCTTTAGGTGAGCCGTCCTTCTCTTTATTCTCTCCCGCCGGCTGTCTCTTGAGGCGGCTCTGTGTGTGTGTGTGCTCGGAAGTCGGAACGATGCTATGCCGCTCGCTCTGATTGGATTGGATTCTTGACCAACAAACAGCTGGGAGGAAGCCGAGGAGGACAGGATTGTCTTCTTCCCCACCACGCGGACCCTCAAGGGATACCCCATCATCCTACGGCGGCGACCGGATTGCGATGATCTCTGACCTCATGGCTATGTTCTCCCCCCTTATCTTCTTCGGATCAAGGCCGAAGGCTAAGCATTAGATAGAGTAAGGTGGATGTCGTGGCTAGTAGGTGCATGGTGGTTTCTGCCACTCACTCACTCACTCACTCTGTTGTCTGTTTGTTCCTGTTCCTCTCTGTTTTCTCTTGCTCTGTAACCTGGACCTGGTACGAGTCAGCAGCCAGCAGCAAACTCGCGTTTTGCCTGTAAAATCTAAAATCTGATATGAGATGCAGATGCCCCCGCGACTGAGACGGAAGACTGATGAGACAGACCATGGGGACGTCCTGCGGTGCCGGTGCCGCCGCTCCCTTCATGCTCGTGCATGCAACGTTGTTAGCTAGGCTGTCGCGGTCGTCGCCGACCCCGCACATGTCGTCGTTCCTATGAGGAGAATGATGTTGCTTGTAAGAGCATCTCTACCCGTGCACAGTACCTCAAATAGGTGCACTATATAGGGCCAGTTTGGCAGCCTGCTTCCTCGCGTGGAATTCGCATTTTTCCCTGTGTCGGCGGCCCACGCGGGATTTTTTCACGGGTACGGCACTAGCATGTTTGGAAGGTAGCCTCGCAGAGTTATTGGCCCGGTCTCGGCCCAAATCCCGCGTGGAAACATCCCCGGTCACCGGACGTCAGGTGGCTATCCCCGGTTCGTCTTCTCTCGTCACGTACGCCGCCACCTCTGTCATCGCAGCGTCACCTCCGACATCGGTGTCACCTCGGGTCCGCGCGCTAGCAACTCCGGCTCCTCAGGTGAGGGCTGAGTGGCTGACCTCCGCTCGTATCATCCACTCAGGAGAGAGAATCGGACTTTGATCCACTCAAGAGCCTGGTCAATCCAGTCCTTCTCTGCGACTCTTCTGATCCTAGTTCTTCGCCGTCGCTGCTCGTTTCTCCAGCTCCCGCAGTCCGCACCCGCAGGTCGCCGTCGTCATCTCTCCATAGATCTCTCCACTCTCCAGTGACGGTGGAGCAGATAGCCGCTGTGGTTTTTTTTTGTGTGTGCTGGTAGTGGACCTGTACGGTTCTCTTGCAAACAACCACTCGGTAATTCTCTCAGGAACCGTGGGATAACCAAACAGCCACCGGGTAATTATCACGGTGAGGTATTTTCTGACAGGGAAGTAAAGTGACAAGGAAATCTTCCCCTTTAGTATTTTTCACTGGGTTAATTACCCTTTAGCTTCCAAACTAGCCCATAAAGGGTTAATAGTGGCACGAGTGAGAGGGAATAGAGGGAAGGGGAGACGAACGATGATCCAAATAATATTATTATTGGGAGTCTATATTGGAAGGTCCTTAAAGCATTGATTTATCAATTATTTACGAGTCTGTTTCAGATTTAATAGGATAACTTGCCACACTTTGCCTAACTTTTTTGCCTAAGGTTAGTTCTTCAATTTGAACGACTAACCTTAGGCAAAGTGTGGCGTGGTTAGCCACGAACCAAATAGGTCCAAAATGCCGAACTCCACCATCATATAAGATGACATGTAGCCACCTTAAGAAGCTGCGAGCTTTGGTTTAGCGGCATGCACGCGGAGACGTTGGTCTAGCGGCATGCACGCGTCATCCAAAAGCAAAGCCAGCAAAAGCATGGCCAAACCCTCTAGAATTGTTCAACATGAATACAAAGATAAAAAAAAGACAAGAATACCGCTGGTCAACTTTGTAGCACATACGTATAGGCATGAGGGCATGATTGTAATTTTGTTGGAGTTGTACCCCCTCGAGTATAAATAGGGGATAGTGCCATGCATACGGACGTTTTTTAAGTTAGAGTGAATTGACTCGCTTTGCCTACGAAGTTGTGTTCCCTCTCTACCGTCGTTTTATTGATTTTAAAGCCGAAGGTATGGTTATAATCATTTGTTATGTTGTATAGAATGGAGAAAAGTAACAAAAGATCGAGATGAGTAATTTGTCTTAGCCAAAAGGTCGAGAAAAGCATGAGTTAAAAAGGAGCCCGACCCTTTTTTAGCTTGCTCGATCGCACGTCCTCCTTTACCTAGCGAGGTGGTACTATGTGGAAGTGTTGTGATGTGTGTGGCTTTCTATTATGTTGGGCTTGGGTGGTTTCACATGGCACATCTATGGTGTAACAGTCTGTTAGTTGGGATAGACCTACACGCTTCACACGTGACGTACGACACACGAAACTAGTGCTTTAAAGTAGTAGAGATGGTAAAAATTCGCTTCAATAGTAATATATTTAGGTCTCCTTTGGGATACGGGATTTTTTCCCGTTTCCTGCGCTTTTTCTGTGAAAATAAACTCTAAAACTCCTCCGTTCCAAATAGTACCTGTCGGGGACCATAATTAGGGGTACCCTCAAGGCGCCTAATTCTCAGCTGGTAACCCCCATCAGCATAAAGCTGCAAAGGCCTGATGGGCACGATTAAGTCAGGGATCAGTCCACACGAGTGACTCGATCACGCTTCACCCGAGCCTAGCCTCGGCCGAAGGTAGCCGACCTCGAGAGATTTCCGTCTCGCCCGAGGCCCCCTTTTTATGGCGGACACATCACCGGCTCGCCCAAGGCCTTGGCTTCGCTCAGAAGCAACCTTGACTAAATCACCACACCGACTGACCAAATTGCAGGGGCATTTAACGCAAAGGTGGCCTGACACCTCTATCCTGACACGCGCCCCCGGCAGAGCCGAGGTGACCGCCGTCACTCCACCGCTCCACTGGCCAGTCTGACAGAAGGACAGCGCCGCCTGCGCCACTCCGACTGCAGTGCCACTCGACAGAGTGAGTCTGACAGGCAATCAGGCCTTGCCAAAGGCGCCACGGCGAACTCCGCTCCGCCCGACCCCAGGGCTCGGACTCGGGCTAAGACCCGGAAGACGACGAAACTCCGCTCCGCCCGACCCCAGGGCTCGGACTCGGGCTAAGACCCGGAAGACGGCGAACTCCGCTCCGCCCGACCCCAGGGCTCGGACACGGGCTAAGACCCGGAAGACGGCGAACTCCGCTCCGCCCGACCCCAGGGCTCGGACTCGGGCTAAGACCCGGAAGACGGCGAACTCCGCTCCGCCCGACCCCAGGGCTCGGACACGGGCTAAGACCCGGAAGACGGCGAACTCCGCTCCGCCCGACCCCAGGGCTCGGACTCGGGCTAAGACCCGGAAGACGACGAAACTCCGCTCCGCCCGACCCCAGGGCTCGGACTCGGGCTAAGACCCGGAAGACGACGAAACTCCACCTCGCCCGACCCCAGGGCTCGGACTCCGCCCTGGCCTCGGCTGAACGACGTCCGCCTCGCCCGACCCCCTGGCTCGGGCTCGGCCACGGCAACAGAAGGCAGACTCAACCTCGGCTTCGGAGGAAACCCCACGTCGCCCTGCCTAGGGCACAGACCGCCACGTCAACAGGAGGCGCCATCATCATCCCACCCCGAATCGACTCGGGTCACGGAGAACAAGACCGACGTCTCATCCGGCCAGCTCCGCCAGAGAGGCAATGATGGCGCTCCACAAGCTCTATGACGACGGCGGCCCCTAGCTCTCTTACGGAAGCAGGACGACGTCAGCAGGGACTCGACCGCTCCAACAGCTGTCCCTCCGTCAGGCTCCGCCGCACCTCCGACAGCCACGACATCACGCCAGCAGGGTGCCCAGATCTCTCCGGCTGCCACATTGGCATGTACCTAGGGCTCTAGCTCTCCCTCCGCTAGACACGTAGCACTCTGCTACATCCCCATTGTACACCTGGATCCTCTCCTTACGACTATAAAAGGAAGGACCAGGGCCTTCTCAGAGAAGGTTGGCCGCGCGGGACCGAGGACGGGACAAGCGCTCTCTTGGGGCCGCTCGCTTCCCTCACCCGCGTGGACGCTTGTAACCCCCCTACTGCAAGCGCACCTGACCTGGGCGCGGGACGAACACGAAGGCCGCGGGACTTCCACCTCTCTCACGCTCGGCTCCGGCCGCCTCGCCTCTCCCCCCTTCGCGCTCGCCCACGCGCTCGACCCATCTGGGCTGGGGCACGCAGCACACTCACTCGTCGGCTTAGGGACCCCCCTGTCTCGAAACGCCGACAGTTGGCGCGCCGGGTAGGGGCCTGCTGCGTGCTGACGAACAGCTCCCCGTCAAGCTCCAGATGGGCAGTCTCCAGCAACCTCTCCGGCCCGGGACGGTGCTTCGTTTCGGGACTCTTGAGTTCATGTCCTTCGACGGCAGCTACGACATGACACTTCTTCCACCGCCGCGCGACTACGACAATGGCGGCCGACAACCCGCCCGCCGGCGGCGGAATCGACGACGTCTACCCCGCGTGGTGGAAGAGCAACATTCGGGCTCGCTCCGTTCTCTCCCCCGCCAACGGAGGAGGAGGCGGGGCCGTCAAGGCCAGACGGGAGGCCACGCTTCGCCGGCCGTCGAGCGAATCGACGCCCCCGACGCCCCGACGGAAGGCACGCCGGACGTCGACCTCGCGTTCGAGACGGAGGCAAGCGCCGTCCCCCCGCGGCACGCTGACCCCGAGCAAGAAGACGACGCCGGCGCGCTCGCGGAAAGCCTGCAGGACGTCGCCCTCGAACCAGAGATGACGGCGCAACCAGTCCCCGATGTGACTACGTCGCTCCTCGTCGACCAAAAGGTAACGACTAATTCCCATCTTGCGTCATTTCGACTCGGCCTCAACCCGCCAAACGACCTCGTTTTGGCGGGCGCTCTCATTGAGGCGAGTGCAACCCCACTGAGGTTCTGTATGCGGTCGCCTTGGGACCGACTGACGGACGTCTCGACCTACGGGCCCTCTGGGTCCGAGGAAGATGACGATCCCAGCATCGGTTGGGATTTCTCCGGACTTGGCAACCCCAGTGCCGTGCGGGACTTCATGACCGCATGTGACTACTGTCTATCCGACTGTTCCGATGGAAGCCGCAGCCTTGGCGACGAGAGATGCGGCCCAAGCCGCGAATGTTTCCACATCGAGCTAGGGGATCCCACCGAAGGCAACCATCTTGGCATGCCGGAGGATGGTGATCTCCCTAGGCCGGTGCCTCGCGCCGACATCCCGCGGGAGCTAGCTGTGGTCCCCGCTCCGGCGGGGGGTTACGACCCACAACTCGAGCAAGTCCGCGAGGCGCAGGCCAGGCTCAACGAGGGAACAGGAGCGCTTGAGCCGATCCGTCGGGACGTCGGACAGGCATGGGTGGGCCAACCCCTGGCCGGAGAAATACGTCATCTGCCCCAAGGTCTCCAGCACCGCGTCGCCAACGACGTCAGGATCAGGCCGCCGCCCGCATCCAGCGGGGTCGGTCAGAACCTGGCGACCGCAGCGATGCTCATCCGCGCGATGCCGGAGCCGTCAACCACCGAGGGGCGGCGAATCCAGGGAGAACTCAAGAATCTCCTGGAAGGCGCTGCGGCCCGGCGGGCCGAGAGCACTGCATCCCGGAGGCAAGGATATCCCTCGGAACCTCATGCCGCGACTTCCCGATTCATGCGGGAGGCCTCGGTCTACACCGGGCGCACACGCAACACCGCGCCTGCGGCCCCGGGCCACCTCGGCGACGAGCACCATCGACGCGACCGTCGGGCTCACCTCGACGAAAGGGTGCGCCGAGGCTACCACCCCAGGCGTGGGGGGCGCTACGACAGCGGGGAGGATCGGAGTCCTTCGCCCGAACCACCCGGTCCGCAGGCCTTCAGTCGGGCCATCCGACGGGCGCCATTCTCGACCCGGTTCCGACCCCCGACTACTATCACAAAGTACTCGGGGGAAACGAGACCGGAACTGTGGCTCGCGGACTACCGCCTTGCCTGCCAACTGGGTGGAACGGACGACGACAACCTCATCATCCGCAACCTCCCCCTGTTCCTCTCCGACACTGCTCGCGCCTGGTTGGAGCACCTGCCTCCGGGGCAGGTTTCCAACTGGGACGACTTGGTCCAAGCCTTCGCTGGCAATTTCCAGGGCACATACGTGCGCCCCGGGAATTCCTGGGACCTTCGAAGCTGCCGGCAACAGCCGGGGGAGTCGCTCCGGGACTACATCCGGCGATTCTCGAAGCAGCGCACCGAGCTGCCCAACATCACCGACTCGGATGTCATCGGCGGGTTCCTCGCCGGCACCACTTGCCGCGACCTGGTGAGCAAGCTGGGTCGCAAAACCCCCACCAGGGCGAGCGAGCTGATGGACATCGCCACCAAGTTCGCCTCTGGCTAGGAGGCGGTCGAGGCTATCTTCCGAAAGGACAAGCAGCCCCAGGGCCGCCCATCGGAAGAAGCCCCCGAGGCGTCTGCTCCGCGCGGCGCCAAGAAGAAAGGCAAGAAGAAGTCGCAATCGAAACGCGACACCGCCGACGCGGACCTTGTCGCCGCCGCCGAGTATAAGAACCCTCGGAAGCCCCCCGGAGGTGCAAACCTCTTCGACAAGATGCTCAAGGAGCCGTGCCCCTACCATCAGGGGCCCGTCAAGCACACCCTCGAGGAGTGCGTTATGCTTCGGCGTCATTTCCACAGGGCCGGGCCACCCGCCGAGGGTGGCAGGGCCCACGACGACGACAAGAACGAAGAACACCCAGCAGGGGGGTTCCCCGAGGTCCGCGACTGCTTCATGATCTATGGAGGGCATGCGGCGAACACCTCGGCTCGGCACCGCAAGCAAGAGCGCCGGGAGGTCTGCTCGGTGAAGGTGGCGGCGCCAGTCTACCTAGACTGGTCCGACAAGCCCATCACTTTCGACCGGGCCGACCACCCCGACCATGTGCCGAGCCCGGGGAAATACCCGCTCGTCGTCGACCCCGTTGTCGGCGATGTCAGGCTCACCAAGGTCCTGATGGACGGGGGCAGCTGCCTCAACATCATCTACGCCGAGACCCTCAAGCTTCTGCGCGTCGATCCGTCCTCCGTCCGAGCAGGCGCTGCACCCTTCCACGGGATCATCCCTGGGAAGCGCGTCCAGCCCCTCGGGCGACTCGACCTCCCAGTCTGCTTCGGGACACCCTCCAACTTCCGAAGGGAGACCCTGACGTTCGAAGTGGTCGGGTTCCGAGGAACCTACCACGCCGTGCTAGGGAGGCCATGCTACGCGAAGTTCATGGCCGTCCCCAACTACACCTACCTGAAGCTCAAGATGTCGGGCCCCAACGGGGTCATCACCGTCGGCCCCACGTACAAACACGCGTTCGAATGCGACGTGGAGTGCGTGGAGTACGCCGAGGCCCTCGCCGAGTCCGAGGCCCTCATCGCCGACCTGGAGAACCTCTCCAAGGAGGTCCCAGACGTGAAGCGCCATGCCGGCAACTTCGAGCCAGCGGAGACGGTCAAGGCCGTCCCCCTCGACCCCAGCGGCGACACCACCAAGCAGATCCGGATCGGTTCCGGGCTCGACCCCAAATAGGAAGCAGTGCTCGTCGACTTTCTCCGCGCAAACGCCGACGTCTTTGCGTGGAGTCCCTCGGACATGCCCGGCATACCGAGGGATGTCGCCGAGCACTCGCTGGATATTCGGGCCGGAGCCCGACCCGTCAGGCAGCCTCTGCGCCGATTCGACGAGGAGAAGCGCAGAGCGATTGGCGAAGAGATCCACAAGCTAATGGCGGCAGGGTTCATCAAAGAGGTATTCCATCCCGAATGGCTTGCCAACCCTGTGCTTGTGAGGAAGAAAGGGGGGAAATGGCGGATGTGTGTGGACTACACTGGTCTCAACAAAGCATGTCCGAAGGTTCCCTACCCTCTGCCTCGCATCGACCAAATCGTGGATTCCACTGCTGGGTGCGAAACCCTGTCCTTCCTCGATGCCTACTCGGGGTATCACCAGATCCGGATGAAAGAGTCCGACCAGCTCGCGACTTCTTTCATCACGCCGTTCGGCATGTACTGCTATGTCACCATGCCGTTCGGCTTGAGGAATGCAGGCGCGACGTACCAGCGGTGCATGAACCATGTGTTCGGCGAACACATCGGTCGCACAGTCGAGGCCTACGTCGATGACATCGTAGTCAAGACACGGAAGGCTTCCGACCTCCTCTCCGACCTTGAAGTGACATTCCGGTGTCTCAAGGCGAAAGGAGTCAAGCTCAATCCTGAGAAGTGTGTCTTCGGGGTACCCCGAGGCATGCTCCTGGGGTTCATCGTCTCCGAGCGAGGCATCGAAGCCAACCCGGAGAAGATTGCGGCCATCACCAGCATGGGACCCATCAAGGACTTAAAAGGGGTACAGAGGGTCATGGGATGCCTCGCGGCCCTGAGCCGCTTCATCTCACGCCTCGGCGAAAGAGGTCTGCCTCTGTACCGCCTCTTAAGGAAGGCCGAATGTTTCGCTTGGACCCCTGAGGCCGAGGAAGCCCTCGGCAACCTGAAGGCGCTCCTTACAAAGGCGCCAGTCTTGGTGCCGCCGGCAGACGGAGAAACCCTCCTGGTCTACGTCGCCGCGACCACTCAGGTGGTTAGCGCCGCGATTGTGGTCGAAAGGCGGGAGGAAGGGCATACATTGCCCGTTCAGAGGCCGGTCTACTTCATCAGCGAAGTGCTGTCCGAGACTAAGATCCGCTACCCACAAGTTCAAAAGCTGCTGTATGCTGTGATCCTGACAAGGCGGAAGCTGCGACACTACTTCGAGTCCCATCCGGTAACTATGGTGTCATCCTTCCCCCTGGGGGAGATCATCCAGTGCCGAGAGGCCTCGGGCAGGATCGCAAAGTGGGCGGTGGAGATCATGGGCGAAACGATCTCGTTCGCCCCTCGGAAGGCCATCAAGTCCCAAGTGTTGGCGGATTTCGTGGCCGAATGGGTCGACACCCAACTGCCGACGACTCCGATCCAACCGGAGCTCTGGACCATGTTTTTCGACGGGTCGCTGATGAAGACGGGGGCCGGCGCGGGCCTGCTCTTCATCTCGCCCCTCGGAAAGCACGTGCGCTACGTGCTGCGCCTCCACTTCCCGGCGTCCAACAATGTGGCTGAGTACGAAGCTCTGGTCAACGGATTGCGGATCGCCATCGAGCTAGGGGTCAGACGCCTCGACGTCCGCGGTGATTCGCAGCTCGTCATCGACCAAGTCATGAAGAACTCCCACTGCCGCGACCCGAAGATGGAGGCCTACTGCGACGAGGTTCGGCGCCTGGAAGACAAGTTCTTCGGGCTCGAGCTCAACCACATCGCTCGACGCTACAACGAAACCGCAGACGAGCTGGCCAAGATAGCCTCGGGGCGAACGACAGTCCCCCGGACGTCTTCTCCCGGGATCTGCATCAACCCTCCGTCAAGCTCGACGACTCGCCCGAGCCCGAGGTACCCTCGGCTCAGCCCGAGGTACCCTCAGCCCAGCCCGAGGTACCCTCGGCCCCCGAGGGCGGGGCTCTGAACGTCGAGGAAGGGCAGAGCGGGGCCACGCCAGACCAAGATTGGCAGGCCTCGTACCTGCAATATCTCCGTCGAGGAGAGCTACCCCTCGACCAAGTCGAGGCTCGGCGGGTAGCGCGACGCGCCAAGTCATTCGTCTTGCTGGGCGACGAAGAGGAGCTCTACCATTGCAGCCCCTCGGGCATCCTCCAGCGATGCATCTCCATCGCCGAAGGTCGGGAACTGTTGCAAGAAGTACACTCGGGGGCTTGCGGCCACCACGCAGCACCCCGAGCCCTTGTTGGAAATGCTTTCCGGCAAGGCTTCTACTGGCCAACGGCGGTGGCTGACGCCACTAGAATTGTCCGCACCTGCGAAGGGTGCCAATTCTATGCGAAGCGGACACACCTGCCCGCTCAGGCTCTGCAGACAATACCCATCACCTGGCCCTTCGCTGTATGGGGTCTGGACCTCGTCGGCCCCTTGCAGAAGGCGCCCGGGGGCTACGCGCACCTGCTGGTCGCCATCGACAAATTCTCCAAGTGGATCGAGGTCCGACCCCTGAACAGCATCAGGTCCGAGCAGGCGGTGGCATTCTTCACCAACATCATCCATCGCTTCGGGGTCCCGAACTCCATCATCACCGACAATGGCACCCAGTTCACCGGCAAAAAATTCTTGGATTTTTGCGAGGATCACCATATCCGGGTGGACTGGGCCGCCGTGGCTCATCCCATGTCGAATGGGCAAGTAGAGCGTGCCAACGGCATGATTCTACAAGGGCTCAAGCCTCGGATCTACAACGACCTCAACAAGTTCGGCAGGCGATGGATGAAGGAACTCCCCTCGGTGGTCTGGAGCCTAAGGACGACGCCGAGTCGTGCCACGGGCTTCACGCCGTTTTTCCTGGTCTACGGGGCTGAAGCTATCTTGCCCACTGACCTGGAATACGGCTCCCTGAGGGCGAGGGCCTACACCGAACAAAGCAACCAAGCTAGCCGAGAGGAATCGCTGGACCAGCTGGAGGAAGCTCGGGACAGGGCCTTGCTACACTCGGCGCGGTACCAACAGTCCCTGCGACGCTACCACGCCCGAGGGGTCCGGTCCCGAGAACTCCAGGTGGGCGACCTGGTGCTTCGGCTGCGACAAGACGCCCGAGGGAGGCACAAGCTCACGCCCCCCTGGGAAGGGCCATTCGTCATCGCCAAAGTTCTGAAGCCCGGAACATACAAGCTGGCCAACAATCAAGGCGAGATCTACGGCAACGCTTGGAACATCAAACAGCTACGTCACTTCTACCCTTAAAGATGTTTTCAAGTTGTTCATATACCTCGCACCTACGCAAAGTTTAGTCGTCAAGGAAGGGTCGGCCTAGCCTCGGCAAAGCCCGACCCTCCCTCGGGGGCTAAAAGGGGGGAGACCCCCTCTGCGTCGAATTTTTCCTCGAAAAAGGATCTCTTTTTGGCAGGATTTCTTTCGTGCTTCTTGACTACTTCGGAAAGCGGACCCTGGAAACGACGAGGTACACGTAAGCAGCCAAGGCTGACCGAGCCGAGGGACTCCTACGCCTCCGGGATACGGATACCTCACTCGTCCCTTTCTGCGATAAGTAACTTGCGCTCGGACAAAGCGACTCCGTGGACCGAACGAGTCATCACGTTCGGAAGCTCTCCTGCCGAAGCAGTCTTTCAAGCTTTCTCGACTAAGTCGGGGACAGGGCCTCATGGACGGGTGAAAGTATGCGTAAGCGGCAAGGCCGACCGAGCCGAGGGATTCCCACGCCTCTGGGATACGGATACCTCACTCGTCCCTTCCGCGAAAAGCAACTCTCGCTCACACAAACATCCCTGTTACCGACAGAGTCCAGATGCTCGAAACAGGAGGAAAAAAGACGGCTCCGTGCCAAAATTACATACACGTTCAGGCCTCGACAGCCACAATGAACGAACTCACTGGCATACGAGATGCCACTACCAACGGAACTCCGGTTCCCCCCCTCCGCAGGTACGAACGACCCCACTCCATGGGGAAGGCCTGCGGAGCCACAAAAGACCGATGGCCGGCTCGCCGCCGCCCGTCCTGACTACGGCAACAGTGGGTCGGCGCTGCTGCGATCTTGCCCCCGCCCCCGCCGACGCTCGAGGGGCGAGGACAAGCACGCCGGCGCGGTGGCCCGGGGCGCGGGCGGTGGCAGTGATCCCGTCGGTGACGAGGACTTCTCGAGCCGCCTCCGCACCGGCGCCGATGGCAGGGGACACTAGCCCCCCGGCAGATCCCCACTCAAATCCTCCCAGACGAGTGGGGCGCCGGCCTCTGCGCAAGGGCGCCGTCCCAGTGCAAAAGCAGGACCACCCCAGAACACGAACGCCGCCCTAACAGCGCGCGGAATCCTGGGTGGTCCTCCTATGCACACGATGCGGCGGCCACCCTCCGGCAGGAGGGGCCGCCGGAAGCCCGGCCGACGACTCCGACACGCTGGAGGTGACGACGCCCGCCGTCGTTCAGCCCCTCGTTATCGAAGTCCGCGCCGTCCGCAGGGCCAGCGAGCGCCTCCACCCCCAAACGCCGCGGGAAAGGGCGACCCGCGGACCCACGCGGAAGGTAGAGCGCCGGCTCAGCATGGCTCCCGCCCCAGCGGGGATGATGAACATCCTTGAAGCTGAGGGTGGGACCAAGATCGCAGCCTGGCTTGCTCTTCCCCACCTAGAAACCGGCGGTCCCCATCCTGGGTGATCGTCGGCATGGGGGTACGGTCGGGCCGGCTGATGAAAATCCTTGAAGCCGAACGATGGCTGAGAGGTACCAACTCCCATGGAGTTGCGTTCCTCCAACGAGGAGGCAGAAAGGCGGCGGATACCCCCCATCCGGGGGCTTGGAAGATGGGAAGACCCGACGCTTAAGGGAGGAAGAAGACATGGTTGCCTTACGAAAGGAGCCCCCCTCCTTTTAAAGGCAACTCCCCCTACGTGCGCCCCCAGGCGCCGCGGGCCGAGTCTTCTCCAACATGCTCCAAGGCCCTCCCCTGCGACTCGGGGGCTGGGTCCCGCATGTCATGCAAGCCAGCTCAGGGCAGAAGAAGCCAAAACCGCCGCGCATGGTGCGCACGACCGTCCAGCGGTTACAGGCGACCCCCCATTTTCGCCCAGACCAACAGGCAGAAGGGGCGGGCAGCCATGCAGGCGGCATGCAACCGCGCCAGATGGACGCGCTTCTCCGACTTCTGACACGCCAGCTTGGAACCCAGGCCCACGCGTCGAGCAACCGGCGCGCCAGTTGCTGCATGCAAGCAACCGCACCGCCACTTGTGCCACCATCGCGCCTCTTCGGTTGCGAAGCCTATGCCACGACTCGAGGCGACCCAACAGCGCCAGACTGGCGCGCCGGTCAAAGCGACCGAGAGTGGGCCGGCAGTAATAGCGGTGGCAGGCGGGCGGGCGCAGCGGTCACGTTGTCAGCCAGGCTCACGTCCCATCCTGAGACAGCAAGAGAGCCTCCTCTCACGGCGTGAAGACGGTGCACCCGTGACCCGTTCCTCGAACGGATCGCACGCGCGCAACGGCCGCCCCGCCAACCACTCGCCCCGTCGCATTAACTCCGCGGCGGGACACGCGGCGCTTCTGGCAGGAGGAGCGCGCGACGCTTCACCTTCGCCGTAATAACCGCGTCAGAAAAGGTACGCCACGTCGTCCGATTTCGTATCCTTTTCCGTTTTCCTCTTTCTCTATCTCTTGCAACAGGGACCGGGAAAGGGGGATACCCCGAAAGGGATCCTTCTCCGCGAAGGAACTGGGCTCCGAGCCCCCCATTACTGATCAGGGGTTCGAAGGCTGGCCCCCCGAGGGTTCAACAGTCGCCTCAGATCGCGTGGGCCCGACACCCACTACTGGTCAGGGGTTCGAAGGCCAGCCCCCCGAAGGGCTCCATGGCCGCCTCAGGCTACTCGGGCTCCGCGCCCATTACTGATCAGGGGTTCGAAGGCTGGCCCCCGAAGGGTTCACAGTCGCCTCAGACACCGAGCGAGGGATGACCAGGGGTACGTTCGATACATAACCGAGGCTCGGGCTGCGCTCCCGAGGTACCCTAGGACATTTCCGAGACCAGCGGGAACGATCTTGTAACGGAATCCCATCGGAGGGAGGCATCGAGCCCTCGGACCCCGTCGCCAGGGGACCGGGTCCGGCAAATCACCCGCAGGTACTTTTGGGCGTGCCTCTGGGCCCCTAGCCGACCCCCAACGAACGGGGCACGGACGTCCACTCGGATTACCCGCTTGCAGCTCACCGGAGACACCATGTTCGGTGCCCATCGAGGGTAACATGGCGCACTCCCCCCCTCCTCCTTGCGGAAAGGCGACGTAGGGGCGTATGTAAAAAGCCGAGTCTGTCCCTGATCGTCCTCTCGCCCTGTGCAGAGGCTCGGGGGCTGCTCTCGCAAAAACCGGCTCCGGCCAAATCGTTGACAGCGTCAACATACCAGCCCGAGAGCTTGGGCCCCGACCGTGCACCCGGGCTACGACCAGTTCGCATGAGGGAACGACCAGACCAGCCGAAGCGTTAAGCGAAGTATTAAGACCTCGAAGGAGTGTAACCACTCCTCCGAGGCCTCGGGGGCTACACCCGGCGGGTGCGCTCGCGCGCACCCATCGGAACGAAATGCAACCGAGAAAGGCTGGTCCCCTTGCAAAAAAGTGCGACAAAAGCCTCCAAGCGAGTGCTAACACTCCCTTCGAGGCTCGGGGGCTACTGTCGGGGACCATAATTAGGGGTACCCTCAAGGCGCCTAATTCTCAGCTGGTAACCCCCATCAGCATAAAGCTGCAAAGGCCTGATGGGCACGATTAAGTCAGGGATCAGTCCACACGAGTGACTCGATCACGCTTCACCCGAGCCTAGCCTCGGCCGAAGGCAGCCGACCTCGAGAGATTTCCGTCTCGCCCGAGGCCCCCTTTTTATGGCGGACACATCACCGGCTCGCCCAAGGCCTTGGCTTCGCTCAGAAGCAACCTTGACTAAATCACCACACCGACTGACCAAATTGCAGGGGCATTTAACGCAAAGGTGGCCTGACACCTCTATCCTGACACGCGCCCCCGGCAGAGCCGAGGTGACCGCCGTCACTCCACCGCTCCACTGGCCAGTCTGACAGAAGGACAGCGCCGCCTGCGCCACTCCGACTGCAGTGCCACTCGACAGAGTGAGTCTGACAGGCAATCAGGCCTTGCCAAAGGCGCCACGGCGAACTCCGCTCCGCCCGACCCCAGGGCTCGGACTCGGGCTAAGACCCGGAAGACGACGAAACTCCGCTCCGCCCGACCCCAGGGCTCGGACTCGGGCTAAGACCCGGAAGACGGCGAACTCCGCTCCGCCCGACCCCAGGGCTCGGACACGGGCTAAGACCCGGAAGACGGCGAACTCCGCTCCGCCCGACCCCAGGGCTCGGACTCGGGCTAAGACCCGGAAGACGGCGAACTCCGCTCCGCCCGACCCCAGGGCTCGGACACGGGCTAAGACCCGGAAGACGGCGAACTCCGCTCCGCCCGACCCCAGGGCTCGGACTCGGGCTAAGACCCGGAAGACGACGAAACTCCGCTCCGCCCGACCCCAGGGCTCGGACTCGGGCTAAGACCCGGAAGACGACGAAACTCCGCCTCGCCCGACCCCAGGGCTCGGACTCCGCCCTGGCCTCGGCTGAACGACGTCCGCCTCGCCCGACCCCCTGGCTCGGGCTCGGCCACGGCAACAGAAGGCAGACTCAACCTCGGCTTCGGAGGAAACCCCACGTCGCCCTGCCTAGGGCACAGACCGCCACGTCAACAGGAGGCGCCATCATCATCCCACCCCGAATCGACTCGGGTCACGGAGAACAAGACCGACGTCTCATCCGGCCAGCTCCGCCAGAGAGGCAATGATGGCGCTCCACAAGCTCTATGACGACGGCGGCCCCTAGCTCTCTTACGGAAGCAGGACGACGTCAGCAGGGACTCGACCGCTCCAACAGCTGTCCCTCCGTCAGGCTCCGCCGCACCTCCGACAGCCACGACATCACGCCAGCAGGGTGCCCAGATCTCTCCGGCTGCCACATTGGCATGTACCTAGGGCTCTAGCTCTCCCTCCGCTAGACACGTAGCACTCTGCTACATCCCCATTGTACACCTGGATCCTCTCCTTACGACTATAAAAGGAAGGACCAGGGCCTTCTCAGAGAAGGTTGGCCGCGCGGGACCGAGGACGGGACAGGCGCTCTCTTGGGGCCGCTCGCTTCCCTCACCCGCGTGGACGCTTGTAACCCCCCTACTGCAAGCGCACCTGACCTGGGCGCGGGACGAACACGAAGGCCGCGGGACTTCCACCTCTCTCACGCTCGGCTCCGGCCGCCTCGCCTCTCCCCCCTTCGCGCTCGCCCACGCGCTCGACCCATCTGGGCTGGGGCACGCAGCACACTCACTCGTCGGCTTAGGGACCCCCCTGTCTCGAAACGCCGACAGTACCTTAAAAATATAGACAAATATGGCAGTATCCACGGTGACTCGGATATGCTGCACCAATAGAAGGTTGCCCCATCTTTGATGTGAACAGATGGAAGTTTCACATAGACTTGTTCAAAACGTTGGGTCGGATTGAGATCGGGTCAGGTTAATGTCGGGTCACTGACCATTTAGCACGGCCCATACCCGACCCGAGCCTAGTGTCGGGTCGAGTCGGCACGTGCTTCCCTTTTTGATGTGTCGAGTCGAGCGTTTTCGGCTTAGGTCAGGTTTTTTAGCTTTGGCTCAAGTTTTTTCGGGTCGGGACGAGTTTTTGTCAAAAAATCGTGTTTCATACTTGGCTCCTGAATTATTGTGGGTCAAAAAATTTGGCCCGTAACCGTCTGTTGCGTTGATCGGGTCGGGCCGGGTTTTTTCGTGCGGGTCGGGTCAGGTGGCCCATGATCAGGTCTAATTTCACATGACCGTCTTTTATCTTTCTACATTGGAGCGCTCGTTTGTTTAGTATCTATGGAGGTTTTTAAAAGGGAGATTGAAATGGAAATGTGCCCTTGGGCCAATTCTATAAATGTTTTGGTGATTAGATGCCCAACACAAATTACTTTGATTCAAATGTGCTAAAGAAGATGCAAAGCGAGAATCAAGGTATGTTTCTAGCCTTAGTGAATTGTTTTTATACTAAAATATTTACCTAAGTGCTAGGAAAAACATTAAAAGAAAGTGGAGAAGATTTGACTGAGTTCAGCCAAACCAGCAGCCTATGGTGCACCAGACTGTCCGGTGTGCACGGGACTGTCCGGTGCCCAGGCTGGCCCGGCGACGAACTCGTCGCTCTCGGGATTTCGCCGAGGGTGCCGCGGCTAAAAATCACCGGACTGTTCGGTGGTGCACCGGACTGTCCGGTGAGCCAAAGGCGTCCGCGCCAACGGTCGGCAATGCAATCAGCGGGCGACGCGTGGCCCGCGCCAATGGTCAGTTAGTCACACCGGACTGTCCGGTGTGTACTAGACAGTGTCCGGTGCGCCAACGGGACCAAAGGTCCAACGATCAGCTGCGCCTGATAAGGAAGGAGATCGGGCACCAGACAACTACTGTTCATGTCCGGTGGTGCACCGAACTGTCCGGTGCGCCACCCGAGAGAAGGCAAGAATTGCCTTCCAATTGGATCTCCAACGGCTCGTAGCTGCCTTGGGGCTATAAAAGGGACCCCTAGGCGCTTGGAGCAAACACCCAAACATTCACTAAACATTCTAAGACGCCTAGACTTCGCCACCATGCACTCGGATCATTGTGTTAAGGATTTGAGCACTGTTTGAGTTGTAAACTCCCTGCGTCGTGTTTTGTGCTCACATCTTGGCTTGTGTGCGTGTGTATGCTGCGATTCTAGTTTTATGTGTGTTGCTTTCCCTCCCTTACTCTTGTGTTTTTCTTGTGATCAAACATTGTAGGGGCGAGAGGCTCCAACTTGTTGAGATTCCTCGCAAACGGGAAAAGACTACTAAGGAAGAAAACTGTGGTACTCAAGGTTTATCGTTGGATCACTTAAGAGGGATTGAGTGCAATCCTTGATCGAAGGAGGTCACCACAACGTGGAGTAGACATTGGCCGAACCACAGGATAAAATCACCGAGTCTCTTGTGCCATCTTTTGTGTGACTGGTTTCTTCTCTCGAGTTCTCGCTTAATCACTTGTGATATTGTTCCATAGTTCAATACTCACTCTAAAGGAACAATCAAGTGAAGAGTTCTAGCTTTAACAACCTGGCTTCAATCTTTCTAACATTTATAAACCAAGTTTGTGCTATTTAGTATTTGATTTTACAGGATCACCTATTCACCCCCGCCCTCTATGTGCTCTTAGAAATGACCTTAAACCATTTTCTACATTGATTTTGATGTTTGATGACCATCACAACTATACGGACTAACTAGTTTGATGAGTCTTTGATTCACAGGTTCCAACCAAAAAGAGGTAAATCTTGGAATAAATGAACTAGCAATAGTTCCATAGTTTGGATAATTTCTAAATGCCCCTAGGGAGCTAATTGACTCATCTAAAGAAATTGGATAACTCAGCTTTGGCAATTCACTTTTTTAGAGCTAGTTTGAGCCAAAACAGAAAAAGAGTTAGAGAAAATAAAAAATTTAAGTTTCCTAACTTAGACTAGTTGGTTTGCCACTCAATATGTTTGTCTAAGTCTTAGAAACACCTTTTGAGTTAGATAAATCAAATTGGAGAAGAAATGCACAAGTTTTCCAAAAATGGTCTGAGTCTAGGAGCACCAGACCGGATTGGTCCAGTGTGCACTAGACCTCTTACGCAAAGAGGGCTAAAACTTGACAATTGGCGGTTGGCTATCCGGATTGGTCTGGTGGTACACCGGTGGTGCACCGGACCTACAAAATAAGTGGTCCAGTGTGCCACCTGACTGTGCAGTAAATGTTCATTCACTCCAATGGCTATATGGGTTATTGGGTGCTATACTTACATCCCAACTAGTATATTCAAGACATAAGAGCTACACCAAATTCACATTCAATACTTGCAACAACTCCAAGCACCTCCAACTCCTCCCAAACGTTAAATCCATCAAGATCGAGCCAGAGAATCATAATGACTTGTAGAGTGACTCATTTGAGTGTTTCATTTGGTTCTTGTGTTCTTAAGCTTTCTTCCTTTCTTCTGTTCTCATTCTTAAGTTGTAACGAGCTAGAAAGAGACTCTGTTCTTTGTGTGTAGGTCCTTGCAAGACTTGGTGTTCTTCGAAAAGAGAAGAAAACTCGATCGGTCTTGGTGACCGTTTGAGAGAGGGAAAGGGTTGAAAAAGATCCGTCCTTAGTGGACTCCTCAACGGGGATGTAGGTTCTTCAGAGCCGAACCTCGGAAAACAAATCACTTGTGTTCTTTTTGCTTGATCTTCATTTGCAATTTACTCCTTCCTCTCCCCTCTCTCTTGTTCTCTTGCTTATGCTTGATTCCGTATCATATTGAGTTGCTCCCAAGTAATTCCACATTCATTTGAGCAACTCTAAGCGAGAAGAACACCTCTCCCTTACTTCGATTATTCATATTTCTATTCTAACGTTAACCTGGGATCGAAGTTTTTTGTATTAAGTGTTAAATTTCAGATTTTGCCTATTCACCCCCTCTATGCGACTTTTAGTTTTAAATAACCAACTATAGCGGCCGCCCGGTACAACCTTTTTAGCAGCAAAAAGTTATGTTATTTAGCTCGCTATCTAAAACATCAGTCTCTATCGACCATGCCGATCATGAGCCACTGTCCCGTGTCTTCTCTCCCACCTCACCAACTCAACGCCCATGACCCTGGCCCTCTCTCTATGGAATCGTCTCTGATTCCATTGAGATGGATGGAAGGTTGACGCCAAAATCCTGTCGGTCTATGTTGAATGTCATCCTAGATAGGATTGTTGTAGCCCATAATGCATCTTGGCACATCTTTCCTTTGTGACTCATGAGCTTTATTAAAATTTTGGTACTTCACATTTGCCGGAACTTTCTTACTTTTCACAAATGTCGACCAGGAAGGATAAATCACATCTGCTATGTAGTAGCCCATATCATAGTTATGCTCGCTAATTTTATACTTGAATTCTAGGGCTTGATCGTTAGCAAGTCGATAAAAGGGGCGATATATGCAAAAACATTAATAGCATTGTTTGCCTCGGTAGATCAAAGAAGGCATGCTATATCCATAAATTGGTAGACACAACTGCCTCTAATATAAGAGTCGGTTCTTTCACATGACCACAGTAGAATTCCTCCACTTCCAATGCATACTATCAATGCTACCAAACATACCTGGAACTATGTTATTTAGACAATTAAGTAGTCTAGTTGTGTTATCTCCATTTATAGCTCTAAGTTATTCCTTGCCAAAAACCTCATAAATAGTCCTGATAATTTTCCGTGGACTCTCAATATCAGTGATTTCACCAATCCTTACACATCAACATAATCTATTGAAACATTATAATGTAGCCTTAATTTTGTTGTTACCTTCTATAAACATGAAAGCCCACATACACTGGTATCATTTTCTTCCTGAAGAAAATAGTCATCATGCTCAACAACTTTAGCTATCCTTTTGAAAAGACAGAAACTCACCCAAAAGCATCGTCGAAAATACTTCTCAGGGTATATCATATTTTCAACAAAAATACCATAATATAACCTTATAGCGCCTTCTTCTGTACTGTGACCATAAACTTCATATCCAGAAATTGAACCTTGATGCCTTTTACCATGTAGTCGCTTCCTCTTTCAATATTCACCTATCACAAGAAGCATAAAGTCGTCTGAGTTTGTCATTTAGATGGTCATCCTCGCCATGAATGATATCTCTTCTTTCTTCTCGTGCAAGAGACATGCACATCATTTTATTAAGAAGAGTTGGAAAAATGATATCTCTTCTTATTCTGGCCATCTTTCTGTAATGTATCATATGGATCAAAAAAAGGAAAAGTAATTATATTGAAGTGATGGATTTAATAAACTATATTGCAGTGTCCCCCTGTAAAATTTGTTTACGGTACTATGGTTAATTCGCGGGCTTCAATCGTAGCAAACCAGAACAACATTTATCATTGGTATTCAATTCATCTCTACTAACTATTAAGTGCTTACTGTAGACTGCCCCCGCCCCCTCCTCCGCCCGCCCAACCTCCACAAACCTCGCCTCCCCAAACCACCGCGAGAGCCATGTCCGCTGCAATCCGTCTGTCGTGGCTCCGAGCAATCCCTACCTGAACCCGCACATGCCGCGACGGTCGCGACTTCCGAACACTCCGCCGCAAACCGTTCGTCCCGAGCTCAATCCCCCGCGCGCGGCCCCGAGCAATCCGCCGTCGCAAGCATGAGCAAGCCAAAGTTTGTCTCTGGCGGAGGTTTGGTACGCACGCAATCCTACTCCCCCCGCCTCCCCCTACCTGCTCCGAATCGGATAGGCTCGATGGCGATGTGATGATAAGTAGCAGATTGCTCGGGGCCGCTCCCCAGTCGAGCGAGAGTGAAGAGTAGTAGCGGAGCGGAGCGGAACTGAGTGTCGATCACCGACTCGAATCGCGGAGGCCGGTACCTGGGGATGAGGGTTCAGGACGAGGACGTGGACGACGATGGCGAGGTGACCGCGCCACCGCAGCACCTGGTGTTCGCCTACTACTTCACCGGCCACGGCTTCGGGCACGCCACCCGCGCCCTCGAGGTCCGTCGCAGCTCCCTCCGCCCGCTTGCGGCTTGCCTGCCTGGTGCCGGCACGTACCGTTTCCTGACCCCATCGTCTCCAGGTGGTGAGGCACCTGGTCGCCGCGGGGCATGACGTGCACGTGGTCACCGCCGCGCCCGAGTTCGTCTTCACCATAGAGATCGCCTCCCCCAGCCTCCACATCTGCAAGGTCCTGCTCGACTGCGGCGCCGTCCAGGCCGACACCCTCACCGTGGACCGCCTCGCCTCGCTCAAGAAGGTTTGTTCTTTTGGGCTCTGCTCTGCAGTTTACACGAACAACTCGATCGCCCCCCTTCGTTTCTCTGAGTTCTTAATACTGGTGCGCGGAGTGCAGTACCACCAGACGACTGTGGTGCCCCGGGAGTCCATCCTCAAGACCGAGGCGGAGTGGCTCAACTCCATCAAGGCCTTGCTCCATGGATGGTCCCAGCGAAGCCGACCACGCCTCCCAGCATCGCCATGCCCGCACCTCCAACCATCCTCGCCGACAAGCTAGTGTCCCCGTCCACATCCGAGATCCTCACGCCCGGGCCTTGGATGGAAGCCCAGAATCGCCTTCCATCGGGGATTCTACACCACGCGTCGCGCCCCCTCCCCGCACGCAAGCCCCCGCCTGCGCATTCTCCGCCACCCCATCCCCTGTCCAGCGTGTGTGCCATGGCCTCCCTCGACCAGCGGCACGCATACGCCATCACCCCTCCCAACTGCTCCCACCCGAGATTGTCGCTGTCCCCATCTATGCATCAGGTCTGCGCCCGCCGAGGCTGCCCTCGTCCTCCCCAACGGCAAATCGCGATGATTATGCCCCCATCCACGCGCCGCTTCCCCAGTTCAGCATCAAAGTTGGTTGTCTTGCAAAACAGCTTCCCCAACATTTTCTGAAATCTCTCCAAACAAAGAAGCCACTTATGAAAAAGCTTATTGGCTGCTTCACGCGCTCTTTGTTTTTCAACCATACTGTGACTTGTGTTTTGTTCTATGATGTTGTGGCTATAACCAAGTGGAGGTTTATGGAGCTAAAGGAACATATGCAAGGAGATTTTGGTGCTGAAAATGAAGCATATGAAAGGTATACACAGAATGTTAGGTTATTGGAGGAAACATGGTGTCCCATGGAAGATGCTGATGTTGAGCCTGAAGCTGAAGCAGCTTTTCTTCAGAGGAAGGAAGGATGGACTTGCTGGTTTCGGAGGCAAATGTGAGGTTGAAGTCGGGTAATGAAATTGCCAATGGCTTCAACTATCTTGGAGCAGAAGCTGAAGAAATTGCCGATGAGGATGGAAAACCATATGATCCAAATGAGGACGATCATCTAAACCCAATGAAGTTCAGCACAAAGCATATCAGCTATTTGGAAAGGAGAAGCCGAGAAGGGTTCCTCTATTGATAGGTCAACTGGAATGGAGATGAAGCCGAGCGATCAAGAGTCAGCTGCATCAGTAGCATGGCCTTACTCTATCCTAGAGTTGTGCACTATATGGAGGTTGATGAAGACTTTGCTGCAAAGATCGATGATGAAATCACCTCTTTGAATCAGGTGGCACAGCTATGAATCTGGAATCTGGCCCAATCGCCATGTGACTAATTCTGTTTAAATTATCTTTTTCAAGGAGAGAGCTCTTTTATCTTCAAGAAAGGTAGCATACTTTGGCACAATTTGCTATGGAAGTGGCTAGAGAATCACAAGTGAGGAATGTAAGTTCATTTAGTGGTATAATAATGGCATTTGCCTTGCCCCTTCAGTATAAATCATTCCTCAACATCTTTCATGATAGAATTATATAAAAGTGCTTAAACTGTAGCTTTTGTTGAACTTGTATCACCTGCAGGTTGAAGGATGAATTGGAGCAGAAAATTAAGTATTGGTGGTGAGGATGTTGAAATCTGCATGGAAATTTCCTCAAAACCTGAGAGCTTCAAATGTTATTGGCTGCTTCACGCGCTCTTTGTTTTTCAACCATACTGTGACTTGTGTTTTGTTCTAGGATGTTGTGGCTATAAACAAGTGGAGGTTTATGGAGCTAAAGGAAGACATGCAAGGAGATTTCGTTGCTAAAAATGAAGCATATGAGGTATACACAAAATGTTGGGTTACTGGAGGAAACATTGTCTCCCATGGAAGATGCAGACGTTGAAGCCTGAAGCTGAAGCAATTTTTCTTCAGAGGAAGGAAGGACAGACTTGCTTGTTTCGGGGGGCAAAGGTGAGGCTAAAGTTGGATAACGAAATTGTTGGTGCCTTCAACTATCTTGGAGCAGAAGCTAAAGAAACTGCTTGAGAGTCAAAGCGCAGATGAGGATGACAAACCATCTGATCCAAATTAGGACGATCATCTAAACCCAATGAAGTTTAGCACAAAGTAGAAGATGGAGAGAGAAGCTGAAGCTTAAATGAGCTGCTTGGTAAGCTGGCTAGGACACGGATTGAGGACGACCTGAAGCCTTGCCGTGATCTTATTGAGCAGCTGTTTGGAAAGGAGAAGGGTTGACAGATCAACTGGAATGGAGATGAAGCCGAGCGATCAAGAGTCAGCTGCAGCAGCAGTAGCACGACCTTACTCCATCCTAGAGTTGTGCACTAGGTGGAGGTTGATGAAGACTTTGCCGCAAAGATCGATGATGAATTTCTCGTCGTTGAATCAGGTGGCACAGCTATGAATCTGGAATGTGGACCAATCGTCATGTGACTAATTCTGTTTAAATCACTTTTTTCTTCTAGGAGAGAGCTCTTTTATATTCATGAAAGATAGCCTACTTACTTTGGCACAATTTGCTATGAAAGTGGACAGAGCATCACAACTGAGGAATGTATGTTCATTTAATGGTATAATAATAATGGCATTTGCCTTGTCCCTTCAGTATAAAGCAGATATTTCTAGCTTCGTAATTATAAAGATGGTCCATGCCATATCTTATTATATATTTCATTTTTACCATTTCTCAGCAACTTGTAGATGGAACCAAAAGATTAAGTACTAGTGGTTGAAATCTGTATGGAAATTTTATCAAAACCTGACAGCTTCAAATGTGCATGTCTAGATAAGTGCTCTAAAAAATATGCCAGCGAGAACTAGAAACTTCTACCAGCCTTCTCTGGACTTGGTGGGGACCAGAAAGATTTCAAGAAAACCTATTCACTTGACTTGGGAAAATCAGCAACACCCATATTCCTCGGAGCTCCTCGACCCGGCAGGACTGCGACACGGCCTCTGAGGACGGGAGCAAGAGGTTCGTCGACGCCTCTGTCGCATCCGCGACCACAGGGGCCGAGTCGTTCAGGAAGGAGGAGAAGCTCGTCAAGATCAAGGAAAGTTAAGTGTCACCCGTGGCCTTTCTTTACCTGAACCTACTGTGAACTCTTTGTCAGTGCTCGGTAATGCACTCGATCGATGCTTTCTTGTTTTTTGCCTCGTCGTCGTCTTGACGCAGTGGCATCGAGGGCTGGTATTGAGGGCTGTGCTTTGAACCCTTCGTGCAGGCTATCGTCCGGAGCCTGTGTCGTGATCCACTACACGGTCCCTTGCAACGACAGCGACGAAGGCTCTGAACGCTCGGAGGAGTGACACTGCTGCTGCATTGGCAAACTAGTGAGGGCTTTACATTGCTTGAAACATGCATTCAACTATACGACCCATTTTTTCTTCCTGTTTTTTACTTTCTCCCTTAGAAACATTAGGCCCCTTATCACTGTATAAGTGCCTATTATAATGTATCATTTATGTGTTTCACTTAAAAAGATTTCTCATGAGACTGCCTGGTAGAGTGTGTAAAATAGAGGACGACAAACAGTTTGTAGAAACAAGTTTAAAATCTATACTACTATATTAAGGCTGCAAGAGGGTAGCCTGCCTCCACTGGTTATGCCTTCCATGAATCTACATTGTCCATCTATATCAACAAATCTACACCGTCCGTCCGTGCGCCTCGTCCCTCCGCCTGATGCGCCAACATCCCACGCCCGTTCGTGCGCCCCACCCCCACACACCTCACCGGCTCACCAGCCCCCGCTCAAGCCGCGCTCGCTCGACCACTCGGCAACCCTAGCCTCACCTGCCTCCGCCGCCCGCCATGGACTCCCTCACCTCAACCTCCACCTCACTCCTCTTCCCGCAAGCCTCCACATCCAGAAGTCGCGTCCGGCATTGACTGGTTCCGCTCTCACGCACGCCTCGACCACGTGCTCGCCCACGACGACAACCGCATCGCCGTCGCACGCGCCTCAGGAGGGTCCGCTCCACCCGTGTAACATCCCAAAATCCCATCTAAGGTTTGAAACCCTAACCTCCTAATCCCCCCTTACTTTATTCTTCTCCCTTAAACTCTACCCTTAGAACCCCTTCTCATGTGCATACACTTGAAATAATTAGAGCACCTCACATAGACTATATCTCTCACTCAAGATCACTTAGAAAATATTTTTGGTTTCAAAGGAAAAAGAAACAAAAAGAAACAAAAATAGAAAAAGGAAAAGAAAGGAATTATAATTAGAAAAAGAAAAGAAAAAGAGAAACTCCCCCCTCCCTTGGCTGGGCCGAATCCGGCCCAACCAGCCCCCGCACGCCCGCTCTCCCTTCCCCTCTCCCCGGCCCAGGCGGCCCAGCTCCGCGCGCCGCTCCCTCTCGCTGACATCCGGGCCCCGCCTGTCAGCGTCTCGTCCCCCTCCCTCTCGCGACGCTTCCTCTCGCTGGCAGCCAGGGCCCGCCTATCAGCTTCGTCTTTCTCGCCCATCCCTCACCGGCGCATCCGCCGCCGAGCCCCCCTCGCCCCGTCGCCTTGGCATTAAGGCTCGCCCAACCTCCGCGACAACCCCGCCACTGTACTCGAGCCGTCCCCTCACCCCCCGCCTGCCCGAGCCATCACAATCGACGTTAGTGCCATTCCCGCCATCATGGCGAGCTCGCCGGTGCTCGCCGTCTCCTCCATCCCTGTAACACCCGGATTTTTAGGGGGTCCAAAACCCGGGCGCGAACATAATCACCAGGTGTGCTGGGACCAAGTCTCACACATATGATGAATCATGGCACAGGATCGAATGTCACATCTTTACTATATAACAGGAATTCTATACAAAATAAATAATTACATTATAAGGAGACAACGGTCCAGCAACCCAAAGTTGACTGGGAGACGACGGCCTAGACCACTCACGAACACATCGCAGCATCCTCCAAGCGCCTCATCCTGTGGTACCTGTTCTTGACCTGTGGGGTGTGTGAGACAGCAAGAGTGAGCTCACATACGTTCATCGCTCAACAAGTTGTGGGGAATAATGTGCATGAACTCGCCAAAGGTGGGAGCTCACGTGAAGTGTAAGGCTTACCAAAGAAGATGGTTAGAGCTGAGCATTGCTTTTAAAGTTGGTCAAAATTTTATTAGCAATTACTAAGTATAAGTAAATACCAACCCAATTAAATAGTAGAACAAAAGTAACAACATCACCTGTACAACATCACCTGCGATGCAATGCATATGACAAATTGAGTTTAATTCCATAATTTAATCATGTGAGTGTCCGAGCCGCTCTTGACCGTGAGCACGGCTAGTATACCAGTTTTACACTCTGCAGAGGTTGCGCATCTTTACCCACAAGTCATGTTACCCATCTGCCAAGGGATCGCGACTTCCCATACACCTCTACCGAGGAGGCGAGGCAGGGTAACACTACGAGGCCTTTACAAAGTTCCACTAGCTTCAGAAAACCCGCTACAGTTTATAGGAAGCTCCAATGCAGGAATCCCTTGCAGGACCGCCATCACAGCAAAATCCTCCCGAGGGCCTCCCCAGGAATCCCTTGCAGGACCGCCATCACAGCAAAATCCTCCCGAGGGCCTTCCCAGGAATCCCTTGCAGGACCGCTATCACAGCAAAATCCTCCCGAGGGCCTCCCTACACTGACCACTCCCCTACTGCCCTTGCCCCTTTCGGGTAAGGTAGTCTTCCACTAGCTTTCCTAATTAATCGGCCAAGGGCGTCCCATTAAACCCTTGTGGTAGCACTGTTTTCCCGGGTGGTTCTCCATGTTCCAATTAACATAATGATCTTATCATGAACAGTAAATAACAACTGATAACAAAAGTGTAATCATGAATAATGTATCTTCATACCCAAAACCACATAAAGCACTAGCAAGTACTACCCAAAAAGTTAAGTGGTAAACAAGGTATAAAGATAGACAAACTAGGGTAACCTATTGGGTCCCATCAAAATTAACCTATGCAGATCATTATGATTAATTAGAACATGAGTGGGTAAAAGAAGTGATCAAGGGCACAACTTGCCTGGGACTTGAGATTCCAGGTACCAGGATGATCTTCAGGTGACACGTATCCTCACTGCTAAACGTAGCAATATAGACAAACATGGTATAGGGAAAAATTAACATCACACCAAACATAAGAATAAACTGCGTAATAATAATCTACGCGCTTGTACGAGACTCACGCAACTTGAACGGATCAAATCGGAGTTAAAACGACGGAGTTATGATTTTTCTAAGGTTTTATGTATTTGATATAAGATTAATTAGAATATAAATTTTAATGTGACTTAATGTCAAAACCAGGGTACTATGTGATAAACAATAATATTATATAATTATAGAAACTGGAATGAACTGATTTGGACATTATATGAATTTTCTACAAATTAAACAAGAATCTGCATTTAAATATGTACTAAAAACTATTTTCTAAATGATTTTCCCTGTTTTATTAATTACCTGGACTGGGCGTCAAATACTGGAAAAGTCAGGGGCCTAAACCGAAGTTCTCTAAGACTCAGTGAATAATGAATGTGGACGGCGGGTTAGTTTTGTCAAACCCCAGGGTCTCTTTTAGAAAATTGCCTGACTGAAGCGGTAAGATTGATTCTGAACCGCACGATTGCAGATGGACGACCAGGATCAAATTCTTTAATAAACCGAATCGGTACGCGCTAACAGCCGGTGGATCCAAGATCCACGGCTCAGATTCTTCCACGTCAAACTTGCACCCGAGCCCACCGATCTGATCGCTACGGTCACGATTTAATGCCCCGAATCGGTATCCAGAGATCTAATCGGAGTCGTTCGTTTGAGATCCCACGGCCACGGCTTCGTCTTCTTCATCCAGGATCGACCCACGGCAGATTAGAGCGGCGGCGCAGGGTCACCTGCGGTCTTCGCCGGTGTACGGCCAACTGGCGATTCCGGCCCAAACCTAGCTAAACGGGTGATGCTACGCGACCCTGAGTATGCGGGGAAAACAAACGAGGACTTACCAGCGACAGGGGTGACGAAGCGGGGGCAGTCCACGTCGGAGGCGGCAAGGGGAAGGAATTCCGCCACCGGCGAGAAATTGGTGCCCAGGAGACGATGCCTTTGCCAATAGAATCTTCAAACGTGTTCAATGAACTCCAGCGAATCGCACGGGTACCCTAGGATGGTCAAAACCCCCCAGGAAATCCTGATTTCCCCCACGGCGGACCTCACCTTCTTCCTATTGCTGTTTCTTCCTCACATCTCTCTCTGTGCTTCAGTTAGCCAATGGTTCAGTAGGAGGCCGCAGGGCTGATTTATATGCCCCCGGTCGGAGTCACGAGGGCAACGGTTGCAGCCCGAGAACTCCGGCGCTGGAATCGGATCGAGGTAACCCAACGAGAGTTCCGCTGTCTGTTTGGGGGTTGTTGCGAGGTAGGAGGAAAATCTTTGGTGCGGGCCATTGGCAGCGACATTACGCCAACGCGTATGCGCGGAACATACAGGGAGGTAGGCTGGAGCAAGGGCGGTGGGCGACCACGGCCGAGTTCCACGCGTGCCATACGGCCAAGTCCGTTGAGGAAGACGACTGACAGGCGGGGTTACCGGTCAGCGAGAGCTGGGTGGACGGGGAGGAGCTGGAGTGAGGCTGGCAGACCGGGCCCGCGCGCAGAGGCTGAGTGCGGCGGTCAGGAAGGCCGAGAGCACGCGCGGTGAGCGGAGCGACGTGGGCCGCGCGGTATCAAAGGGAGGTTGGGCCGAATTCCAGGTTGGCGGCCCAGGTAGCTAGGTTATTCCTTTTTCTTTTATTTTTCCTTTAATTTCTTTCTTTTTTTTGAATTCAAACTTGAATTTGGATTTGGTTATGAGTTCCTCCCTTGAGTTAACTACACAATTTCAATCTCTAGTTTTGGAACCATATATTTTTATTTACTTTTTTTCCTCATAATATTCATTTCTTCTCTTTTCTAAATTCCAAAATCCCCTTTAAATCTTAAATTCTCATCTAGGTACTAATATTCTCTTTATTTTATTTTATTTTATTTTATTATTTTTTTTGTATAGCCACAAAATGCACTCCAAAAAAAATATCCAGCATGATGCATACTTTCAATGGCATATATTCTTTTATTAATTATCTGCTTTTGAATATGGTGTTCACATGGGATGATGCACACAGGTTAAACCCACATAAGGAGAAATTGTTTTCTCTTATTGGTATTCTTTCTAGCAAATTACAAAGTGGGTGTTACAAATCCTATCCCCCTTAAAAAGAATCTCGTCCCCGAGATTTGTAAGAAAAAGGGATACAATAAGTTTGGTCTAGAATTTTAGTTTCTCATTTGGGTTTTGGAAATCAAAGTTTTGTTCAAGTTTTTTACATAACGGTTAGTAGACGATTTGGAACACATGGATATTGTATGTCTAGCCATCTATTAGGTCAGATGAGGTACGGTTATGGCAAGTATAGGTCGTGGCAAGGATGAGTATAATAAGGAAAGACTTCATCTTGGGTGGTGAATCTTGAATTATCTCGAGATCTGATTTGACTCGTATTCTTCCATGTCGAGGTTGATCTCCTTCTCCTTCCTTGACGATGTTGGTCTTCTTTGGCCTTCCTCCTGGAGTTGCCATCCGAGTTGAGGACATATGGCTATAGCTAGGATAGCTAGGGTACATGAGGTAGTTAGATTTAAACAGAGTTTTACTTTGCTTTTAGGATATCTGGATTAAGCAACCTATGATGTAGGTTAGGTTGTTGTTTACGGACGAGTTAGTCCAAGGCATTAATTTAGGGTAAGATATGTTTATAGAATCAGGGCCTAATTTATGTCTAACTTACTTAAGTAACTCAATTTGGATTAGCTCATGTTAGATTAGGTGGGATCTAGATCAGATTGGTATAACTAGATAAGATCTATTTATTTTAGGCTAGATCATGGTTGTTACTCTAGGATGAGGTAAGCAAAGTGGTTATGACCAGTCGGAAGGATAAGATAGAATCCCTTTTAAGGTAAGATGAATCTATTAAGATAAGAGAGAATCTTTTAAGATAAGATAGATCTATTAAGCTAGATATATTTTAATGAGGAATAATCTAATTTGTCGAGTTATCATATTGTTTTTTTTTACGCCTATATGTATATGCAGATGCAATTGTGGATATTACTCCACAATTCATCACACTCAATCAAAGAACCAAATCAGACATGTATCATAAGAACAAACATTCAAGCACATATATACCTATAAAAATGGTTTTGATTTTGTCCCTAAGAGTAGGTCTCCTATTCCTAAAGGTCACCATAGGTACATGATTTCAAAGTGTGAAATCCACAATTGTCTTTAGAATGAAAAGGTAAGAATAATCAGAGTAAGCGGAAATAGATGAGAAAAGATTAAGAAAAGTTTAGAAAGAATCAGAGTAGTAAAGGTAGGTAGATAAGGGTTATCCAGTTCTATCT
Organism: Zea mays; assembly: GCF_902167145.1. Classification (NCBI taxonomy): domain Eukaryota; kingdom Viridiplantae; phylum Streptophyta; class Magnoliopsida; order Poales; family Poaceae; genus Zea; species Zea mays. The sequence continues at coordinate 192,755,366 of NC_050099.1, read as the reverse complement.
AGGTTTCGTCCTACAGTCAACATTCCTCTGATACCACTTCTGTAACACCCGGATTTTTAGGGGGTCCAAAACCCGGGCGCGAACATAATCACCAGGTGTGCTGGGACCAAGTCTCACACATATGATGAATCATGGCACAGGATCGAATGTCACATCTTTACTATATAACAGGAATTCTATACAAAATAAATAATTACATTATAAGGAGACAACGGTCCAGCAACCCAAAGTTGACTGGGAGACGACGGCCTAGACCACTCACGAACACATCGCAGCATCCTCCAAGCGCCTCATCCTGTGGTACCTGTTCTTGACCTGTGGGGTGTGTGAGACAGCAAGAGTGAGCTCACATACGTTCATCGCTCAACAAGTTGTGGGGAATAATGTGCATGAACTCGCCAAAGGTGGGAGCTCACGTGAAGTGTAAGGCTTACCAAAGAAGATGGTTAGAGCTGAGCATTGCTTTTAAAGTTGGTCAAAATTTTATTAGCAATTACTAAGTATAAGTAAATACCAACCCAATTAAATAGTAGAACAAAAGTAACAACATCACCTGTACAACATCACCTGCGATGCAATGCATATGACAAATTGAGTTTAATTCCATAATTTAATCATGTGAGTGTCCGAGCCGCTCTTGACCGTGAGCACGGCTAGTATACCAGTTTTACACTCTGCAGAGGTTGCGCATCTTTACCCACAAGTCATGTTACCCATCTGCCAAGGGATCGCGACTTCCCATACACCTCTACCGAGGAGGCGAGGCAGGGTAACACTACGAGGCCTTTACAAAGTTCCACTAGCTTCAGAAAACCCGCTACAGTTTATAGGAAGCTCCAATGCAGGAATCCCTTGCAGGACCGCCATCACAGCAAAATCCTCTCGAGGGCCTCCCCAGGAATCCCTTGCAGGACCGCCATCACAGCAAAATCCTCCCGAGGGCCTTCCCAGGAATCCCTTGCAGGACCGCTATCACAGCAAAATCCTCCCGAGGGCCTCCCTACACTGACCACTCCCCTACTGCCCTTGCCCCTTTCGGGTAAGGTAGTCTTCCACTAGCTTTCCTAATTAATCGGCCAAGGGCGTCCCATTAAACCCTTGTGGTAGCACTGTTTTCCCGGGTGGTTCTCCATGTTCCAATTAACATAATGATCTTATCATGAACAGTAAATAACAACTGATAACAAAAGTGTAATCATGAATAATGTATCTTCATACCCAAAACCACATAAAGCACTAGCAAGTACTACCCAAAAAGTTAAGTGGTAAACAAGGTATAAAGATAGACAAACTAGGGTAACCTATTGGGTCCCATCAAAATTAACCTATGCAGATCATTATGATTAATTAGAACATGAGTGGGTAAAAGAAGTGATCAAGGGCACAACTTGCCTGGGACTTGAGATTCCAGGTACCAGGATGATCTTCAGGTGACACGTATCCTCACTGCTAAACGTAGCAATATAGACAAACATGGTATAGGGAAAAATTAACATCACACCAAACATAAGAATAAACTGCGTAATAATAATCTACGCGCTTGTACGAGACTCACGCAACTTGAACGGATCAAATCGGAGTTAAAACGACGGAGTTATGATTTTTCTAAGGTTTTATGTATTTGATATAAGATTAATTAGAATATAAATTTTAATGTGACTTAATGTCAAAACCAGGGTACTATGTGATAAACAATAATATTATATAATTATAGAAACTGGAATGAACTGATTTGGACATTATATGAATTTTCTACAAATTAAACAAGAATCTGCATTTAAATATGTACTAAAAACTATTTTCTAAATGATTTTCCCTGTTTTATTAATTACCTGGACTGGGCGTCAAATACTGGAAAAGTCAGGGGCCTAAACCGAAGTTCTCTAAGACTCAGTGAATAATGAATGTGGACGGCGGGTTAGTTTTGTCAAACCCCAGGGTCTCTTTTAGAAAATTGCCTGACTGAAGCGGTAAGATTGATTCTGAACCGCACGATTGCAGATGGACGACCAGGATCAAATTCTTTAATAAACCGAATCGGTACGCGCTAACAGCCGGTGGATCCAAGATCCACGGCTCAGATTCTTCCACGTCAAACTTGCACCCGAGCCCACCGATCTGATCGCTACGGTCACGATTTAATGCCCCGAATCGGTATCCAGAGATCTAATCGGAGTCGTTCGTTTGAGATCCCACGGCCACGGCTTCGTCTTCTTCATCCAGGATCGACCCACGGCAGATTAGAGCGGCGGCGCAGGGTCACCTGCGGTCTTCGCCGGTGTACGGCCAACTGGCGATTCCGGCCCAAACCTAGCTAAACGGGTGATGCTACGCGACCCTGAGTATGCGGGGAAAACAAACGAGGACTTACCAGCGACAGGGGTGACGAAGCGGGGGCAGTCCACGTCGGAGGCGGCAAGGGGAAGGAATTCCGCCACCGGCGAGAAATTGGTGCCCAGGAGACGATGCCTTTGCCAATAGAATCTTCAAACGTGTTCAATGAACTCCAGCGAATCGCACGGGTACCCTAGGATGGTCAAAACCCCCCAGGAAATCCTGATTTCCCCCACGGCGGACCTCACCTTCTTCCTATTGCTGTTTCTTCCTCACATCTCTCTCTGTGCTTCAGTTAGCCAATGGTTCAGTAGGAGGCCGCAGGGCTGATTTATATGCCCCCGGTCGGAGTCACGAGGGCAACGGTTGCAGCCCGAGAACTCCGGCGCTGGAATCGGATCGAGGTAACCCAACGAGAGTTCCGCTGTCTGTTTGGGGGTTGTTGCGAGGTAGGAGGAAAATCTTTGGTGCGGGCCATTGGCAGCGACATTACGCCAACGCGTATGCGCGGAACATACAGGGAGGTAGGCTGGAGCAAGGGCGGTGGGCGACCACGGCCGAGTTCCACGCGTGCCATACGGCCAAGTCCGTTGAGGAAGACGACTGACAGGCGGGGTTACCGGTCAGCGAGAGCTGGGTGGACGGGGAGGAGCTGGAGTGAGGCTGGCAGACCGGGCCCGCGCGCAGAGGCTGAGTGCGGCGGTCAGGAAGGCCGAGAGCACGCGCGGTGAGCGGAGCGACGTGGGCCGCGCGGTATCAAAGGGAGGTTGGGCCGAATTCCAGGTTGGCGGCCCAGGTAGCTAGGTTATTCCTTTTTCTTTTATTTTTCCTTTAATTTCTTTCTTTTTTTTGAATTCAAACTTGAATTTGGATTTGGTTATGAGTTCCTCCCTTGAGTTAACTACACAATTTCAATCTCTAGTTTTGGAACCATATATTTTTATTTACTTTTTTTCCTCATAATATTCATTTCTTCTCTTTTCTAAATTCCAAAATCCCCTTTAAATCTTAAATTCTCATCTAGGTACTAATATTCTCTTTATTTTATTTTATTTTATTTTATTATTTTTTTTGTATAGCCACAAAATGCACTCCAAAAAAATATCCAGCATGATGCATACTTTCAATGGCATATATTCTTTTATTAATTATCTGCTTTTGAATATGGTGTTCACATGGGATGATGCACACAGGTTAAACCCACATAAGGAGAAATTGTTTTCTCTTATTGGTATTCTTTCTAGCAAATTACAAAGTGGGTGTTACAATCCCCCTCCCTCCCCCGAGCGCCTATAAAAGCACCCGCCCGGACCCCGTCCTCACCACACCAGCTCCGGCCATCTCCACTGCTTTCCCCCGAGCCATTTGAGCTAACGTCGCCGTGCTCCCTTCGTCGCTCCGGTGAGCTCCCTTCCCCCTCTCTAGCGATCCTCTGCCCATTTAAACTATGCTCGAAGCTCTGCCACACTCTCACGGTCACAGGGCGCCACTTTTCCCCCTCTATTGTGGTTGGCAACCACACCGGCGGCAACACCGCCGCGGGCACCCGCCACCGTGCCGCGGACTGGCCGCCATAGGCCCCCGCAGGCCAAATTAACCCCACCCCTGTGACCCCCTTCACCCGTCCGTGCTTCGCCACCGCTTCCCCGCCGAAGAACCGGACCCACGGTGGAGAACCGCCGCGGAACTCGCCACCGGCCGGACCCCAGTCGAGCCCCCCTTCCTCCGTGCCGTCAACGTCGTCAGCCCCTCCCTTTCTCAGGCGTGCGGGCCCGCGCCACGGCGCCGTCCCCCGCCGTCGCCCCGCACAGCTGGGCCAACTGGGCCGCAAGCACGCCCCCGCGCGTGCTCGCGCCTGGTGGGCCGAAATCTCCCCCGGCCCAGCTAGCTGGAAATCCCTTCTTCTTTTTCTTTTCCCTTTTCTTTTTCCCATTTTCATATATATATTTAGATGCTAATATTTTATGCACCAAAAATAGTCTAAATAAATTATAGGGCACAAAAATAATAAGGTATAAGAATTTGCACACCCCACTAAAGTCACTATGTTTGATGTATTGTTATTATCTGTGTTTGATTAGCGGAAGAGGGATCCGATCCTCCGGAACTTATAGCTCCGGAAGAAGGGTAAGAACCTGACCCCTCCGAGATAAACCTCTTGTGCCAGGAAAGCTTCGACGAAGGCAAGTCCATCCTTCCCTTGATGCATTATTTACCTATTTCTCTCTACCACTGCCTAAGCCTGGAATATGGGATGGGAATCGAATTGCATGGTGAGCATGAGAGAGCCCGCATTAACTATTACCCTTAATTTCAAGATATGGGATAAATACAAGGGTGCAAGTAACATGTTTTCCAAAAGTGTGCGATGAAGGGTATTCACCCTCATCACCTGGTGAGTAGGATGATCAGGGAGTCCCTGGTTTAGGGGAGGGCCTAAGGTGTTGGCTCAGCTGGTTTAGGCGTGAGCAGAAGGATTGTCCTCTCGTATAAGGACCGGTTTGTCATCTTTCATTGCCTGTACTCATAAAAAGTACAACCACTCGAGGCTGTGTGGGCAGCCACTCGATCTGAACTCGTACGATCCAACCCCAGGGTTATGAAGGTTGGGGAGCACCGGGAGGATAAGGAGGGGGAAAGTTTTGTCCGGTTTGGACATGGCGGTGGCCTGACTCCTTCCGGTATAACCGTTAAGGTTAGGACGTGCAAGGAAGGAAAGAGTTTCGGATTCGGATCTCATTGGCCATGAGATCGCAGAGCCGGACTAGTGGGTAAAGTGTACCCCTCTGTGCAGAGTCTAAACCTATTCGAATAGTCTGTGTCCACTGGTATGGACGAGTCTGGTATGGTATGACAATTAGTGTTTCTACTACAACCGGGAACAGGGAAATGTGTGTGTATGTTCTGGAAAGAAAATGGTGCCACGGGAGCGGGAAGCTCAGTGGTGGTCAAGTAAGTGTTATTTCTACTGTCTTGGGAAAACCTTAAACAAAGAGTACTGCCTTTCTCTGAAAAAGCATGAGTGACTTCAACTCCACCATATAAAGCATGTACAATATAGGTCACTTTCTCTTTACGGGAGCCGGGTGGGCTTGCAGAATACCTAGTGTATTCACCCAGATTTATTTATGTTTTTCAGCAGCTGAAGACTTCTTTTCTGCTATGCTTGATTGATGGGGTTGTGTCTTCACCCAGTTCTACCTGTGGCCTGGGCTATTTTACCTTTCACTGCGCTTTATGATTTTCGGCTCACTCTCGAGCTTGTATCCCCCGGTATTGTAATAATATTATTCAAACTCTGTAACTATTTGAAGTAATGAATGTGGTTACTAGGACTGGCTTGTATCACATTTGAGTCCCAAAGGATCGGGACGCTTCAGGTGGTATCAGAGCCTATAGGACTGGCCATAGACCGCAACCCTGACCTTAAAAGTTGCCTTAACAAGAAAACACCTCTTACCCCAAGAAGCACTCTCCCTCCTTTCCCCAATATTAACAGACCCTTCTTTTCTTCTACCAGATGGAAGGCCCCTGGGTTATTAGGACATCCTATTGCTCAGAGGAGGAAGGCTTTCCTCACCTTCTACGAAGTTGCGCGCTACGCATGGGGATCCGTAAGAAGTCCGAATATGTCTGGAAGGAATACTGCGAAAATGGAATAGAAAAGTGCTCTATGGCAGTCTACCTGGGAGAAAGCCGAAACTACCCAAACCACCCTCCCTTCCAAGTCACCTTCATCGGGCACCGCTTTCCAGACACTTGCCAGTGTTGCCCGAAAAGCCCTTAAACAGCTGTGCCAAAACTACAGCCGAGAGATCTCTGAGACCCCCCTTCGATATTTTCCACCCAGCAACAAAAATATCCCCACCTGGAGGAAAAGACTCCAGGCTCTTTCAGGAGGAGACCCCACAGAAGATGACCCCACCATCGTCTACATGGCCGGATACCTCCACACCCTCGACAACCACTACGATGATCTCTCCTCCCACTGCACCCACCTAAACTCCCGAGTGGAAAGCCTAGAGCAGCAGGTCAAAGAGCTTAAGCAAGAGAAGGCATCTCTCCAGGAGAGTCTCGACATAGCAGAAGGCGAGGAAGCCAACACCCGTGAGGCCTATCGAACCTTAAAGATGGACTATGACAAGAAGCTAAGGAAGCTCGCTCCCAAGAAGAAAATCTAGAAGAAGACCACCAACCAAGGATGCCAAACAGAGAAGAAGAAGAAGAAGACCCCTCCAGCCCCACCTCCCCCCAGAATAGATGATTGGTCCGACGCCGAGGATATATCCCTAGCAAGCCTTGATGATCTTCTCAAGGAATTTGGGGATACCTTAGAGAAAGAGTTCGGTAGTACCTCGGGGAACGCTCTCGTGTAGTTCCACCTGTAGTAGTCTTATGCTTGTAATGTGCTGGTGTAATGAATAAAATAACTTGGTTGAAAACAATTTGCATGAGCATAATAGTGACTCTCTTCCCTGGCAGATGGCTTCGGATAAAACCACGCCTACCGCCTCCGGGATTGAAGCAGGGTTTCCCCTGAGAGCTGAAGGGGAAGCCATTAGAGAGGAAAGTGAAACCCACCTCCCCGCACCTCCACAACTACCCTTAGACCTAGCCCAAGTTCTAGCCAATCAAACCCGACTCATCGAGGTCCTCACTCGAAGTCTGGAAAATCAACGACCAAATGGTGGAAGACCGCAAGACAGAATGGGGGATTTCCTGAGACTCAAGCCTCCCACGTTCGCCGGATCAAGCAACCCCCTCGATGCAGACGATTGGATGTGCACGATCAAAAGAAAGCTGGAAGCCATTGGTTGCCCAGAAAATCAGTGTGTTCAACTGACTGCCCACCAACTTTCCGGGATGGCCTTAGCCTGGTGGGACACCTTCAACGTCACCATAAGAGATGCTACCTGGGCGGAATTTGAAGCAGCTTTCCGAGAGCACCATGTGCCCCAAGGACTTGTACAACTTAAGGAGGACGAGTTCCGAGAACTGACTCAAGACAAAAGATCTGTCAGCGAATATGTGCACAAGTTCACAGAGTTAGCCCGCTACGCGCCAGATGATGTCAGTACCGAGGGCAAGAAGATGGCCCGTTTCCTGAAGGGACTCAGGCTAGAACTCAAGACAATTCTGGCTAGCCAAGACTTCCTCAGTTTCTCTCACCTTTCTAACAAGGCCATGCAAGTTGAAAGGGCAAAGGAGGAAGAAAAAGGGCATCTCAAAAGAAAGTTCCAGGTTCTTCGGGCACAGCAGCAGGACAGGCACCAGAAGACTCGATCATTTGGATTCCCACCCAAGGGGCCAAACTTCAGCAGACCAGCTGGACCCACCCCATCATGGTTCAGCCAGCAGAGTCAGAGCTCTTTCCATGCCCCCTCAGTCGCAAGCAACCAACCCCCGACGAATGCGTGTTGGCACTGCGGTGATCCTAGTCACTTCAAGAACAACTGTCCGCAGCTGAAGCCACCAGGACCCGCCTACTCCAACTCGGTGAATGGCCCCAAGAATACCTCGGCATCCGCCCCCAAGGCGCCCTCCTCCGTCAGCCAGCAAAACAAGACCCCGTACCAAGGAAGGGCACGAGTGAATCACATCGATGCCCAGGAGGCTCAGCAAGCTCCGGGAGTAGTGCTCGGTGAGTTCCTTGTTGAATTTACTCCCGCTACCGTACTTTTTGATTCTGGAGCATCCCACTCCTTCATAGCCACAAGTTTTGTGGAAAAGCATGGCATTCCCTCTACTCCCCTAGAGATTCCCTTGGTCACCCGAACCCCAGGGTCCGACCTTCTATGCCAGCTCAAATGCTCCCAAGTCAGAATTCTTTTAAGTGGGGTAGTATTCTTGGCAGACTTAACCGTCTTGCCATCCAAAGGAATTGATGTGATCTTAGGGATGGATTGGCTAACTAAACACAAAGGCATCATCAGTTGCACAGACAAGACAGTCCTCCTCTCCGACCATCAGGGAAAGTCAGTCTCTTGTCAGGCACAGCCACCCACCAGTGACCCAATGATGTTCAATCTAGCAACAGAAAGTATATCGGTGGTAGAAGAATTCATGGATGTGTTTCCAGAAGAGTTACCAGGAATGCCACCAGAAAGAGAAGTGGAGTTCTACATAGATCTGATCCCTGGAACGGCACCCATCGCGAAGAGACCATACCGCATGGCTCCGATCGAGTTAGCAGAACTGAAGCTTCAAATCGCAGATCTTCAGCAAAAGGGATACATTCGTCCCAGCTCATCCCCTTGGGGAGCACCAGTCCTGTTCGTCTCTAAGAAAGATGGAAGCATGAGAATGTGTATTGATTACCGATCGTTAAATGAAGTCACCATCAAGAACAAGTATCCACTTCCTCGGATTGACGACCTCTTCAATCAGCTTCAAGGAGCCAAGTACTTCTCCAAGATAGACCTAAGGTCTGGTTACCACCAATTGAGGATCAAGGAAGCAGACATCCAGAAGACTGCATTTTTCACCCGGTACGGGCAATATGAATTCACAGTGATGCCGTTCGGACTAACAAACGCACCCGCCTTTTTCATGAACCTCATGAACAAAGTATTTATGGAAGAGCTAGATAAGTTTGTCGTAGTCTTCATTGACGACATCCTTATCTACTCTAGGAACCGCGAAGACCATAAGCGTCACCTTCGGATCGTCCTCGGAAAACTCAGAGCACACCAACTTTATGCTAAATTCAGTAAATGTAAATTCTGGTTGGAAAAGATAGCCTTTCTTGGGCATATCTTAACCGCAGAAGGAATAGAAGTGGACCCTTCCAAGGTGGAAGTAATATCAAAATGGAGGCAGCCGACCAACGTCAGTGAAGTTCGGAGCTTCCTAGGAATGGCAGGGTATTGCCGCCGCTTCATCAAAGGATTCTCCAGCATAGCAAGACCGATGACAGAACTTCTCAAGAAGGACCATAAATTTGTGTGGACCCCAAAATGTGAAGGAAGTTTCCAGATCATAAAGGAGAAACTCACAACAGCACCCGTTTTATCACTACCAGATATTCATCAAGATTTTGTCGTCTTCTGTGATGCCTCGAGGCAAGGCTTAGGGTGTGTGCTAATGCAAAACGAGAAAGTCATTGCTTATGCGTCACGCCTGCTCAAGCCGCACGAACAGAATTACCCCACCCATGATTTGGAATTGGCAGCCATAGTGCATGCCTTGAAGATATGGAGGCATTACCTAATCGGGAACAAATGTCACATTTTCACCGATCACAAAAGTCTGAGGTATATCTTCACTCAACCAGAACTCAATCTCCGTCAACGAAGATGGTTGGAGCTGATAAAGGATTATGACCTAGAGATTCATTATCACCCCGGGAAGGCCAACGTGGTAGCAGACGCCCTCAGTCGAAAACCATTCAGAATAAAGGGAACCAACTTTTTAGAGGATTGGAAGAAAGAATCAGCTCAACTGAATACATGTCGGGGAAACAGCGACAGTCTCGAAGTCAAACAAATGCTGGAAGACCTCATATGCAAAACTCAACGTCTAGACTCAGAGACAGTAAGACTTGTGGAGAAAGCCCGCAAGGAACAACTCCCGGACCTCAGGACAGATGACCAAGGAGTCCTTTGGTTCAAAAACCGTCTGTGTACCAAAAGGGGAGGCCCGAGAAGTCCTGCTCAAAGAAGCTCACAACTCGGCCTACTCCATCCACCTAGGGACTACCAAGATGTACCTAGAGCTCAAAACCAGATAATGGTGGAGAGGGATGAAGAAACAAATAGCTCAGTATGTGGCCCGATGTGACATCTGCCAACGAACGAAGGCCGAGCACCAAAAACCTGCAGGCCTATTGCAACCCCTCCCGATACCTGAATGGAAGTGGGAAGAAATAGGCATGGACTTCGTAACCGGACTGCCCCGGACGCAAAAAGGGAATGATTCCATCTGGGTAATAATAGATCGCCTCACCAAGGTAGCCCATTTCATCCCAGTGAAAACTACCTTTGGAGGAGCCACCCTTGCCCGGATTTATCTCAAGGAGATAGTCAGACTCCATGGCATCCCAAGAAAGATAGTGTCAGACAGGGGAACCCAGTTCACATCCAAATTCTGGACAAGCCTTCAGAAAGCTATGGGCACCAAGCTAGATTTTAGTACCGCTTATCACCCTCAGACAGATGGGCAGACAGAAAGAGTCAACAAAGTCCTCGAAGATCTATTAAGAGCATGTGTGCTAGCATTTGATAGAAGTTGGGAATCCAGTCTACCCTACGCAGAGTTCTCATACAACAATAACTATCAGGCCAGCATCAAGATGTCGCCATTCGAAGCACTGTATGGACGGAAATGCCAGACCCCTCGCATGTGGTCCAACGTAGGGGAAAAAGCACTAGAAGGACCTGCCTTTGTCAAAGAGGCGGAAGAGAAAGTTGCACTGATCCGCATAAGGTTACTTGAAGCTCAGAGTCGGCAGAAGAGTTATGCGGACAACAGGCGGAGGGAACTCCGATTTGAGGAAGGAGACTTCGTCTACCTCAAGGTTTCTCCAATGCGTGGTGTCAGGAGGTTCCAAGTAAAAGGAAAGCTAGCACCGCGATTCATAGGTCCCTATCCCATCATTGGCAGGGTAGGACCCGCAGCATACCGTTTGGAATTACCGGAATCCATGTCCGACATCCACAATGTGTTTCACGTATCCTAGCTCCGCAAATGCCTACAAGCACCAGAAAGTCACATCGAAGAAGAGACAGTGCAGATTCAGAAAGACCTTCAGTACCATGAGAAGCCAGTGAAGATTCTTGATTCAGCAGTCAGAAAGACCCGCACCTTAGAAGTGAAGCTCTGTAAAGTTCAGTGGAGCAGAGAAGGAGAAGAGGAAGCTACCTGGGAGAGTGAGGACTCCTTGAGGAGGGAATACCCTTATTTTTTCTCAAATCCAGTCTAAATCTCGAGGGCGAGATTCCTTTAAGTGGGGTAGGTTTGTAACATCCCAAAATCCCATCTAAGGTTTGAAACCCTAACCTCCTAATCCCCCCTTACTTTATTCTTCTCCCTTAAACTCTACCCTTAGAACCCCTTCTCATGTGCATACACTTGAAATAATTAGAGCACCTCACATAGACTATATCTCTCACTCAAGATCACTTAGAAAATATTTTTGGTTTCAAAGGAAAAAGAAACAAAAAGAAACAAAAATAGAAAAAGGAAAAGAAAGGAATTAGAATTAGAAAAAGAAAAGAAAAAGAGAAACTCCCCCCTCCCTCGGCTGGGCCGAATCCGGCCCAACCAGGCCCCGCACGCCCGCGCTCCCTTCCCCTCTCCCCGGCCCAGGTGGTCCAGCTCCGCGCGCCGCTCCCTCTCGCTGACATCCGGGCCCCGCCCGTCAGCGTCTCGTCCCCCTCCCTCTCGCGACGCTTCCTCTCGCTGGCAGCCAGGGCCCGCCTGTCAGCTTCGTCTTTCTCGCCCATCCCTCACCGGCGCATCCGCCGCCGAGCCCCCCTCGCCCCGTCGCCTCGCCATTAAGGCTCGCCCAACCTCCGCGACAACCCCGCCACTGTACTCGAGCCGTCCCCTCACCCCCGCCTGCCCGAGCCATCTCAATCGGCGTTAGCGCCATTCCCGCCATCATGGCGAGCTCGCCGGTGCTCGCCGTCTCCTCCATCCCCCTCCCTCCCCCGAGCGCCTATAAAAGCACCCGCCCGGACCCCGTCCTCACCACACCAGCTCCGGCCATCTCCACTGCTTTCCCCCGAGCCATTTGAGCTAACGCCGCCGTGCTCCGTTCGTCGCTCCAGTGAGCTCCCTTCCCCCTCTCTAGCGATCCTCTGCCCAATTAAACTATGCTCGAAGCTCCGCCACACTCTCACGGTCACAGGGCGCCACTTTTCCCCCTCTATTGTGGCCGGCAACACCACCGCGGGCACCCGCCACCGTGCCGCGGACCGGTCGCCATAGGCCCCCGCAGGCCAAATTAACCCCACCCCCGTGACCCCCTTCACCCGCCCGTGCTTCACCACCACTTCCCCGCCGAAGATCCGGACCCACGACGGAGAACCGTCGCGGAACTCACCGCCGGCCGGACCCCGGTCGAGCCCCCATTCCTCCGTGTCATCAATGCCGTCAGCCCCTCCCTCTCTCTGGCGTGCGGGCCCGCGCCACGGCGCCGTCCCCCGCCGTCGCTCCACACAACTGGGCCAAGTGGGCCGCAAGCACACCCCCCCGCGCGCTTGCGCCTGGTGGGCCAAAATCCCCCCCGACCCAGCTAGCTGGAAATCCCTTCTTCTTTTTCTTTCCCTTTTCTTTTTCCCATTTTAATATATATATATTTAGATGCTAATATTTTATGCACCAAAAATAGTCTAAATAAATTATAGGGCACAAAAATAATAAGGTATAAGAATTTGCACACCCCACTAAAGTCACTATGTTTGATGTATTGTTATTATCTGTGTTTGATTAGCGGAAGAGGGATCTGATCCTCCGGAACTTATAGCTCCGGAAGAAGGGCAAGAACCCGACCCCTCCGAGATAAACCTCTTGTGCCAGGAAAGCTTCGACGAAGGCAAGTCCATCCTTCCCTTGATGCATTATTTACCTATTTCTCTCTACCACTGCCTAAGCCTGGAATATGGGATGGGAATCGAATTGCATGGTGAGCATGAGAGAGCTCGCATTAACTATTACCCTTGATTTCAAGATATGGGATAAATACAAGGGTGCAAGTAACATGTTTTCCAAAAGTGTGCGATGAAGGGTATTCACCCTCATCACCTGGTGAGTAGGATGATCAGGGAGTCCCTGGTTTAGGGGAGGGCCTAAGGTGTTGGCTCAGCTGGTTTAGGCGTGAGCAGAAGGATTGTCCTCTCGTATAAGGACAGGTTTGTCATCTTTCATTAACTGTACTCATAAAAAGTACAACCACTCAAGGCTGTGTGGGCAGCCACTCGATCTGAACTCGTACGATCCAACCCCAGGGTTATGAAGGCTGGGGAGCACCGGGAGGATAAGGAGGGGGAAAGTTTTGTCCGGTTTGGACATGGCGGTGGCCTGACTCCTTCCGGTATAACCGTTAAGGTTAGGACGTGCAAGGAAGGAAAGAGTTTCGGATTCGGATCTCATTGGCCATGAGATCGCAGAGCCGGACTAGTGGGTAAAGTGTACCCCTCTGCGCAGAGTCTAAACCTATTCGAATAGTCCGTGTCCACTGGTATGGACGAGTCTGGTATGGTATGACAATTAGTGTTTCTAGTACAACCGGGAACAGGGAAATGTGTGTGTATGTTTTGGAAATAAAATGGTGCCACGGGAGCGGGAAGCTCAGTGGTGGTCAAGTAAGTGTTATTTCTATTGTCTTGGGAAAACCTTAAACAAAGAGTACTGCCTTTCTCTGAAAAAGCATGAGTGACTTCAACTCCACCATATAAAGCATGTACAATATAGGTCACTTTCTCTTTACGGGAGTTGGGTGGGCTTGCGGAATACCTAGTGTATTCACCCAGATTTATTTATGTTTTTCAGCAGCTGAAGACTTCTTTTCTGCTATGCTTGATTGATGGGGCTGTGTCTTCACCCAGTTCTGCCTGTGGCCTGGGCTATTTTACCTTTCACTGCGCTTTATGATTTTTGGCTCACTCTCGAGCTTGTATCCCCCGGTATTGTAATAACATTATTCAGACTCTGTAACTATTTGAAGTAATGAATGTGGTTACTAGCCTCCTGGGACTAGTAATTGTATCACATTTGAGTCTCAAAGGATCGGGACGCTTCAACCCGCTCTCAACAACCCCGCCCCATCGCTGTGCGTCTCGGCCACCCTCGATTCCGAGATCTACGCCGCTCTCAACAACCCCCGCTCTCAACAACCATGCTCCTAAGGAGGTTCCCAATAATCTGCTCGCCCCTCCCTTTAGCGCAGAGCCGCGTGTCCCCAATCCGCTGCTCCAGCAAGCCCGCTCCCTGACTGTTCATCTATTCCGCCGTCACCTCGCGTCCGCCCTCGTCACATTGGTTTTCGCCGAGGTGAGTTCTCCCTTCGTCCTTTTTCCTCTGCCCCACCGGCGTTCCCTGAGAATCAGCCGGTTCTCCATCATCCGATACGAAGGGACAATGTGCTCCATGGAGAGCTAGAACAAACTGGAACGATGAACATGGTTATGCAGTAATTTGGTTCTACCTCATGTCTAAGGTTGCCAACATATACAGTAGTACAATCAGGATTGTTCTCTGGGTTCTCTTTAAGTTATCATGATATTATATGTTCCCGTTGCAACGCACGGGCACTAACCTAGTATACATATACATATTATATTATTATATTTAGCTTTAGGATAAAAATGATTATGAAATATTTATATGAAATAAAAAATATTAACCAATAACAAATGTTACCCTAGACTAGTTGTAGAAAAGGAAAAATCTTCACTAGTGATGGAATAATTAAAGACAATTGTTTCTGTTATGATAATAATGGAAGCAGAATGAAGAACAGAAAAAAGAGTAAAATAAAAAAGAAGCCATGGCAAAATAAGAGTTAAAAAAAGTGAAGGAGAAAGAAGAACGAGCCAGTTTCATAGCCCGCTTTCTGTTGAAAACAAAAATCGGCCCGATAGGGCACGCCGAGAGAAGCAAGCTGTAAAAACAGCCCCGAACCGAAGAACTGTTCTCCTGCGTTCGTTTCTCTTCTCGACGGGGACGACCGCCAGAGCCGCCGCCTTACGTCCAGCTGCCACGGTACTTCATCGGGCCCTTTGCCGGTGCAGGCGGCGCAGCACCCACCGCACCAGGTATGGCCCACCCCTTCTCCCCCCTTTCTGCGTTGCAAAATTGAGCAACCGAACCCTAACTCGAGCTATTTGGTTATTTGTATTCGGATCTGATCGAATCTCAGTGTATACGTGTGTTATGACTACTAACTTCGATTTTCTTTATCGGCTGTACACCCATGCCCATCACCGGGTTCACCTGTGTGTGTGTGTGAATCGGACATGTTCCAGTGAACTGCAGTATACTTTGGTTGCTTATTTGTTGGAATATGCATAAACGTAAGAGCCATGGGGCAGAGGGTCTGGAATTTGCATAGAAAGCTTCGAGGGCGAGGAACTAACACATGTTGTTGTCTATGAGGCATGAGGGTTAAGGATGAAATCCTTGGCTTGGTTCATTCCCAGAGTTTTAGCAAGAGACTTGAACGATGGGTGTATGGCCGTATGGGTTAACTGTGAAACTGATGAGCATGACTTCGCATTGCACTTTTTTGAGTTAGCTGTAGTCCAGCTTTTGGTTTGTATAGTTGTATGGATACCTTTTTTATCTGCAGCCTTCAGCATGGGCTCTCTCTTCCCAAATGCTGTTGTTACTCACTTATTCTTGTGATGATTTAACAGGGTAATCCAAGCAACCTTGTTCTTCACACCTTTGTATATTAGTATGAGTAGTCATGCAGATGTTATTATGAACCAATGGTGTTGTTGCTTCAGTATGATGTACCATGAAGTGGCTTAGACATGTTATTACCTGCACTGCGGTTGCATTGCTCATAGTCTGGTCTCTTATGCTTGGTTCGCCAGAATAATGTTTTTTTGCAGCAGATGAACCGACCACCAGGTTGCCCGGTATTTTGAATGTGGGCAATGGATGCACCATAGTTATCCATGTGCGGGACGTTTCTACAAACATATAAGTTGGATGGTTATGGTCATGATTCATGAAATCGCTTTTCTGAAGCAGCAACAATAACAAAGTCTTTTAGTCCCAACTCCCAAGCAAATTATGTTAGGATAGAGTTAAACCCCAATAGAAAGTACTCCCTCCGTCCCAAAATATAGTTCTTTCTAGACCCTTTTTTCCGTCCACATTCGAATGAATGATAATGAATATAATATAGACATACATACAAACCACATTCATAGATTAATAAATGAATGTATGTATAGTCTAAAACGAATACTGTTTTAGGACGGAGGGAGTACAAGTCAAGGTTTAGGGGGTGTTTGAACGCACTAGAGCAATAGTTAGTTGGCTAAAAAAATGCTAGAGGAATTAGCTAGCTAACTATTAGTTAATTTGCTAAAAATAGCTAATAGCTGAACTATTAGCTAGAATGTTTTGATGTCTTCAACTGATTTTAGTAACTAACTATTAGCTCTTGTGCATTCAAACATGGTCTTAGACACATGAATAGCTTTTTTTATGTACTCCTATTTAAGGCTAAATTTTTGGATATATTTTATCTTTCAAGTCTTCTTTTACCGTCTCTTTTATGTTAGCTCCGACCATCCCTTGCCTCTCTTCCCATTGATATCGTATCTTAGGATCCCATTACACTCTGATGCCTCTAGAGATCTTTATTGGACATGTCCAAACCATCTCAACTGATGTTGGACATTTTTTTCAATTGATGAAACCCTTGACCTATCACGTGTATCATCGTCCCGGACTCGTTTTCTTCTTGCGTGGCTATAAATCTAATGCTAACGTACACATTTCCACAACACTTATTTGTTGAACATGTCGTCTTTTTGCAGGCTAACGTTATACACCATACAATACAGTAAGTATAATCATCGTCATATAAAATTTGTCTTTTAGCTTATGTGGTATCCTCTTGTAACAGAACGCTAGATGCTTGACGCCACTCCATTCATCCTGCTTTGATTCTATGGCTAACATCTTCAATATCTCTCTTTGTAGTATTGATCCTAAATACTTTAAGATATCCTTCTTGGACACTACTTGACCTTCCAAAATAACATCTCTTTTCTCATGTGTAGTAGTGCCAAAGGCACATCTCATATATATTCAATTTTTGTTCTACTGAGTCTAAAACTTTTGGACTCTAGAGTCTCTTGCCACAACTCCCATTTTCTATTTACTCTTGCTCGTCTTTCATCAACTAGCACTCGTCGTTCACAAAAAACATACACCAAGGGATATCTCCTTGTATGTCTCTTGTGACCTCATTTTAATCGGGAAGTCATCGGTGTCTCTGTTACTTGTTCGAACACTAGTCACAACATTGTTGTACATGTCCTTAATGAGTCCAACATACTTCATTAGAACTTTATGTTTGTTGAAAGCCCGCTGCATAACATTTCTTGATATTGTCACAAGCCTTCTCCAAGTCAATGAAAATCATGTGAAGGTCCTTCTGCTCCCTATACTGCTCCTTCCCTTGTCTTATTAAGAAAATGACTTTTATGGTTGACCTTCTGAGCATGAAACCAAATTGTTTCGTAGAGATCTTTGTTATTCCTTGTAGACGATGCTTGATAACTCTCTCCCATAGCTTCATAGTATGACTCATTAACTTAATTCCTAGGTAGTTAGTACAACTTTGAATGTCTTCTTTATTCTTGTAGATCAGTACCAATATACTTTACTCATCAGGCATCTTGTTGGATTGAAAAATATATTTGAACAGCTTGGTTAGTCATACTATGGCTATGTCTCCGAGTCATCTCCATGCCTCAATTAGGATACTATCAATGCCCATTGGCTTTGCTCCCTCTCATATTTTTCAATGCCTCTAACCTCAAATTCTTGGATCCTACAGACAAAGCACCTATTATTATCATCAAAAGAGTCATCCAACTAAAAGATTGTGTCTTCATTCCCATTGAACAATTTGTCAAAATACTCTTGCCATCTATGTATGATTTCATCCTCCTTCACCAAGAGGCGCCCTGCTTCATTTTTAACACACTTAACTTGGTTGAAGTTCTTTGTCTTCCTCTCACAAACCCTAGCCATCCTATATATGTCCTTCTCTCTTTCCTTCATGCTCACACATTGGTAAAGTTCCTCATATGTCCTACCCTTTGCCACACTTAAAGCTCACTTTGTGTTCTTCTTTACTATCTTGTACTTCTCTATTTTGTCCACACTCCCGCCATGGTACAAACGTCTATAGCATTTTTTCTTCTCCTTGATAGTTGTTTGGATTTTCTCGTTTCACCATCAAGTATCTTTAGCTTCGCCTCAACTCCCTTTGGTTGTTCCATATACCCTTGAGACCACCTTCTGAATACATGTTGCCATCTTCTTCCACATGTTTGCGTCATCTTCTTTCCAAGTGCCCATTCCTTGAAGACCTCTACGTCTCCCCTTTCAGTTTCCACCACTTTGTTCTCACAATCTTGGCTTGTTTATCCTTATGGGCGCGCACCTATAAATGAAAGACCCCCCACCATAAGCTTATGTTAAGAGACGATAGGCAACACACGCCCTAGGTGTCACCTTGCAATCCAAGCACGCTTGTTTATCCTCTCTTCTTCTGAGGACAAAGTCAAACTGACTAGAGTGTTGGCCACTACTATAGTTCACTAAATGAGATTATCTTTCTAAAGAAAGTATTGGCTATAAACATGTCAAAAGCTACCTCAAATTTCAAGACTTTCTCTCCCTCGCGGTTCCTACTACCATACCCAAAACCTACATGAACCACCTTTTTTTTTCTCGAACACGCAGGAGAGCTGCGCATCAATATATTAAGAAGAAAAGGGGAAAAAGAACCCCGAACAGACAGTACAACCCCCACATAAACACACACAAACACACACACACAGAACCCCACCTGGAGCAGGGCAGGGACAGAGCGTCTGTCAGCTGACAGCCACCCCAAGACTAAAACAGAGAAAAACTAAACCACCCGACTTTGAGCTATCAAAACTGCATTTGTTGTACCTACATGCCCATTGACATCCCCTCCAATGAAAACCTTCTTACTAATTGGTATAGCTCTAACCATGCATCATAAGTCTTCCTAAAAAAGTCTCTTAGCACTCTCATCATGGCTTACTTAGGGGCATACGCGCTAATTACGTTCAAGACCAAATCACCCACGACAACTAACTGAAGAAATTGATTCCATTGAACTTTTTTTGAACTGTGATGATAGCCTGTCCTGCAAAGTGAGTTTTCATGTAATCTAGTGTCAGTTAAAATTTACACAAAGGCCTTAGTTTGAGTAATCTGTGACTGCACATATCTCATGGATTTATACCTCACATGCAGCATGAACACAGTATATTCTCTTGAGTTATATTTTGGTTCATTGTTTTATATATCGTTAATCTCTTGCGCAGGATTCTGATTGCTCTTCATTAGGCTATAAATGGCAGGAAGGCACCGGGCACCCCGACAATACCATGATGAACCTCGAGGATACCGTGATGGTCCACCACCTCCACTTCCACGACCAAGACCTCTCTCACCGCGTCGCATGGCAGAGGAACTGTCTAGGCGCCGTGCTGAGATCCGTAGAATCCATGAGGACAATCAGCGTCTGGCGGATGAAATTGTTAGTCTCAAGCAAACCATGCCGCGTTTGCAAGAAGACCTCCGAATCTCAAGCCAGGCTGTTCCAAAGCTCCGGGCAGAGAAAGAGCTCGAGTCGAGGGAGCTGACTCAGAGGAACCTGAAGCTGGAAGCTGAGCTGCGTGCCTTAGAACCCCTCAGGCAAGACGCTCTGCATCTGCGATCTGAAGCAAGTAAACTGCAGTCTCTGAGGCAAGAGTTGGCTGCGAAGGTTCAAGGCCTATCAAAAGAGCTTGAACTTCAGAAGTCTGAAAGCCAGAAAATGACTGCTTTGGTAGCTGAACGTGATGCGCTGTGTCAAGAACTGCTCCAGGCTAGGTGAGTAGGGGTATTGAGCAAGTTATTTTACCGCCTTCCTTCCAGAACAGATGCAGCGTGTTGGTACTCGTGATGATGGCTGCCTCCAAAGCCTTCAGTGTGTGTTAGGTTTGCCGTTTGCATTTTGCTTCAGTTGATTGAGAAGAGCAGCTAACTGATGGTACCGTTGTAGGGCGAACCTTGAGTTTGAGAAGAAGGCGAAGCCAGAGCTGACTGCGCAGGTTCAGGCAATGGAGAAGGATCTTGTGGCTATGGCTCAGGAGGCGGAGAAGCTGAGGGCTGATATCGCGAAGAGAAACACACCTACTAGTAAGTTCTTTTTTTGTGTCCCCCATTTGCATGCTTATTACTGAACCAATGACAGTTTATCATGTAACGTAACATGGTCTACTTGTAGGTTTCAGCAGCCGTGGAACGTATGGAGCCTCGTTGTCGACTCCTGGGATGGGTTTGCAAGGCATGTATGATGGCGGCGGCTATTCTATGGCTGGGAGCCGCTACGGCAGTGGCACTGGGGCTTGGAGCTCGCACGATCCCCATGGCTACCCGCATCTTTAACTGTGCTTCTGACCGGTGTTTTCTCCTGAACAGCTCCCTGAGTACCTTGGCTAAGTTTCTTGTAGTAGTATAACTTGTGGTGCACCATTGCTACCCTTCCTCTGGTCAATACACAACAATATACCAACTTTGGTTGTCTTGGTTGTTTTTTCCCCTACTGCACACGGTGACGCTGTTGTGAGCATTAGATGTTTGGCCACTCGGCCGTTTTGCCGTGGTGAGTTTTGGCTTAATTCATTATTAGGTAACAGGCCTGTAAGCTGTATAGTAAGAATAACACAAGATCCTCTAGGACCTAGCCAATGCATTGTAGCTACCTCAAAGTCTCAAAGGGCAGGGTTCACCAAACAACCGGCTCCATGAACTTGCTCCTTATCCTCGTACTAGATAACTTGAATGGCCATCATCCCGCTGCCATGGCATAAGACGACATGCTCAAGTTTTCTGAAATTGACATTGAGGCGGGGTATGTAGGTTGAGGCTTTATTATTATTTTTATTAAAACATAAAAATTGAAGATATGTGTGGGGGTGTGGTGCGGGACCACGTCAAATTTAGGGTAGATATGGCCATTAGGGATAAAAGTGAATAACTGAATTGTTAGAACAAAATTAATATTATAAAATAGACATGTATAAAAAATCGATGTATAAATTGTTTTATATATTATTATATATTATTTGGTCCCTACAACCAAAAAAAGAAGAAAAAACATTCGAAATTATATCTGAATCTATATCCAAACTTTATTGAGAAGATATATGATAATTTTAAGGTTTATCTTTTATGAATCTTTATGAGTTTAATGTTAAAAATAAGAATATATATTTTCATTGTAAATTCTATATCCTATTTATCCGTAATAAAAAAAAGACAAACCGAATAAATATTTATTTTCGATCATTTTCATGCCGATGGCCACCCATGTGGCTAGATGGACCCTAATATTATTTCATTATTGAAAGTATGTTTAAAGATACAAAATGTACACTACATAGGGCCAAAATTTCCTGCATGTTCTAAGCTGAAGGGACTATCCTCCCAGAAAAAGAACAGCATTGTCGTCACCCCACTGACAAGGGGTACCCCATAATATCGAGCAGCCTGTTACTGAAACGAAATGTCACCTCAACAGCTTGACAAGCTCTTACAACGCACAGTCCATCCTGGCATCCCATACGAGAACTAACACGAACGCGAACGCCGCCGAGCTCATTCTGCGCGTTGAACACTTGCGCTCCCAGGCACCTCAGTGCTGCTGGCTCTCGCAGCGCCAGCGAAGCTGCACATCTTGTTCAGGGCACTCAGGTAAGCTCTGACGCTGGACACGACGATGTCCATTGCCGCCCCGCTCCCGCTGGAGTCAGAAAACATAGACATTTGTTTGAGCGAGAGAAGGGGATGGCAGGAGCATGGAGAAAGGGAACCAGATTTGGATGGACTATTATTACCTGAAGGAGCGGTTGAAAGAGTGGCCAGTCAAGGCGTGTTTGGAGTTGTTGGCCACGTCTCC
This sequence comes from Zea mays, assembly GCF_902167145.1. Classification (NCBI taxonomy): domain Eukaryota; kingdom Viridiplantae; phylum Streptophyta; class Magnoliopsida; order Poales; family Poaceae; genus Zea; species Zea mays. The sequence continues at coordinate 192,733,354 of NC_050099.1, read as the reverse complement.
GGTGACAACCACTCGAGTCGTCGCAATAGCGTCAATGCCTTCTGTGACTGAAGTCATGCCGTATTCTCGGAGGACGGTTGGAATCTGCAGACACAGCAAGTCTTATTAGGTTTCTCTTGATTTTGATCCCGATGATAATCAATGGACCAAAATAATCGAGTTAATTCATTAGGGACAATCCTGGCAGCACCAGTCAGTGCCTTAATCCATTTGTATTTCTCTACTCCAAACTTATAGGTGCCAAACCATGTTGACGTCTAACCACCTTTTGACACCCCCAGTTTCGACTTAAAACACACACCACCACCCAAAGTAGGCACACTATTTGAGAAGATGCGCGATTTCTCAAAGCCAAAGATGGAAATTGTTGTCGAAAGAATAGCATCCCATGCCACATTGCATGATACCACAGCTTTGAAATGGACCTTGGAACCTTCCCAAGTAGCTCAACTGACACTTCCATGTCTTTCTGAAGCTGCTAAACTATAACCAGACTCAAGACTCTGATAAATCATCATATCAACAAGCCATGCCGCTAATACATACATGTATGCCATTTCATCGAACCAGAGTATCCTTCCTCATGAAATTCAACTGGTGGTGATAAATTCGATGCAAATCCTTGTAAACACTGGGTCTTAGTGGCTTTATAATGACGATACGAAACTACATGTTCACCAGATACAACTAGCGTCATAACCAAAAACAGAATGGATCGATACCATCTAGTTAGATAACGTGTACCAATGCAAGAAAGACCAAGATCCCGACAGCAACTAACCTGGATTATTTGGTCAACAGCCTTGTAAGCTGCATCAACTGGACCTGTTCCAACTGAACATGCTATTCTCTCCTCTCCATCTGGCCCTATCAGTTTCACAGTTGCTGTAGATAAGCCAAGTGTTCCACATGTTGCCTGCAAGGGGATGCATAGCATTTCAAGCATAAAAAATCATGTACCTACCCAGAGTTTAGTCAACTGCAGCTCAGTTATACCTGTACATCAGCAAGGGACCAAATAACCTTAGGCTGGAATATCTCATCTGACAATAAAGCTTCTATGTCCTCATCAGTTACACGCTGCAAATGGTGAACTAACTGGTGAGTTTCATGTGTAGTGCATGTCAGAAATTACAGCTGCAGGTTATAATAAAGATTTGATGAATAAATTGAGCAAATGTAACGATTCCATAAAACGCCGAGAGAATAAAAAATCTATGGAAAATAAAAAAATTAAAGTCATTAATCAAATGCATGTAATTTTCCGAAAGATAACAGTGGAAGGATAAAAAATATCACACAAGCAATAGACCAAGTATACTTAATTCAAAGTCACCTTTTTCTTCTCTGCGACCTCTTTGTAGCGTTTAAAGAAATCTTCAAATTCCTTGTCACTGATTTCATATCCAAGCTACAAGTTTGGAAAAACAAGGATGCCATTCAGTAACAGTAAGAACTGAAATAGAAGACCTCTAGCTGTGTGGGCTTGTAGCAAGAAAAACAAAGAAATATTCAAGCTGTACCTCTACCAGCTTAGATCTCACTGCATGCCTTCCACTGGACAACAAGAAAAGAGAAAAAAGATAGCACATTACTATGGATGATGATATTCTACAATCCGACTTATTTTATCATTTTATTTATGACTGTCCAATTGTATTTTACCATGAAATATCTAATTCAGCTAAGCTAGAAGTGTAGGAAACTATAACAAGCCAACAATCCTAGAAGCATAACCATGATAAATAGAGTAATGGAACACCAAACAATTGCCACATTAAGGGATAGTTTGGCATCCCCATTTTTCCATGGGATTTTCAATTTCCCAAGGGAAAATGAACTAATTTCCCTTAGGAAAATGAAAAACTCTTGGGAAAATGAGGTTCCCAAACTAACCCTAAACGATCAAGGTTTCAAGTTTAAGAATATAGCACTAGGGCTAGAAAAAAAAACACGAGGCTCGCGAGCTGGCTTGAGCTAGCCGAGCCTATTTTCGAGCTCGTTGGAGCAGCGAGCCAAGCCGAGCTGGCTCGTTTTGGCTCACGAGCTATGCCAAATTAATTAATCTGCAGAAAAATAATGAATATTGGATAATTCTATAGATAATAGGCTCGTTTCTTACCTTTTGATGATGAATATATGACAATTCATTATTTAAATTACTCATAATATTGAATGGTGATTTTTATATTTCACATTGATATATTTTAATTTATTTTATAATACAATAATATTTACCAGGCCACCAGGGTATGACTCGCGGAGCCCACTTCGAGCCGAACCGAGCCTCATTCTTGAGCTCGTGCAATGGACGAGCCAAGCTGAGCTCGATCAACCATCGAGTCGCACCGAGCCGAGCTCGGCTCGGCTCGTTTCCAACCCTATATAGCATATCATTGCATAATTATTGAATCAGAGGCCATATGCCTATGACATGACTTAAGTGTAATGATTTACATCATTACCCTACTACCAATACTTTTGTGACACTACCAATAGGAACGTCGCCAACAGTTAATACCTATTTTGTAGCCAAATACATAGCATTCAAATCTAACATATATGGCTCTTTAGTTAGAGGATGCATACCATCAAACAAAAGTAAAAAGTAGAAAGTTGGTAAGAGAAATCTAATTGAGAGACATCACAGTAGAATATTGGAGAAAATGAAGTCAAAGTCAAGAGGGTATGGGTAGGTTGCATAATACCTGAGTTTCCCAAGAACAATACCAAATTCATTTGCACGTGCTAAACCAATATCATCAGGCGATATTATTTCATATGTTCCTTTATATTTAAGCATCCCATCCTGTAAAAAATATGATAAAGCAAAAGAAAAGTGAACATGAATAACTATTCCAATCTATAACCAACACAGTTTATAATTATCATACATCATTGAGATCAACAGTTAGACAGTTATATATATGATGCAAGGTGAAGCCATGATTGATCCATCACAAAGCAAAGGTGAAAATAATCATCTAAAAGTTGAGAAAAAATTACCAAAGAAGCGAAAAGGATCAATGCTAAGGATTTCGAAACAACCAACCCACCACAACTGCAATCCCAAAAGGTTCATGGCAGCAAAGAGGCTGAATATGTTTACCTGATGAATTCCACTTTCATGGGCAAAGGCATTGGCACCAACAATAGCTTTATGTGGTTGTACATGAAGTCCACTGTGCTCTTGTACCTAGAATAATTAGAGCATTTGCGCCAGAAATTTCAGTCATCTGAAAAATTCAAACGAGGTAGAAAAAGGAAACAAACAAGGACAATCATTGTACCATTTTGCTTGTCAAAGTAATATGTTGGGAATTTATTCCCGTATATAGACCATCTAAGAGCTCCCCACGACATTTAATTGCCATGACAACCTGAACAGGAGATCAGAAATATTAGGCATGCAAAAACACTCTATCAAGTATCAAGTCAATTCAGATTCCTTTCGAAAATCCATCATAAATTACTTCATAAGGTATATCATCATATAATATGGCAAGTACATGAGCTCACCTCTTCCAATGAAGCATTTCCAGCCCTTTCACCAATACCATTAATAGTCACCTCTAACTGTCGTGCTCCTGCATGAGCACCCTAAAGTGTAAGTCAAATTAGTAACCCGGTTAAAGATTAAACCAATGATAATAAAATAGAATCAAATAAGGAGAAGGTATGTACCGCTAATGTGTTGGCAGTTGCAAGGCCAAGGTCATTCTGGCAATGAGTGGAAATAATGGCATTTTCAATTCCAGGAGTGTTTTCCTTTATGTCAGAAATTAACTTCCCAAATTCATAAGGAAGAGTGTATCCGACAGTATCTGGGATATTAAGAGTGGTTGCCCCAGCTTTTATGACTTCCTCCAGTATATGGTACAGGAATTCTCGATTTGACCTGGATGGTAATTGGGAAACTGAAATCTATCAGGCCGCAGCCTTAAGCGCATCAGGGGAAAACAGATCCTTTGTCTGTGAATTAGTACAAAGGTTTAAGGGCATCCTAGGATGATCTAACATTTTGCATTCCATTTGCGCAAGTAAACCGGCCAGACCAAACAAGATAAAACTGCAATAAAAATATTCTGTTCTGTAACTCTCATTTTCCTTTCTGTATTTACCCTTCTGTATCTACACCCCCTCTTGTTTCCTCAAGCAATAAAAATACTGTAGGCCCCCCTACAATAACTTCTACTTCAGAAAAAAAAAACAAGATAAAACTGCAAAGAGATGCACCTGCCGGCATCCTCAGGGCTGAACTCGACATCGGCGCACCCAAGGCTGCGTGCGTACGCCACCATCTCCCTGGCAACGGCGACGACCTGGTCGGGCGTCTTCCTGAGCTTGTGCTGCATGTGGATCTCGCTGGTGGCGATGAAGGTGTGGATCCTGGGCCTCCGCGCGTGCCTGACGGCCTCCCACGCGGCGTCGATGTCCCTCCTGTTGCAGCGCGAGAGGCCGCAGATGACGGGCACGTGGGCGCCCCCGTCGTCCCCCGGCGGCGGGTTGCCGACCTCGATGGCGATGGAGCGCACGGCGTCGAGGTCGTCGGGGGAGGAGGCCGGGAACCCGGCCTCGATGACGTCGACGCCGAGGCGGGCCAGCTGGCGCGCGACGACGAGCTTCTCGGCGCTCGTCATGGTGGCGCCCGGCGACTGCTCCCCGTCGCGGAGCGTGGTGTCGAAGATGCGCACGTAGTTGGGGTCGTCGATGCGGTTCGGCACGTACTCGGGCCGCCGCCGGGGAGGCTGCGGCTGCGCCCGGGTGCGCTGGGCCAGCGCGCGGAGGCGGACGGTGCTGGAGGACGCGTTGCCGGCGGCGGAGAGGCCATAGGCTGAGTGCCGGGCGCGGGGGGATACGGCGGCGGCGCGGACGGAGATGCAGGGGGACGGGCCGGACGGCGAGCGGTGGGCGGCGGGGGTGGGCGGTTTGGCGGTGGTGGAGCAGTAGGGTTTAGCGTTGAAGGCCATGGTTGGTGGTCGTCGGGGTTTAGGAAGGGGTGGTCGCGCGGCGGCGCTGGCGGGGATCTTGTGTTAAAGTCAGTGGATGCGCGAAATGTGTATGTGAGTGATCTGGAAAAGGAGAGGAGTCCGACGACATGTCAGTCACAGTCAGTCAGCAGGGAATGGAGAATATATCCGGATCCGGACGGGTGGTGGTTTCGTAGGCGCCACGGAGCGGAGCTGGCTGACACGAGCACGGCGGCTGCGGTGAGGAAGAGGAAGACAAAAATGTTGGAAATTACTGGTGCTTAGGATCGTTTCCTAAGTCCCTAGAATACCAATCCGTGTCTAAAATACCTCGATGATGAGTAGATCTATTCTACTGAGGGGTATAGTTTAACATACTGTCGTTGTTGTTCCTAGCCATCATTGCGGCGGCGTCTTGCAGCGAAGACCCGCCTCCTCCTTCTTGTCGATCTCCCTGCTGGTGTCGAGGAGATTGGTTTCCGTCGTTGATCGGCGGTGGATCAGCTCCTCCAATGTTGCCTGCAGGGGGAATCTCAGATCCTGATGGGATAACGGGGATCTGAGACATAGTCACAGCGATTCCAGTCACTCCGAGCGCCTAGGGGATCGGTTCCTCTCAAAGTGTCGATTAGGGTTTGTGGTCGAGCGATTAGCGTTAGCTAAACCCGTCGGCCCCCTTAATCTATTTATATGGCGTCGTGTGACCGGGGGCTGCAACCAACGGTTAGGATAGCCCCCCCGATCAGGGGCGCGGTTAGACGGTTAGGATTAACCCTACCCCGGTTACTGTTAACCGGCTAGTGTAGAGGACACATCCTAACAATCTCCCCTTTGTTCTCTACATATCTCACACTCAAACTTTTATTAATTCCGTCCTTTAACAAGTTTACACATAGAGACCAATGTGTGACAATGATCTATTAAGTATCACCGCACTCATTGACTACAACATGCTCCCCTGCTTCAGAACGAAAGATTTTACTAGGTTGCAATCTGTAGCCCCTGTGATTCTAGATCATAGGTACTCCCTTAATCCCATGCCGGCTGCGTGCTTACTAAACACGCTGGGTGGAAGACCTTTTGTGAGCGGATCCGCAAGCATCTGATGGGTTCTTATATGCTCAACTTGAATGGTGTGATCCAGAATCTTCTCCTTAACAATATAACACTTAATGTCAATGTACTTGGCAGAGCCACTTGACTTATTGTTATGGGAGAAAAATACCGCTGGCTCGTTGTCGCAGTAAATTCTCAGTGGTCGCTCTATGCTATCAACCACTCTTAATCCGGGTACGAATTTCTTTATCCATATCGCCTGTCCAGTTGCCTCATACGTAGCTACAAACTTAGCGTGCATTGTCGACGATGCTCTCGCTGTCTGTTTGCAGCTCTTCCAAGAAATAGCTCCCCCAGAAAGCATAAAGACATACCCTGAAGTGGACTTCAGTGTATCTCTACACCCTCCCCAGTCGGCATCTGCATAGCCAACTATTTGTAGGGAATTAGATCTTCTGTACGTAAGCATGAGACCTTTAGTACCTTGAAGGTACCTTAGAGCCTTCTTGACTGCTTTCCAGTGTTCTATGCCTGGATTCTTCTGATAGCGTCCAAGCATCCCGGTGGTAAAAGCTAAGTCAGGGCGAGTACATACTTGAGCATACATAATGCTTCCGATAGCTGAAGCATATGGTGCTGACTTCATCTTGTTTTTCTCATACTGATTCTTGGGACACTGATATTCCCCAAACTTATCACCCTTAACTATTGGACCAGGCGAGGCATTACACTTGTGCATATTATACCTCTTTAGTACATTTTCTATATATGACTTCTGTGAGAGTCCTAATACTCCCTTTTGTCTGTCTCTGTGAATTTCTATTCCAAGAACATAAGAGGCTTCTCCCATGTCTTTCATATCAAAATTCGAGGAAAGAAACCCTTTTGTTTCCGCTAGTAGATCCTTATCACTACTAGCTAAGAGTATGTCATCGACATACAGAACAAGGAAGATATACTTTCCTTTTCTAAATTTTGCATAAATGCAATTGTCTTCCTTGTTTTCCTCGAAACCAAACTTTCTTATAGTCTGATCAAACTTGATGTACCACTGTCTGGAGGCCTGTTTTAATCCATAAATGGACCTCCTCAAGTGACATCCCATGTGTTCTTTACCGCTCACAACAAAACCCTTTGGTTGTGCCATGAACACGTTTTCTTCTAACTCTCCATTTAGGAATGCTGTCTTTACATCCATCTGATGGAGCTCTAGATCAAAATGAGCAACTAGTGCCATTATAATCCTGAATGAATCTTTTGTTGAGACAGGTGAGAAGGTTTCATGGTAGTCAATGCCTTCTCTCTGTGTGAACCCTTTGGCCACAAGTCTAGCCTTGTATCTTTCTATGTTCCCTCTGGAGTCACGCTTTGTCTTGTAGACCCATTTACAGCCTACTGTTTTGGCTCCATGGGGAATGACTTCTAAGTCCCAAACTTTGTTCATTCTCATGGATTCTAATTCATCTTCCATGGCTGATAACCATTTGGATGAATTTGCACTTCTCATAGCAGCTTCATATGTAGTGGGATCACCTTCTGTATCAATGTCCTCACTCATATGAATCTCATCACATTCTATGTTTTCTGCTGCATAGGTTTCATAGTCATCAGGAATCGCAGATTTTCTGAGTCTCTGTGACCTCCTGAGACTTGGTTCTGGTTCTGGGTCAGATTCTACCTGGGGCTCCTGCAATGGTGCGTCACTTGGCGCAACACTATCATCATCTTCTGAACTGTCCTGTGCAACTGGCTCAGGGCCAATATGCGCAGAAGGTGAAGCTACTTGCTCTGTAGTAGTTGCACTAGATGATGCCACATTTGCAGCAGGGGTTTCACCCACAGTCGGAGTGACTGTTGGTGGAACCACAGTGGGTATCGAGAAGTATGGTTCTTCAACCATCGGAAACGGGACATACATCCTCTTTTCCTGAAGGTCAACCTCTCTGAGTACCTTACTCCCCTTGATCATGTCATCCTCTAAGAAAATGGCATGTCTGGTTTCTATGAACTTGGTTTGTCTGTTAGGGCAGTAGAATCTGTAACCCTTCGATCTGTCAGGGTAGCCAATAAAATGGCAGCTAGTGGTTCTCTCATCTAGCTTTCCCTGTCCAGGATTAAATATTCTAGCTTCTGCTGGACAACCCCATATATGGAAGTAGTTGAGCGTGGGTTTTCTGCCAGTCCACAACTCATATGGAGTTCTAGCCACTGATTTACTAGGAACTCTGTTGAGTATATGCATAGCGGTTTTTAAAGCCTCCATCCATAGACCCAATGGCAGGTTAGAGTAACTTAGCATACTCCTTACCATATCCATTAGCGTTCTGTTACGCCTTTCGGCAACCCCATTCTGTTGTGGTTCGCCAGGTGTTGAATATTGAGCAACAATATCGTTTTCTCTTAGGAACCTCGCGAAAGGTCCTGGGACCTGGCCATACTCGGTATGGCGCCCATAGTACTCCCCCCCACGATCTGATCGAACAATCTTTATCTTCAAATCGTGTTGATTCTCTACTTCAGCCTTGAACTGTTTAAACTTGTCTAAAGCTTCTGATCTTTCCTTAATAGGATAAATATAACCGTAGCGAGAGTAGTCATCTGTGAAGGTTATGAACGAATTAAACCCATCTACTGTCCTAACTGGAAAAGGACCACAGATATCTGTATGAATAATTTCTAACACTCTCGTACTATGCTTAGCATCTTTCTTAATCTGCTTCGCGAATTTACCCTTAATGCAATCTCTGCATTGCTCTAAGTCTGTGAAGTCTAGGGGATGGAGAATCTGTTCCTTAACAAGACTTTCTATTCTCCCCCTCGAAATATGGCCCAAACGATAGTGCCATAATTTCGACGAGGTTTCTCCATCATTTCGTTTTCTTTTCCTGCCACTGCTGGCTGGATCGTTTTCTGGTATATCTAATACATTAACAACATCACTTTGCGAAAGTAAATAAAGCATATCTCGTCGGATGGCGAGACCAACATCTTTATTATCAAACTGAATGACACACTGTCTATCACCAAAATGGCAATGAATGTGCTGATCATCTAATCTAGAAACCGAAATAAGGTTCCTTCGCAAGGAAGGTACATAAAGTACGTCTCTCAACAACAGTACAAAACCATTAACTAATTTAAGATGTATATCTCCAATGGCCTCGACTGCTGCTTCAACTCCATTTGCCACTCTAATTGTTCTTCGGCCCTTTGGGAGCCTTTGGCTTGTACGGAGTCCCTGTAGAGAGTTTGCAACATGAACAGTTGCACCTGAGTCAATCCACCAAGAATAACTGGGATATTCTAAGTATAAAGTCTCATTTACAAAAGTAACTTGGTCCTTACCACTCTCTAGTAGATACTGCAGGAATTCAGGGCACTTTCTCTTGTAATGACCTGTCTTCTTGCAATAGAGGCAGGTATCAGGGGGAACTGAGAAACTGCCTCCTTGTCTTGGCTGATTATTATTGCTCGAGGAAGCCTGGTTATTCTGTTTACCTTGCTTCTTGAACTTTTTCTTTGAGTTCTTGTTCTGTCTGGGGATATTGCCTTTGATGAGGTTGACAGAGTCTCCAGTCTGCTTTAACCTCTCTTCCTCCTGGACACACTGTGCCAAAAGTTGGTCTATATTCCACTTATCAGTGACACTAGTGTTGTACTGTATGTGAAAAGTCTCAAACTCCTTGGGCAGAGACTTCATTATCATAAATACTACAAATTCCTCGTGTAAAGGAGACCCGAGGTACTTGTTTATCTTGGCTACGATGGATATCATTTTCTGAATGAATGGTCTGACACCATTTCCATCGTATTTTGCATTGACAAATTCTGTCATTAGAGAGCAAGCATAAGCCTTAGAAGACCCTTGGTGATGAGATGCTACCCTCTCAAGGTATTCTTTGGCAGTCTCGCACTCTGGTATGGAACTCTTAAGAGGCTCCTTGATGCTCCTCTTAAGAATAATCATACATTTGTCATTTGATCTCTCCCACTTGACCTTGTCGATGCTGTATTGCATCCACCTGTGGTCATAGTTGGGAGTGCCCACTGTGGGCTCAACTGGTTTATCAAACCTCAGTGCGTAATCTATCTCACCCACCGTGGTTATCATGTCTATATCCTCCCGCCAAGAATGGTAATTACTACCATCTAGCGGTTTCATCTGAGCAATCTGGCTAATCAGCATGGCGGTATGAGCACCTTTGCAAAATTAAAACAGAAAATATTTAGGACATCTGAAATAAATATTGAATACTGAATCATAGAACATGCATGAATTAAATATTCAACGTTGGTCAAATAATAACCATGCCATATCTATGAAAATTTCTGATCACAAAATTCTAAATCATCGTTGGATGATCTAGAAAAACATAAACTTGTATTAAATTTGTGGTAACAATATTCAACGTTGGTTAAAATATTCAATCACCACAAAATTTTCTGAATTCTATGCAATTTAAACAATAATCAATCCACGTTGGTTTCATAATTAACTGGAAAAATTGCATAAAATATAAATAAAAGTACCAAAGTACGCAGCGGAATAAAAAATAGTCCATAAATATCTCTGAAATTTTCTATAACTGGAAAAATATAATTCTGAATTTTCTGCACTGTTTTTCTAATTTCTTTTCTGTGTTTCTAATTTCTGGAAATAGAAAATAAAATTCCAGAAAAAAAATTGAAGCCATTTCTGCCTGGCCGGCCTTAAGGCCCAGCCTGAACGGCCTACTCAAGCGCCAGGAGAGGGGGGACGCGCGCCGAGGCCACAACCTGGGCCTGGGCCGCGCTTTTGGCCCACGCGGCGGCCAGCGCCCCCCGTCTAATCCTGTGTCGTTGGATCAAAACCAGCGGCCAGGATCTCTCGAGCTACTGTAGCTAGGTTTATAAAAGACGCAAAACTCGGGGTGGCCGGTGGAAACCTAGGCTTTCTACTCTCTCAGCCGAAAACTCTGGCCGGCGGCTTCCTTCTGTCTCAGCCGCCTGGGAGCTGTGGCACTGCCGACCGCACCTCCCTCTTCCTTTTTTTTCTGCCGCTCACTTTCGTTCGTCCGCCAGGAAGCACCAGCGGCTGGCTCTGGCCGACTGCGCCCTGCACAGAGCCACACAGCCGCCCACTCTCTATTTGCTTTCTGTTTTTTTTATTCGTTTCTACTTGCCGCATGGACATTTCTGTATGCACTTGGCTGCATGGCCATCTCTGTCATGATTTTCTCCCTTTTTTTTTATTCGATCCCCACTTCACGAGATGTATGCTTGTAAGAAATGAATAATATGTAATGGGAATCGAGATTTGGAGGGTTTTCCCTAACCCTAAGATTTTAGGTCTGGCCACTGTAAAAAGACACAGTGTGTCTCGGCCTCAAACCAGAGAGCTCTCACAACTAATTAGGGTTAGGGTTTATGACCTACCCCTAATCGGTTAAGCCGTCAACAGAGACGATGCACAGGCTTATGGATCCAACGATCCGCGGCCAAGAAACAAAGTCAATAAGAAACACAGATAGGGTTAGGGTTTTGAACTCTAACCGAAATAATCCCAGAACCGCACGCTCTGTCCGAAGGTCCAATATCGTTTTTGGGTTCAAATTTGTGATCAGAAAACATGTATAGAAATCAGATCAAGTGCGCAGAGCACTGTTCTCGCATCCATAGGGCCTCAGGACCAAAATAACATCACAGAAAAGCTTGAATAATCAGATCCATGCTTCAAAACCCTCTGATACCATTGTTGGAAATTACTGGTGCTTAGGATCGTTTCCTAAGTCCCTAGAATACTGAAAGGGAATTAGGCTTACACCTAGTTCCTAAATAATTTTGGTGATTGAATTGCCCAACACAAATATTGGACTGACTAGTTTGCTCTAGTGTATAAGTTATACAGGTGCAAAAAGTTCACATCTAGCCAATAAAAAGACCAAGTGTTGGATTCAACAAAGGAGCGATAAGGCAACCGAGGGCACCTCTGGCTGGAGGCACCGGACTGTCCGGTGTGCACCGGACAGTGTCCGGTGCGCCCGTAGACTTCGTTTTCTACCCTTCGCCAGAGGACTTCGACTTCAACCCTTCGCCCTCGGGAATTCGCGGAGGCCGGCGCGCTATAATTCACCGGACTGTCCGGTGTGCACCGGACATGTCCGGTGCGCCAACGAACCGCGGCCTCCGGAACTCGTCATCCTCGGGTTTTCACGACAGCCGCTCCGCTATAATTCACCGGACTGTCCGGTGTGCACCGGACTGTCCGGTGTGCACCGGACTGTCCGGTGTGCCAGCGGAGCAACGGCTCTCTGCGGCGCCAACGGCTCCCTGCGGAGCATTAAATGCGCGCGCAGCGCGCGCAGACGTCAGGGCTGCCCATACCGGTGCACCGGACATCAAACAGTGCATGTCCGGTGTGCACCGGACACCTCGGCAGGCCCACAAGTCAGAAGCTTCAACGGTCAGAATCCAACGGCAATGGTGACGTGGCAGAGGCACCGGACTGTCCGGTGTGCACCGGACTGTCCGGTGCGCCATCGAACAGAGGCTGCCAGCAACGGTCACTTTTGGTGGTTGGGGCTATAAATACCCCAACCACCCCACATTCATGGCCATCCAAGTTTTCCACTTCTCAACTACTACAAGAGCTCTAGGCATTCAATTCTAGACACATTCAAAGAGATCAAATCCTCTCCAATTCCACACAAAACCCTAGTGACTAGAGAGAGTGATTTGCCGTGTTCATTTGAGCTCTTGCGCTTGGATTGCTTCTTTTCTTTCTCACTTGTTCTTGAGATCACAACTCCATTGTAATCAAGGCAAGAGGCACCAATTGTGTGGTGGCCCTTGCGGGGAAGTTTTGTTCCCGGCTTTGATTAGAGAAGAGAAGCTCATTCGGTCCGAGGGACCGTTTGAGAGAGGGAAGGGTTGAAAGAGACCCGGCCTTTGTGGCCTCCTCAACGGGGAGTATGTTTGCAAGAACCGAACCTCGGTAAAACAAATCTCCGTGTCTCTCTTGCTTATTTGCTTGGGATTTGTTTTGCGCCCTCTCTCTCGGACTCATTTATATTTCTAACGCTAACCCGGCTTGTAGTTGCGTTTATATTTGTAAATTTCAGTTTCGCCCTATTCACCCCCCCTCTAGGCGACTATCAATTGGTATCAGAACCCGGTGCTTCATTAGAGCCTAACCGCTCGAAGTGATGTCGGGAGATCACGCCAAGAAGGAGATGGAGACCGGCGATAAGCCCACTACAAGCCAAGGGAGCACTTCATCGGAAGAGTCCCGCACCAAGAGAAGGGAGAAGAAGAAGAACTCCTCCAAGCGGAAGGAGAAAAGATCTCCCTCTTCTCACCACAAGGAGAAGAAGGAAAAATCTTCTTCTCACAAGCCGCATCGGAGTGGGGACAAGCCCAAGAGGATGAGGAAGGTGGTCTACTATGAGACCGACACTTCATCGACATCTACCTCCGGCTCCGACGCGGCGTCCGTCACTTCTAAACGCCAAGAGCGTAAGAAGTATAGTAAGATTCCCCTACGCTATCCTCGTGTTCCTAAACATACACCTCTACTTTCCGTCCCATTAGGTAAACCACCAACTTTTAATGGTGAAGATTATGCTATGTGGAGTAATTTAATACGATTTCATCTAACCTCTCTCCACAAGAGTATATGGGATGTTGTTGAGTATGGTGTACAGGTACCATCTATAGGGGATGAGGACTATGACACGGACGAAGTGGCCCAAATCGAGCACTTCAACTCCCAAGCCGCAACCATCCTCCTTGCCTCCCTAAGCAAGGAGGAATACAACAAAGTACAAGGGTTGAAGAACGCCAAAGAGATTTGGGATCTTCTCAAGACGGCGCACGAAGGTGATGAACTCACCAAGATCACCAAGCGGGAAACGATCGAGGGGGAGCTCGGTCGCTTCCGTCTTCGCCAAGGGGAGGAGCCACAAGACATGTACAACCGGCTCAAGACCTTGGTGAACCAAGTGCGCAACCTCGGGAGTACAAAATGGGATGACCACGAAGTGGTTAAGGTTATTCTAAGAGCTCTTATTTTCCTTAACCCCACACAAGTTCAATTAATTCGTGGTAATCCAAGATATCCACTAATGACCCCCGAGGAAGTCATCGGGAATTTTGTTAGTTTTGAATGTATGATTAAGGGCTCCAAGAAGATCAACGAGCTTGACGAGCCTTCCACATCCGAGGCGCAACCGGTGGCCTTTAAGGCAACGGAGGAGAGGAAGGAGGAGTCTACACCAAGTAGACAACCAATTGACGCCTCCAAGCTCGACAATGAGGAGATGGCCCTAATCATCAAAAGCTTTAGGCAAATCCTCAAGCAACGGAAGGGGAAGGACTACAAACCTCGTTCCAAGAAGGTTTGCTACAAGTGTGGTAAGCCCGGTCACTTCATTGCAAAATGTCCTATGTCTAGTGACAGTGACAGGGGCGACGACAAGAAGGGAAGAAGAAAGGAGAAGAAGAAATACTACAAGAAGAAGGGCGGCGATGCCCATGTTTGTCGGGAGTGGGACTCCGACGAAAGCTCAAGCGACTCCTCCGACGACGAGGACGCCGCCAACATCGCCGTCACCAAGGGCCTTCTCTTCCCCAACATCGGCCACAAGTGTCTCATGGCCAAGGACGGCAAAAGGAAGGTAAAATCAAGGTCCTCCAATAAATATGAAACATCTAGTGATGAGGATGATAAAAATGAGGAGGAAAACTTGCGTACCCTTGAGAGCACCTAGAGGGGGGGGTGAATAGGTGATCCTGTAAAAACTTAAACTTATAGCCACAAAACTTGATTAGGTGTTAGCACAGTTTATGCCAAGTGGCTAGAGAGGAGTCAAAACACAATAACCACAAGAATCCAATCACAGAGATGACACAGTGGTTATCCCGTGGTTCGGCCAAGTACAAAACTTGCCTACTCCACGTTGTGGCGTCCCAACGGACGAGAGTTGCACTCAACTCCTCTCAAGTGATCCAATTATCAACTTGAATACCACGGTGTTCTTGCTTTTCTTTTCTTAATCCCGTTTGCGAGGAATCTCCACAACTTGGAGCCTCTCGCCCTTACAAAAGATGTTCACAGAGAATCACAGAGCAAAGGAGGGATTAGCAACTCACACACGACACAAAGATCACAGCGAATACGCACACACAAGACCCAGACTTGAGCTCAAAAGACTAGCACACTAGAACGGAGCTCAAATCACTAGAATGTCGAACAAGTGCGCGAGATTGATGTGTGAGTGATCAAGAGTGCTCAAGGAATGCTTGGTGTACTCCTCCATGCGCCAAGGGGTCCCTTTTATAGCCCCAAGGCAGCTAGGAGCCGTTGGGAACAAATCTGGAAGGCCATCTTTGCCTTCTGTCTCGTGGCGCACCGGACAGTCCGGTGCACACCGGACACTGTCCGGTGCCCGATTTGTTTCCATAAAAAGCGAAGCCGACCGTTGCCGACCGTTGCAGATCTGGCGCACCGGACAGTCCGGTGCACACCGGACAGTCCGGTGCTTCCTTCCGACCGTTGGCTCGGCCACGTGTCGCGCACCGATCGCGCGGCCGACCGTTGGCCCGGCCGACCGTTGGCTCACCGGACAGTCCGGTGCACACCGGACAGTCCGGTGAATTTTAGCCGAAGTCGCCGGAGAAAAACCCGAGAGCGGCTGGTTTGCGCTGCGCTGATCTGGCGCACCGGACACTGTCCGGTGCACACCGGACAGTCCGGTGCCCCAGCCCGAAGCAGCCTTTGGCTGTACACAGCCACTCTCCACTTCTTTTCTTTTCTTCTTTCTCCTGTTTCTAACACTTAGACAAGATGTTAGTACACAAAACTAATGTACTAAGGCTTAGAAACATACCTTTACTTGTGATTTACACTTTGTTCATCCATGAGCATATTTTCACATTTAGGCCCTTGTGTTTGCACTCAATCACCAAAATACTTAGAAATGGCCCAAGGGCACATTTCCCTTTCAATCTCCCCCTTTTTGGTGATTTATGCCAACACAATATAAAGCAACTAGAACAAGTGCAAAATCACTTTAAATAAAAACTCAAATTGGTTTTATTCAATTTTGGCATATATGGATCATCCTTTGCCACCACTTGGTTTGTTTTTGCAAATCAAACTCAAATCTCTATCTCTAAGTCAAACACACATGTTGAAGTATAAAGAGAGTCATTCCAAAAGAGATTGATCAAAGATTTCAAAAACTCCCCCTTTTTCCCATAATCAACACTTCTCCCCACAAGAAGCCAACTTTTGAAAATAGAGACAATAAGAGACAATAAAAGCTTTTGACAAAACAAAAACTCTATTCTACTATTTTCAAAATCTCTCAAGTGGTAGCTGATCCATTTATCACTTTGGCCTTTATTTTCTCCCCCTTTGGCATCAAGCACCAAAACGGGATCAATCTTGGCCCGTTAACCCCATTGCCTCACCAAAGTCTTCAATTAAGAGCAAATGGCAATAAGATTTCATGAGATGAACTTGGAATTAGTTACCCTCTCATCGGAGTGCAGTGGAAGTCTTTCATGGTCCAAGTCCACCTTTTCCCTTTCAATCCTCCTTCGAGACTAAATTATCAAACTCAAGCACATGGTTAGTCTCAAAGGGTCAAGTTGTAACACATCTCCCCCTACACATGTGCATCACTTTGCAACGGACTTGTGAGGTCCAGGGAGTGTTTGTACAACTTGAGCACCATAATAAGCAACATAATGCAAAAAGGAACATGATCAAAAGCATAACTACATGTATGCTACAATTCAATCCAGGTTCCGCGAATCTAAGACATTTAGCTCACTACGCAACCTGCAAAAGGTCTTCTCATCTAGAGGCTTAGTGAAGATATCGGCTAGCTGGTTCTCGGTGCTAACATGAAACACTTCGATATCTCCCTTTTGCTGGTGGTCTCTCAAAAAGTGATGCCGGATGTCTATGTGCTTTGTGCGGCTGTGTTCAACAGGATTTTCCGCCATGCGGATAGCACTCTCATTATCACATAGGAGTGGGACTTTGCTCAGATTGTAGCCAAAGTCCCTGAGGGTTTGCCTCATCCAAAGTAGTTGCGCGCAACACTGTCCTGCGGCAACATACTCGGCCTCAGCGGTGGATAGGGCAACGGAAGTTTGTTTCTTAGAGTTCCATGACACCAGGGACCTTCCTAAGAATTGGCACGTCCCCGATGTACTCTTCCTATCGACCTTACATCCAGCATAGTCGGAGTCTGAGTATCCAACTAAGTCAAAGGTAGACCCCTTTGGATACCAGAGCCCGAAGCAAGGCGTAGCAACCAAATATCTAAGAATTCGCTTCACCGCCACTAAGTGACACTCCTTAGGATCGGATTGAAATCTAGCACACATGCATACGCTAAGCATAATATCCGGTCTACTAGCACATAAGTAAAGCAAAGAACCTATCATTAACCGGTATGCTTTTTGATCAACGGACTTACCTCCTTTGTTGAGGTCGGTGTGTCCGTCGGTCCCCATCGGAGTCTTTGCGGGCTTGGCGTCCTTCATCCCAAACCGCTTTAGCAGATCTTGCGTGTACTTTGTTTGGGAGATGAAGGTGCCGTCCTTGAGTTGCTTCACTTGGAACCCAAGGAAGTAGTTCAACTCGCCCATCATCGACATCTCGAATTTCTGCGTCATCACCCTGCTAAACTCTTCACAAGACTTTTGGTTAGTAGAACCAAATATTATGTCATCGACATAAATTTGGCACACAAACAAATCACCATTACAAGTCTTAGTAAAAAGAGTTGGATCGGCTTTCCCAACCTTGAAAGCATTAGCAATTAAGAAATCTCTAAGGCATTCATACCATGCTCTTGGGGCTTGCTTAAGTCCATAGAGCGCCTTAGAGAGCTTACACACATGGTCGGGGTACCGTTCATCCTCGAAGCCAGGGGGTTGCTGTCACACCCGGTTTTAGAAGGCAAACCGAATGCGAACCATGTACGTGCCAGGATCAGTTATTCACGTACACAGCAGTTACATAATATGGACATCATCACACAGTGCTCAAAATAGTATTAAAAAGGGATAATAGTCGATTACATCATACGTCTGAGACGTCCATATAGCTCTTACAATAAATCAAAGTGCGGAAAAGAAACGTAGATAACGGGGCCTTCACAGGCAGCCGACTGGGGGTTGCCGCTAACCCACACCTAGAACTCGTCGTAGTCTTGGAACTCCTGGAAGTCTCCTTCCACAGCTTCATCTTCGCCTGAGCAGTGGTTGCAATGCTGACAACCTGGGGGGGGTTTGGTGTGTAGAGCAAGGGTGAGTACACATCAACATACTCAGCAAGCATCCCGTTTGGCTGTAGTGGACTAGCTTTATGTGGGGATAAGTCAAGCAGTTGCTTTTAGTTGGTCAGATTATTATTTACTAGTAGAAAGCCAAGTTTTAGCATTACCCAAGTTATTAACCCGATGTACCCTTTCCAAACGGAAAGAATACCACTTACCAGCACCATAGTCATAACCAAAACCATCAATCTCATAACCACCTGTACCACAATGTCTCTGATCAAGTACCACTAATCACTGGAGCTCCCTTGGCCGCTCATAACCGCGAGCACGGCTGATATATCAGTTTCATAACACTCTGCAGAGGTTGTGCACTTTACCCACAAGCCGTGATTCCCTCTTGCCTCGGGCCGATCAAACCCTTAAACACTACCAAGGTGAATAGGCAGGGTTTCACTATGTAGCCTTTACAAAGATTCCCCGGGGCTGTAGCCACCCGTTAGGTTTCCTAAATGCACCGCACTCCTCCCCAAGGGGCGAACCCAAACTTGGCAGAGCGAGCCGCATACACCGAGCCCCATTGACGGCACGACGGCTAAGTGAACTACACCCCGGATCCTCTAATTATTCAGCTAAGGGCACCCCATTCCACCCTCATGGTTGCACTGTTTTCCCGGGCGGTCATCCATAGAACAGGTCCTTACGGAGAGGCACTCGAGAAACCGCTCGAGCCCCCTTGAAAACCACAAGTATAATCATAAAGAAGAACGGGAAAACAGCGTATCATAGATAATCACATCATGTTCATTGATTAGAGTTGAGCAATAGCATCAGACTAAGTAGTAATAATCCGACCCAAATAGGTAAACAAGGACATGGATAACAAAAGCTAGTCAATCCTTAGGTATAAATGTGTAATGCGGGAGGTGAATTAAAGAATGAATAGGACATAGATAGGTCAAAGGACACTTGCCTCCACCAAACGACTGCTGCTCAGGGGCTTCTCCTGCGAGTTCCTCGGGCTCTTCGACCGGATCGTTCTCTATGCGATTGCAAGCATACATACATTCATCCATTCAAATTGGGAAACAAACAGTACATCATACAAGATAACAAATAAAGCGAATATGCATCAAGTATGACATTCGATAACGCATTTGTTATGGTTAGAAAGAAACGGGAAAGGTCTCGCAGGGGGGTTAAATCTTATGCACTAATGACACAATTGTTTTTTAACAAAATAATTCTGTTATATATATTTATATATACTGATGGAAACCCAATCACTTTTAGTTGATCAACATTGCACAGGGTAAACAATTAACTACGTGAATCAATAACATAACGGAATTTTAAATTAAACTTCCTATTTTCCCATAGCATGAACAGTGATTAGCCTACTTAAAATACAGTAATTATGATCACAGAAAGTAAATAAAATAAAATAAAAAAAATAAAAAAACAGAAAGGGGGGGGGGGCGGTTGAACCGGCCCTAGGGCGGTTGAACCGGCCCTAGGCGGGGCGCGGCCGGGGCTGGCCGGGCGGCTGAGCCGCTGAGCCGGCCGGTTGAACCGGCGGCCAGGCGGGCGCGGGGGGGGGGGGGGGGGGGGGGGGGGGGGGTCGGGCTGGGCGGCCGAGCGGGCGGCCACAGGCTGGCCGGGGGGCCAGGCGCGCGGGCTGGGGGACGGCCGGGAGCCGGCTGGGCGCGGCCGAGGGCCGGCCAGCGGCCACGGCGGGGCGGGGGGACGGCCGGCGCGGACAGGGGGCGGCCGGGCCTTGGCCGGGCAGGGAGGGGGAGGGGAGAGGAGAGAGGGAGGAGGGAGAGAGGGAGGAGGGGGGGCTCACCGGTGTCGGGGATCGACGGCGAGGGGCGGCCGGCGGCAGGGGGCGGCGCGGCGACCTAGGGCAGGGGGCGGGTAGGGGGTAGGGGCGGCGGCTTAGGTGGGGAGGGAGAAAATGAGGGGGGGAGAGGGAGAGGGTTAGGGAATAAGGGAAAGAGGGGGGGGGCGGCTGGGCCAATTGGGCCCAAGGGGGGGCGCCAGGGGGCGGCTGGGCCTTCCAGGCCCAAGAGGGGGGGCGCGCAGGGGCCTGGACCGGCCGGGGTCGGCCCACGGCGCGGGAGAGAGAGAAAAAGAGGAGAGAAAAAGAGAGGGAGAAAAAAGAAAGAAAAGATCTTCTCCACATTTTCGAAATCCGATCTTTCTACATGAATGCAATTGCGCTTTCAAAGCAATCAAAAGAAATGCAAGGTTCGGCATGGTGCATCAAACAGCATAAAGTATTTAGGGTTTTTCCTACACGGGAGATCCAAACCGAATCCCGCTAAACTTTGAAAAAGGTCAAGGTTTAGCGAGGGGAAAAAGAAAAGGGAAAGGTAACGCCCAAATTTTGGCGAGTAAAGAAAAGAAAAAATTCAACTGCAAAATTCGGGGCGTTACAAACCTATCCCCCTTAAAAGAATCTCGCCCTCGAGATTCAGGGCTGGCTAGCAAAGAGCTCCGGGTACTTGGCCATCAGATCATCTTCAC
The DNA here is from genome assembly GCF_902167145.1 of Zea mays. Taxonomy (NCBI): domain Eukaryota; kingdom Viridiplantae; phylum Streptophyta; class Magnoliopsida; order Poales; family Poaceae; genus Zea; species Zea mays. The sequence goes on along the minus strand of NC_050099.1, from coordinate 192,712,524 downwards.
GCTCCCAGGTTGCTTCTTCTTCAGAGTGGTGACTCCATCTGACTTTGCACATTCTGACGGTCTTCCTTCGGGTGACTCTATCTGCAACCTCAAGGATCTGAGCTGGCTTCTCAACATAGGTCAAGTCCTCCTGGACTTCCAGACCTTCCACTGGCAACTGCTCTTCCGGCACACGCAAGCACTTCTTCAACTGAGACACATGAAAGACATTATGCACAGCAGACAAATTCTCTGGCAAACTGAGCTGATAAGCCACTTCTCCTCGTCTTGCAAGAACCTGATACGGACCAATGTAGCGGGGTGCTAGCTTGCCTTTCACTCCGAACCTTCTGACTCCTCTGATCGGTGACACTTTCAGATAAACAAAGTCTCCGACTTCGAAACTCAGCTCTCTTCTTCTTGTGTCTGCATAGCTTCGCTGCCTTGATTGCGCTATCTTCAGATTCTCTCGGACCATCTTGATGTTCTCTTCGGCTTCAAGCAAAATATCTGGCCCAAACACCTGCTTCTCTCCAGGCTGATCCCATTGCAACGGAGTTCTGCAACTCCTTCCATACAGCGCTTGAAACGGTGACATCTTCAAACTGGCCTGATAACTGTTGTTATAGGAAAACTCTGCATAAGGCAATCGCTTGTCCCATCCGGACTGATCTTGCAACGCACAGGCTCTCAACATATCTTCAAGAATTTGATTGGTTCTTTCAGTCTGACCATCTGTCTGCGGGTGATAAGCTGAACTGAAATTCAGATGCGTGCCCAAGGCTTCATGCAACTGCTGCCAGAAATGAGAGGTGAACTGCGTTCCTCTGTCTGACACTATCTTCTTTGGCACACCATGAAGACAGACGATCCGAGACATATACAATTCTGCCAATACTGCACTGTTGTAGTTGGTCTTGACAGGTATGAAGTGGGCTGACTTGGTCAAGCGGTCCACTACTACCCAAATGGAATCGTAGCCGGCTCGAGTGCGAGGCAATCCGACTATGAAATCCATACCAATTTCATCCCATTTCCACTGAGGGATCTGCAACGGTTGCAACAATCCAGCTGGTCTCTGGTGTTCTACCTTAATTCTTCGACAACTATCGCACATAGCCACATGCTCTGCGATTTCTCTTTTCATTCCGTACCACCAGAATTTCTTCTTCAGATCCTGATACATCTTCTCACTGCCAGGGTGAATCGAATAAGCTGTCTCATGAGCTTCCTTAAGAATCAACTCCCGAATAGACTGGACATTGGGAACACATAAGCGGTCTTTGAACCATACCACACCTTCTGCATCTTCTCGAAAGTCTTTGCCTCTGCCATCTAGAATCAATCGCCGAATCTCACTGATCTTTTCATCATTCTTCTGCGCTTCTTTGATTTCGCGCTCCAAGGTAGGTTCCAACTCAACTGTAATTCCTCGCGAATTGTTCAGAAATCCGAGACTCAACCTGTCAAACTCCTTGGCCAACTCATAAGGCATCGGGCGAGCAACCATCAGATTGACTTGACTCTTTCTGCTCAAAGCATCTGCCACTACGTTCGCTTTTCCTGGATGGTAATGAATCTCCAACTCATAGTCTTTGATCAACTCTAACCATCTTCGCTGCCTCATGTTCAACTCTGACTGAGTGAATATGTACTTCAGACTCTTGTGGTCTGTGTAAACATCGCATTTCTGTCCATACAGATAGTGCCTCCATGTCTTCAGTGCGTGAACCACTGCTGCCAACTCTAGATCATGGATTGGGTAGTTCTTCTCATGAACCTTCAACTGTCGGGACGAGTAAGCCACAACTCTTCCCTCTTGCATCAACACACATCCCAAACCTGTGTAACAAGCATCGCAATACACCGAGAAGGGCTTGTGCACATCAGGCAAGACTAGGACAGGCGCTGTTGTCAACTTCTCTTTCAGCGCTTCAAAGGCCTCTTGGCATTTCTGGGTCCACTTGAACTCAACCTTGTTGCCTAGCAACGCTGTCATTGGCTTCGCAATCTTCGAAAACCCTTCAATGAATCGCCGATAATATCCGGCCATTCCAATGAAGCTCTTGATTCCTCGAGCATCCGTTGGCGCTTTCCAGTTTAGAATGTCTGCCACTTTCTTCGGATCCACAGCCAATCCTTCTTTGTTGATTATGTGACCCAAGAACAGGACTTCACTGATCCAGAACTCACACTTGCTCAACTTTGCATACAACTGGTGCTCTCGCAATCTCTGCAATACCATCCTCAAATGATCTGCATGCTCTTCTTCACTTTGAGAATAAACCAGAATGTCATCAATGAATACCACCACGAACTTATCAAGATAATCCATGAATACACTGTTCATCAAGTTCATGAAGAATGCTGGCGCATTGGTCAAACCAAAAGACATCACTGTGAACTCATATAAACCATACTTGGTAATGAATGCCGTCTTCGGAATGTCCGAAGGTCGGATCCTGAGCTGATGATAACCTGACCTTAGATCGATCTTGGAGAACACACTGGCTCCTCTCAACTGGTCGAACAGATCTTCTATTCTGGGCAAAGGATACTTGTTCTTGATCGTGACTTCATTCAAAGCTCGGTAATCAATACACATCCTCTTAGTACCATCTTTCTTTTCTACGAACAAGACAGGAGCGGCCCAAGGCGAGGTGCTTGGCCGAATGTAACCTTTCTCTGACAGCTCATCAATTTGCTTCTTAAGTTCATCCAACTCTAGCGATCTATGGTTCTAGATTTATCTTGGTCTTGCAGGCGGGATTGCCATAAGACTGGTGTCCACGCTGAGGTGAGCGGTACGGGTGCTGAGTCCCAACGGGAGCGGGGGAACCACCGTCCAGATAACGACGTTCCGCGCGCTCAGCCCGCAGCAGGGCGATCTCAGCACGAGCCCTACTCAGCTCGTCTAATGCATGGTCCAGCTCCGTGTTTAGCACGGCGGCTAGGTTGACTGTGCTGCTCAACCTAGGATTGCCCTCACCGACAGGTGAGACAATCACGCCTCCTGTGCTGCCAGATGAACGGCGGGGGTAATACTTCAGGTCAAGACCGTCAGCTGCCCCACCGAAAACCGAGCAGTAGTGCGAAAGCGCACGCCGTGCAGCATCTTGCATGGCTGCCTCAGCTGAGTCCCGCTCAGAGATAGAATAGTGCTCTGAACAGGCCTCTGCACCCTGGAGACTGTCCTCCGGGCAACGCACCAAGCAAGTCGCCTCCCAGCGGTCCGGGTAGACCCCGCGACTATGCTGGTAGACCACACAGCGATACTCGACGGACCAAGTATGTCGGTCAAATGCCCGACGTAGCAGGGTGTCGAGCGCATCATGGAAGTGACACCCGCGAGCAGCGTCGCGAGTGATGGGTCGAGCAACCCATCCTTCCGGCTCAGGGTTAGCAGAGAAGTCGGTGTCATGGCTCGAGCTGTCGTCGCCTCCTCCGTCGTCTGGGTCTCCTCCAGCAGCTACTCTAGAGGCTGGGGCGCCCAGTGGTGGTGCAGGGGGCGGCTCCAGAGGAAGCACAGGGGAGCAGCTCCTCACAGACTCTATCTCCTGGTGGAGCGAGAGGGAAGAGCTCTGCTGCTCCTGTCGTCGACGCTCCTGCTCCTCACGCAGGCGGTGGTGTAGTCTCTCCAAGTGGCTGGACTGTCCGGCCACGGGACGGCGAAGCGGACGCTCAGCAAGGCGGGAGGGTAAGAAGGGGATGACTGACTTTCGTGCAGTGTGTCTAAGTCGAGCCATCTACAAAAGACATCGCAAGCAAAAGGGTGAGAACAGAATTAATATGACCAGCAAGTAATGAATCATAAGTAAATGAAGGATCAGAATAAAACATAATTTTCAGCAAGGTATAATATGTAGTAGAACATAGGTTTGGTCAGTAGGACCAACTTTTGAAGGGATATCAAAGTCAAGGAAGAGACAGAGGTCTATAATCCTTAGAACGACCATTCTACTCTAGGTTAGCGGTCCTACAGTCAGCACGGCTTTGATACCACTTATGTCACACCCGGTTTTAGAAGGCAAACCGAATGCGAACCATGTACGTGCCAGGATCAGTTATTCACGTACACAGCAGTTACATAATATGGACATCATCACACAGTGCTCAAAATAGTATTAAAAAGGGATAATAGTCGATTACATCATACGTCTGAGACGTCCATATAGCTCTTACAATAAATCAAAGTGCGGAAAAGAAACGTAGATAACGCGGCCTTCACAGGCAGCCGACTGGGGGTTGCCGCTAACCCACACCTAGAACTCGTCGTAGTCTTGGAACTCCTGGAAGTCTCCTTCCACAGCTTCATCTTCGCCTGAGCAGTGGTTGCAATGCTGACAACCTGGGGGGGGGTTTGGTGTGTAGAGCAAGGGTGAGTACACATCAACATACTCAGCAAGCATCCCGTTTGGCTGTAGTGGACTAGCTTTATGTGGGGATAAGTCAAGCAGTTGCTTTTAGTTGGTCAGATTATTATTTACTAGTAGAAAGCCAAGTTTTAGCATTACCCAAGTTATTAACCCGATGTACCCTTTCCAAACGGAAAGAATACCACTTACCAGCACCATAGTCATAACCAAAACCATCAATCTCATAACCACCTGTACCACAATGTCTCTGATCAAGTACCACTAATCACTGGAGCTCCCTTGGCCGCTCATAACCGCGAGCACGGCTGATATATCAGTTTCATAACACTCTGCAGAGGTTGTGCACTTTACCCACAAGCCGTGATTCCCTCTTGCCTCGGGCCGATCAAACCCTTAAACACTACCAAGGTGAATAGGCAGGGTTTCACTACGTAGCCTTTACAAAGATTCCCCGGGGCTGTAGCCACCCGTTAGGTTTCCTAAATGCACCGCACTCCTCCCCAAGGGGCGAACCCAAACTTGGCAGAGCGAGCCGCATACACCGAGCCCCATTGACGGCACGACGGCTAAGTGAACTACACCCCGGATCCTCTAATTATTCAGCTAAGGGCACCCCATTCCACCCTCATGGTTGCACTGTTTTCCCGGGCGGTCATCCATAGAACAGGTCCTTACGGAGAGGCACTCGAGAAACCGCTCGAGCCCCCTTGAAAACCACAAGTATAATCATAAAGAAGAACGGGAAAACAGCGTATCATAGATAATCACATCATGTTCATTGATTAGAGTTGAGCAATAGCATCAGACTAAGTAGTAATAATCCGACCCAAATAGGTAAACAAGGACATGGATAACAAAAGCTAGTCAATCCTTAGGTATAAATGTGTAATGCGGGAGGTGAATTAAAGAATGAATAGGACATAGATAGGTCAAAGGACACTTGCCTCCACCAAACGACTGCTGCTCAGGGGCTTCTCCTGCGAGTTCCTCGGGCTCTTCGACCGGATCGTTCTCTATGCGATTGCAAGCATACATACATTCATCCATTCAAATTGGGAAACAAACAGTACATCATACAAGATAACAAATAAAGCGAATATGCATCAAGTATGACATTCGATAACGCATTTGTTATGGTTAGAAAGAAACGGGAAAGGTCTCGCAGGGGGGTTAAATCTTATGCACTAATGACACAATTGTTTTTTAACAAAATAATTCTGTTATATATATTTATATATACTGATGGAAACCCAATCACTTTTAGTTGATCAACATTGCACAGGGTAAACAATTAACTACGTGAATCAATAACATAACGGAATTTTAAATTAAACTTCCTATTTTCCCATAGCATGAACAGTGATTAGCCTACTTAAAATACAGTAATTATGATCACAGAAAGTAAATAAAAAAAATAAAAAAAATAAAAAAACAGAAAGGGGGGGGGGCGGTTGAACCGGCCCTAGGGCGGTTGAACCGGCCCTAGGCGGGGCGCGGGCGCGGGCGCGGCCGGGGCTGGCCGGGCGGCTGAGCCGCTGAGCCGGCCGGTTGAACCGGCGGCCAGGCGGGCGCGGGGGGGGGGGGGGGGTCGGGCTGGGCGGCCGAGCGGGCGGCCACAGGCTGGCCGGGGGGCCAGGCGCGCGGGCTGGGGGACGGCCGGGAGCCGGCTGGGCGCGGCCGAGGGCCGGCCAGCGGCCACGGCGGGGGGGGGGGGGGGGGACGGCCGGCGCGGACAGGGGGCGGCCGGGCCTTGGCCGGGCAGGGAGGGGGAGGGGAGAGGAGAGAGGGAGGAGGGAGAGAGGGAGGAGGGGGGGCTCACCGGTGTCGGGGATCGACGGCGAGGGGCGGCCGGCGGCAGGGGGCGGCGCGGCGACCTAGGGCAGGGGGCGGGTAGGGGGTAGGGGCGGCGGCTTAGGTGGGGAGGGAGAAAATGAGGGGGGGAGAGGGAGAGGGTTAGGGAATAAGGGAAAGAGGGGGGGGGGCGGCTGGGCCAATTGGGCCCAAGGGGGGGCGCCAGGGGGCGGCTGGGCCTTCCAGGCCCAAGAGGGGGGGCGCGCAGGGGCCTGGACCGGCCGGGGTCGGCCCACGGCGCGGGAGAGAGAGAAAAAGAGGAGAGAAAAAGAGAGGGAGAAAAAAGAAAGAAAAGATCTTCTCCACATTTTCGAAATCCGATCTTTCTACATGAATGCAATTGCGCTTTCAAAGCAATCAAAAGAAATGCAAGGTTCGGCATGGTGCATCAAACAGCATAAAGTATTTAGGGTTTTTCCTACACGGGAGATCCAAACCGAATCCCGCTAAACTTTGAAAAAGGTCAAGGTTTAGCGAGGGGAAAAAGAAAAGGGAAAGGTAACGCCCGAATTTTGGCGAGTAAGGAAAAGAAAAAATTCAACTGCAAAATTCGGGGCGTTACAGTTGCTCCACGTACACCTCCTCCTTGATTGGCCCGTTGAGGAAGGCGCTCTTCACATCCATTTGAAACAACCTGAAAGAATGGTGAGCGGCATATGCTAGCAAGATACGAATTGATTCTAGCCTAGCCACAGGAGCAAAAGTCTCCTCGAAATCCAAACCTGCGACTTGGGCATAACCTTTTGCCACAAGTCGAGCCTTGTTCCTCGTCACCACCCCGTGCTCGTCCTGTTTGTTGCGGAACACCCACTTGGTTCCCACAACATTTTGCTTCGGACGAGGCACCAGTGTCCAAACTTCATTGCGCTTGAAGTTGTTTAACTCCTCTTGCATGGCCAACACCCAGTCCGGATCTAGCAAGGCCTCTTCTACCCTGAAAGGCTCAATAGAAGAGACAAAGGAGTAATGCTCACAAAAATTAACTAATCGAGATCGAGTAGTTACTCCCTTGCTAATGTCACCCAGAATTTGGTCGACGGGATGATCCCTTTGAATCATCGCTCGAACTTGAGTTGGAGGTGCCGGTTGCGCTTCTTCCTCTATCACTTGATCATCTTGTGCTCCCCCTTGATCAAGCGCCTCCACTTGAGGTACCTGTTCGTCATCTTCGGTTGGGGGTTGCACCATAGTTGAGGAAGAAGGTTGATCTCGTTCATCTTGTTCCTGTGGCCGTACTTCTCCCATCGCCATGGTCCGTATAGCGGCCGTCGGAACATCTTCTTCATCTACATCATCACAATCAACAACTTGCTCTCTTGGAGAGCCATTAGTCTCATCAAATACAACGTCGCTAGAGACTTCAACCAAACCCGATGATTTGTTGAAGACTCTATACGCCTTTGTATTTGAGTCATAACCTAATAAAAACCCTTCTACAGCTTTGGGAGCAAACTTAGAATTTCTACCCTTCTTTACTAGAATGTAGCATTTACTCCCAAATACACGAAAGTACGATACATTGGGTTTGTTACCGGTTAGTAGCTCATACGACGTCTTCTTGAGGAGGCGATGAAGGTAGACCCTGTTGATGGCGTGGCACGCCGTGTTCACGGCTTCCGTCCAAAAGCACTCGGGGGTCTTGAACTCTCCTAGCATCGTCCTCGCCATGTCGATGAGCGTCCTGTTCTTCCTCTCTACCACACCATTTTGCTGTGGTGTGTAGGGAGCGGAGAACTCGTGCTTGATCCCTTCTTCTTCAAGGAACTCCTCCACTTGAAGGTTCTTGAACTCGGACCCGTTGTCGCTCCTTATCTTCTTCACCTTGAGCTCAAACTCATTTTGAGCTCTCCTGAGGAAGCGCTTGAGGGTCCCTTGGGTTTCAGACTTATCCTGCAAAAAGAACACCCAAGTGAAGCGGGAAAAATCATCAACAATAACTAAACCATACTTACTTCCCCCTATGCTTAGATAGGCGACGGGTCCGAAGAGGTCCATATGCAGCAGCTCCAGGGGTCTTGAAGTGGTCATCACATTCTTGCTGTGATGCGCTCCTCCCACCTGTTTCCCTGCTTGACAAGCTGCACAAGGTCTATCTTTTTCGAATTGAACATTGGTTAGACCTATCACGTGTTCTCCCTTTAGAAGCTTGTGAAGGTTCTTCATCCCCACATGTGCTAAGCGGCGATGCCACAGCCAGCCCATGCAAGTCTTAGCCATTAAGCATGCATCTAGACCGGCCTCTTCTTTTGCAAAATCAACTAAATAAAGTTTGCCGTCTAATACACCCTTAAAAGCTAGTGAACCATCACTTCTTCTAAAGACAGACACATCTATATTTGTAAACAGACAGTTATATCCCATATTGCACAATTGACTAACAGATAGTAAATTATATCCTAGTGACTCTACTAAAAACACATTAGAGATAGAGTGCTCATTAGAAATTGCAATTTTACCTAACCCTTTTACCTTGCCTTGATTCCCATCACCGAATATGATTGAATCTTGGGAATCCTTATTCTTGACGTAGGAGGTGAACATCTTCTTCTCCCCCGTCATATGGTTTGTGCATCCGCTATCAATAATCCAGCTTGAACCCCCGGATGCATAAACCTGCAAGGCAAATTTAGGCTTGGGTCTTAGGTACCCAACTCATGTTGGGTCCTACAAGGTTAGTGCAAATATCCTTAGGGACCCAAATGCAAGTTTTGTCTCCCTTGCATTTTGCCCCTAACTTCCTAGCAACAATTTTCTTATCCTTTCTACAAATAGCAAAGGAAGCATTTAAAGCATAATAAATTGTGGAAGGTTCATTTGCTATTTTCCTAGGAGCATGAATAACATTCCTTCTAGGCACATGATGAATAGCATTTCTTTTAGGAACAACATTTCTCCTAGTAACATTTCTATCATACACATAAGAGGAACTAGGAGCAAACATGGTATGAGAATCATAAACATATGAATCATAAGCATCATGACTTACATTTCTAGTTTGTCTTCTATCATGATACAAAAATGCATGGTTCCTTTTAGCACTAGTAGCCATAGGGGCCTTCCCTTTCTCCTTGGCGGGAATGGGAGCCTTATGGCTTGTTAAGTTCTTAGCTTCTCTCTTGAAGCCAAGTCCATCCTTAATTGAGGGGTGTCTACCAATTGTGTAGGCATCCCTTGCAAATTTTAGCTTATCGAAATCATTCTTGCTAGTCTTAAGTTGAGCATTAAGACTAGCCAGTTCATCATTAAGCTTGGAAATTGAAACTAGGTGTTCACTACAAGCATTAATGTCAAAGTCTTTACACCTAGTACAAATTTCAACATGTTCTACACAAGAATTGGGTTTGTTTGCTACTTCTAATTTAGCATTTAAATCATTGTTGACACCTTTCAAAGTAGAAATGGTTTCATGACAAGTAGATAGTTCAAAAGAAAGCATTTCATTTCTCTTAACTTCTAAAGCATAGGATTTTTGTGCCTCAACAAATTTATCATGCTCTTCATACAACAAATCCTCTTGCTTTTCTAAAAGTATATTCTTTTCATTCAAGGCATCAATTAATTCATTAATTTTGTCTATCTTAGATCTATCTAAGCCCTTGAACAAACATGAATAATCTACTTCATCCTCATCACTAGATTCGTCCTCACTTGAAGAAGCATAGGTAGAGTTGCGAGTACATACCTTCTTCTCTCTTGCCATAAGGCATGTGTGACGCTCGTTGGGGAAGAGGGTTGATTTGTTGAAGGCGGTGGCGGCGAGTCCTTCATTGTCGGAGTCGGACGAGGAGCAATCCGAGTCCCACTCCTTGCCTAGATGCGCCTCGCCCTTTGCCTTCTTGTAATGCTTCTTCTTTTCCCTCTTGTTCCCCTTTTCCTGGTCACTATCATTATCAGGACAGTTAGCAATAAAATGACCAAGCTTACCGCATTTGAAGCATGATCGCTTCCCCTTGGTCTTAGTCTTGCTCGGCTGTCCATTGCGACCCTTTAGCACCGTCTTGAATCTCTTGATAATGAGGGCCATTTCTTCTTCATTAAGACCGGCCGCCTCAATTTGCGCCACCTTGCTGGGTAGCGCCTCCTTGTTCCCTGTGGCTTTGAGAGCAAAAGGTTGCGGCTCGTTGATCGGTCCATTCAAGGCGTCGTCCACATACCTTGCCTCCTTGATCATCATTCGCCCGCTGACGAATTTTCCTAGTACTTCTTCGGGCGACATTTTGGTGTACCTGGGATTCTCACGAATATTATTCACCAAATGAGGATCAAGAACGGTAAAGGACCTGAGCATTAGTTGGACGACGTCGTGGTCCGTCCATCGCGTGCTTCCGTAGCTCCTTATTTTGTTGACAAGGGTCTTGAGCCGGTTGTATGTTTGAGTTGGCTCCTCGCCCCTTATCATCGCGAACCGTCCAAGCTCGCCCTCCACCAACTCCATTTTGGTGAGCAAGGTAGCGTCATTTCCCTCATGAGAGATCTTGAGGGTATCCCAGATTTGCTTGGCGTTATCCAAGCCACTCACTTTATTATATTCATCCCTGCACAATGAGGCTAGAAGAACAGTAGTAGCTTGTGCATTCTTATGGATTTGCTCATTAATGAATATAGGACTATCCGAACTATTAAAGTGCATTCCACTATCTACAATCTCCCATATGCTAGGATGTAGAGAGAATAGGTGACTACGCATTTTGTGGCTCCAAAATCCGTAGTCCTCTCCATCAAAGTGTGGGGGCTTGCCGAGTGGAATGGAAAGCAAATGTGAATTTGAACTATGCGGAATACGAGAGTAGTCAAAAGAAAAGTTAGAATTAACCGGTTTCCTTTGTTTGTCGTAGTCGTCGTCCTTTTGGGAAGAAGAGGACTCATCGCTGTCGTAGTAGACGATCTCCTTGATGCGTCTTGTCTTCTTCTTCTTCCCATCTCTTCGCTTGTGGCCCGAGCCCGAGTCATTGGACTTGTCATCCCTTGGCTCGTTGACGAAGGACTCCTTCTCCTTGTCGTTGATCACAATTCCCTTCCCCTTAGGATCCATCTCTTCGGGCGGTTAGTCCCTTTCTTGAAGAGAACGGCTCCGATACCAATTGAGAGCACCTAGAGGGGGGGTGAATAGGTGATCCTGTAAAAACTTAAACTTATAGCCACAAAACTTGATTAGGTGTTAGCACAGTTTATGCCAAGTGGCTAGAGAGGAGTCAAAACACAATAACCACAAGAATCCAATCACAGAGATGACACAGTGGTTATCCCGTGGTTCGGCCAAGTACAAAACTTGCCTACTCCATGTTGTGGCGTCCCAACGGACGAGAGTTGCACTCAACTCCTCTCAAGTGATCCAATGATCAACTTGAATACCACGGTGTTCTTGCTTTTCTTTTCTTAATCCCGTTTGCGAGGAATCTCCACAACTTGGAGCCTCTCGCCCTTACAAAAGATGTTCACAGAGAATCACAGAGCAAAGGAGGGATTAGCAACTCACACACGACACAAAGATCACAGCGAATACGCACACACAAGACCCAGACTTGAGCTCAAAAGACTAGCACACTAGAACGGAGCTCAAATCACTAGAATGTCGAACAAGTGCGCGAGATTGATGTGTGAGTGATCAAGAGTGCTCAAGGAATGCTTGGTGTACTCCTCCATGCGCCAAGGGGTCCCTTTTATAGCCCCAAGGCAGCTAGGAGCCGTTGGGAACAAATCTGGAAGGCCATCTTTGCCTTCTGTCTCGTGGCGCACCGGACAGTCCGGTGCACACCGGACACTGTCCGGTGCCCGATTTGTTTCCATAAAAAGCGAAGCCGACCGTTGCCGACCGTTGCAGATCTGGCGCACCGGACAGTCCGGTGCACACCGGACAGTCCGGTGCTTCCTTCCGACCGTTGGCTCGGCCACGTGTCGCGCACCGATCGCGCGGCCGACCGTTGGCCCGGCCGACCGTTGGCTCACCGGACAGTCCGGTGCACACCGGACAGTCCGGTGAATTTTAGCCGAAGTCGCCGGAGAAAAACCCGAGAGCGGCTGGTTTGCGCTGCGCTGATCTGGCGCACCGGACACTGTCCGGTGCACACCGGACAGTCCGGTGCCCCAGCCCGAAGCAGCCTTTGGCTGTACACAGCCACTCTCCACTTCTTTTCTTTTCTTCTTTCTCCTGTTTCTAACACTTAGACAGGATGTTAGTACACAAAACTAATGTACTAAGGCTTAGAAACATACCTTTACTTGTGATTTACACTTTGTTCATCCATGAGCATATTTTCACATTTAGGCCCTTGTGTTTGCACTCAATCACCAAAATACTTAGAAATGGCCCAAGGGCACATTTCCCTTTCAACCCTTTTTGCCAACCTTAACATAGAACAAAAGGAAAAATTAAATGAGTTAATTAGTGCCATCCATGAAAAGGATGATCTCTTGGACTCCCAAGAGGACTTCCTAATCAAGGAAAACAAGAAACATGTTAAGGTTAAAAATGCTTATGCTCTAGAGGTAGAAAAATGTAACAAATTATCTAGTGAGCTAAGCATATGCCATGACACTATTGCCAACCTTAGAAATGAAAATGTTAAATTAATTGCTAAGGTTGATTCTCATGTTTGCATTGATCCTAGAAATGATAATGTTGATTTACTAGCTAGGATTGATGAATTAAATGTCTCTATTGTTAGCCTTAGAAATGAGAATGAGAAACTAGTTGCTAAGGCTAAAGATTTTGATGTTTGCAATGCTACTATTTCCGACCTTAGAACTAAAAATGATTTGTTGCATGCTAAGGTTGTTGAACTTAAATCTTGCAAACCTTCTACATCTAATGTTGAGCATGTATCCATTTGTACTAGATGTAGAGATGTTAATGTTGATGCTATCCATGATCACTTAGCCTTAATTAAAAAACAAAATGATCACATAGCACAACTTAATGCTAAGATTAGTGAGCATGACTTAGAAAATGAAAAATTTAAATTTGCTAGAAGCATGCTCAATAATGGGAGACGCCCGGGCATTAAGGACGGCATTGGCTTCCAAAGGGGAGACAATGTCAAAATTAATGCCCCTCCTAAAAACTTGTCTAACTTTGTTAAGGGCAAGGCTCCCATGTCTCAGGATAACGAAGGATACATTTTGTACCCTACCGGCTATCCTGAGAACAAGATTAGGAAAATTCATTCTAGGAAGTCTCACTCTGGCCCTAATCATGCTTTCATGTATAAGGGTGAGACATCTAGATCTAGGCAACCAACCCATGCCAAGTTGCCTAGAAAGAAAACCACTAATGCATCAAATGATCATATTGTTTCATTTAAAACTTTTGATGCATCTTATGTTTTAACTAGCAAATCCGGCAAAGTAGTTGCCAAAATTGTTGGGGGCAAACACAAGGGCTCCAAGACTTGTGTTTGGGTACCCAAAGTTCTTGTATCTAATGCTAAAGGACCCAAAACCGTTTGGGTACCTAAAACAAAGAACTAAACTTGTTTTGTAGGTTTATGCATCCGGGGGCTCAAGTTGGATACTCGACAGCGGGTGCACAAACCATATGACAGGGGAGAAAAGGATGTTCTCCTCCTATGAGAAAAACAAAGATCCCCAACGAGCGATTACATTCGGGGATGGAAACCAAGGTTTGGTCAAAGGTTTGGGTAAAATTGCTATATCCCCTGACCATTCCATTTCTAATGTTTTTCTCGTAGATTCTCTAGATTACAATTTGCTTTCCGTATCCCAATTGTGTCAAATGGGCTACAACTGTCTTTTTACTGATATAGGTGTTACTGTCTTTAGAAGAAGTGATGATTCAATAGCTTTTAAGGGAGTGTTAGAGGGTCAGCTATACTTGGTAGATTTTGATAGAGCTGAACTCGACACTTGCTTGATTGCTAAGACTAACTTGGGTTGGCTCTGGCACCGCCGACTAGCTCATGTTGGAATGAAGAATCTTCACAAGCTTCTAAAGGGGGGACACATTTTGGGACTAACCGATGTTCACTTTGAGAAAGACAGGATTTGTAGCGCATGTCAAGCCGGGAAGCAAGTTGGTATTCCTCATCCACACAAAAACATCATGACTACCGACAGGCCACTGGAGCTTCTTCACATGGATTTATTCGGCCCGATCGCTTACATAAGCATCGGCGGTAGTAAGTATTGTCTTGTAATTGTGGATGATTATTCTCGCTTCACTTGGGTATTCTTTTTGCAGAAAAAATCTCAAACCCAAGAGACCTTAAAGGGATTCTTGAGACGGGCTCAAAATGAGTTCGGCTTGAGGATCAAGAAAATTAGAAGCGACAACGGGACGGAGTTCAAGAACTCTCAAATTGAAGGCTTCCTTGAGGAGGAGGGCATCAAGCATGAGTTCTCCTCTCCCTACACGCCACAACAAAATGGTGTAGTGGAGAGGAAGAATCGAACTCTATTGGACATGGCAAGAACCATGCTTGATGAGTACAAGACACCGGACCGGTTTTGGGCCGAAGCGGTCAACACCGCCTGCTACGCCATCAACCGGTTATATCTTCACCGAATCCTCAAGAAGACATCATATGAACTCCTAACCGGTAAAAAGCCCAACATTTCATATTTTAGAGTTTTTGGTAGCAAATGCTTCATTCTTATTAGAAGAGGTAGAAAATCTAAATTTGCTCCTAAAACTGTAGAAGGTTTTTTACTTGGTTATGACTCAAACACAAGGGCATATAGGGTCTTTAACAAGTCCACTGGACTAGTTGAAGTCTCTTGTGACGTTGTGTTTGATGAAACTAACGGCTCTCAAGTAGAGCAAGTTGATCTTGATGAGATAGGTGAAGAACAGGCTCCATGCATCGCGCTAAGGAACATGTCCATCGGGGATGTGTGTCCTAAGGAATCCGAAGAGCCTCCAAGTACACAAGATCAACCATCCTCCTCCATGCAAGCATCTCCACCTCAAAATGAGGATGAGGCTCAAAATGATGAAGAGCAAAATCAAGAAGACGAGCCACCTCAAGATGATAGCAATGATCAAGGGGGAGATACAAATGATCAAGAAAAGGAGGATGAGGAAGAACCAAGACCGCCACACCCAAGAGTCCACCAAGCAATCCAACGAGATCACCCCGTCGACACCATCCTCGGCGACATTCATAAGGGGGTAACTACTCGATCTCGGGTTGCTCATTTTTGTGAACATTACTCTTTTGTTTCCTCTATTGAGCCACACAAGGTAGAGGAAGCTCTCCAAGATTCGGATTGGGTGATGGCGATGCAAGAGGAGCTCAACAATTTCACGAGGAATGAGGTCTGGCATTTAGTTCCACGTCCTAACCAAAATGTTGTAGGAACCAAATGGGTCTTCCGCAACAAGCAAGATGAGCATGGTGTGGTGACAAGGAACAAAGCTCGACTCGTGGCCAAAGGGTATTCACAAGTCGAAGGTTTGGATTTCGGTGAAACCTATGCACCCGTAGCTAGGCTTGAGTCAATTCGCATATTATTGGCCTATGCTACTTACCATGGCTTTAAGCTCTATCAAATGGACGTGAAAAGTGCCTTCCTCAACGGACCGATCAAGGAAGAGGTCTATGTTGAGCAACCTCCCGGCTTTGAAGACAGTGAGTATCCTAATCATGTCTATAGGCTCTCTAAGGCGCTTTATGGGCTCAAGCAAGCCCCAAGAGCATGGTATGAATGCCTTAGAGATTTCCTTATTGCTAATGGCTTCAAAGTCGGCAAGGCCGATCCTACACTCTTTACTAAAACTCTTGAAAATGACTTGTTTGTATGCCAAATTTATGTTGATGATATTATATTTGGGTCTACTAACGAGTCTACATGTGAAGAGTTTAGTAGGATCATGACACAGAAATTCGAGATGTCGATGATGGGGGAGTTGAAGTATTTTCTAGGATTCCAAGTCAAGCAACTCCAAGAGGGCACCTTCATTAGCCAAACGAAGTACACTCAAGACATTCTTGCTAAGTTTGGGATGAAGGATGCCAAACCCATCAAGACACCCATGGGAACTAATGGGCATCTCGACCTCGACACGGGAGGTAAGTCCGTGGATCAAAAGGTATACCGGTCGATGATTGGTTCATTGCTTTATTTATGTGCATCTCGACCGGACATTATGCTTTCCGTTTGCATGTGTGCAAGATTCCAATCCGACCCTAAGGAATCCCACCTTACGGCCGTAAAACGAATCTTGAGATATTTGGCTTATACCCCTAAGTTTGGGCTTTGGTACCCTCGGGGATCCACATTTGATTTACTTGGTTATTCGGATGCCGATTGGGCGGGGTGCAAAATCAATAGGAAGAGCACATCGGGGACTTGCCAGTTCTTGGGAAGATCCTTGGTGTCTTGGGCTTCAAAGAAGCAAAATTCGGTCGCTCTTTCCACCGCCGAAGCCGAGTACATTGCCGCAGGACATTGTTGCGCGCAATTGCTTTGGATGAGGCAAACCCTGCGGGATTACGGTTACAAATTAACCAAAGTCCCTTTGCTATGTGATAATGAGAGTGCAATCAAAATGGCCGACAATCCCGTCGAGCATAGCCGCACTAAGCACATAGCCATTCGGTATCATTTTCTTAGAGATCACCAACAAAAGGGAGATATCGAGATTTCTTACATTAATACTAAAGATCAATTAGCCGATATCTTTACCAAGCCACTTGATGAACAATCTTTTACCAGACTTAGGCATGAGCTCAATATTCTTGATTCTAGAAATTTCTTTTGCTAAGCTTGCACACATAGCTCATTTGAATACCTTTGATCATATCTCTTTTATATGCTATGACTAATGTGTTTTCAAGTCTATTCCAAACCAAGTCATAGGTATATTGAAAGGGAATTGGAGTCTTCGGCGAAGAAAAAGGCTTCCACTCCGTAACTCATACTTCGCCACCACTCCGAGCAACTCTCTCTTCTTTGGGGGAGAAATAAGCATCAAGGAAAAGGACTTCATCCTTGAGAGAGAGTAAAAGCTCAAACGCAAAAGGACCGGATTTCGTCTTTGGTACAATCTTAACTCATTCATTCATGACCAAAGAGGAAGAAATTACTTCAAGGGCTCTAATGATTCCGTTTTTGGCGATTCATGCCAAAAAGGGGGAGAAATGAGCCCAAAGCAAAAGGACCGCACCACACCACCACCAAATTCAAAAAACTTAGTGCTTTCCAAAAGTATTTATCATTTGGTATCCTATTGTGTTCAAAAGGGGGAGAAAGTAGTATTTCAAAAATGGTATATCAAAACCCTCTTGAACACTAAGAGGTGGATCTCTTTTAGGGGGAGTTTTGTTTAGTCAAAGGAAAAGCATTTGATTCAGGGGGAGAAAATTTCAAATCCTAAAAATGCTTTGCAAACTCTTATTCATTTACCTTTGACTATTTGCAAAAGATCTTTGAAATGGATTTACAAAAAGAGTTTGCAAAAACAAAACATGCGGTGCAAACGTGGTCCAAAATGTTATATAAGAAAGAAACTTTCCTTGCATATCTTGTGAGTATTTATATTGGCTCAATTCCAAGTAACCTTTGCACTTACATTATGTAAACTAGTTCAATTATGCACTTCTATATTTGCTTTGGTTTGTGTTGGCATCAATCACCAAAAAGGGGGAGATTGAAAGGGAATTAGGCTTACACCTAGTTCCTAAATAATTTTGGTGATTGAATTGCCCAACACAAATATTGGACTGACTAGTTTGCTCTAGTGTATAAGTTATACAGGTGCAAAAAGTTCACATCTAGCCAATAAAAAGACCAAGTGTTGGATTCAACAAAGGAGCGATAAGGCAACCGAGGGCACCTCTGGCTGGAGGCACCGGACTGTCCGGTGTGCACCGGACAGTGTCCGGTGCGCCCGTAGACTTCGTTTTCTACCCTTCGCCAGAGGACTTCGACTTCAACCCTTCGCCCTCGGGAATTCGCGGAGGCCGGCGCGCTATAATTCACCGGACTGTCCGGTGTGCACCGGACATGTCCGGTGCGCCAACGAACCGCGGCCTCCGGAACTCGTCATCCTCGGGTTTTCACGACAGCCGCTCCGCTATAATTCACCGGACTGTCCGGTGTGCACCGGACTGTCCGGTGTGCCAGCGGAGCAACGGCTCTCTGCGGCGCCAACGGCTCCCTGCGGAGCATTAAATGCGCGCGCAGCGCGCGCAGACGTCAGGGCTGCCCATACCGGTGCACCGGACATCAAACAGTGCATGTCCGGTGTGCACCGGACACCTCGGCAGGCCCACAAGTCAGAAGCTTCAACGGTCAGAATCCAACGGCAATGGTGACGTGGCAGAGGCACCGGACTGTCCGGTGTGCACCGGACTGTCCGGTGCGCCATCGAACAGAGGCTGCCAGCAACGGTCACTTTTGGTGGTTGGGGCTATAAATACCCCAACCACCCCACATTCATGGCCATCCAAGTTTTCCACTTCTCAACTACTACAAGAGCTCTAGGCATTCAATTCTAGACACATTCAAAGAGATCAAATCCTCTCCAATTCCACACAAAACCCTAGTGACTAGAGAGAGTGATTTGCCGTGTTCATTTGAGCTCTTGCGCTTGGATTGCTTCTTTTCTTTCTCACTTGTTCTTGAGATCACAACTCCATTGTAATCAAGGCAAGAGGCACCAATTGTGTGGTGGCCCTTGCGGGGAAGTTTTGTTCCCGGCTTTGATTAGAGAAGAGAAGCTCATTCGGTCCGAGGGACCGTTTGAGAGAGGGAAGGGTTGAAAGAGACCCGGCCTTTGTGGCCTCCTCAACGGGGAGTAGGTTTGCAAGAACCGAACCTCGGTAAAACAAATCTCCGTGTCTCTCTTGCTTATTTGCTTGGGATTTGTTTTGCGCCCTCTCTCTCGGACTCATTTATATTTCTAACGCTAACCCGGCTTGTAGTTGCGTTTATATTTGTAAATTTCAGTTTCGCCCTATTCACCCTCCCTCTAGGCGACTATCAAATACCAATCCGTGTCTAAAATACCTCGATGATGAGTAGATCTATTCTACTGAGGGGTATAGTTTAACATACCGTCGTTGTTGTTCCTAGCCATCATTGCGGCGGCGTCTTGCAGCGAAGACCCGCCTCCTCCTTCTTGTCGATCTCCCTGCTGGTGTCGAGGAGATTGGTTTCCGTCGTTGATCGGCGGTGGATCAGCTCCTCCAATGTTGCCTGCAGGGGGAATCTCAGATCCCGATGGGATAACGGGGATCTGAGACATAGTCACAGCGATTCCAGTCACTCCGAGCGCCTAGGGGATCGGTTCCTCTCAAAGTGTCGATTAGGGTTTGTGGTCGAGCGATTAGCGTTAGCTAAACCCGTCGGCCCCCTTAATCTATTTATATGGCGTCGTGTGACCGGGGGCTGCAACCAACGGTTAGGATAGCCCCCCCGATCAGGGGCACGGTTAGACGGTTAGGATTAACCCTACCCCGGTTACTGTTAACCGGCTAGTGTAGAGGACACATCCTAACAAAAAATAGCTTCTTCTCCGGTGGCGGTGGACATACAAAAGCAGAGTCTGCTATCACTGGATAGATGACCAACTATCAAAAAGGTTATTTTTCTTAATATTTGGTTCCCGAGCACTACACGATTATGACGAAAGATGTGGTCATCCAATTGATGCAATTGATGGTTGAAGCTTTTGTTAGTAAGGTGCAGGGATCAAGATCCACAGGATGTTGCAACTTCTCTCTCTCTTTGAACTTTAACCAGAGCCAAAGACAATGTAACGTTTTACAGAAAGCTGACCTAAAGTTTAGAGTGTTTACAGTAGCGGACGCAAGACAAAATTTCAGGTGGGCGATAACGTAGGAGACAAATCAATATACTAGATTATTTGATAAAAATAGTTCCATGATAATAACATGGAGATTAAGTGATAATATGGGTAGCGTTCTAAAATAACATGAATACCAAAACTTCATTTTGGCCACCCTAAAGGAGAGTTGGAGAGAACAAAGGGGTGGACTAGCGGGGAGTGAACGTTAGGGCGAAGCGGGTGCATCGGCACGTCGGTGTGGAGAGTCAGCGACTCCACCGCAAAATTGACGAGGGTGAGGCGACAATAGGCGTGGGATAGCGAGGGCAGACGACGATGCGACGGTAGATGGCGACGACGAAGCGAAAGGCGGTGGCAGCAAGCGACAGCCATTGTTGACGGCGCGACGGGACCCTTGTGCGATAGCGAGGGCGAGTGGTGTTGTGATGCCAAGGTAGAATCCCGCTTATAGCCTACCCATCCGCCGGTGCGGATTAGAAGACAAAGTAGTTGTGCTACGTGCCGACGTGGCGACGAGCACCACGACTCTGGTGGCGAGTGGGCTGAGTAGTGAAGCACCGAGAAAAAAGTTAGATCAAAGTCTAGTTTTCATTAAATTTAGTCCAATCTACTATATAAAAGTTTATTTATTTTATTATATATCTAAGTCTATATAAAAGTTTATTTATTTTATTATATATCTAAGTCTATGTATAAGAGTTTATAAAAATCAAAATGGGGTCGTGGCCCTCATTGCCCACCCTTTGCGTCGGCGCACTGAGTGTTTATATGAGCTTCTAAGTGAAGAAAACTCCAAATGAGCTTCTAATCGGTAGCAAACAAAACATGTCTTTAGATTCTTCGGTTATAAGTGTTTCATAATTAACAAGAAACCAAATTCCTCTAAGTTTGTATCTAGAGTTGTTGAAGATTTCCTTCTTGGTAATGTATGAAACGAGCATGCCTATCATATTTTCAACATGCCCACCGACAAAGTCGAGATTGCGGTAGTTGTGATATCTGATAAATCTAATGGCTATCAAGTATATCAAGTTGATCCAAATATTGTAGATAATGAGAAGCCACCTTGTGAAGAAATCAAGCGGTTAGACATTGATGACATAAGACCACAAAAAAGTCCATGCCTCTAAGGAGGAGGCTCATCAAGTCGCGGTTGCACCACATCAACCGGTAGCAACTAGGGATGAAAACAGGACGGGAAATTCCCGTACCGTACCGTTTTGAATACTGTTTTTTCCCGATCGTTTTCGAATTGTTCAGAAACCGATTAGAAACGGTACGAAAACGATTTAGCTAGTTTTTCGATCGTTTTCGTATTTTTCGTTTCCAAGTCGTGCTAATACCGTTTTTCTACCGTTTTATATAATATGAGATAGATTTAGCATATAATTTATTTAAGTTATAGACTTTTGTTGTGTTCAAGTGAATGAATAAGCGAAAAACAAATGTTATAATTACTCTAACTAATATGAATGATGAAAAAGAGTTGTTTGTGTATTTCTAAATCTTAAAAATTAGGCAATACATCACTTTATTATGTTTTTGATAAAGCTATAAAATAGTTATCTTTCCGACTATAGTTTACCATTTTCGATCGTTTTCGAATAACCGACAATTCCGATCCCGTATTTCGACCGTTGGTTTTCGTTTTCGTTTTCGTCTCGACCAAAAAATATGAAAACAAAAACAATTTAGCTGTTTTTTCGATCGTTTTCGACCGTTTTCATTCCTAGTAGCAACCGATGTTGCAGTGCTGCAATCACACTAGGGCAGTGCCACATGTAAGTAGATTGAGGTGGTATAGGACAGTCAGTGACCATAACCTACAACCAATATTTTAGCAAGAAGATCAAGAACCAGTAGAACACCAACTTGATCACACAAAGCAAGTTTTTGTCAAATTTACTCGTTTATTTTTACTTTCAAATCTCTTAAGGTAGAACAAGACTTGGATATGATGATCCGGGTAATGGAAATACTGACAGGAACTCAACAACTTCAAATGAAATTAAGTATAATCGTTGGTTGAAAGATCAGAAAGCAATATCATCGAAACTAAATGGGACTTGCGTAATAAGCAAGATATATAAAAAAACGGTGATATATTAACACGAAACACGATAAGTTTAGTTGCTCAAGGCTTCACACAAGTTGAATGGGGCCCAGGACCATCTCATGCATTCAGTTCATAGATGCATAGACGCTTTTCACAACCTCTGGCCAGATGAACATGTCCATCGACGACACAAGGAATTTTATACACAAATATAGATGCGATGTATGTTTTCCTTTGCTATAATAAGCTACTGAATCCATATTTAAGCGTAAATGCCTCTACTGCAACTTGTAGACTCCGAGAAACGGCGACATGACAGAGCCAATCCAGATGCTGCCGTTCCTCTCCGCCACTTCGCTGACGGACCTGAACACCCTCCGAAGATCCCCGTGGACGCTGGCCATCTCCACCACCCTCCCGTCCTCCTCGCTCAGCCGCAGCGCGATGACCTGCCGCCCGAGGCGGCTGAGCAGCGACGAGGCGCGCTGGACGTGGCGCGGCGGCAGCGCCAGCACCAGGCGCCGGAGCCAGGGGTAGGAGATGCAGTACTGGGCGAGCTTGCCCCTCCTGGCGTGGAGCCCCACCCAGAAGCCGCCCCGGGGGCTCATCCTGATGTTGTCCGGGAACCACGGCAGCCGCGCCACCTCCTCCAGCAGCGCCGGCGCCTTGGGAGCCGTCGGGCGGAGCCAGTACCGGAGGATCCTCCCCGTGGTGGTCTCCGCCAGCAGCAGGTGCGTGCCGTCGCTGCTCATCGCGAGGCCGTTGGGGAACGCCAGGCCGTCGGCCAGCACCTCCACCCCACCGCCGCCCCTCGGGTCGTACCGCAGCAGCCGCCCCGTCGTGTCGCCGGACACGACGATGCGCAGGAACTCCCGCCTCTGGAACCTCGTGCTCGTCTCGGTGAAGTAGACGGCGCCGGTGCCCGGGTCGACCTCGACGCCGTTGGCGAAGCTGAAGGCGCGCGCGCCCTGCCACCACTCCGGCGCCACCGGCCTCGACGCCTTGCCGCCGCCCGGGCCCGGCGCGACCATGCGCAGGCCGTGGTAGGCGTCGGCCACGTAGAGCTCCCCCGTGTCGGGGTTGAACTTGAGGCCCAACGGGCGCCCGCACTCGTGCTCGCGCCCCGGGTCCTGGGAGCCCCTGCAGCTGTCCAGCCTGCATGCACACAATTGCACACGTACTCATGCAGTTTTTCAAGAAACAATGACGGCTATATTTCCCGTTTAACCTAATTTATTCTATATATGGCTAAACGTCCACGCAAAAAGGCTACATCCATTTCTAGGGTCTAAGGATTTAGATGCATACATACGGGTAGTTATTAGTTGGAGCTAAAAATTAGAGGACGTTTCAAGCACCAGACCTAATAGTTAGTTGACTAAAAAAATTGTTAGTGAAATTAGCTAACTAACCAACTACTACATTCCTTCACAAATATACGACATCGTTGACTTTTTTCAAAAAAAAAATGGCCACTCGTCTTGTTCAAAATATTTATTAAAAATATAAAAATTTTAAGTCAAACATAGACTACCTTAAATAATAAAAAAAGTCACAACAAAATAAATGATAACTCTTATTTTTTTATTAAAATGAGTGGTTAATTTTTTTAAAAAAAGTCAACGGTGTCATATATTTGTGAACGGAAGGAGTATTAGATAATTTTTTTTAATTAGACTGTACTTAATATTTATAACTAACATGACTAAAAATTATTGACCTGCATCCAAACACCCCCAAATAGAAGGGGAATAAGATGTCGCGATCAGCAGTGCTTTATACATGCGCCATTTTCGTGAGCTCGACGGCCCGCGCGCATGGCGTGCAACAGAGAGCTCCCACGATGGACGGGGACAGGAGACAAGAGACAACATGACATCCCCAACCAATAACCTGCGCGTTGGTTCCTATCAGTTTCACCATTACTTGGACGGCGGCGGGCGGCACACAACCGTCAGCCTTGAACCGTACGCAGAGCTCTCTGGTTGGTTGGGGACGAGCAGAGTCTCTCGCGAGAAGCTAGCTACCACAACAACATACATGGGCACATGGCGGCGCGTGGAACGAACGGACGGTGGTCACGCGGAGAGGACGGCGGCAGCGAAACTTACAGGTCTGCGCGCGGAGCAGGAGTGCTCGGCCCAGCGCCGCTCCGCCGGCACCCAAGCACCCGGCCGTCCGACACGCCCGTGAACGGGGGCCGCCCTCACCGCCGTCACCGTACCCACCGGCGAACACGAGGCTCTCTGGCCCCGCGGCGCCGTCCAGCGGCAGCAGCTCAGCGTCGCCGATCTCCAGCAGCCTGACGTCGCCGCTCGAGTCCAGCGACGGCAGCACTTGTTCTCCTTCCTCTGCTCTGCTCTGCTACCTTCACTTCGCCACTTGAATGCCCTGCCATGTGTGTGAGCGTGTCTCCCAGCCTCGCTCCACGTTTTAGCTGCGCTCCTCCATGGCGGCCGGCCGGCGCACGGCGTTCGCCATCGAGGGCACAATCATACGCCGTACAAACCGTGGGGTGTCCACGGTGAGTCCAGAGTCCAGACGAACCGAGCACCGTCCTGGTAGCTGTTGACGCATGGCCGGCCGCCTGTTCCAGACTCTGGCGATGCGTGGTGCCTGCCGCGGATGCGACGACGACGGGCGATGGGGATCGCGCGCGTGAGGACATAGGCGATGGGGATTGCGGTGCTTGGCCGGACGCGGGAGGAGCCGTCGCGGCCACTGCTCGGTGCTCCGTTCGCTCGGCGCGAGTGCAACGACAGGCTTGCACCGGCACGGCACCGTCTGGCCTGCTCTGCTAGTGCTAGCTGCTGCACCACACCACACGACCACACCACACGTGACGACGCATGCAGCTTGCATGGGACGCGGACGCGGTGATGGGCGTCAATGGATAGGTCGACCGTCGACGTCGCACTCGCACCCACCCGGCGGGCCCTGACACGGCGCACCGAACCAAAGCCTGCGGTGCGCAGGCGATCGACCAAGACCAAAGCGGGAGCATAGCAGAAAGCAGATCATGATCGCGAGGAAGAAGAACCGGATTGCACATGCGCGCGTCATGCATGCAAGGAAAACCAGACTGCTGGCAAGGCGTACGTACAGTTCGGGCGCGCAGGAGGCCGAGTGCTCTTCCCAGCGCCGCTCGCCGGGGACCCACCGGAGGACGCGGCCGTCCGACACGCCCGCGTACGGGCCGCCGCCGGCCGGGTCGAACGCCAGGCTCTCGGGCCCCGCGGCGCCGGCGTCCACGGGGACCAACTCGACACGGCCTTCCCCGCCGCCAATCTCCAGCACCGCGACGTCGCGCAGCGCGTCCGGGGAGGACAGGAGCGCGGCGACCATCGCCGCCGCCGCCACCGCAACGACGGCCGCGCCCGCGAGCACGGCCATCTTCATCCGCTAGGCGCGTGCACCGAGCCCGGCCGATCGGTGCTCCGCTCCTCCGTCCAGCGGCAAGCGCGAGTGCGTGCGACGCCGATGCCGCGCTGCGTGCTATACACGTATGGTCGCGTGGCGTGGCGTCCACAGAAACTCGATGAGGGTTCAGAGGTTTACGGGAGGGGAGGGGAGGGGGAGCCGAAACGGAAGCGGCCCCGGGGCGTGAGCGCGACGACGTCGTGCTCGTTTTCCTCCACGGATGGCCCGGACTGGCGGTTTGTTGGCGTGTCGATCGGGAGCGTGTCGCGGTGGTGGCGGCGTGTGGGCCGTGGCGCAGGCGCCGTTCCTCCTCCCGTGCGGAAAACGCGGGCAGAGGACGCCATCGTGCCCGGCCCGGGCCTGGCGACCCGCACGGGAAAGCAGATAGCCTAGTAGGCCCACGTCGTACGACCACCAGCGTGGACTGGCCTACTACCGTCACATATCTCCATGTCAGTTCAAAATTTATTTGATTATATAATCTGATAGATTATAATTTCAAATAAACATCAAGTACTAACCCATCGCTAAATAATAATACAGTATCATATCTCCTTTTTTAAAAAGAAAACACCGCTCAAGTACAACACAACGCAAGAGACAAGATTTTATTTGGCACATGTCAACTTCATCGATGGTTGGCGGAGCGATAGAGAGGCCACACGCACAGCCTAGCCACCTATCCCAACACTCTATTAGATGCCATGTTTCATGCACATATGTTTTTTAAACAAAAACGTTTACAGGTACTCCCTCCGCTCATAAATATATGATACCGTTAACTTTTTTAAGAAAAAACTTTGATCACTAGTCTTATTTTAAAAAATAATAAGTTATTATTTATTTTTGGTATTATTTTTGTTGGGGACATATCTGGTGCACATAGAAGACTGGTGCACATGATACACATATTAAATAATCATCACTCATTTTAGATCTAACGTCTCTAGTTGATTATTCAATTTACAAATAACACCTTCCACCACTACACACCACCACGTTGAAGGGTGTCTTTAGTAAAATGTACCAAACAACTAGAGACGTTAAATCTAAAATGAATGGTGACGATTTAATATGTGCATCAATGTTCCATGTGCACCAGATATGTTGCCTTATTTGTTTCATCACTTAAAGTAGTTTGATCTTGACTTAAAATTTTATGTTTTTGAATAAATATTTTGAATAAAACGAGTGGTCAAAGTTTTTTTTTAAAGTCAACAATGTTATATATTTGTAAACGGAGATAGTACAAAGCATATACAATCGGATATGATGCACACGTATATATGAGCTCCCTCTGAGTGAAGAATGGTTTCTATCATATACGGTATATTTCTTCTCTATGAAGTGTATTTGAAAAGGTATATATTTTTTTCACGTGAGCTTAGAGATACGATTTATACATAGTTTGTAAAGCGTGATGAAATTTACATCTTTAGTGCTAGTTTGGAAACCTCATTTTTCCGAGAGATTTCTATTTTTCAAGAAAAATTAGTTTATTTTTCCCTAGGAAAATATGAATGACTTGGGAAAATGAAGTTATGAAACAAACCTTTATAGTTTTTTTTTATGTACGGTTGTTTTGGTACTAAATCAATTGATACGATTATGTTTTTTTATTAGAGCAATTATCTGTATGCCACTTTAATGTTATTATCCCGTACCTTATTTTCCGTCACAATTGTCTAATCCCTCATATATTGCCAGGATATAATTTTTGCCCATTTTATACAATATCTAGTTGGCCCAACTCAAGGAAGGGTCACTGATCCAAAGTCTCTGTGTAAACCGTACAGTGGCCATCCAAAGTCTCTGTGTGGGCCGGCCCATTGCTAAACACCCAGTCCAAAACGTGTGAAGTGGCCAACGTTGCTTCTCGTCGTTCTCGTATAAGCGCAAGTCTTGGATTGTTATTCCGATGCGCTGTGTCTAGCACATGAACCACATACCTATAGTATACTTTTATTCATCGGGGAAACATATATGGACAGGTAGTGTTTGAATGGTTCCAATACAATGGGCGTCGCAAAAATGTTGGATTCTATGCCTAGCTTAGACCCTGTTTGTTTCGGTTTTTTCAGATACTGGGCACCAGAAGCTACCGCAGACTGCCAATTAAACGTCTATGTTTTTAGTCTTTTTATGAGATCCGCTTTAGTCAAAATCGTTTAAAATCAACGTGAACATAGAATCGGTCGAGTCGTTGCGATAGTAGGAAACCGTTATTTTCTACATTCTAAACCCTATAAACTCTTTTATCTTCATCCGCACGTAATCTCCACGATACTCATATTCTCCTCACAACCAGATTCTCAAAAAAACTTCTCGGAAAAAAGTTGAACCAAACAAGCCCTTAGTTCCTTGGAAAGATGTAGCATTACACATGTGCTCGAGTTTGAAGTCGTTTTTATTAAGCTTGATGTGGAAGGTCTTTTTTATCGCTTCAAGTAGCACATCATCTGCACCACTTGATCGGACTGCATACAAATGATTGTAGATGCCATTGAAGAGGGTGACAAACGATTACTTGTCGACCATTGATCCTTCATCTGCTTAGGGGTATAATAGCCAGGAGATTCGGTGGTGGAGTTGTACATACTAGCTATACACTTATCCCTTGTTGTCGTTGCCCTCAACGTAATCCTTACAATGTAGTAGTATACATTTATGAACTAAAAAAAACTATCGTTGACCTAAAAATTGTGTCAAAGTTATATATGTACTTACTAGTCTTTGCTCCTCCATCTTCATTCAGTCCCTTCACCATCGGAATTGAGTAGCACGGGAGTATGTAGACTAGTTCGAGCTTCCAACATAACGGCTATTTGGGGCACTATCGTGCTTGAAGAAGGACGGGCACCATATGGGAGAGGAGCACCAAATGGGGGAGCAGACAGAGGAGGAGCTACATATGGACGAGCATATAGTGGAGGAACACCATATGAGCACCTTATGGATACATGTATGGGTATGGAGGAGGGTATAGATAAGTGAAAGGTTGAGGACGAAGAGTGTCAGTGGTGGGTGGAGGAGGATCGATATGGACATGAAGGAGGAGGACATGGGTATGGAAGCATAGGTTACAGACTCAGTTAATAGGAATGAGCATGAGCATCCTCCTTTTTATAATGGATGAGAGGAATACCATTGAAAAAGACATGTCCCCCACACCGTAGGGGTCTCGGGACATTGTGAAGATTGCTTGTTGAGCAAGTCAGTGAACGTATGAAAATTAGGACTCCGCCTAAGATCCATATTGAAACATAAAGTAGGAGGCCACAAATAGAGAAGGAGGCAAGCGAATTGGAGAGTAAGGGGTGTGGATGAACTCAAACACACCCTTCCAATTAAAGGATGAATTCAAGTACCAGGCTGACATGTCGGCAGGTCCCTAACTCAATCGATCGACCGAACCGACTAACGATAGAGCCACGACGGTCAATACCGATTGCTCGTGTCGTCACATCAATATGTGGTACCGACCGTTGTTGAACCTAGTCTTAGGCTGCTCGCACTGGGCGACTTTACGTGCTACCCTACCAGAGAAAGCGTCGCTGTAAACGAAAAATGTGTTGTAGACGCATGCTCGAAAGCCTACGCTATTTTGCCGTAGCAAGGTGAGAAACCGCAAATGCAGCGTTGTACGTCAACTAACGTTATATACTTTTTGATTGAGATATGATGGGAAAGAAGTGATAAAATATATGGTTGACTTGCAGATGATTGTGGTATAGGGTAAAGAATTTTGCTGACAAAGACATGATATATTCATTTTAGAGTCGACATTTAGAGTAGTATGAATGTGGATAGCATTAAAGTTCGTACACAACTAGTACCATGCATCTTGCAGCAGTGACGATATTTTCCCTTAAAAAAGATTGATGGAAATTACATGCCTAACAAGACACTAGCCAGTGGGGCGCTGTGATAGGCCGTCGTAGAGGTACTCGGTCGTCGAGTGTCCCAGCAAATACCACCCTCTGCAGAGCGACGGATTTCTCTTCCCTCCAAACGCAGAAATGACCGCTGCGTATGCGACCGAATTTTTTGCATTTTGATCCTTAATCGGAAAAAAATTAACGTCCGGACCCTAGAAAATTTTAATGTCATTTTTGGACCCTTTACTCGGCGCCATAGCCTGTGGCGCCGAGGTAACATAGCTCGGCGCCATAGGCTATGGCGCCGAGGTACGTGCTGCGTTGGCACAAACGGATGTCGTGGCGCCGACGTGGTACCGAGCTCGGCGCCATAGATCATGGCGCCGAGCTCCATTCTATACAGAAAACTTGTCTAGCTCAGTTGGTAAAATACAAGGCTCTTAACCTTGTGGTCGTTGGTTCGAGCTCCACGGTGGGTGTTTTTTAATATTTTTTGTCTTTATCACTTATTTGTTTTTTTGTTGTCCATATTTTTCGTTTATGTCTCTGATTTGTCTGTCCTGATTTAACATCCAGTTTTATTTTTGTGACTGATTTGTTTATTCGTCCAGATTTTTTTATCCGGCGAGCACAGCATCTGTATGCCACAGTGCTCACAAGCCGTCAACTTCTCCCCTTGTTTGCTCAGCTAATCACAATAAAAATCAAATGAGAACACTCTTACTTCAATCGTGATCAAATAAAAAATATTATATTTTTATTGAGTTCTTTTGAACATAAATTTTAAATACATAATAACATATTCCCAGTAAAAAGAAGCACATATATTCATTTTTTTCTTCTGCACTAAATAAAAGTATACTCCGTTATATACTTGTCTCATGGATGATATATTTTAGAATTTACTGCATATACAGCTGTTGTGCTCGCCGGATAAAAAATCTGGACGAATAAACAAATCAGTCACAAAAATAAAATTGGATAAGAAATAAATTAGGACGGACAAATCAGCGACATAAACGAAAATATGGACAAAAAAAAATAAGTGACAAAGACAAAAAGTATTAAAAACGCCCACCGTAGGGCTCGAACCCACAACCACAAGGTTAAGAGCCTTGTATTTTACCAACTGAGCTAGACAAGTTTTCTGTACAAAACGAAGCTCGGCGCCATAATTTATGGCGCTGAGCTTTGTACCACGTCGGCGCCACGACGTCCGTTTGTGCCAACGCATCACGTACCTCGGCGCCATAGCCTATGGCGCCGAGCTATGTTACCTCGGCGCCACAGGCTACGGCGCCGAGTAAAGGGTCTAAAAATGACATTAAAATTTTCTAGGGTCCAAACATGAATTTTTTTCCGATGAAGGACCAAAATGCAAAAATTTCGGCGTATGCGACGGCATTAATTAATTAATTAGTAGGAAGCGTTGCATATACTACACTAACTACCAGCAGTGTAGTACTACCACTACTATACTCCATCAACTCGACGCTGAAGTTGCTGGCAAATCAAAACGATTAGAGATGCGCGCGGCATTGATTACTGCAGTGTGGCACCACGAAGAAGAGCAGAGAGGCATGCAGGCGCCCAATGCATGCGAGCCCCAGCCTAGCAGGTAGCAGCTTGGCTAGACTAGACGACGCGGCGTTGCAGCTGCATGCAGTCGCCGTCGCCGTCGCCGCGCGCGCCCCATCTGCCTCCCACTTTTCAGCACACGGCTCGCAGCACGGCAGATGGAACACTGTACAGTTGCACACCAGATGCTGCTGTAATGGGTCGTCGTCGCCTCAAACTTCATGTATGTCAACATTGTTTTATACTGGTGTCAGGCTGTCAGCAATGTTGTATACAGTGTTTAAATAATGTTTTACACTGTATTTTGAAATTCATCGGTGTCAAATAACACTAATAGTTAGCTGTAGCTCCGCCCCTGGTCTTTGTTGAAAAAACCCTAAAAAAGATTTTATGGGCTAATACCAAAGATGCCCTTGAAGGCCTTCAAAATTCACTTGTTTATGAAGATAATACCGCATGTGTTGCACAAATGAAAACAAGCTATATTATTACGAGCAATATGACTAAGCATATTTTTTCTAAGTATTTTTATCCTCATGAACTCCGGAATGAGGGTGAGGTGAAAATTCTGCAAGTCAAATCTTGTGACAATCTGGCTGATTTATTCACTAAATCATTACCTGCAGTTGTACAGTGTTTGGTTGGGTTGAGGCTGTGGAAAAAGTTGATGTGGGTTATGAGTTGTGGAAAAAGCGGTCTTGTATGACTTCTCGCGCCTCTACCGCTGAGGGTTTAGAGTCCAGAAGGAGATCTACGACGACTACGTTGTTCAACCGTCTTGACGACCTGCATGCCAAAGAAGAAGAAGAAAAAGAACTCCCTCGAATGCGTCCAGTGTTCATCAGCTAGCTAGTTTTGAAAGCAGCACATGCATGCTGCAGCACAGCAGCAGCTAAAAGAAAAGAAAAGAAAAAACGATTTGGTGGTGTTGGTGTAGCGTAGCATAGCATCTGTATGTGCGCGCTTGAGGTGTAGCAGCGGTCAAAGCACACCGGATCGTGCGCTAGCTGCAGTGCAGGATGCATGCTCTGGCTGGCTGCGGCGCGTGTGTAGGAGTACATCTCTACGTCTTGTTCAGACGGTTAAAATATATAGAGCTGCGGCAGCCAGCATATTATGTATATACATATACATACACATACTTTTATGAACAGTACATGACCTGCGTGTATACGTGTGTTACTTTGCTCGAGCGGTACGTAGTCTTGTCAAATTTTTTCCCCTTAATGTAACAGCTGCAGGGTATGGGGTGCATGGGTAGAGGAGAGAGGAAGGGTCAGAAGCAAGCTACGGCTGACTTTAATTTGCGTTGCGTTTCGCTCAGGCGTTTCTGCAAGCTGATCACGGGCAACAACTAGGACAGGTTAGGTGATTTGGTGACCAGAGACTACGAGGGGATCCATAAAAGAGAAATCCCCTTTATATTTAAAATTAAACGGAAAGAGAATTCCTCCTATATATTCTCCCGTGATACTTATTCACCAAATCAGCCACAGTGAGTTTTATAATACCGAACCATGCCAATAACTGTTCCTAATAAGTTTCCTAAAAAAACCATGTTAACAATTTATTGTTTGTTTGCTTGCCAACGTACGGGCCGGAATGAAGTGTGTGATGAGATTACGAATAATTAGACACGCGTCTCATGATTTTTTTTATTTTTTTAAAAAAGTCTGGTCGATCAAATTGATGCCAATATCAGCTCAAAATTAATTGTAGCGCTCTTCTCTTCGTTGGATTATTATTTTCCAAAGAGATTCTCGGAGTTCGGAGCTAAAAGTCATGTTCGAAACACGGAAATAAAATATGTCGCGCTGAAAAATAGACCAGCGGTTTAAGTAATACGGTGCTACACACAATTAATCTGGTGCTATATATGACGGGTTATTCCGATGATCTTTGAACTAAAATGAACAATAGTATACCGCATAGTCTGATGCTTATTAGTGTCTGCACGACCACACTGGATGATCCTGTATGCTCGAAGAACAAGTGCCAAACGGCTAGCTAGTTTTTCAATGCCTAGTCGATGTGGCATGCACCACGGGAATAGCCCGACGATGCTATGCACCGGATGACGTGGTAGGAGCGATGCTTGATGAGTATAAAATTTTAGGTATATTTTGGGTCGAAACCATCAACACTCTTTCCACGCTATCAACCGGCTCTACCTACAGAATGTCTTAAAATAAAACTTTATATGAGCTTCTAATCGGTAACACAAAATGTGTCTTACTTTAGATAGTTTGGCTGCAAGTGTTTCATACTTAACAAAAAAAACCCAAATTCTTTAAATTTGCAACTAAAGATAATGAATGTTTTCTTCTTGGTTATGGATCGGTCAAGTATGTCTACCGTGTTTTCAACAAGGCCGCCCGCATAGTTGAAATTGAGATAGATGCGATGTTTGATGAATCTAATGACTCTAAAGTGAAGCAAGTTGATCCAAATATTATAGGCAATGAGGAACCAACTTGTGAAGAAATCAAGTATTTATTCATTAGTGATATAAGACCACAAGAAGTCCAGGCCACTAAAGAGGAGTCTCCTCAAGTCGTAGCTGCTCCACAACTACCGGTAGCAATGGATGTAGCAGTGCCGCACAACCGCAGTGTCACATCTCAGTAGATAACTAACAGATTATTCACTGTGTCTTAAATCCACCGGCTTCTGCTTTTTGTATAATATTTTGTCTCTATAGATTGCAGCTACAGCAGTTCGAACAGTTTTAATCCAGCCGCAGCGAACATCATGTAAGGTGGCGGATAGTCCAGTTCATGATCATAGCCTACAAAACCAATATTTGAGTAAGAAGAAGATGAAGAACCCATAGAACATTAGGTTGATACACAACACCCAAGATTGATGCAAAATATTCAAGGAGATCACCTCGTTGACAATATCCTTGAGAGTCTTCAAAAGGAGTAACAACTCTATCACAATTAGCAAGTATTCCGGATCACAGTCAGGGTTATAACCATCTCATTTTTTTCTTTTTTTGTGATTAGCGGTAACAAAAACTGCCAGAAAACCAATGCATTTTAAATTTCTTGGTCAATTTGAGTTCTCAAATTTTAAAAAGCAAGATCCAGATTTCTTTCGGTTGAAATTCGGTGTGTTTCTTGGGCAAAATTCGTTGTTTCTCGGTAAAATTTGTTTTTCCACGGGGAAATTCAGTGTATAGATTTTCAAATTAAAAAAACGAATTTCGGATTCCTCGACCAAACAATCGTGTTATCTCAGCAAAATTCACTATTTTTATCAAAAAGATGATTAATTAAAAAATAAGCATGGGATATATCAGAATACTAAAAAAATATCTACTTTTTTATCATGGTTTTTCTTCTGATTTCCCCTATTTTTTAAAGTTATGAATGAAATTTGTCAAAACCGGTTCGAAACCTTTTATGGGTCTTCACCGGATATGTGAAACTGCCCGAAAAACCGTGAAAATTGACAGTATCGTAGCACATGAGGAAAAAATAGAAGGGAAATGGTGTAATAGATGACAATAGTGGGTAATTACTCCTTAACTCCATGACGTTATTGAAAAACAGTGTTTGTGAAGAACTATTTTTGCTGCTTTATGAAAAAGGTGAAGTTCGGTGCGTGAAGCAAAGCTCATGAAGCTGTGGTGTTTAGTTTGATGTTTTTCGAAGCCGAGCTGTCTCAAACACCCCCCTGAAATATTTTTTTAAATAAAATAAATAAAGCGGTCTAGCACATGTATTTTGTTCCAAAACTGTTATGGTATCATTATCAATACATATGAATAGTCTTCAATATGAATAAAAATATTGTATTTTTATTTGTAAATACTACATATTATTCTCGGCAACATTTTTGGTCCGGTTCACTACCGGAATCGACGGCTTTGCCGAGTGTCGCACTCGGCAAAGAGGGCTCGACACACAGTGCATCGGCAAAGCCTTCTTTGCTGAGTACTTTTTCTCGGGCACTCGACAGGGAACACTCGGCAAAGAAAAGCAGTCGGTGACACTCGGCAAAGGAGTTACCTTTGCTGAGTGTCTGCCTGACAGCACTCAGCAAAGAATCCGCCAAAGGGGTCCCCATGTCAGGTACTTTGCCGAGTGCTTGGTATGGCACTCGGCAAAGCGTGCTTCTTTGCCGAGTGCCAGAGCCATTACACTCGGCAAAGAACCTATATCGGTGCCCAGGTCTTGGTTCTTTGCCGAGTGCTATGGTTCTGACACTCGGCAAAGAGGTGCTTTGCTGAGTGTTACACTCGGCAAAGTGACCAGTACACACCTTTTTTATTTGTTTTCCCTATTCCATCCAAACAAACAAAAGATATTTCACAGATATCACATATATACATCACAGATCATCACAGACATATATAGCCAACACAAACAGTATTAACACAAATTCTGACATAAGTATTCAACATAAGTTGAGAGGTTCTCAACACAAACAGTATTAACATAAGTTCAGAAGTATCAACACAAGTTCACAAGCTCTGACAAGTATTCAACATAAGTTTTGTGTTCGAAACACTAAAAACATAACTCTCATGGAGGTGGGCGGTTGGACTGGTGCTGCGTTGGGCTGAACCCTTCATGAGGGTTGTTGGATGCCGCCCCAGATTGGCCCTGCACAGAGAAGAGATTGTATGTGTTATACCAGATGCATTACCAACATGTAACTACAATTTTGATACTCATAGGAGTATGGAACACAGCAGGGTCAACTGCAGGGAACAATGGAGGTGGCGGAGTGAAACCCTGTGCGGTGCCAAGGCTCTGCATGTACTGGAACATCTCCGCCATCCTCTGATAAGCCGCCAGGCGAGCCTCCCGCTCCGCCTCCCGCTCCGCCATTATCCTCGCCTCCATCTCTTGACGTTTCCTCCTCTAGTTGGGTCTGTAATATTACAAGCCAACGTTATAGTAACTCAAAGAGAAGGTATATAACTCAAGGAAGGATGAGTTACAGAAGCACTAACCTCGAGTTGTTGTATGCAATGCTGTGAGCTGTCGTGCTGAGGTCGTATGGCTGGACTCGAGCCCGTGCTCCTTGCTCGCACCTGAGACAGAGTGGGAGTGGAGGACGAGTCGATTGCCCCGTCGGCAATCCAGTACCGCCCATGTCTCTTGCCTCCTCTGACCCTCATGAGCACATCGGGGACAATCTGCTCGGTGCTCGGACCATATTCTGGGCCATGGACCTCCTGCGCCATGGCGGTGTAGTCATGAAGGCGACTGTAGACGGCGGGGTTGGTGTAGGCCTCGGGCCCGTCATCCGGGTTGTAGGTGACGTCGGACGTCGCGTTGCCCTTATGGGCCATAGCATAGGCCGAGAAGATGGAGCAAGGCCGGCCACCATGTGACGCCGACTGCAAGAAAACCAACGAGATAGTTAGAAATAATATCTAATCCAGTGCTATATACCTAAATAAAAAAAGGCGTACCCATACTTCTGCATATTGGCCCAGGCTCCGGCTGCCTTGGTGGTGGGAGGGACCTTACATCATCATACGTCGTTCCCGGCTAGCGTTGTGTGCCTCGTCCCACTCAGCCGAACACCACCTATCCACCATTTGCTCCCAGCACAGAGGATGTGTGGCGCACCAATGTGGAATCATCTACAAAGTAAACACGTAAAGTGCATATCAGAAGATAAAATAATATTCATGCATGGAGTACTGGTACCAAACATGCATGACTTTACCTGCAGGTACTGGTCTCTGGTCAACGACATGGTTCGGGCTTGCTGCTTGATCACCTTCTCCCCAAGGACGGAGCCATGGTAGCTGACGATGGCCTGGATTCGGGCCTCATAGTGCATGTCCACGACGAGCTTCTTACAGCTCGTGGTGGCCACCACATCCGCCCTAGCCTCGTATCCAGCCTCACATCTGAAGAAATCCTGCATATAAAAACGATGTATCCATACATTATTTCAAGAATTTGCAATGAATGCGACATATTTTACATTATACTAAGACTTACCCACAGCTCTTGCTTCACCTGCTCCGCCTTGTTTTTGAATTCCCGGCCGTCCCGGTCTACTGCATCGGGGGCGACGACGTAGTGGTCGAAGGTGTAGGCTGGGCCCGTCACTCCAGCGTACTCAACTAGTCCAGGGAAGTGTTCCCTACACAGCAGGCCGAGGATGCCATTAGGGAGGCGACGATGACCCCAGCATAATCCACAACCGTCCAAGACCTGTCCAAGTGATAAATAAAAGTATTAGTTTATATTATGATTTTGAACACATAATATGAACAAGAATGAAGAACATAAAGTTACATGCCTCTCCCCATCCGGTCGAATCAGCGGCCGCCTGTCCCGAAGTATGGGACGCTGAGGGAGACTCGCGGGACCTCGCAGGTAGATGCTCCTCGAACCGGAGGCGCCAGAACCTGAGGCGGTCTGCTGAGCTTCGTCGTTGTCTTGCTGCTGGTCGTTGTCGTCCTGCTGCGCCGCCTGCTGCTGGACAAGGTCATCCTGCTGCGCCGCCTGTTGTGCCTCGTCCTGCTCGGCCTCGTCCGCCGTCCTACTCCTCCTCCCCCTCCTCCTCCTCAGCCAACCGCCCACCATATTTATCCAAAAACCTGCAATTAAGAGTAAACAAATAAGCACATATAAAAATATATATTTAAAAACAGGTGCGAAATAAAAAGTCATATAGCATTAC
The DNA here is from genome assembly GCF_902167145.1 of Zea mays. Taxonomy (NCBI): domain Eukaryota; kingdom Viridiplantae; phylum Streptophyta; class Magnoliopsida; order Poales; family Poaceae; genus Zea; species Zea mays. The sequence goes on along the minus strand of NC_050099.1, from coordinate 192,674,955 downwards.
GTTAAAAATAATCTTCATATGTGTCGGGGTTAGCCGGATCATAACTCTCATCATCACTATCAAACATCTCAATCTCAACACCATCGGAAGACGCAAGTTTGTCATTAATGTCATTGCCTTCAAGAATTACTAAGTCATTATCATTTTGCACCTCATCCTCCTCCTCATCAACAACCATTTCAATATTGATAGTCGCCTAGAGGGGGGGTGAATAGGGCGAAACTGAAATTTATAAATATAAACACAACTACAAGCCGGGTTAGCGTTAGAAATATAAACGAGTCCGCGAGAGAGGGCGCAAAACAAATCCCAAGCGAATAAGCAAGTGAGACACGGAGATTTGTTTTACCGAGGTTCGGTTCTTGCAAACCTACTCCCCGTTGAGGAGGCCACAAAGGCCGGGTCTCTTTCAACCCTTCCCTCTCTCAAACGGTCCCACGGACCGAGTGAGCTTCTCTTCTCTAATCAAAGCCGGGAACAAAACTTCCCCGCAAGGGCCACCACACAATTGGTGCCTCTTGCCTTGATTACAATGGAGTTGTGATCTCAAGAACAAGTGACAAAGAAAAGAAGCAATCCAAGCGCAAGAGCTCAAATGAACACGGCAAATCACTCTCTCTAGTCACTAGGGTTTTGTGTGGAATTGGAGAGGATTTGATCTCTTTGAATGTGTCTAGAATTGAATGCCTAGAGCTCTTGTAGTAGTTGAGAAGTGGAAAACTTGGATGCAATGAATGGTGGGGTGGTTGGGGTATTTATAGCCCCAACCACCAAAAGTGACCGTTGCTGGCAGCCTCTGTTCGATGGCGCACCGGACAGTCCGGTGCACACCGGACAGTCCGGTGCCTCTGCCACGTCACCATTGCCGTTGGATTCTGACCGTTGAAGCTTCTGACTTGTGGGCCTGCCGAGGTGTCCGGTGCACACCGGACATGCACTGTTTGATGTCCGGTGCACCGGTATGGGCAGCCCTGACGTCTGCGCGCGCTGCGCGCGCATTTAATGCTGCGCAGGGAGCCGTTGGCGCCGCAGAGAGCCGTTGCTCCGCTGGCACACCGGACAGTCCGGTGCACACCGGACAGTCCGGTGAATTATAGCGGAGCGGCTGTCGTGAAAACCCGAGGATGACGAGTTCCGGAGGCCGCGGTTCGTTGGCGCACCGGACATGTCCGGTGCACACCGGACAGTCCGGTGAATTATAGCGCGCCGGCCTCCGCGAATTCCCGAGGGCGAAGGGTTGAAGTCGAAGTCCTCTGGCGAAGGGTAGAAAACGAAGTCTACGGGCGCACCGGACACTGTCCGGTGCACACCGGACAGTCCGGTGCCTCCAGCCAGAGGTGCCCTCGGTTGCCTTATTGCTCCTTTGTTGAATCCAACACTTGGTCTTTTTATTGGCTAGATGTGAACCTTTTGCACCTGTATAACTTATACACTAGAGCAAACTAGTCAGTCCAATATTTGTGTTGGGCAATTCAACCACCAAAATTATTTAGGAACTAGGTGTAAGCCTAATTCCCTTTCAATCTCCCCCTTTTTGGTGATTGATGCCAACACAAACCAAAGCAAATATAGAAGTGCATAATTGAACTAGTTTACATAATGTAAGTGCAAAGGTTACTTGGAATTGAGCCAATATAACTACTTACAAGATATGCAAGGAATGTTTCTTTCTTATATAACATTTTGGACCACGTTTGCACCACATGTTTTGTTTTTGCAAATTCTTTTTGTAAATCCATTTCAAAGATCTTTTGCAAATAGTCAAAGGTACATGAATAAGAGTTTGCAAAGCATTTTCAAGATTTGAAATTGTCTCCCCCTATTTCAAATGCTTTTCCTTTGACTAAACAAAACTCCCCCTAAAAGAGATCCACCTCTTAGTGTTCAAGAGGGTTTTGATATACCATTTTTGAAATACTACTTTCTCCCCCTTTTGAACACAATAGGATACCAAATGATAAAGACTTTTGGAAAGCACTAAGTTTTTGAATTTGGTGGTGGTGGTGCGGTCCTTTTGCTTTGGGCTCATTTCTCCCCCTTTTTGGCATGAATCGCCAAAAACGGAATCATTAGAGCCCTCGAAGTAAGTTCCTCCCCTTTGGTCATAAGTAAATGAGTTAAGATTATACCAAAGACGAGGTCCGGTCCTTTTGCTTTTGAGCTTTTACTCTCTCCCCCAAGGATAGAGTCCTTTTTTTTTGATGCTCATTTCTCCCAAGGAATAGAGAGTTGCTCGGAGTGATGGCGAAGCATGAGTTACGGAGTGGAAGCCTTTGTCTTCGCCGAAGACTCCAATTCCCTTTCAATATACCTATGACTTGGTTTGAAATAGACTTGAAAACACATTAGTCATAGCATATAGAAGAGATATGATCAAAGGTATTCAAATGAGCTATGTGTGCAAGCTTAGCAAAAGAAATTTCTAGAATCAAGAATATTGAGCTCATGCCTAAGTCTGGTAAAAGATTGTTCATCAAGTGGCTTGGTAAAGATATCGGCTAATTGATCTTTAGTATTAATGTAAGAAATCTCGATATCCCCCTTTTGTTGGTGATCCCTAAGAAAATGATACCGAATGGCTATGTGCTTAGTGCGGCTATGCTCGACGGGATTGTCGGCCATTTTGATTGCACTCTCATTATCACATAGCAAAGGGACTTTGGTTAATTTGTAACCGTAGTCCCGCAGGGTTTGCCTCATCCAAAGCAATTGCGCGCAACAGTGACCTGCGGCAATATACTCAGCTTCGGCGGTGGAAAGAGCGACCGAATTTTGCTTCTTTGAAGCCCATGACACCAAGGATCTTCCCAAGAACTGGCAAGTCCCCGATGTGCTCTTCCTATTGATCTTACACCCCGCCCAATCGGCATCAGAATAACCAATCAAATCAAAAGTGGATCCCCGAGGGTACCAAAGCCCAAACTTAGGAGTATAAGCCAAATATCTCAAGATTCGTTTTACGTCCGTAAGGTGTGATTCCTTAGGGTCGGCTTGAAATCTTGCACACATGCAAACGGAAAGCATAATGTCCGGTCGAGATGCACATAAATAAAGCAATGAACCAATCATCGACCGGTATACCTTTTGATCCACGGACTTACCTCCCGTGTCGAGGTCGAGATGCCCATTTGTTCCCATGGGTGTCTTGATGGGCTTGGCATCCTTCATCCCAAACTTAGCAAGAATGTCTTGAGTGTACTTCGTTTGGCTAATGAAGGTGCCCTCTTGGAGTTGCTTGACTTGGAATCCTAGAAAATATTTCAACTCCCCCATCATCGACATCTCGAATTTCTGTGTCATGATCCTACTAAACTCTTCACATGTAGACTCGTTAGTAGACCCAAATATAATATCATCAACATAAATTTGGCATACAAACAAGTCATTTTCAAGAGTTTTAGTAAAGAGTGTAGGATCAGCCTTGCCGACTTTGAAGCCATTAGCAATAAGGAAATCTCTAAGGCATTCATACCATGCTCTTGGGGCTTGCTTGAGCCCATAAAGCGCCTTAGAGAGCCTATAGACATGATTAGGATACTCACTGTCTTCAAAGCCGGGAGGTTGCTCAACATAGACCTCTTCCTTGATCGGTCCATTTAGGAAGGCACTTTTCACGTCCATTTGATAGAGCTTAAAGCCATGGTAAGTAGCATAGGCCAATAATATGCGAATTGACTCAAGCCTAGCTACGGGTGCATAGGTTTCACCGAAATCCAAACCTTCGACTTGTGAATACCCTTTGGCTACGAGTCGAGCTTTGTTCCTTGTCACCACACCATGCTCATCTTGCTTGTTGCGGAAGACCCATTTGGTTCCTACAACATTTTGGTTAGGACGTGGAACTAAATGCCAGACCTCATTCCTCGTGAAATTGTTGAGCTCCTCTTGCATCGCCACCACCCAATCCGAATCTTGGAGAGCTTCCTCTACCCTGTGTGGCTCAATAGAGGAAACAAAAGAGTAATGTTCACAAAAATGAGCAACCCGAGATCGAGTAGTTACCCCCTTATGAATGTCGCCGAGGATGGTGTCGACGGGGTGATCTCGTTGGATTGCTTGGTGGACTCTTGGGTGTGGCGGTCTTGGTTCTTCCTCATCCTCCTTTTCTTGATCATTTGTATCTCCCCCTTGATCATTGCTATCATCTTGAGGTGGCTCGTCTTCTTGATTTTGCTCTTCATCATTTTGAGCCTCATCCTCATTTTGAGTTGGTGGAGATGCTTGCATGGAGGAGGATGGTTGATCTTGTGTACTTGGAGGCTCTTCGGATTCCTTAGGACACACATCCCCGATGGACATGTTCCTTAGCGCGATGCATGGAGCCTGTTCTTCACCTATCTCATCAAGATCAACTTGCTCTACTTGAGAGCCGTTAGTTTCATCAAACACAACGTCACAAGAGACTTCAACTAGTCCAGTGGACTTGTTAAAGACCCTATATGCCCTTGTGTTTGAGTCATAACCAAGTAAAAAGCCTTCTACAGTTTTAGGAGCAAATTTAGATTTTCTACCTCTTTTAATAAGAATGAAGCATTTGCTACCAAAAACTCTAAAATATGAAATGTTGGGCTTTTTACCGGTTAGGAGTTCATATGATGTCTTCTTGAGGATTCGGTGAAGATATAACCGGTTGATGGCGTAGCAGGCGGTGTTGACCGCTTCGGCCCAAAACCGGTCCGGTGTCTTGTACTCATCAAGCATGGTTCTTGCCATGTCCAATAGAGTTCGATTCTTCCTCTCCACTACACCATTTTGTTGTGGCGTGTAGGGAGAGGAGAACTCATGCTTGATGCCCTCCTCCTCAAGGAAGCCTTCAATTTGAGAGTTCTTGAACTCCGTCCCGTTGTCGCTTCTTATTTTCTTGATCCTTAAGCCGAACTCATTTTGAGCTCGTCTCAAGAATCCCTTTAAGGTCTCTTGGGTTTGAGATTTTTCCTGTAAAAAGAATACCCAAGTGAAGCGAGAATAATCATCCACAATAACAAGACAATACTTACTCCCGCCGATGCTTATGTAAGCAATCGGGCCGAATAGATCCATGTGGAGTAGCTCAAGCGGCCTGTCGGTCGTCATGATGTTCTTGTGTGGGTGATGGACTCCAACTTGCTTCCCCGCCTGGCATGCGCTACAAATCCTGTCTTTCTCAAAATGAACATTTGTTAATCCTAAAATGTGCTCTCCCTTTAGAAGCTTGTGAAGATTCTTCATCCCAACATGGGCTAGTCGGCGATGCCAGAGCCAACCCATGTTAGTCTTAGCAATTAAGCATGTGTTGAGTTCAGCTCTATTAAAATCCACTAAGTATAGCTGACCCTCTAACAGACCCTTAAATGCTATTGAATCATCACTTCTTCTAAAGACAGTGACACCTATATCAGTAAAAAGACAGTTGTAGCCCATTTGACATAATTGGGAAACAGAAAGCAAGTTGTAATCTAATGAATCAACAAGAAAAACATTGGAAATGGAATGGTCAGGTGAAATAGCAATTTTACCCAAACCTTTGACCAACCCTTGATTTCCATCCCCGAATGTGATAGCTCGTTGGGGATCTTTGTTTTTCTCATATGAGGAGAACATCCTTTTCTCCCCGGTCATGTGGTTTGTGCACCCGCTGTCGAGTATCCAACTTGAGCCCCCGGATGCATAAACCTACAAAACAAATTTAGTTCTTGACTTTAGGTACCCAAACTGTTTTGGGTCCTTTGGCATTAGATACAAGAACTTTGGGTACCCAAACACAAGTCTTGGAATCCTTGTGTTTGCCCCCAACAAATTTGGCAACTACTTTGCCGGATTTGCTAGTAAGCACATAAGATGCATCAAAAGTTTTAAATGAAATGGCATGATCATTTGATGCATTAGGAATTTTCTTCTTAGGCAACTTAGCATGGGTTGGTTGCCTAGAGCTAGATGTCTCACCCTTATACATATAAGCATGATTAGGGCCAGAGTGAGACTTCCTAGAATGAATCTTTCTAATTTTGCTCTCAGGATAGCCGGCAGGGTACAAAATGTAACCCTCGTTATCCTGAGGCATGGGAGCCTTGCCCTTAACAAAGTTAGATAAGTTCTTTGGAGGAGCATTAAGTTTGACATTGTCTCCCCTTTGGAAGCCAATGCCATCCTTAATGCCAGGGCGTCTCCCATTATAAAGCATGCTACGAGCAAATTTAAATTTCTCATTTTCTAGATTGTGCTCGGCAATTTTAGCATCTAATTTTGCTATATGATCATTTTGTTGTTTAATTAAAGCCATATGATCAAGAATAGCATTAACATCAATATCTCTACATCTAGTGCAAATAGAAACATGCTCAAGATTAGATGTAGAGGGTTTGCAAGATTTAAGTTCTACAACCTTAGCATGCAACATTTCATTCTTAGTTCTAAGGTCGGAAATAGTAGCATTGCAAACATTAAAATCTTTAGCCTTAGCAATTAAATTTTCATTCTCTAATCTAAGGCTAGCAAGAGATGCATTCAATTCATCAATCTTAGCAAGCAAGTCAATGTTATCATCTCTAAGATTGGGAATTGAAACATTACAAACATGTGAATCAACCTTAGCATTTAAAATAGCATTTTCATTTCTAAGGTTGTTAATCATCTCACGGCAAGTGCTTAGCTCACTAGACAATTTTTCACATTTTTCTACTTCTAGAGCATAAGCCTTTTTAACCTTAACATGTTTCTTGTTTTCTTTAATTAGACAATCCTCTTGGGAGTCCAAAAGGTCATCCTTTTCATGAATAGCACTAACTAATTCATTTAACTTTTCTTTTTGAGCTATGTTAAGGTTGGCAAAAAGGGAACGCAAATTATCCTCCTCATCACTAGCATTATCATCACTAGAAGATTCATATTTAGTGGAGGAGTTGGATTTAACCTTCTTCTTTTTGCCGTCCTTTGCCATGAGGCACTTGTGGCCGACGTTGGGGAAGAGGAGTCCCTTGGTGACGGCGATGTTGGCGGCGTCCTCGTCGTCGGAGGAGTCGCTTGAGCTTTCGTCGGAATCCCATTCCCGACAAACATGGGCATCGCCGCCCTTCTTCTTGTAGTACCTTTTCTTCTCCTTTCTTCTCCCCTTCTTGTCGTCGCCTCGGTCACTGTCACTAGATATAGGACATTTAGCAATAAAATGACCGGGCTTACCACACTTGTAGCAAACCTTCTTGGAGCGGGACTTGTAGTCCTTCCCCCTCCTTTGCTTGAGGATTTGGCGGAAGCTCTTGATGACGAGCGCCATTTCCTCATTGTCGAGCTTGGAGGCGTCTATTGGTTGTCTACTTGGTGTAGACTCCTCCTTCTTCTCCTCCGTTGCCTTGAATGCAACGGGTTGGGCTTCAGATGGGTCGCCAAGCTCGTTGATTTTCCTCGAGCCTTCTATCATGCACTCAAAACTTACAAAATGCCCGATAACTTCCTCGGGGGTCATTTTAGTATATCTAGGATTACCACGAATCAATTGAACTTGAGTGGGATTAAGAAAAATGAGAGATCTTAAAATAACATTTACCACTTCGTGGTCATCCCACTTCTTGCTCCCGAGGTTGCGCACTTGGTTCACCAAAGTCTTGAGCTGGTTGTACATGTGTTGTGGCTCCTCCCCTTTTTGAAGCCGGAACCGACCGAGCTCCCCCTCGATCGTTTCCCGCTTGGTGATCTTGGTGAGCTCATCTCCCTCGTGCGCAGTTTTGAGCACATCCCAAATCTCCTTTGCATTTTTCAACCCTTGCACTTTGTTGTATTCTTCCTTGCTTAGAGAGGCAAGGAGTATGGTTGTGGCTTGAGAGTTGAAGTGCTCGATTTGGGCCACCTCATCCTCATCATAGTTTTCATCCCCTACGGATGGTACCTGCGCACCAAACTCAACAACATCCCATATGCTTTTGTGGAGCGAGATTAGATGAAATCGCATTAAATCGCTCCACCTAGCGTAATCTTCACCATCAAAAGTTGGTGGTTTGCCTAGTGGGACGGAAAGTAAAGGTGTATGTTTGGAAATGCGAGGGTAGCGTAGAGGGATCTTACTATACTTCTTGCGCTCTTGGCGCTTAGAAGTGACGGAGGGCGCATCGGAGTCGGAGGTCGATGTTGATGAAGTGTCGGTCTCGTAGTAGACCACCTTCCTCATCCTCTTGTGCTTGTCGCCTTTCCGATGCGGCTTGTGGGAAGAAGATTTTTCCTTCTTCTCTTTGTGGTGAGAAGAAGATTTCTTCTCCTTCCCTTTGTTGGAGGAGCTCTTCTTCTTCTCCCTCCTTTTGGTGCGGGACTCTTCCGATGAAGTGCTCCCGTAGCTTGTAGTGGGCTTTTCGCCGGTCTCCATCTCCTTCTTGGCGTGATCTCCCGACATCACTTCGAGCGGTTAGGCTCTAATGAAGCACCGGGCTCTGATACCAATTGATAGTCGCCTAGAGGGGGGGTGAATAGGGCGAAACTGAAATTTATAAATATAAACACAACTACAAGCCGGGTTAGCGTTAGAAATATAAACGAGTCCGCGAGAGAGGGCGCAAAACAAATCCCAAGCGAATAAGCAAGTGAGACACGGAGATTTGTTTTACCGAGGTTCGGTTCTTGCAAACCTACTCCCCGTTGAGGAGGCCACAAAGGCCGGGTCTCTTTCAACCCTTCCCTCTCTCAAACGGTCCCACGGACCGAGTGAGCTTCTCTTCTCTAATCAAAGCCGGGAACAAAACTTCCCCGCAAGGGCCACCACACAATTGGTGCCTCTTGCCTTGATTACAATGGAGTTGTGATCTCAAGAACAAGTGACAAAGAAAAGAAGCAATCCAAGCGCAAGAGCTCAAATGAACACGGCAAATCACTCTCTCTAGTCACTAGGGTTTTGTGTGGAATTGGAGAGGATTTGATCTCTTTGAATGTGTCTAGAATTGAATGCCTAGAGCTCTTGTAGTAGTTGAGAAGTGGAAAACTTGGATGCAATGAATGGTGGGGTGGTTGGGGTATTTATAGCCCCAACCACCAAAAGTGACCGTTGCTGGCAGCCTCTGTTCGATGGCGCACCGGACAGTCCGGTGCCTCTGCCACGTCACCATTGCCGTTGGATTCTGACCGTTGAAGCTTCTGACTTGTGGGCCTGCCGAGGTGTCCGGTGCACACCGGACATGCACTGTTTGATGTCCGGTGCACCGGTATGGGCAGCCCTGACGTCTGCGCGCGCTGCGCGCGCATTTAATGCTGCGCAGGGAGCCGTTGGCGCCGCAGAGAGCCGTTGCTCCGCTGGCACACCGGACAGTCCGGTGCACACCGGACAGTCCGGTGAATTATAGCGGAGCGGCTGTCGTGAAAACCCGAGGATGACGAGTTCCGGAGGCCGCGGTTCGTTGGCGCACCGGACATGTCCGGTGCACACCGGACAGTCCGGTGAATTATAGCGCGCCGGCCTCCGCGAATTCCCGAGGGCGAAGGGTTGAAGTCGAAGTCCTCTGGCGAAGGGTAGAAAACGAAGTCTACGGGCGCACCGGACACTGTCCGGTGCACACCGGACAGTCCGGTGCCTCCAGCCAGAGGTGCCCTCGGTTGCCTTATTGCTCCTTTGTTGAATCCAACACTTGGTCTTTTTATTGGCTAGATGTGAACCTTTTGCACCTGTATAACTTATACACTAGAGCAAACTAGTCAGTCCAATATTTGTGTTGGGCAATTCAACCACCAAAATTATTTAGGAACTAGGTGTAAGCCTAATTCCCTTTCAATTATCTACGTCCATTCTGATAGCTTCGGTTAAGTCTATCTCAAATCGCCCTTCTAGCCCATCTTCTTGGAAGAACTCTCCATCATATGTGTCCGGGTCTAAGTTATAATCTTCATCGTTAGGAACAGGTAACCTCCCGTGCGGCGATACCTTATACACAACATTCCAACCCTTAAGATGTTCTTTTGTTTGGCACACATATGGGAGATAATACACTTGTGTGGCCTGTTGGGCCACGATATAGACATCGTCTCCTGGTAAGGTGGAATCTTGTTGAATTTCGACTATCACAAGATTAGAATGTGTCCGTCTCGTCACTTGAGGGTCAAACCAATTACATTTGAATATCACTGGAGTAAGAGGTTTGGAACCATAAAAAATGAGCTCATATATTTCTTCGATTCGTCCAAAATAATCGACGTCGTCAAGGTCGGGTGTAAAGACTCCAGAACATGTTGTTTTTCGATTGGGCCGACTTTTGTCGTAGTTTGTTGTGCGAAAACGGTATCCATTGACGTCATACCCAGAATATTTCTTGACCCTATAAGCAAAGTCGTTGGCTACTTGTCTCAACTCGGCACTCATAGACGGATCTCTTTGGCCCTGCAAGTATTCGCAAGTTAACCAGGAAATAGACACTAAATTGAGTTCATAGACGGATCTCTTTGACAAACTAAGCACGTACCTTATGTTTGAACCAGGAAATGAAATCGAGCAACCCATTTCTCGCACCCTTTCTAAGAAGAGTGTCATATTCCTGTGGAGTGGGGTCACTTGATCGACGCCAGAATTCATGAAGAAATTGTTCCATGTATGGCGTCACCTCTTCAAGGTTGGTCAATACATATAGCATGATATGCCGCCACTCTTCATGTGTCAGGGTCTTGGTGGTCGAGCCACTTGCGCTTCCGAGTTGGCCTCGAAATATGCTAAGGTTCGATTCATTGTCTCCATCATTGTAACGAGGGGGTGGATTATGCATGCTCGGCAGTTTGTCACCATAATAAGTTGTTGTGAAGTGTTGGGGGTCTGCTTCATTGCCGAAGGTCCCATAAGAAGAAACACCTTCGGGAGATTGACACAAAGCCGAAGCTATCAATCAGAAGGCTTCGGAGTACATTTCCAAAGGCACCGACTTAAAGATAAAATGACTAATCGGCCCATGATAATTTGTATTATGATTGTAGACCTTTTGTAAAGGGCATGAATGTAATTCCCCACAGGCTGCGTCCTGTGCCTATAAATAGGTAAACAGTACCCCTGTATTGTTCACGCTATCCTGTAATCGCTCACGTGCAACACTTGGATTTTTGCCTTCTGTCAAGCCGAAGGTACAGATGTAATTAAATTTCATATTTAAATATTCAAGTTGATATAATGATAACATATGAATTATATTATGTGTTTGTTCGTATTATCTTTCATGTTTCATATGTTTCATCTTTCATTATTTTATAACCGTGATGATGAAGGTACGTCCTTCATGACCTTCGTCCGAAGATCGTTATATCCTAAGGGAAATAATGCTTCAAAGGACTAAGGACTTTAACATTTAACACTTTGTGTTGCCTTGTTCTTGATTCGAAGCATTTGAGAACAAGTCCCCAACATTGGCGCCCACCTCCGGTGAACTCACTTCCACTATTGAGCTGATGGCTTCGTCCAACATCCAAGCTGAAGCTGCTTCGGCTACGAAGCTGGTGCTCCCAATAACAGGCGGTTCATGCTCAGAACCAGCCAACAAGAAGCAGAAGAAGGAGGCTCAGAGAAGGGTGCAACATGTTGGGGTGCAGGGACCCTTCATCAAGTCAAAATGGTCCCACATCCCAATTACCTTCTCCCAGGAGGACCTTCAGCTCAAGGATTATCCTCATAATGATGATATGGTCATATCTTGTGTCATCAAAGGATTTCTGGTCCACAATGTTTTGGTTGATACAGACAGTGTAGCCGACATCATATTTGCTAAAGCCTTCAGACAGATGCAAGAGCCAGAGGACAAGATTCATGATGCAACACACCCTCTTTATGGCTTCGGAGGAAGGCAAATTGTAGCACTTGGCAAAATCACAATGCCAGTGACCTTTGGATTTGTCCACAACACAAGGACTGAACAGGTTGTGTTTGATATTGTTGACATGGAATACCCCTACAATGCAATCATTGGTCGTGGGACACTCAACGCTTTCGAAGCAATACTTCATCCAGCATATCTATGCATGAAGATACCTTCGGAACAAGGACCCATTGATGTTCATGGCAGTCAGGAAGCTGCTAGAAAAGCTGAAGGAAACTGGACAGATTCAAAGGCAATCCACAACATAGATGGAAATGAAGCTTGTGAACAGTACAAGTACAGAAGAGAGAAGGCTGCCTCGGCTGATCAGCCAAAGCCTATGCTTCTATGTAAAGATATAGCAGATCAGAAGGTTTTGCTGGGTTCTCAGTTATCTGAAGAGCAAGAGAAAACCTTGATAAGGTTTTTATTCAACAACAAGGATGTGTTTGCTTGGTCAGCTAATGATCTTTGCGGTGTCAATAGAAATGTCATTGAACATTCACTCAATGTGGATCCATCTTTCAGGCCAAGAAAACAAAGGCTTCGGAAAATGTCCGATGACAAAGCTGAAGGTGCTCGAAACGAAGTGAAGAGACTTCTTAGTGATGGTGTTATCAGAGAGGTCAAATACCCAGAGTGGCTAGCTAACACTGTTATGGTGAAGAAGGCAAATGGTAAATGGAGAATGTGCATCGATTTTACAGATCTTAACAAGGCTTGTCAAAAGGATGAGTTCCCATTGCCAAGAATAGATTCTCTAGTAGATGCAGCAGCTTCATCAGAGCTTATGAGTTTACTAGATTGCTACTCAGGCTACCACCAAATCTAGATGAAGAAGGAAGATGAGCCGAAGACCAGCTTCATAACCCCCAGTGGTACATATTGTTATCTTTGGATGCCTGAGGGGCTCAAGAATGGTGGAGGAAGCTTCAGCAGAATGACAGCCAAGGTCCTTCATTCTCAAATAGGAAGAAATGTGCTAACAAATGTTGATGACATCATAGTAAAAAGCACGAAGCAAGAAAATCATATCACTGATCTGCAGGAAACATTTGCTAATTTCAGGCAAGCTGGCCTGAAATTAAATCCTGAAAAATGTGTCTTTGGAGTAAAGAAGGGTAAGTTCCTTGGTTGCCTAGTTTCAACGAAGGGGATCGAAGCCAATCCAAGCAAGATCGAAGCTATACTTCGAATGGAACCGCCAAATACGAAGAAGGGGGCCCAACGGTTGGAGGAAGATTGGCTTCATTGAACAGATTTATATCTAGATCAGCAGAAATAAACTTGCCATTCTTTGAAATACTAAAGTCAGCCGAAGTCTTTCAGTGGGGCCCAACTCAACAGAAAACCTTCGAAGAGCTGAAGCAATACCTGATTGATCTAACAACATTAACTCCACCTGTGCCAGGGGCTCCATTACTATTATATGTGGCAGCTTCGCACTCTGTAGTGAGTGTGGCGCTTGTGCAGGAGAAATTAGAAGGACAAATCAAAAAGCAAGCCCCAGTATACTTTGTCTCCGAAGTTCTAAGCTTATCAAAGAAAAATTATACAGAATTGGAGAAGGTGTTGTATGTTGTCTTAATGGCCTCCAGGAAGCTTCGGCACTACTTTTAGGCGTTCCATATAATTGTCCCTTCATCTCAGCCTTTGAAAGATATTATGAGGAACAGAGAAGCTACTGGAAGGATTGGAAAGTGGGCTACGGAACTTAACGAATTCAGCATTGATTATGTACATAGATCCTCGATCCAGTCCCAGGCGTTAGCAGACTTCATCGCCGACTGGACGCCAGGGGCTCAGGAAGAAGAAGCAAATAAAGATGCCGAAGCTTGGACAATGTTCTGCGACGGTTCCTAGGGAACCTTCAGGGCAGGTGCAGCTGCTGTTTTGGTTGCACCTTCCAAAGTCTGAACATGCTATGCAGTAAAACTTGATTTCAGCTGCACAAATAATATTGCTAAATACGAAGCTTTGCTTTTGGGGCTTCAGAAGTTAAAGGCAATGGGGATAAGAAGGGCGGTCCTTAAAACTGATTCCCAAGTTATTTCTGGTCATGTTGATAAAAGTTGTAGAGCAAGAGACCCGAAGCTTGAGAAATACCTCGATACAGTTTGAAGGCTTGAAGCTTCTTTCGAAGGGTTTTCTGTCAAGAATATTCCACGAGGAGAAAATGAGCACGCTGATTTGCTAGCCAAGTCAGCGGCACAGGGGCTGCCCTTACCTTCGGAAGTATTCTTTGAGACAATAAGAGCACCTTCGGTGGAACTTCTTGAAAGAGCAGTGCTCAATATATCTCCTATTCATAGTGAAGATTGGAGGACTGAGATTATATCTTTTCTCCAAGGCAACTGCCTTTCAGATGATGAAGCTTATAATAAGAGAATGGAGGCAAGAGCACGACCATATGTAATAATAGAGGGAGTTATACAAACATGGAGTCTGCTCCCCACTGCTCAAGTGTCTATCCAGAGCTGAAGGTATAGAATTGATGAAGGAAATACACGCAGGATTGTGTGGATCTCACATTGGATCTAGACCTTTGCTGGGGAAAGTCTTCAGACAAGGATTTTATTGGCCGAAGGCAGCTTCGGATGCAGCGGATCTAGTTCAAAAATGTGAAAATTGCCAAAAATGCGCAAGAGACTAGAAACAACCTTCGTCGTTAACCCAACTGTTACAACCAACTTGGCCATTGCAAAGATGGGGCCTGGATTTGTTAGGTCCAATTCCACCAGCACAAGGCAATTTAAAATATGTTGTGGTGGCTGTAGAATATTTTTCCAAGTGGATTGAAGCGAAGCCTTTGGCCACAATAACTTCGGTCACAGTCCAGAAATTCTTTTGGCAAAACATTGTCTGCCGCTTCGGCATACCAAAGGCTATAACTGTGGACAATGGAACACAATTTGATGCCGAAACCTTCAAGGAATTCTGTGATCAAATTGGCACGATTATCCATTTTGCGTCAGTCAGACATCCAGAATCAAATGGACTTATCAAAAGAGCAAATGGTATTATAATGACAGGAATAATGAAGCTAATTTTTAACCAGCCCAGAGGAAAGTGGCCGGAAGAGCTGATTAAAGTGGTGTGGAGCCACAACACGACTGTATCAAGATCAACAGGTTTTACGCCATTCAAGCTATTATTTGGTGACGAAGCCATAACCCAGAAGAAGCTAAAACGGGGTCAATAAGAACAATAGCTTCAACTGAAGACGAAGCTGATTATCATGTAGCAAAAGACACTATAGAAGGGGTCAAACTTCAGGCTGTGGAAAATATTAATAAATATCAAGTCGAAACAATAAAATGGCGCGACAGGAAAGTCCGGCTAAAAATATCAAGCCAGGGCATCTGGTGCTTCGGAGAGTGGCTAATCCGGACACAGTAGGCAAACTACAGTTGAAGTGGTAGCGACCTTTTCTGGTCGTATCTTCGTCAAGGCCCGGTTCTTACAGACTAAAAGATATGGATGGCAATGATATTCCTAAGTCTTGGAATGCGGATGAGCTTCGGCGGTATTATGTATAGATTCATGTAATCTTTTTCTATTTTCCTATGGCACCCTTTTCCTTTCCGAAGGGGGGAAAGGTTTTTAATGGGGCCATAATTTGTAATCTTTTCCTTTCTTATTCAGCTCCACGAGAGCAAAATCCCCAAAAATGTAAATATAAAATCTGAGCATGCACCATCGAATGCAGAGAAAAAGGAAAAACAGGAAGAAGCTCGAAAGTCGTCCCTAAGGGGATGCAGAGCATGATGAAGCTACAAAAAGTCGTTCATAAGGGAACGCATCGTAAGTTTTCTGCTCAAAAGTCGTTCCTTAGGGAATGCAGAGCCAAATACCGCCAAAATATAAGGCGAAGCGCGAAAAGTCAACGCGAATACCGTCAAAATAGAAGGCGAAGAAGTTCAAAAGACGTTCCTTAGGGAATGCAGAACTTACACCGAAAAATAAACGGTGCAGCCAAAAAATAACGGCAAACAGATTTCAGTCATTCCTTAGGGAATGAAGGTTGTGGATGAAGCTTCAGATGTGTGTGTTTGGGCACTCATTTGCATGATACATTACATCATACATTGCATACATAAACATTCATTTAAACATACATAGGATCATCATCATCATCATACCATACAAATACAAACAATTGCTTCAGCTCTAAGAAAGCAGCTTCGAAAGCAGAATAATGCTTCATTGTGTACGAAAAGAAGGAAAGGTGTTTTTCGCCTTCGGTTCAAAAAGTACAAGTTTCGTTCACATCGAAGCACTTCACACATTGATGGAAAGGTAAAAATATATTACAAGGTATGGACAAAATGTACAGAGTAGAATCTAATTCTTAAGTTACAATATTCTTTACAAAGGTTAATACAAGAGTTCTTAGAGTTTCTTCCACAACTAGCTATTCAAGCTTCATCATTATCTATCGAGCTTCGGATCGTCTGCTAAGCTTTGGCTTTCTGCTCTTCAGCTTCGTCATCCTATACATATTAAGGTGTTGTAAGGAAAATTCAAGTTTAAAGGAAAAGGTGAGCACAAGGTATGATTTTGTTACCGGCTTAAGATGACTTCGAGCTTCGTCACCAGCTAAGCTCCGTCCACCCTTCGTCCATACTAGCTTTATAAATCTGTTTCCTATGGTTCGGGCAAGACTGGGAATATCAATCAGATCTGCTGGTGATAAGCTAAAGTTGGGTCTATTGACAATTTTTCCATGTGTGCAACCAGATTTCAGGAAGGCAACAGCTGTGCCCCGAGAAGCTACCAGGGCACAGAAATCGCCGTGTCCAGCTATAATTTCATCAAGAGCATCAATTTCACCCTTAATATGATCGAAGGCCCCTGGCAGGTCTTCAATCGAAGGACTAAATTTTTCATAGCCGGCTCCAACCGAATTGAAGATCTGCTTCAGCCGCTGCACACATCGGCTACTGAACTCCAGACATTTGTTTTGAAGCTCTGTCAATGATTTTTGCAAATTTGAACTTTTTTCGACCTCAGCTTCAAATTTTGCATCAAACTTCTGCTTTTCCTGTTCGAAGCTTTTTGACTTTGAGAGAAGCTCCGTATTCAACTTTGCAATTTTAGCTTCAGCTTCTGCCAATAAACCCTCTGTTGTCTGAAGTTCGAAATCCTTCTTTTCAAGAGCAGCTGCTTGATCTTTTATTTTGCTTTCTAAACCCTCAATTATAACTTCATGCTTTTTATCTTCAAGATCTTGTTGCATTCTCAAAGCTTTACTCAATAGCATACTCTGTGCAGAAGCAACCTTCGTTAGAAAACACTTTCGTTGTTAAAAATAATAAAAAAATTGAAGAAAAGTTTTTACCTTGAAATTAGAATATAATAAACTACCGATGATATGCTATCGTCAGTAGCGGCTAATGTCTGTTTCAAGCTTCAGGAAACCAATATTCTTTGATAGAGTACCGATAACCTTTGCCCCGGTTTGATCTCGGAGGCAGCCTAACCTTTCATCGTCAACACCGCCGAACAGTAGTGCCCCTTGTTGATACCTGCAGGATATGGCATATGCTCTCAATTCTTCTTTCTCAGCCTTCGTCAATTCTTGTCCAATTAAGTTTTGAAAATTGAAATCTTCTTTTTCCGAAGTATCTTCGGCTATTTCCTTTTCTTTCTCAGGCACTGGGCCACACCCTCTTCGGCAGCTGTGGCAGCTTCTTCTGTGGCCATGTCAAGAAGTATCTTATCAATATTAGAAAGTGTGCTTTCTAAATTTGCATCTTCGGTCGGTTCAGCTTCGGCAGTTGCAGCTTCAGTAGGTGCAGCTTTGATAGCTGTAGTGCTCTCAACAGCTGGTGCTTTTGAACCCGAAGCTGGTCGTGGCGTCTCTTCGATAGCTTCTGTCACAGTAATAATTCTTCGTTTTTTTGGTCCAGCTGCCTTCTTCGTTATCGAAGGCTCCTTCTTCTTCTGAAAAAGCTTCGTCAGATGTGGCGCCAGTGGACTTAGCTTGATAGGCAAGGATTTAGTCATTACCTTTAGAATTTTTGCCACATCGGTAGCAGAAGGTGATGCAGGAGTTTCTTCTTCTATATCAGTCGCCTTCTGCTTCGGAGCCGCAACTTTTCTCTTCTTCGGAGCAACTGCCGTCGGCTCAGGGCTCAATTTCCTCTTCTTCAAGTTTTCTTCATCTTCTTTTACCACTCTAGCGGCCTGTCTGCCCACAACACTGACAACTCTTTTTCTTTTCTGCCCTTTGGCGCCCTTGTTCAACCGCTCATAATCAGGATATTCAAAATGTAGAGCATCCATTACCCGATTCAATCTTTGTTTCGGTCGGGAGCCGAAGGCTGCAGTCATCAACTGATCTTCTTTTTTCGTATAGTTCCCTAAAATCTCGTTACACATAACTTTGATCGTGTCCAACCATTCTTGGCAGGGTTTCTTGAAGTGTTTTTTGAACTTAAAGTGATAAGGCAGTCGAACGAGTTCACCCTCTTTCTTCTCTTCTTCAAGCTTCGGCATACCCCACTTCCTCAGTGTTGGGAATACTCTGTTGGCTAAGTATTCCTGGACTAGGTCCCTAGTTCCAATATGTTCAGACACAATCCTAAACTCATACTCGGCATCTTGGCACGAATCCCCCGGTGTCATGTTGCATTGAGGCCTAGTCAGCCCGAAGATTAGCTTCAACGGGCTCTGAACTAGCTTCTCCTTTTCTTCATCAATTTTAACATAAAACCATTTAGATTTCCAACCGGTCGGCCATTTAGTGCGATAGCTGACTACCGGTGTTTTCATATCCTTCCGATAAGCAAAATTATAGCAGTCGAAGTTCTCATGCAATCCGTCTTCTCTAGCCTTCGTCTAATAATGAAGTTCATGTACTCGGCAGAATGCATCGGCGAGCGGCTCTACCCCTTGACTTCAGAGAGCCCAGATATACACGCTAAGCCTAACAATGGCTTTAGGGGTCAGCTGATGAAGGTAAATCCCGAATTTTTCCAAGACTTCTGCAATCATTCCATGCAGAGGGAATCTCAACCCTGCTTTGAAAAAGCTCTTAAAAACTACAACTTCATCATCTTCTGGTTTCGGGATAGTTTCTTCCCTGCCAAAACAAACCAACCCCTTCTCGGCTTCTCTGAAGTAGCCTAGCTTCGTCATCATAGTCATATCAGCTTCAGACACAGTTGATTTCCCAAAATCCAGATGGCTGGGCTTCGATGGCATAATGATGTCATAATCAATCTCTCCTTCATTACCATCACCCTCTTCAATATCTACCTGCTCAGTTTCAGCAGTGGGTGATTCTTTGTCAGCAACGCCTTCAGTCACAATCAATCCCGACCGTCTCATAACTTCGGAGATCGGGGCAGTTTCAGCAGCTTCGGCTTCCTCTCTATCACTAGTAACTCTAGCTGTTGAGCGTACTCTGGCCATTTGATGTTGAATTTTCTGCGTTTTGACAAAGTTGAATTTTTTTATCTTTGCCGAAGCTCCCTCTTGTTACGAAGCTAAAGCAAAACGATCCTTCGGTTCAGAATGCAATGAGCAAGCTTCGGATGTGGTCAAATTTTTTGCAGCACAATAGTGCAATAGCAGTAAATGCTGTGGTAACTTCACACCTACCCGTCTGTTTATATAGTGCTGCAGGTGGGAAGGTGAATCGTCAAGCCGCTCGCACCCGTTGAACAGTCACCCGCACCCGCTGAACGGTGGACCACTCGATGCCTGGAAGGTGAATCGCCAGATCGCTCGTATACACTGAACGGTGGACCACCTGACGCTGGGAGTATTTTAATCGTTTCTCGACAACAAGCTCAGGGAAGGTGTTTTTCGGACCTTCGGCATTCTGAAGCCTGGGAGAGTTTTTCACGGATCGAGCTCGTCACAAAAAACGATCTAGTACCGTAAAGGGGCTACTGTTGGGGGTCTGCTTCGTCGCCGAAGGTCCCATAAGAAGAAACACCTTCGGGAGATTGACACAAAGCCGAAGCTATCAATCAGAAGGCTTTGGAGTACATTTCTAAAGGCACCGACTTAAAGATGAAATGACTAATCAGCCCATGATAATTTGTATTATGATTGTAGACCTTTTGTAAAGGGCATGAATGTAATTCCCCACAAGCTGCGTCTTGTGCCTATAAATAGGTGAACAGTACCCCTGTATTGTTCACGCTATCCTGTAATCGCTCACGTGCAACACTTGGATTTTTGCCTTCTGTCAAGCCGAAGGTACAGATGTAATTAAATTTCATATTTAAATATTCAAGTTGATATAATGATAACATATGAATGATATTATGTGTTTGTTCGTATTATCTTTCATGTTTCATATGTTTCATCTTTCATTATTTTATAACCGTGATGATGAAGGTACGTCCTTCATGACCTTCGTCCGAAGATCGTTATATCCTAAGGGAAATAATGCTTCGAAGGACGAAGGACTTTAACATTTAACACTTTGTGTTGCCTTGTTCTTGATTCGAAGCATTTGAGAACAAGTCCCCAACATGAAGTTTGACACCTCCTTTAGAATGTATGCCTCTGCAATGGAAGCCTCGATTTTGCATTTATTTCTACATTTCTTTCGAATAGTCTTTAGACATCTCTCGATTGGATAGCACCAACGTCCCTGCATGGGCCCCCCATTCGTGCCTCATAGGGGAGATGAAGAATTAAATGCTGCATTGGATTGAAGAAGCTAGGTGGAAATATCTTCTCAAGCTTACACAGTAACACGAGTGCCAATCTTTCCAAGTCTGCAACCACGGTCCGAGATAACTCTTTTGCACAAAGCTGACGGAAGAAATAGCTCAACTCTAAAAGCGCTAGCCAGACATGATCAGGGACATAGCCTCGAACCATCGCAGGAAGAATCCGTTCAATCCATACGTGGAAGTCATGACTCTTCATCCCTAAGACTCGCATAGTAGATAAGTTCACCCCCCCCTACTCAGGTTAGCTGCATACCCATCAGGGAACATCAACATCTTGATCCACTGAAGTACTTCCTTCCTCTGGGCCCTGCTTAGGACGAAATCGGCCTTAGGCCTTCTCCATGTCTTTCCACCACTTGGCGGCTTCATCTCTTGGTTTGGTCTATCACATAACGCTGCCAGATCCACTCTTGCCTTTACGTTATCCTTTGACTTATCAGGAATGTCCATAATTGTTGCCCACAGTGCCTCGACAACATTCTTTTCACTATGCATCACGTCAATGTTGTGTGAAAGGAGCAGGTCGTCATAATAGGGGAGCCGAGTCAAGCCAGACTTATGTGTCCACATATGCTGCTCACCATATCCCACAAAACCACCTTCTGTATTGGCCACGAGCCCATCTATCTGTTGACGAATTTCGGGACCAGTCATCGTTGCAGGTGGGTGGTCTGTCACTACGACACCTTTCGTAAAGTTCTTGATGTCTAGGCGGAATGGATGGTCAGGAGGGAGAAATTGTCGATGTTTATCGAAGGACGAATATTTGCCACCCTTTTTCAACCAAATGAACCTGAGAACTTCCTTGCAAACTGGGCATGAGAACTTACCGTGAACACACCAGGCGCAGAATAGCCCATACGCCGATAAGTCATGCATGGAGTACTGGTACCAAACATGCATTCTGAAGTTTGTCTTTGTAGCTCGGTCATACGTCCATACCCCTTCTTCCCAGGCACGTACCAATTCATCGATCTTCGGAAAATTCACATTTGAACTGCAAGTCACTCGAAACTTGGAAAACTGTGCATGCAAACATAGTATCTATGCTATTTAGCACAAGTTACGATCGATTTTATGAGTGGACCGGAAACTTCGAGCACCATGCTCACTCAACATGGTCGTGAACTTGTCATCGAGTTGTTTAAAAATTGTATAAAACACAAACAAAGTCAAAAAATCATGAAACTTGTCCTCTGGAGATGATATCATATGTAGAGGCTGTGATAAAAATTTGAGAATGTTTCGAGAAAGTTGTGACGTACTATGTGTAGAAACCTAGGAGAACTACATTGAAACTCTATGATTTCATGTGTAGTTCTCCTAGGTTTCTACACATAGTACGTCTCAACTTTCTCGAAACTTTCTCAAATTTTTATCACAGCATCTATATATGATATCATGACACGTGGACAAGTTTTATGATTTTCTGACTTTGTTTGTATTTTATACAATTTTTAAACATGTGGATGACATGTTGAGAACACCTAGAGGGGGGGTGAATAGGTGATCCTGTAAAACTTAAACTTATAGCCACAAACACTTGTTAAGTGTTAGCACAATAAATGCCAAGTGGCTAGAAAGGAGTCTCAACAAAACACAATACCACAAGAGATCAATCACAGAGACGACACAGTGGTTTATCCCGTGGTTCGGCCAAGACCAACGCTTGCCTACTCCACGTTGTGGCGTCCCAACGGACGAGGGTTGCAATCAACCCCTCTCAAGCGGTCCAAAGACCCACTTGAATACCACGGTGTTTTGCTTGCTTTTTCTCAATCCCGTTTGCGAGGAATCTCCACAACTTGGAGCCTCTCGCCCTTACAATTGAAGTTCACAAAGAACACAGAGCAAAGGGGGAATGAGCAACGCACACAAGACTTCAAAAGATCAGAGCAACAACACGCACACAAGTCGCAACAAGAGCTCGCAACACAACTCAAGGAGTTCGCAACTCAACAAGAGCTCTAGATGCTATCACAATGAAACGAATGCGTGAGATCAATGTCTTGGTGCTTAGGAATGTTGTAGGAATGCTTGATGTCCTCCTCCATGCGCCTAGGGGTCCCTTTTATAGCCCCAAGGCAGCTAGGAGCCGTTGAGAACAAATCTGGAAGGCCATCCTTGCCTTCTGTCGTCGGGCGCACCGGACAGTCCGGTGCACACCGGACATTGTCCGGTGCCCGATTTCCTTCCTTAATTAGCGAAGCCGACCGTTGGCAGACTTGGAGCCGTTGGCGCACCGGACATGTCCGGTGCACACCGGACAGTCCGGTGCCCCCTTCTAGCCGTTGGCTCGGCCACGTGTCCCGCGCAGATCGCGCGGTCGACCGTTGGCCCGACCGACCGTTGGCTCACCGGACAGTCCGGTGCACACCGGACAGTCCGGTGAATTATAGCCGTACGCCGTCGGCGAATTCCCGAGAGCGGCCACTTCGCTTGAGGCAGCCTGGTGCACCGGACACTGTCCGGTGCACCACCGGACACTGTCCGGTGTACCACCGGACAGTCCGGTGCCCCAGACCGAAACAGCCTCTTGGCTGAACACAGCCAACTCCCCTCTTTTCTTCTTCTTCCTGTTTCTGATACTTAGACAAGTATATTAGTACACAAAATCAATGTACTAAGACATGGAAACATACCTTTGCTCCTGATTTGCACTTTGTCCATTCATGGGCATAGATTTACATTTAAGCACTTGTGTTGGCACTCAATCACCAAAATACTTAGAAATGGCCCAAGGGCACATTTCCCTTTCAATCTCCCCCTTTTTGGTGATTTATGCCAACACAACATAAAGCAACTAGAACAAGTGCAATATCACTTCAAATAAAAACTCAATTTTATTTTGATTCAATTTTGGCATATATGGATCATCCTTTGCCACCACTTGGTTTGTTTTTGCAAATCAAACTCAAAATCCTATCTCTAAGTCAAATCCACTTGTAGAGACATAAAGAGAGGTTTTCCAAGGAAAATTGATTCAATATTCCAAAAACTCCCCCTATTTCCCATAATCAATACTTCTCCCCACAAGAAGTCAACTTTTGACAAGAGAGACAACAAAAGAGATTTGACAAACCAAAAGCTCTATTCTACTGTTTTCAAAATCTCTCAAGTGGTAGCTGATCCATTTATCACTTTGGCCTTTATTTTCTCCCCCTTTGGCATCAAGCACCAAAACGGGATCAATCTTGGCCCCTTTAACCCCATTGCCTCACCAAAATCTTCAATTAAGAGCAAATAGGCAATAAGAGTATAAAGATGAACTTGGAAAAGTTACTCTTTTCATCGGAGTGCAGTGGAAGTCTTTCACGGTTCAAGTCCACCTTTCCCTTTCAAACCTTCTTTGAGACTAAAACAATCAAACTCAAACAAATGGTTAGTCTCAAAGGGTCAAGTTGCAACACGTCTCCCCCTAGAACTGTGCATCTCTTTGCAACGGACTTGTGAGGTCCAGGGAGTGTGTGTACAACTTGAGCACCACAATAAACAACAAAATGCAAAAAGGAACATGATCAAGGGCATAAACACATGTATGCTACAATTCAATCCAAGTTCCGCGAATCTAAGACATTAAGCTCACTACGCAACCTGCAAAAGGTCTTCTCATCTAGAGGCTTGGTAAAGATATCGGCTAGCTGGTTCTCGGTGCTAACATGAAACACTTCGATATCTCCCTTTTGCTGGTGGTCTCTCAAAAAGTGATGCCGGATGTCTATGTGCTTTGTGCGGCTGTGTTCAACAGGATTTTCCGCCATGCGGATAGCACTCTCATTGTCACATAGGAGTGGGACTTTGCTCAGATTGTAGCCAAAGTCCCTGAGGGTTTGCCTCATCCAAAGTAGTTGTGCGCAACACTGTCCTGCGGCAACATACTCGGCCTCAGCGGTGGATAGGGCAACGGAGGTTTGTTTCTTAGAGTTCCACGACACCAGGGACCTTCCTAAGAATTGGCACGTCCCTGATGTACTCTTCCTATCGACCTTACATCCAGCATAGTCGGAGTCTGAGTATCCCACCAAGTCAAAGGTAGACCCCTTTGGATACCAGAGCCCGAAGCAGGGCGTAGCAACCAAATATCTTAGAATTCGCTTCACCGCCACTAAGTGACACTCCTTAGGATCGGATTGAAATCTAGCACACATGCATACGCTAAGCATAATATCCGGTCTACTAGCACATAAATAAAGTAAAGACCCTATCATTGACCGGTATGCTTTTTGATCAACGGACTTACCTCCTTTGTTGAGGTCGGTGTGTCCGTCGGTTCCCATCGGAGTCTTTGCGGGCTTGGCGTCCTTCATCCCAAACCGCTTCAGCAAGTCTTGCGTGTACTTTGTTTGGGAGATGAAGGTGCCGTCCTTGAGTTGCTTCACTTGGAACCCAAGGAAGTAGTTCAACTCGCCCATCATCGACATCTCGAATTTCTGCGTCATCACCCTGCTAAACTCTTCACAAGACTTTTGGTTAGTAGAACCAAATATTATGTCATCGACATAAATTTGGCACACAAACAAATCACCATCACATGTCTTAGTAAAGAGAGTTGGATCGGCTTTCCCAACCTTGAAAGCATTAACAATTAGAAAGTCTCTAAGGCATTCATACCATGCTCTTGGGGCTTGCTTAAGTCCATAGAGCGCCTTAGAGAGCTTACACACGTGGTCGGGGTACCGTTCATCCTCGAAGCCAGGGGGTTGCTCCACGTACACCTCCTCCTTGATCGGCCCGTTGAGGAACGCGCTCTTCACATCCATTTGGTACAACCTGAAAGAATGGTGAGCGGCATATGCTAGCAAGATACGAATTGATTCTAGCCTAGCCACAGGAGCAAAAGTCTCCTCAAAGTCCAAACCTGCGACTTGGGCATAACCTTTTGCCACAAGTCGAGCCTTGTTCCTCGTCACCACCCCGTGCTCGTCCTGTTTGTTGCGGAACACCCACTTGGTTCCCACAACATTTTGCTTAGGACGAGGCACCAATGTCCAAACTTCATTGCGCTTGAAATTGTTGAGTTCCTCCTGCATGGCCAACACCCAGTCCGGATCTAGCAAGGCCTCTTCTACCCTGAAAGGCTCAATAGAAGAGACAAAAGAGTAATGCTCACAAAAATTAACTAATCGAGATCGAGTAGTTACTCCCTTGCTAATATCACCCAGAATTTGATCGACGAGATGATCCCTTTGAATCATCGCTCGAACTTGGATTGGTGGTGCCGGTTGCGCTTCTTCCTCCATCACATGATCATCTTGTGCTCCCCCTTGATCACATGCCTCCTGTTGATGAACCTGTTCATCGTCTTGAGTTGGGGGATGCACCGTTGTTGAGGAACAAGGTTGATCTCGTTCATCTTGTTCCTGTGGCCGCACTTCTCCAATCGCCATGGTTCGTATAGCAGCCGTCGGAACATCTTCTTCATCTATATCATCACAATCAACAACTTGCTCTCTTGGAGAGCCATTAGTCTCATCAAATACAACGTCGCTAGAGACTTCAACCAAACCCGATGATTTGTTGAATACTCTATACGCCTTTGTATTTGAGTCATAACCTAACAAAAACCCTTCTACCGCTTTGGGAGCAAACTTAGAATTTCTACCCTTCTTCACTAGAATGTAGCATTTGCTCCCAAATACACGAAAGTAAGATACATTGGGTTTGTTACCGGTTAGAAGCTCATACGACGTCTTCTTGAGGAGGCGGTGAAGGTAGACCCTGTTGATGGCGTGGCAAGCCGTGTTCACGGCTTCCGACCAGAAACACTCGGGGGTCTTGAATTCTCCAAGCATCGTTCTCGCCATATCGATTAGCGTCCTGTTCTTCCTCTCTACCACACCATTTTGCTGTGGTGTGTAGGGAGCGGAGAACTCGTGCTTGATCCCTTCCTCCTCAAGGAACTCCTCCACTTGAAGGTTCTTGAACTCGGACCCGTTGTCGCTCCTTATCTTCTTCACCTTGAGCTCAAACTCATTTTGAGCTCTCCTGAGGAAGCGCTTGAGGGTCCCTTGGGTTTCAGATTTATCCTGCAAAAAGAACACCCAAGTGAAGCGGGAAAAGTCATCAACGATAACTAGACCATACTTACTTCCTCCTATGCTCAGATAGGTGACGGGTCCGAAGAGGTCCATATGTAGCAGCTCCAGGGGTCTTGATGTTGTCATCACATTTTTGGTGTGATGAGAGCTTCCCACCTGTTTCCCTGCTTGACAAGCTGCACAAGGTCTATCTTTTTCGAATTACACATTAGTCAAACCTATCACGTGTTCTCCCTTTAGAAGCTTGTGAGGGTTCTTCATCCCACATGTGCTAAGCGGCGATGCCACAGCCAGCCCATGCTAGTCTTAGCTATTAAGCATGCATCTAGACCGGCCTCTTCTTTTGCAAAATCAACTAAATAAAGTTTGCCGTCTAATACACCCTTAAAAGCTAGTGAACCATCACTTCTTCTAAAGACAGACACATCTACATTGGTAAATAGACAGTTATACCCCATGTTGCATAATTGACTAACAGATAGCAGATTATATCCAAGAGACTCTACTAAAAACACATTAGAGATAGAGTGCTCATTAGAAATTGCAATTTTACCTAACCCTTTTACCTTGCCTTGATTCCCATCACCGAATACAATTGAATCTTGGGAATCTTTATTCTTGACGTAGGAGGTGAACATCTTCTTCTCCCCCGTCATATGGTTTGTGCATCCGCTATCAATAATCCAGCTTGAACCCCCGGATGCATAAACCTGCAAGGCACATTTAGGCTTGGGACTTAGGTACCCAACTCTTGTTGGGTCCTACAAGGTTAGTCACAATTTCCTTAGGGATCCAAATGCAAGTTTTATCACCCTTGCATTTTGCCCCTAACTTCCTAGCAATCACCTTTCTATTCTTTCTACAAATTGCAAAAGAAGCATTCAAAGCATGATATATTGTAGAAGGTTCATTGACTTTCCTAGGAACATTAACAACATTTCTCCTAGGCATATTGTGAATAACATTTCTTCTACCAACCTTTCTATCATGCACAACATGAGAATTAGAAGCAGTCATAGCATAAGAATCATAATCATGTGAATCAAAAGCATCATAACTTCTAGAAGCATTTCTAGAATTTTTCCTATCATGATACAAAAAGGCATGGTTCTTTTTAGCACTAGTAGCCATAGGGGCCTTCCCTTTCTCCTTAGCGGGAATGGGAGCCTTATGGCTTGTTAAGTTCTTGACTTCCCTTTTGAAGCCAAGTCCATCCTTAATTGAGGGGTGTCTACCAATCGTGTAGGCATCCCTTGCAAATTTTAGCTTATCAAATTCGCTTTTGCTAGCCTTAAGTTGAGCATTAAGACTAGCCACTTCATCATTCAATTTAGAAATTGAAACTAGATGTTTATTACAAGCATCAACATTAAGATCTTTACACCTAGTGCACGTTTCAACAATTTCTACACAAGATGTTGATTTACTAGCTACTTCTAGTTTAGCATTTAAGTCATCATTAACACTCTTTAAAGTAGCAATGTTTTCATGACAAGAAGATAATTCACTAGAAAGCACTTCATTTCTTTTAACTTCTAAAGCATAGGATTTTTGTGCCTCTATAAACTTATCATGTTCATCATACAACAAATCTTCTTGCTTTTCTAAAAGCCTATCCTTTTCATTCAAGGCATCAATCAATTCATTGATTTTATCAATTTTATTTCTATCCAATCCCTTGAACAAACTAGAGTAATCTATTTCATCATCACTAGACTCATCGTCACTAGAAGAATCATAAGTGACATCATTACGAGTGATTACCTTCTTCTCTCTTGCCATGAGGCAAGTGTGACGCTCGTTGGGGAAGAGGGATGACTTGTTGAATGCAGTGGCGGCGAGTCCCTCATTGTCGGAGTCAGACGAGGAGCAGTCCGAATCCCACTCCTTGCCAAGATGAGCCTCGCCCTTTGCCTTCTTATAATTCTTCTTCTTCTCCCTCTTGTTCCCTTGGTCCTGATCACTATCATTGTCGGGACAGTTAGCAATAAAATGACCAAGCTTACCACATTTGAAGCACGAACGCTTCCCCTTGGCTTTGGTCTTGCTTGGCTGTCCCTTGCGACCTTTAAGCGCCGTCTTGAATCTTTTGATGATGAGGGCCATCTCTTCATCATTAAGTCCGGCCGCCTCAATTTGTGCCACCCTGCTAGGTAGCGCCTCCTTGCTTCTTGTTGCCTTGAGAGCAAGGGGTTGAGACTCGTTGATCGGTCCATTCAAGGCGTCATCCACGTATCTTGCTTCCTTGATCATCATCCGCCCGCTTACGAATTTTCCGAGTACCTCCTCGGGCGTCATCTTCGTGTACCTGGGATTCTCACGAATATTGTTCACGAGATGAGGATCAAGAACGGTAAATGACCTTAGCATTAGGCGGACGACGTCGTGATCCGTCCATCGCGTGCTTCCGTAGCTCCTTATTTTGTTGATAAGGATCTTGAGCCGGTTGTATGTTTGCGTCGGCTCCTCGCCCCTTATCATCGCGAATCGTCCGAGCTCGCCCTCCACCAACTCCATCTTGGTGAGTAAGGTGACATCATTCCCCTCATGAGAGATCTTGAGGGTGTCCCAAATTTGCTTGGCATTGTCCAAGCCGCTCACCTTGTGATACTCGTCCCTGCACAAAGAGGCTAGCAACACAGTAGTAGCTTGTGCATTTTTATGGATCTGTTCATTAATAAACGAAGGACTATCCGAGCTATCAAATTTCATTCCACTTTCCACAATCTCCCAAATGCTTGGATGGAGAGAAAATAGGTGTGTACGCATTTTGTGACTCCAAAATCCGTAGTCCTCTCCATCAAAGTGAGGAGGCTTGCCAAGTGGAATGGGGAGCAAATGAGCATTTGAGCTGTGCGGAATGCGCGAATAATCAAAAGAAAAGTTTGAGTTAACCGTCTTTTGTTTGTCGTAGTCGTCGTCCTTGTGGGAAGAAGTAGACTCGTCGCTGTCGTAGTAGACGATCTCCTTGATACGTCTTGTCTTCTTCTTCTTCCCATCTTTACGTCTGTGGCCCGAGCCAGAGTCGTTGGATTTGTCATCTTTTGGCTCGTTGACGAAGGACTCCTTTTCCTTGTCGTTGATCACGATTCCCTTCCCCTTAGGATCCATCTCTTCGGGCGGTTAGTCCCTTTCTTGAAGAGAACGGCTTCGATACCAATTGAGAACACCTAGAGGGGGGGTGAATAGGTGATCCTGTAAAACTTAAACTTATAGCCACAAAAACTTGTTAAGTGTTAGCACAATAAATGCCAAGTGGCTAGAAAGGAGTCTCAACAAAACACAATACCACAAGAGATCAATCACAGAGACGACACAGTGGTTTATCCCGTGGTTCGGCCAAGACCAACGCTTGCCTACTCCACGTTGTGGCGTCCCAACGGACGAGGGTTGCAATCAACCCCTCTCAAGCGGTCCAAAGACCCACTTGAATACCACGGTGTTTTGCTTGCTTTTTCTCAATCCCGTTTGCGAGGAATCTCCACAACTTGGAGCCTCTCGCCCTTACAATTGAAGTTCACAAAGAACACAGAGCAAAGGGGGAATGAGCAACGCACACAAGACTTCAAAAGATCAGAGCAACAACACGCACACAAGTCGCAACAAGAGCTCGCAACACAACTCAAGGAGTTCGCAACTCAACAAGAGCTCTAGATGCTATCACAATGAAACGAATGCGTGAGATCAATGTCTTGGTGCTTAGGAATGTTGTAGGAATGCTTGATGTCCTCCTCCATGCGCCTAGGGGTCCCTTTTATAGCCCCAAGGCAGCTAGGAGCCGTTGAGAACAAATCTGGAAGGCCATCCTTGCCTTCTGTCGTCGGGCGCACCGGACAGTCCGGTGCACACCGGACACTGTCCGGTGCCCGATTTCCTTCCTTAATTAGCGAAGCCGACCGTTGGCAGACTTGGAGCCGTTGGCGCACCGGACATGTTCGGTGCACACCGGACAGTCCGGTGCCCCCTTCTAGCCGTTGGCTCGGCCACGTGTCCCGCGCAGATCGCGCGGCCGACCGTTGGCCCGGCCGACCGTTGGCTCACCGGACAGTCCGGTGAATTATAGCCGTACGCCGTCGGCGAATTCCCGAGAGCGGCCACTTCGCTTGAGGCAGCCTGGTGCACCGGACACTGTCCGGTGCACCACCGGACACTGTCCGGTGTACCACCGGACAGTTCGGTGCCCCAGACCGAAACAACCTCTTGGCTGAACACAGCCAACTCCCCTCTTTTATTCTTCTTCCTGTTTCTGATACTTAGACAAGTATATTAGTACACAAAATCAATGTACTAAGACATGGAAACATACCTTTGCTCCTGATTTGCACTTTGTCCATTCATGGGCATAGATTTACATTTAAGCACTTGTGTTGGCACTCAATCACCAAAATACTTAGAAATGGCCCAAGGGCACATTTCCCTTTCAATCTCCCCCTTTTTGGTGATTTATGCCAACACAACATAAAGCAACTAGAACAAGTGCAATATCACTTCAAATAAAAACTCAATTTCACCCTCTTCAATATCTACCTGCTTAGTTTCAGCAGTGGGTGATTCTTTGTCAGCAACGCCTTCAGTCACAATCAATCCCGACCGTCTCATAACTTCGGAGATCGGGGCAGTTTCAGCAGCTTCGGCTTCCTCTCTATCACTAGTAACTCTAGCTGTTGAGCGTACTCTGGCCATTTGATGTTGAATTTTCTGCGTTTTGACAAAGTTGAATTTTTTTATCTTTGTCGAAGCTCCCTCTTGTTACGAAGCTAAAGCAAAACGATCCTTCGGTTCAGAATGCAATGAGCAAGCTTCGGATGTGGTCAAATTTTTTGCAGCACAATAGTGCAATAGCAGTAAATGCTGTGGTAACTTCACACCTACCCGTCTGTTTATATAGTGCTGCAGGTGGGAAGGTGAATCATCAAGCCGCTCGCACCCGTTGAACAGTCACCCGCACCCGCTGAACGGTGGACCACTCGATGCCTGGAAGGTGAATCGCCAGATCGCTCGTATACACTGAACGGTGGACCACCTGACGCTGGGAGTATTTTAATCGTTTCTCGACAACAAGCTCAGGGAAGGTGTTTTTCGGACCTTCGGCATTCTGAAGCCTGGGAGAGTTTTTCACGGATCGAGCTCGTCACGAAAAACGATCTAGTACCGTAAAGGGGCTACTGTTGGGGGTCTGCTTCGTCGCCGAAGGTCCCATAAGAAGAAACACCTTCGGGAGATTGACACAAAGCCGAAGCTATCAATCAGAAGGCTTTGGAGTACATTTCTAAAGGCACCGACTTAAAGATGAAATGACTAATCAGCCCATGATAATTTGTATTATGATTGTAGACCTTTTGTAAAGGGCATGAATGTAATTCCCCACAAGCTGCGTCTTGTGCCTATAAATAGGTGAACAGTACCCCTGTATTGTTCACGCTATCCTGTAATCGCTCACGTGCAACACTTGGATTTTTGCCTTCTGTCAAGCCGAAGGTACAGATGTAATTAAATTTCATATTTAAATATTCAAGTTGATATAATGATAACATATGAATGATATTATGTTTTTGTTCGTATTATCTTTCATGTTTCATATGTTTCATCTTTCATTATTTTATAACCGTGATGATGAAGGTACGTCCTTCATGACCTTCGTCCGAAGATCGTTATATCCTAAGGGAAATAATGCTTCGAAGGACGAAGGACTTTAACATTTAACACTTTGTGTTGCCTTGTTCTTGATTCGAAGCATTTGAGAACAAGTCCCCAACATGAAGTTTGACACCTCCTTTAGAATGTATGCCTCTGCAATGGAAGCCTCGATTTTGCATTTATTTCTACATTTCTTTCGAATAGTCTTTAGACATCTCTCGATTGGATAGCACCAACGTCCCTGCATGGGCCCCCCATTCGTGCCTCATAGGGGAGATGAAGAATTAAATGCTGCGTTGGATTGAAGAAGCTGGGTGGAAATATATTCTCAAGCTTACACAGTAACACGAGTGCCAATCTTTCCAAGTCTGCAACCACGGTCCGAGATAACTCTTTTGCACAAAGCTGACGGAAGAAATAGCTCAACTCTAAAAGCGCTAGCCGGACATGATCAGGGACATAGCCTCGAACCATCGCAGGAAGAATCCGTTCAATCCATACGTGGAAGTCATGACTCTTCATCCCTAAGACTCGCATAGTAGATAAGTTCACCCCCCTACTCAGGTTAGCTGCATACCCATCAGGGAACATCAACATCTTGATCCACTGAAGTACTTCCTTCCTCTGGGCCCTGCTTAGGACGAAATCGGCCTTAGGCCTTCTCCATGTCTTTCCACCACTTGGCGGCTTCATCTCTTGGTTTGGTCTATCACATAACGCTGCCAGATCCACTCTTGCCTTTACGTTATCCTTTGACTTATCAGGAATGTCCATAATTGTTGCCCACAGTGCCTCGACAACATTCTTTTCACTATGCATCACGTCAATGTTGTGTGAAAGGAGCAGGTCGTCATAATAGGGGAGCCGAGTCAAGCCAGACTTATGTGTCCACATATGCTGCTCACCATATCCCACAAAACCACCTTCTGTATTGGCCACGAGCCCATCTATCTGTTGACGAATTTCGGGACCAGTCATCGTTGCAGGTGGGCGGTCTGTCACTACGACACCTTTCGTAAAGTTCTTGATGTCTAGGCGGAATGGATGGTCAGGAGGGAGAAATTGTCGATGTTTATCGAAGGACGAATATTTGCCACCCTTTTTCAACCAAATGAACCTGAGAACTTCCTTGCAAACTGGGCATGAGAACTTACCGTGAACACACTAGGCGCAGAATAGCCCATACGCCGATAAGTCATGCATGGAGTACTGGTACCAAACATGCATTCTGAAGTTTGTCTTTGTAGCTCGGTCATACGTCCATACCCCTTCTTCCCAGGCACGTACCAATTCATCGATCTTCGGAAAATTCACATTTGAACTGCAAGTCACTCGAAACTTGGAAAACTGTGCATGCAAACATAGTATCTATGCTATTTAGCACAAGTTACGATCGATTTTATGAGCGGACCGGAAACTTCGAGCACCATGCTCACTCAACATGGTCGTGAACTTGTCATCGAGTTGTTTAAAAATTGTATAAAACACAAACAAAGTCAAAAAATCATGAAACTTGTCCTCTGGAAATGATATCATATGTAGAGGCTATGATAAAAATTTGAGAATGTTTCGAGAAAGTTGTGACGTACTATGTGTAGAAACCTAGGAGAACTACATTGAAACTCTATGATTTCATGTGTAGTTCTCCTAGGTTTCTACACATAGTACGTCTCAACTTTCTCGAAACTTTCTCAAATTTTTATCACAGCATCTATATATGATATCATGACACGTGGACAAGTTTTATGATTTTCTGACTGTGTTTGTATTTTATACAATTTTTAAACATGTGGATGACATGTTGAGAACACCTAGAGGGGGGGTGAATAGGTGATCCTGTAAAACTTAAACTTATAGCCACAAAAACTTGTTAAGTGTTAGCACAATAAATGCCAAGTGGCTAGAAAGGAGTCTCAACAAAACACAATACCACAAGAGATCAATCACAGAGACGACACAGTGGTTTATCCCGTGGTTCGGCCAAGACCAACGCTTGCCTACTCCACGTTGTGGCGTCCCAACGGACGAGGGTTGCAATCAACCCCTCTCAAGCGGTCCAAAGACCCACTTGAATACCACGGTGTTTTGCTTGCTTTTTCTCAATCCCGTTTGCGAGGAATCTCCACAACTTGGAGCCTCTCGCCCTTACAATTGAAGTTCACAAAGAACACAGAGCAAAGGGGGAATGAGCAACGCACACAAGACTTCAAAAGATCAGAGCAACAACACGCACACAAGTCGCAACAAGAGCTCGCAACACAACTCAAGGAGTTCGCAACTCAACAAGAGCTCTAGATGCTATCACAATGAAACGAATGCGTGAGATCAATGTCTTGGTGCTTAGGAATGTTGTAGGAATGCTTGATGTCCTCCTCCATGCGCCTAGGGGTCCCTTTTATAGCCCCAAGGCAGCTAGGAGCCGTTGAGAACAAATCTGGAAGGCCATCCTTGCCTTCTGTCGTCGGGCGCACCGGACAGTCCGGTGCACACCGGACACTGTCCGGTGCCCGATTTCCTTCCTTAATTAGCGAAGCCGACCGTTGGCAGACTTGGAGCCGTTGGCGCACCGGACATGTCCGGTGCACACCGGACAGTCCGGTGCCCCCTTCTAGCCATTGGCTCGGCCACGTGTCCCGCGCAGATCGCGCGGCCGACCGTTGGCCCGGCCGACCGTTGGCTCACCGGACAGTCCGGTGCACACCAGATAGTCCGGTGAATTATAGCCGTACGCCGTCGGCGAATTCCCGAGAGCGGCCACTTCGCTTGAGGCAGCCTGGTGCACCGGACACTGTCCGGTGCACCACCGGACACTGTCCGGTGTACCACCGGACAGTCCGGTGCCCCAGACCGAAACAGCCTCTTGGCTGAACACAGCCAACTCCCCTCTTTTCTTCTTCTTCCTGTTTCTGATACTTAGACAAGTATATTAGTACACAAAATCAATGTACTAAGACATGGAAACATACCTTTGCTCCTGATTTGCACTTTGTCCATTCATGGGCATAGATTTACATTTAAGCACTTGTGTTGGCACTCAATCACCAAAATACTTAGAAATGGCCCAAGGGCACATTTCCCTTTCAATCTCCCCCTTTTTGGTGATTTATGCCAACACAACATAAAGCAACTAGAACAAGTGCAATATCACTTCAAATAAAAACTCAATTTTATTTTGATTCAGTTTTGGCATATATGGATCATCCTTTGCCACCACTTGGTTTGTTTTTGCAAATCAAACTCAAAATCCTATCTCTAAGTCAAATCCACTTGTAGAGACATAAAGAGAGGTTTTCCAAGGAAAATTGATTCAATATTCCAAAAACTCCCCCTATTTCCCATAATCAATACTTCTCCCCACAAGAAGTCAACTTTTGACAAGAGAGACAACAAAAGAGATTTGACAAACCAAAAGCTCTATTCTACTGTTTTCAAAATCTCTCAAGTGGTAGCTGATCCATTTATCACTTTGGCCTTTATTTTCTCCCCCTTTGGCATCAAGCACCAAAACGGGATCAATCTTGGCCCCTTTAACCCCATTGCCTCACCAAAATCTTCAATTAAGAGCAAATAGGCAATAAGAGTATAAAGATGAACTTGGAAAAGTTACTCTTTTCATCGGAGTGCAGTGGAAGTCTTTCACGGTTCAAGTCCACCTTTCCCTTTCAAACCTTCTTTGAGACTAAAACAATCAAACTCAAACAAATGGTTAGTCTCAAAGGGTCAAGTTGCAACACGTCTCCCCCTAAAACTGTGCATCTCTTTGCAACGGACTTGTGAGGTCCAGGGAGTGTGTGTACAACTTGAGCACCACAATAAACAACAAAATGCAAAAAAGGAACATGATCAAGGGCATAAACACATGTATGCTACAATTCAATCCAAGTTCCGTGAATCTAAGACATTAAGCTCACTACGCAACCTGCAAAAGGTCTTCTCATCTAGAGGCTTGGTAAAGATATCGGCTAGCTGGTTCTCGGTGCTAACATGAAACACTTCGATATCTCCCTTTTGCTGGTGGTCTCTCAAAAAGTGATGCCGGATGTCTATGTGCTTTGTGCGGCTGTGTTCAACAGGATTTTCCGCCATGCGGATAGCACTCTCATTGTCACATAGGAGTGGGACTTTGCTCAGATTGTAGCCAAAGTCCCTGAGGGTTTGCCTCATCCAAAGTAGTTGTGCGCAACACTGTCCTGCGGCAACATACTCGGCCTCAGCGGTGGATAGGGCAACAGAGGTTTGTTTCTTGGAGTTCCACGACACCAGGGACCTTCCTAAGAATTGGCACGTCCTTGATGTACTCTTCCTATCGACCTTACATCCAGCATAGTCGGAGTCTGAGTATCCCACCAAGTCAAAGGTAGACCCCTTTGGATACCAGAGCCCGAAGCAGGGCGTAGCAACCAAATATCTTAGAATTCGCTTCACCGCCACTAAGTGACACTCCTTAGGATCGGATTGAAATCTAGCACACATGCATACGCTAAGCATAATATCCGGTCTACTAGCACATAAATAAAGTAAAGACCCTATCATTGACCGGTATGCTTTTTGATCAACGGACTTACCTCCTTTGTTGAGGTCGGTGTGTCCGTCGGTTCCCATCGGAGTCTTTGCGGGCTTGGCGTCCTTCATCCCAAACCGCTTCAGCAAGTCTTGCGTGTACTTTGTTTGGGAGATGAAGGTGCCGTCCTTGAGTTGCTTCACTTGGAACCCAAGGAAGTAGTTCAACTCGCCCATCATCGACATCTCGAATTTCTGCGTCATCACCCTGCTAAACTCTTCACAAGACTTTTGGTTAGTAGAACCAAATATTATGTCATCGACATAAATTTGGCACACAAACAAATCACCATCACATGTCTTAGTAAAGAGAGTTGGATCGGCTTTCCCAACCTTGAAAGCATTAACAATTAGAAAGTCTCTAAGGCATTCATACCATGCTCTTGGGGCTTGCTTAAGTCCATAGAGCGCCTTAGAGAGCTTACACACGTGGTCGGGGTACCGTTCATCCTCGAAGCCAGGGGGTTGCTCCACGTACACCTCCTCCTTGATCGGCCCGTTGAGGAACGCGCTCTTCACATCCATTTGGTACAACCTGAAAGAATGGTGAGCGGCATATGCTAGCAAGATACGAATTGATTCTAGCCCAGCCACAGGAGCAAAAGTCTCCTCAAAGTCCAAACCTGCGACTTGGGCATAACCTTTTGCCACAAGTCGAGCCTTGTTCCTCGTCACCACCCCGTGCTCGTCCTGTTTGTTGCGGAACACCCACTTGGTTCCCACAACATTTTGCTTAGGACGAGGCACCAATGTCCAAACTTCATTGCGCTTGAAATTGTTGAGTTCCTCCTGCATGGCCAACACCCAGTCCGGATCTAGCAAGGCCTCTTCTACCCTGAAAGGCTCAATAGAAGAGACAAAAGAGTAATGCTCACAAAAATTAACTAATCGAGATCGAGTAGTTACTCCCTTGCTAATATCACCCAGAATTTGATCGACGGGATGATCCCTTTGAATCATCGCTCGAACTTGGATTGGTGGTGCCGGTTGCGCTTCTTCCTCCATCACATGATCATCTTGTGCTCCCCCTTGATCACATGCCTCCTGTTGATGAACCTGTTCATCGTCTTGAGTTGGGGGATGCACCGTTGTTGAGGAACAAGGTTGATCTCGTTCATCTTGTTCCTGTGGCCGCACTTCTCCAATCGCCATGGTTCGTATAGCAGCCGTCGGAACATCTTCTTCATCTATATCATCACAATCAACAACTTGCTCTCTTGGAGAGCCATTAGTCTCATCAAATACAACGTCGCTAGAGACTTCAACCAAACCCGATGATTTGTTGAAGACTCTATACGCCTTTGTATTTGAGTCATAACCTAACAAAAACCCTTCTACCGCTTTGGGAGCAAACTTAGAATTTCTACCCTTCTTCACTAGAATGTAGCATTTGCTCCCAAATACACGAAAGTAAGATACATTGGGTTTGTTACCGGTTAGAAGCTCATACGACGTCTTCTTGAGGAGGCAGTGAAGGTAGACCCTGTTGATGGCGTGGCAAGCCGTGTTCACGGCTTCCGACCAGAAACACTCGGGGGTCTTGAATTCTCCAAGCATCGTTCTCGCCATATCGATTAGCGTCCTGTTCTTCCTCTCTACCACACCATTTTGCTGTGGTGTGTAGGGAGCGGAGAACTCGTGCTTGATCCCTTCCTCCTCAAGGAACTCCTCCACTTGAAGGTTCTTGAACTCGGACCCGTTGTCGCTCCTTATCTTCTTCACCTTGAGCTCAAACTCATTTTGAGCTCTCCTGAGGAAGCGCTTGAGGGTCCCTTGGGTTTCAGATTTATCCTGCAAAAAGAACACCCAAGTGAAGCGGGAAAAGTCATCAACGATAACTAGACCATACTTACTTCCTCCTATGCTCAGATAGGCGACGGGTCCGAAGAGGTCCATATGTAGCAGCTACAGGGGTCTTGATGTTGTCATCACATTTTTGGTGTGATGAGAGCTTCCCACCTGTTTCCCTGCTTGACAAGCTGCACAAGGTCTATCTTTTTCGAATTGCACATTAGTCAAACCTATCACGTGTTCTCCCTTTAGAAGCTTGTGAAGGTTCTTCATCCCACATGTGCTAAGCGGCGATGCCACAGCCAGCCCATGCTAGTCTTAGCTATTAAGCATGCATCTAGACCGGCCTCTTCTTTTGCAAAATCAACTAAATAAAGTTTGCCGTCTAATACACCCTTAAAAGCTAGTGAACCATCACTTCTTCTAAAGACAGACACATCTACATTGGTAAATAGACAGTTATACCCCATGTTGCATAATTGACTAACAGATAGCAGATTATATCCAAGAGACTCTACTAAAAACACATTAGAGATAGAGTGCTCATTAGAAATTGCAATTTTACCTAACCCTTTTACCTTGCCTTGATTCCCATCACCGAATACAATTAAATCTTGGGAATCTTTATTCTTGACGTAGGAGGTGAACATCTTCTTCTCCCCCGTCATATGGTTTGTGCATCCGCTATCAATAATCCAGCTTGAACCCCCGGATGCATAAACCTGCAAGGCACATTTAGGCTTGGGACTTAGGTACCCAACTCTTGTTGGGTCCTACAAGGTTAGTCACAATTTCCTTAGGGATCCAAATGCAAGTTTTATCACCCTTGCATTTTGCCCCTAACTTCCTAGCAATCACCTTTCTATCCTTTCTACAAATTGCAAAAGAAGCATTCAAAGCATGATATATTGTAGAAGGTTCATTGACTTTCCTAGGAACATTAACAACATTTCTCCTAGGCATATTGTGAATAACATTTCTTCTACCAACCTTTCTATCATGCACAACATGAGAATTAGAAGCAGTCATAGCATAAGAATCATAATCATGTGAATCAAAAGCATCATAACTTCTAGAAGCATTTCTAGAATTTTTCCTATCATGATACAAAAAGGCATGGTTCTTTTTAGCACTAGTAGCCATAGGGGCCTTCCCTTTCTCCTTAGCGGGAATGGGAGCCTTATGGCTTGTTAAGTTCTTGACTTCCCTTTTGAAGCCAAGTCCATC
Source organism: Zea mays (assembly GCF_902167145.1). NCBI lineage: Eukaryota > Viridiplantae > Streptophyta > Magnoliopsida > Poales > Poaceae > Zea > Zea mays. The sequence continues at coordinate 192,635,226 of NC_050099.1, read as the reverse complement.
CTTAATTGAGGGGTGTCTACCAATCGTGTAGGCATCCCTTGCAAATTTTAGCTTATCAAATTCGCTTTTGCTAGCCTTAAGTTGAGCATTAAGACTAGCCACTTCATCATTCAATTTAGAAATTGAAACTAGATGTTTATTACAAGCATCAACATTAAGATCTTTACACCTAGTGCACGTTTCAACAATTTCTACACAAGATGTTGATTTACTAGCTACTTCTAGTTTAGCATTTAAGTCATCATTAACACTCTTTAAAGTAGCAATGTTTTCATGACAAGAAGATAATTCACTAGAAAGCACTTCATTTCTTTTAACTTCTAAAGCATAGGATTTTTGTGCCTCTATAAACTTATCATGTTCATCATACAACAAATCTTCTTGCTTTTCTAAAAGCCTATCCTTTTCATTCAAGGCATCAATCAATTCATTGATTTTATCAATTTTATTTCTATCCAATCCCTTGAACAAACTAGAGTAATCTATTTCATCATCACTAGACTCATCGTCACTAGAAGAATCATAAGTGACATCATTACGAGTGATTACCTTCTTCTCTCTTGCCATGAGGCAAGTGTGACGCTCGTTGGGGAAGAGGGATGACTTGTTGAATGCAGTGGCGGCGAGTCCCTCATTGTCGGAGTCAGACGAGGAGCAGTCCGAATCCCACTCCTTGCCAAGATGAGCCTCGCCCTTTGCCTTCTTATAATTCTTCTTCTTCTCCCTCTTGTTCCCTTGGTCCTGATCACTATCATTGTCGGGACAGTTAGCAATAAAATGACCAAGCTTACCACATTTGAAGCACGAACGCTTCCCCTTGGCTTTGGTCTTGCTTGGCTGTCCCTTGCGACCTTTAAGCGCCGTCTTGAATCTTTTGATGATGAGGGCCATCTCTTCATCATTAAGTCCGGCCGCCTCAATTTGTGCCACCCTGCTAGGTAGCGCCTCCTTGCTTCTTGTTGCCTTGAGAGCAAGGGGTTGAGACTCGTTGATCGGTCCATTCAAGGTGTCGTCCACGTATCTTGCTTCCTTGATCATCATCCGCCCGCTTACGAATTTTCCGAGTACCTCCTCGGGCGTCATCTTCGTGTACCTGGGATTCTCACGAATATTGTTCACGAGATGAGGATCAAGAACGGTAAATGACCTTAGCATTAGGCGGACGACGTCGTGATCCGTCCATCGCGTGCTTCCATAGCTCCTTATTTTGTTGATAAGGATCTTGAGCCGGTTGTATGTTTGCGTCGGCTCCTCGCCCCTTATCATCGCGAATCGTCCGAGCTCGCCCTCCACCAACTCCATCTTGGTGAGTAAGGTGACATCATTCCCCTCATGAGAGATCTTGAGGGTGTCCCAAATTTGCTTGGCATTGTCCAAGCTGCTCACCTTATGATACTCGTCCCTGCACAAAGAGGCTAGCAACACAGTAGTAGCTTGTGCATTTTTATGGATCTATTCATTAATAAACGAAGGACTATCCGGGCTATCAAATTTCATTCCACTTTCCACAATCTCCCAAATGCTTGGATGGAGAGAAAATAGGTGTGTACGCATTTTGTGACTCCAAAATCCGTAGTCCTCTCCATCAAAGTGAGGAGGCTTGCCAAGTGGAATGGGGAGCAAATGAGCATTTGAGCTGTGCGGAATGCGCGAATAATCAAAAGAAAAGTTTGAGTTAACCGTCTTTTGTTTGTCGTAGTCGTCGTCCTTGTGGGAAGAAGTAGACTCGTCGCTGTCGTAGTAGACGATCTCCTTGATACGTCTTGTCTTCTTCTTCCCATCTTTACGTCTGTGGCCCGAGCCAGAGTCGTTGGATTTGTCATCTTTTGGCTCGTTGACGAAGGACTCCTTTTCCTTGTCGTTGATCACGATTCCCTTCCCCTTAGGATCCATCTCTTCGGGCGGTTAGTCCCTTTCTTGAAGAGAACGGCTTCGATACCAATTGAGAACACCTAGAGGGGGGGGTGAATAGGTGATCCTGTAAAACTTAAACTTATAGCCACAAAAACTTGTTAAGTGTTAGCACAATAAATGCCAAGTGGCTAGAAAGGAGTCTCAACAAAACACAATACCACAAGAGATCAATCACAGAGACGACACAGTGGTTTATCCCGTGGTTCGGCCAAGACCAACGCTTGCCTACTCCACGTTGTGGCGTCCCAACGGACGAGGGTTGCAATCAACCCCTCTCAAGCGGTCCAAAGACCCACTTGAATACCACGGTGTTTTGCTTGCTTTTTCTCAATCCCGTTTGCGAGGAATCTCCACAACTTGGAGCCTCTCGCCCTTACAATTGAAGTTCACAAAGAACACAGAGCAAAGGGGGAATGAGCAACGCACACAAGACTTCAAAAGATCAGAGCAACAACACGCACACAAGTCGCAACAAGAGCTCGCAACACAACTCAAGGAGTTCGCAACTCAACAAGAGCTCTAGATGCTATCACAATGAAACGAATGCGTGAGATCAATGTCTTGGTGCTTAGGAATGTTGTAGGAATGCTTGATGTCCTCCTCCATGCGCCTAGGGGTCCCTTTTATAGCCCCAAGGCAGCTAGGAGCCGTTGAGAACAAATCTGGAAGGCCATCCTTGCCTTCTGTCGTCGGGCGCACCGGACAGTCCGGTGCACACCGGACACTGTCCGGTGCCCGATTTCCTTCCTTAATTAGCGAAGCCGACCGTTGGCAGACTTGGAGCCGTTGGCGCACCGGACATGTCCGGTGCACACCGGACAGTCCGGTGCCCCCTTCTAGCCGTTGGCTCGGCCACGTGTCCCGCGCAGATCGCGCGGCCGACCGTTGGCCCGGCCGACCGTTGGCTCACCGGACAGTCCGGTGTGCACACCGGACAGTCCGGTGAATTATAGCCGTACGCCGTCGGCGAATTCCCGAGAGCGGCCACTTCGCTTAAGGCAGCCTGGTGCACCGGACAGTCCGGTGCCCCAGACCGAAACAGCCTCTTGGCTGAACACAGCCAACTCCCCTCTTTTCTTCTTCTTCCTGTTTCTGATACTTAGACAAGTATATTAGTACACAAAATCAATGTACTAAGACATGGAAACATACCTTTGCTCCTGATTTGCACTTTGTCCATTCATGGGCATAGATTTACATTTAAGCACTTGTGTTGACACTCAATCACCAAAATACTTAGAAATGGCCCAAGGGCACATTTCCCTTTCACATGTTCACAGCCATGTTTAGTGAGCATGTTGCTCGAAGTTTCAGGTTCGCTCCTGAAATCGGTCGTAACTTATGCTAAATAGCATGGATATCATTTTTGCATGCACGTTTTTTCAAGTTTCGAGTGACCTGCAGTTCAAATCTGAATTTTCCGAAGAAATTCAAATAAACGAACTAAATCTACTACCGATTGAAAACTCTGTTATAATTATCCACAAATGATACATGTAGGTCTACATAGTATATGAACATACCACAAAAAGTTTGATGGACAAAATTTTAAAAATAAAAATATGCTTTGCCGAGTGTCCACAGAAGACACTCGGTAAAGACCACTTTGTCGAGTGCCGAACCTCGGCACTCGGCAAAGGCTGACGGCGGTCAGCTTTAGAACGGCCGCTGATGGTCCTTTACCGAGAGCCACCTTTGCCGAGTGTTTGCCACTCGGCAAACATGTCTTTGCCTAGAGTTTTTCTGTGTCGAGTGTTCTGCACTCGGTAAACTAGCTCTTTATCGAAAGCGGGATTTTGCCGAGTGCGGCTCTCGGAAAGGAGCCTTTGCCGAGTGCCCGACAAAAAGCACTCGACGAAGAGTCTGGCACTCGACAAAGACCCGGATTTCGATAGTGGTTGTGCATGGTGTTACATTCTTCTCGACTGCGCGCGGCGAAGAAAGTTGATCCACAGAGAGGAAAGAAATGTTCTATACGTACCAAATTAAAAAGAAAAAGAAAGTATTCGAGGCCAGTGATGTGGCCACTACCAAACGCACAGCAGGCTACCCAACCCATGCATGATATTTCAGTTGGGCATGGGAGAGAAGAGGCGCAGATGCAGATGCTTCACGTGAAAGGAAAGAGAGGACTGATTGGGACTTTTAGACATGGACAACCGTTAGGAATTCCTATCATATCACAACGGTGTTCCGATTTGCTCCAGACTCCAGTCCTCCCCGCCCCTGTTTGCCGTTGCCGATCCGTGTCTCCAGAATAGGGCTTTTGTCGCTGTCGCCGCTGCGAGGAAGAACGGGCCAGTTTTTTTTTGTTTAAATTTACCACTAGTTTCGAGTTTTACTTAGAGTTTGTCGGATGGTCTTGTTGTTTTACTTTGCAATGCCACGACTTCATTCATCAGCAGATTACGGATCCATAGAGTTAAAACCCTACTATGGAATTTTCAACACTTGAGTCATAAAAGAAATAATAATAGAGTTACTTTGATTATGTGTGTTACTATCGAAGCATATATTTCTTTTGTTAAAAATACACACTAAATAAATATTTAAAATTATGCATCATGTTAGAGTTTATTTGTTTGTGCCCTTGATCCGGAGATGTAATTTTGATGTTGGACATTATTAGTTGGATTTGAATTAGGAACTCGAAATCTAGGAAGGGAACTCCGATTAAGTAAGTTATCCCTCCCATAAGTAAACAATACAAAGTAAAATAAATAATATTAAAGTAACAGTGAGAGTTGCATTCATATGGGAATTTTATGGGGGCATTATAGATCTGAAATTCAAAACTAAAATTCGAATTTAGTTGAATTCTGGAAATTGGGGAAAAAAAGAAAAGAAAAAGGAAGAGACTTGGATGTCCTTGGGCCGAATTAGCTAGGCCGGCCCAACTTCCTACGCTGCATACCGCTTCGGCGCCGACCGACCGGGTCCGAGTGCAACTATCACCGAGGCGCGCTCCGTCTCGTTTACTCACCACCGCCTGGGTCCCGCGGGTCAAGCCGGCCTCCTCCCACGTTGGCAGGTGATCGTTGGCGATGTCAGCCTTGCACCGGACAGGCTGATGTCATACTGGACAGTCCGGTGGCTCTCCCCCATAGTGTCACCAGGAACTAGTCGTTGGGTTGTTCCCTGGTGCACCGGACAGTCCGGTGCTCTCAGCCGGACGGTCCGCCAGTGCCAATACTTTCTTCATGTCTTGGACTTTGCTTGATAGTTGTTGATCTTCACATATGATCTTCTTAATGTCTTCTTTTCATGTGTTGTTTTTTAATGCCTTAGTCCAAGTCACTTTAGCATCCTGTAAACTATAAATGCAAACACTAGAAAACACATTAGTCAATAGGTTATGTTGCTCATCAAACACCAAAATCATTTAGACAAATGGGTCGAGGTCCATTTTCCTTACACCCCTTTGTGTTACTATTAAAGCATATTTCTTTTGTTAAAAATACATACTAAATAAATATTCGAAATTATGCATCATGCTGGAGTTTATTTGTTTGTGCACGTATTCGGGAGATGTAATTTTGAAGTTGGACATTAGTTGGATTTAAATTTGGAACTCGAAATCTAGGAAGGAAACTCCGATTAAGTAAGTTATCCCTCCCATAAGTAAACAATACGAAGTAAAATAAATAATATTAAAGTAACAGTGAGAGTTACATTCATATGAGAATTTTATGAGGGCATTATAGATCTGAAATTCAAAACTAAAATTCGAATTTAGTTGAATTCTAGAAATTGGAAAAAAAAGAAAAGAAAAACGAAGAGACTTAGATGGCCCTGGGCCGAATTAGCCAGGCCGACCAAACTCGCTGCGTTGTACAACGCTTCGGCGCCGATCGACCGGGCTCGCGTGCAAGTGTCATCGAGGCGCGCTCCGTCTCGTTTAATCACCACCGTCTGGGTCCCACGAGTCAGGCTGACCTCCTTCTATGTTGGCAGGTGACCGTTGGCGCTGTCAGCCTTGCACCGGACGGATGTCACACCGGACAGTTCGGTGGCTGAAAGGGAAATAGGCTTACACCTTTTCCTAAATTGATTTTGGTGGTTGAATTGCCCAACACAAATAATTGGACTAACTAGTTTGCTCTAGTCTATAAGTTTTACAGGTGCCAAAGGTTCACAACAAGTCAATAAAAAGACCAAAGATGGGTTCAATTAAAGAGAGCTAAAGACATCCCAAAAGGCACCCTGGTTTGGCGCACCGGACTGCCCGGTGTGCCATCGGATAGTGTCCGGTGCACCAGAGAACTTGACGCTGAACTTGCTACCTTCGGGAAAATGGGAGGCCGCTCCGCTATAATTCACCGGACTGTCCGGTGAAGCACCGGACAGTGTCCGGTGTCACACCGGACTGTCTGGTGTGCCAGCGGAGCAACGGCTACTTCACGCCAACGGTCGACTGCAACCGCATTAAATGCGCTACAGTGCGCGCCAGAGTCAGAGCACGCGCAGAAGGGGCACCGGACAGTCTACAGGACCTGTCCGGCGCACCACTGGACAGCCCAGAGGCCCCACCGGTCAGAGCTTCAACGGTCAGAACCCAACAGCCGGCTGACGTGGCTGGCACACCAGATAGTGTCCGGTGGCGCACTGGACTGTCCGGTGCGCCATGCGACAGACAGCCTCCCAACGGCCACTTTTGGTGGTTGGGGCTATAAATACCCCAACCACCCCACCATTCATTGCATCCAAGTTTTCCAACTTCCTACACCTTACAAGAGCGATAGCATTCAATACAAGACACACCAAAGAGATCAAATCCTCTCCCAAATCCATAGTTCATTCCAAATCAAATAGTGACTAGTGAGAGAGTGACTTGTGTTCATTTGAGCTCTTGCGCTTGGATTGCTTCTTTTTCTCATTCTTTCTTGTGATCAACTCAATTGTAACCGAGGCAAGAGACACCAATTGTGTGGTGGTCCTTGCGGGGACTTTGTGTCCCGTTTGATTGAGAAGAGAAGCTCACTCGGTCTAAGTGACCGTTTGAGAGAGGGAAAGGGTTGAAAGAGACCCGGTCTTTGTGACCACCTCAACGGGGAGTAGGTTTGCAAGAACCGAACCTCGGCAAAACAAATCCTTGTGTCTCACTCTTTATTTGCTTGCGATTTGTTTTTCACCCTCCCTCTCGGACTTGTTTATATTTCTAACGCTAACCCGGCTTGTAGTTGTGCTTAAGTTTATAAATTTCAGATTCACCCTATTCACCCCCCCTCTAGGAGATTTTCAATTGGTATCAGAGCCCGGTGCTTCATTAGAGCTTAACCGCTCGAAGTGATGTCGGGAGATCACGCAAAGAAGATGGTGATCGGCGGAGAGAAGTCCGCTACAAGCCACGGGAAGGCTCCATCAAAGGAGTCCGCCAACAAGAAGAAGGATGGATCCCCTTCACGCATTCGATCACACAAGAGTGGCGAGAAGAAGAAGAAAATGAAGAAAGTGGTCTACTACGAGACCGACTCTTCCTCGCCCTCTACATCCGGATCCGACACCGCGTCTGTCACTTCTAAGCGCCAAGAGCGCAATAAGTATAGTAAGATCCCCCTACGCTATCCTTGCATTCCTAAACATACTCCATTACTTTCCGTCCCATTAGGCAAACCACCGACATTTGACAGTGAAGATTATTCCAGGTGGAGTGATATGATGAGGTATCACCTAACCTCACTCCACAAAAGTATATGGGATGTTGTTGAGTTTGGTGTACAGGTACCATCCGTAGGGGATGAGAATTATGATGAGGACGAGGTGGCCCAAATCATGCACTTCAACTCCCAAGCCACCACTATACTCCTCACCTCTCTAAGTCGAGAGGAGTATAACAAGGTGCAAGGATTGAAGAGCGCCAAGGAGATTTGGGACGTGCTAAAGACCGCGCACGAAGGAGACGAGGTGACCAAGATCACCAAGCGGGAGACGATCGAGGGGGAGCTCGGTCGCTTCCGGCTTCGCCAAGGGGAGGAGCCACAAGAAATGTACAACCGGCTCAAGACCTTGGTGAACCAAGTGCACAACCTCGGTAGCAAAAAATGGGATGACCATGAAATGGTCAAGGTTATTCTTAGATCACTCGTTTTTCTTAACCCTACGCAAGTTCAATTAATATGTGGTGATCCTAGATATACACTAATGTCTCCCGAGGAAGTAATAGGTAAATTTGTGAGCTTTGAATTGATGATCAAAGGCTCAAAGAAAATCATCGAGCAAGATGGCCCCTCCACGCCCGAAGCACAACTAGTCACATTCAAGGCGACGGAGGAGAAGAAGGAAGAGTCCACATCAAGTAGACTCCCCATCGATGCCTCCAAGCTCGACAATGAGGAAATGACGCTCATCATCAAGAGCTTCCACCAAATCCTCAAGCAAAGGAGAGGGAAGGACTACAAGTCCCGCTCCAAGAAAGTGTGCTACAAGTGTGGTAAGCCCAGTCACTTTATTGCAAAATGTCCAATATCAAGTGACAGTGACAGGGGCGACGACAGGAAGGGAAAGAGGAGAGAAAAGAAGAGATACTACAAGAAGAAGGGTGGTGATGCCCATGTGTGCCGCGAGTGGGACTCCGACGAGAGCTCCACCGACTCCTCCTCCGATGAGGACGCCGCCAACATCGCCGTAACCAAAGGGCTCCTCTTCCCCAACATCGGCCACAAGTGCCTCATGGCCAAGGACGGCAAAAGGAAGAAGGTAAAATCAAAATCCTCCACTAAATATGCAACCTCTAGTGAGGAGGATAATTCTAGTAATGAGGAGGATAACTTGCGCACCCTTTTTGCCAACCTAAACATGCAACAAAAAGAAAAGTTAAATGAATTAATTAGTGCTATTCATGAGAAGGATGAACTCTTGGACTCCCAAGAGGACTTCCTAATTAGGGAAAACAAGAAGCATGTTAAGGTTAAAAATGCTTACGCTCTAGAAGTAGAAAATTGTGAAAAACTATCAATGAGCTAAGCACTTGCCATGATACTATTGTCAACCTTAGAAATGAGAATGCTAAAATGATTGCTAAGGTTGATTCAAATGTTTGTGATGTTTCAATTCTCAATCTTAGAGATGATAATGTTAGTTTACTTGCTAAGATTGAATAATTGAATATCTCTCTTGCTAGCCTTAGAAATAATAATGAAAAATTAATTGCTAAGGCTAAAGACTTGGATGTTTGCAATGTTACAATTTCCAATCTTAGAAGTGAAAATGACATTTTACATGCTAAGATTGTTGAACTAAAATCTTGCAAACCCTCTACATCTACCGTTGAGCATGTTTCCATTTGCACTAGATGTAGAGACATTAATGTTGATGCTATTCATGATCACCTAGCTTTAATTAAGAAACAAAATGATCACATAGCACAACTTAATGACAAAATTAATGAGCATGACTTAGAAAATGAAAAATTTAAATTTGCTAGAAGCATGCTCTATAGTGGGAGACGCCCTGGCATCAAAGATGGCATTGGCTTCCAAAAGGGAGACAATGTCAAACTTAATGCCCCTCCTAAAAGATTGTCTAACTTTGTTAAGGGCAAGGCTCCCATGCCTCAGGATAACGAGGGTTATATTTTGTACCCTGTCGATTATCCCGAGCACAAAATTAGGAGAATTCACTCTAGGAAGTCTCACTCTGGCCCTAATCATGCTTTTATGTATAAGGGTGAGACATCTAGCTCTAGGCAATCAACCCATGCTAAATTGCCTAAGAAGAAAACTCCTATTGCATCAAATGATTCTAACATTTCATTTAAAACTTTTGATGCATCTTATGTTTTAACTAACAAATCCGGCAAAGTAGTTGACAAGTATGTTGGGGGCAAGCACAAGGGGTCAAAGACTTGTGTTTGGGTACCCAAAGTTCTTGTATCTAATGTCAAAGGACCCAAAACCATTTGGGTACCTAAAATCAAGAACTAAATTTGTTTTGTAGGTTTATGCATCTGGGGCTCAAGTTGGATCATCGACAGCGGGTGCACAAACCATATGACAGGGGAGAAGAAGATGTTCTCCTTCTATGAGAAAAACCAAGATTCCCAACGAGCTATCACATTCGGGGATGGGAATCAAGGATTGGTCAAAGGATTGGGTAAAATAGCTATATCACCTGACCATTCCATTTCACATGTTTTTCTTGTAGATTCATTAGATTATAACTTGCTTTCAGTTTCGCAATTATGTAAAATGGGTTACAACTGTCTTTTTATGGACATAGGTGTTACTGTCTTTAGAAGAAGTGATGATTCAATAGCATTTAAGGGAGTGTTAGAGGGTCAGCTATATTTAGTAGATTTTGATAGAGCTGAACTCGACTCTTGCTTAATTGCTAAGACTAACATGGGTTGGCTCTGGCATCGCCGACTAGCACATGTTGGAATGAAGAATCTTCACAAGCTTCTAAAGGGAGAACACATTTTGGGACTAACAAATGTTCATTTTGAGAAAGACAGGGTTTGTAGCGCATGTCAGGCAGGGAAGCAAGTTGATGTTCATCATCCACACAAGAACATCATGACGACTGACAGGCCACTCGAGCTCCTACACATGGATCTATTCGGCCCGATTGCTTACATAAGCATCGGCAGGAGTAAGTACTATCTAGTTATTGTGGATGATTATTCTCGCTTCACTTGGGTATTATTTTTGCAGGAAAAATCTCATACCCAAGAAACCTTAAAGGGATTCTTGAGGCGTGCTCAAAACGAGTTCGGCTTAAGGATCAAGAAAATAAGAAGCGACAACGGGACGGAGTTCAAGAACTCACAAATCGAAGGCTTCCTTGAGGAGGAGGGCATCAAGCATGAGTTTCCTCTCCCTACACGCCACAACAAAATGGTGTAGTGGAGAGGAAGAATAGAACTCTATTGGACATGGCAAGGACCATGCTTGATGAGTACAAGACTTCAGATCGGTTTTGGGCGGAGGTGGTCAACACCGCTTGCTACGCCATCAACCGGTTGTATCTACACCGAATCCTCAAGAAGACATCATATGAACTCCTAACCGGTAAAAAGCCCAATGTTTCATATTTTAGAGTCTTTGGTAGCAAATGCTTTATTCTTGTTAAAAGAGGTAGAAAATCCAAATCTGCTCCTAAGGCTGTAGAAGGCTTTTTACTAGGATATGATTCAAACACAAGGGCATATAGAGTCTTTAACAAGTCCTCTGGACTAGTTGAAGTTTCTTGTGACATTGTGTTTGATGAGACTAACGGCTCTCAAGTAGAGCAAGTTGATCTTGATGAACTAGATGATGAAGAGGCTCCGTGCGTCGCGCTAAGGAACATGTCCATTGGGGATGTGTGTCCTAAGGAATCCGAAGAGTCTCCAAATGCACAAGATCAACCATCTTCCTCCATGCAAGCATCTCCACCAACTCAAAATGAGGATGAGGCTCAAGATAATGAAGGAGAAGATCAAGAGGATGAGTCACCTCAAGAGGAGAGCAATGATCAAGGGGGAGATGCCCATGATCAAGATAAGGAAGATGAACAAGTTCCAAGACCGCCACATCCAAGAGTCCACCAAGCAATCCAACGAGATCACCCCGTGAACACCATCCTCAGTGATATTCAAAAGGGGGTAACTACTCGATCTCGTGTTGCTCATTTTTGCGAACATTACTCTTTTGTTTCCTCTATTGAGCCACACAGGGTAGAGGAAGCACTTCAAGATTCGGATTGGGTGGTGGCGATGCAAGAGGAGCTCAACAACTTCACTAGGAACGAGGTATGGCATTTAGTTCCACGTCCTAATCAAAATGTTGTAGGAACCAAGTGGGTCTTCCACAACAAGCAAGATGAGCATGGTGTGGTGACAAGGAACAAAGCCCGACTTGTAGCCAAGGGATATTCACAAGTTGAAGGTTTGGATTTTGGTGAAACCTATGCACCCGTAGCTAGGCTTGAGTCAATTCGCATTTTACTTGCCTATGCTACTTACCATGGCTTCAAGCTTTATCAAATGGACGTGAAAAGTGCCTTCCTCAATGGACCAATCAAGGAAGAGGTATATGTTGAGCAACCTCCCGGCTTTGAAGATAGTGAGTACCATAACCATGTATATAAACTCTCTAAGGCGCTTTATGGGCTCAAGCAAGCCCCAAGAGCATGGTATGAATGCCTAAGAGATTTACTTATTACTAATGGCTTCAAAGTCGGAAAAGCCGATCCTACTTTATTTACTAAAATTACTCTTGAAAATGATTTGTTTGTATGCCAAATTTATGTTGATGATATCATATTTGGGTCTACTAACGAATCTACATGTGAAGAGTTTAGTAGGATCATGACACAGAAATTCGAGATGTCTATGATGGGGGAGTTGAAGTACTTCTTGGGATTTCAAGTGAAGCAACTCCAAGAGGGCACCTTCATTAGCCAAACGAAGTATATTCAAGACATTCTAAACAAATTTGGGATGAAGGATGTCAAGCCCATCAAGACACCCATGGGAACCAATGGGCATCTCGACCTCGACACGGGAGGTAAATCCGTAGATCAAAAGGTAATACCGGTCGATGAAAGGTTCTTTACTCTATTTATGTGCTTCACGACCGGATATAATGCTTTCCGTATGCATGTGTGCAAGATTCCAAGCCGACCCTAAGGAAGCTCACCTTAGGGCCGTAAAACGAATCTTGAGATATTTAGTTTATACTCCTAAGTTTGGGCTTTGGTACCCTCGGGGATCCACATTTGATTTATTTGGTTATTCGGATGCCGATTGGGCAGGGTGTAAAATTAATAGAAAGAGCACATCGGGGACTTGCCAGTTCTTGGGAAGGTCTCTGGTGTCTTAGGCTTCAAAGAAGCAAAATTCCGTAGCTCTTTCTACCGCCGAAGCCGTGTATATTGCCGCAGGCCATTGTTGCGCGCAATTGCTATGGATGAGGCAAACCCTTAGGGACTATGGTTACAAATTAACCAAAGTTCCTCTTCTATGTGATAATGAGAGTGCAATCCGCATGGCGGATAATCCTGTTGAACATAGCCGCACTAAACACATAGCCATTCGGTATCATTTCTTAAGGGATCACCAACAAAAGGGGGATATCGAGATTGCATATATTAACACCAAAGAAAAATTAGTCGATATCTTTACCAAGCCACTAGATGAACAAACATTTAACAAACTTAGGCATGAGCTAAATATTCTTGATTCTCGGAATTTCTTTTGATGTTTTGCACACATAGCTCACCAATATACCTTTGATCATATCTCTTTTATATGCTATGACTAATGTGTTTTCAAGTATATTTCAAACCAAGTCATAGATTGAAAGGGAATTGGAGTCTTCAGCGAAGACAAAGGCTTCCACTCCACTCCATCAATTACTCACCCTTCGCCATCGCTCCGAGCCGCTCTCCAACTTTGGTATAATCTTCACTCATATTTTGTTCGCCAAAGTGGGAGAAAGTAGTTACAAGGGCTTATATTTCACTCAAGTATCCGTTTTTGGCGATTCATGCCAAAGGGGGAGAAAGTATTAGCCCAAAGCAAAAGGACCGCACACCACCACCAATTTTCAAAATTTGAGTTATGAAAAGATTTCTCAAATGGTGATTTTCATAATGATTTTCCAATTTGTATCTTATTTTTGATAGAATTTCAAATTGGAACAACCTCTTCAAGACTAATATCAAAAACCCTCTTGAACGCCAAGAGGAGGATTTAATTAAGGGGGAGTTTTGTTTAGTCAAAGGAAAAGCATTTGAAATAGGGGGAGAAAATTTCAAATCTTGAAAATGCTTCTAATCTCATTCATTTACCTTTGACTATTTGCAAAAGGACTTTGAAAAGAATTTACAAAAGAATTTGCAAAAACAAAACATGTGGTGCAAGCGTGGTCCAAAATGTTAAAAATGAAAAAGAAATAAATCCATGCATATCTTATAAGAATATATATTGGTTCAATTCTTAGTAACCTTTGCACTTACAATTATGCAAACTAGTTCAATTATGCATTTCTATATTTGCTTTAGTTTGTGTTGGCATCAATCACCAAAAAGGGGAGATTGAAAGGGAAATACGCTTACACCTTTTCCTAAATTGATTTTGGTGGTTGAATTGCCCAACACAAATAATTGGACTAACTAGTTTGCTCTAGTCTATAAGTTTTACAGGTGCCAAAGGTTCACAACAAGTCAATAAAAAGACCAAAGATGGGTTCAATTAAAGAGAGCTAAAGACATCCCAAAAGGCACCCTGGTTTGGCGCACCGGACTGTCCGGTGTGCCATCGGACAGTGTCCGGTGCACCAGGAAACTTGACGCTGAACTCGCTACCTTCGGGAAAATGGGAGGCCGCTCCGCTATAATTCACCGGACTGTCCGGTGAAGCACCGGGCAGTGTTCGATGTCACACCGGACTGTCCGGTGTGCCAGTGGAGCAACGGCTACTTCGCGCTAACGGTCGACTGCAACCGCATTAAATGCGCTACAGTGCGCGCCAGAGTCAGAGCACGTGCAGAAGGGGCACCGGACAGTCTACAGGACCTGTCCGGTGCACCACCGGACAGCCCAGAGGCCCCACCAGTCAGAGCTCCAACGGTCAGAACCCAATGGCCGACTGACGTGGCTGGCGCACCGGACAGTGTCCGGTGCGCCATGCGACAGACAGCCTCCCAACAACCACTTTTGGTGGTTGGGGCTATAAATACCCCAACCACCACACCATTCATTGCATCCAAGTTTTCCAACTTCCTACACCTTACAAGAGCTATAGCATTCAATACAAGACACACCAAAGTGATCAAATCCTCTCCCAAGTCCATAGTTCATTCCAAATCAAATAGTGACTAGTGAGAGAGTGACTTGTGTTCATTTGAGCTCTTGCACTTGGATTGCTTCTTTTTCTCATTCTTTCTTATGATCAACTCAATTGTAACCGAGGCAAGAGACACCAATTATGTGGTGGTCCTTGCGGGGACTTTGTGTCCCGTTTGATTGAGAAAAGAAGCTCACTCGGTCTAAGTGACCGTTTGAGAGAGGGAAAGGGTTGAAAGAGACCCGGTCTTTGTGACCACCTCAACGGGGAGTAGGTTTGCAAGAACCGAACCTCGGCAAAACAAATCCTTGTGTCTCACTCTTTATTTGCTTGCGATTTATTTTTCACCCTCCCTCTCGGACTTGTTTATATTTCTAACGCTAACCCGGCTTGTAGTTGTGCTTAAGTTTATAAATTTCAGATTCGCCCTATTCACCCCCCCTCTAGGCGACTTTCAGTGGCTCTCCTCCATAGTGTCATCAGGAATTAGCCGTTGGGCTACTGTTCCCTGGTGCACCAGACAGTCCTGCGATATGGCACCGGACAGTCTGGTGTGCAACCGAACAATCTGGTGCTCTCAACCGGACGGTCCGCCAGTGCCAATACTTTCTTCATGTCTTGGACTTTGCTTGATAGTTGTTGATCTTCACATATGGTATTCTTAATGTCTTCTTTTGATGTGTTGTCTTTTAATGCCTTAGTCCAAGTCACTTTAGCATCCTGTAAACTATAAATGCAAACACTAAAAAACACATTAGTCAATAGGTTATGTTGCTCATCAAACACCAAAATCATTTAGACAAATGGGCCGAGGTCCATTTTCCTTACACCCCTTTGTGTTACTATTGAAGCATATTTCTTTTGTTAAAAATACATACTAAATAAATATTCGAAATCATACATCATGCTGGAGTTTATTTATTTGTGCAGTATTCGGGAGATGTAATTTTGAAGTTGGACATTAGTTGGATTTTAATTTGGAACTTGAAATCTAGGAAGGAAACTCCGATTAAGTAAGTTATCCCTCCCATAAGTAAACAATACGAAGTAAAATAAATAATATTAAAGTAACAGTGAGAGTTACATTCATATGAGAATTTTATGGGGGCATTATAGATCTGAAATTCAAAACTAAAATTCGAATTTAGTTGAATTCTAGAAATTGGAAAAAAAGAAAAGAAAAATGAAGAGACTTAGATGGCCCTGGGCCGAATAAGCCAGGCCGACCCAACTCGCCGCGCTGTACAACGCTTCGGCGCCGACCGACCGGGCTCGCGTGCAAGTGTCATCGAGGTGCGCTCTGTCTCGTTTAATCACCACTGCCTGGGTCCCACGGGTCAGACTGACCTCCTTCTATGTTGGCAGGTGACTGTTGGCGCTGTCAGCCTTGCACCGGACGGATGTCACACCGGACAGTCTGGTGCCTCTCCTCCATAGTGTCATCAGGAACTAGCCGTTGGGCTACTATTCCCTGGTGCACCAGACAGTCCTGCGATGTGGCACCGGACAGTCTGGTGTGCAACCGAACAGTCTGGTGCTCTCAGCCGGACGGTCCGCCAGTGCCAATACTTTCTTCATGTATTGGACTTTGCTTGATAGTTGTTGATCTTCACATATGATCTTCTTAATGTCTTCTTTTGAGGTGTTGCTTCCCCAATGCCTTAGTCCGAGTCACTTTAGGATCCTGTGAACTACAAATTCAAACACTAGAAACACATTAGTCAACAGATTATGTTGCTCATCAGACACCAAAATCATTTAGACAAATGGACCGAGGTACATTTTCCTTACACCCCTTCACCGAGAACATCTTGCATAAGAGTCCCTAACTTTACTCCAAATCAACCTACCGTCCATTCCAGTTGAAGTAATACATATAGGTCCTCGGGTTTTGCAAAACAGACCTCGAATTCTAGAAAAATAGTTGCAGTCGTCCATTAAATTCAAAATATTGATAAACTTAATTAATTTGGAAACGATTTATATCTATAAAAATAATTCTAGAAACTTAGTAAAATCAAATCTAATTTATTTTAACTCCGATTTTAGTGGTTCTTGAACCTGCGGATCTTAGCGATGCGTAGAATATTATTACGTGGTTTGTTTTCATGTTTGGTGTAATGTTATTTTATGTACTCCTTGTCTATCTATATGTATTGCTATGAATAGAAGCGAGGTGACGAAAACCTGAGGCTCCAATTGGAAAATTACCTGGAGTTGCACTGAAAAGGCAAGTTGTGTACTTAATCACTTTCTTTTACCTAATAATGATTCTGTTAATCACCATGACACAGTCAAGTTAAGCTGATGGGACCTAATAGATTACCCATTTTTGTTTACACTACACCTTGCAAACAAATGAATTATTGGGTAGTATTGATATTGCTCTACTTAGTTTTGGGATTAAAGCTATATATGAAATATGATCATGCTCTATTATTATTGTCAAATGGATTCTTTATGGTTAATGATAAGATTATCGTGTTAATTGGAATATGAAGCTTAACCTGAGAAAATAGTACTACCATAAGGGTGGAATGGGACGCCCTTGGCCAAATAATTAGGCAAGCTAGGGAGAGATTACCTTATCCGAAAGGGGCGAGCGGATGATCGCATAGTAGTGGTAACCCTAGGGCTAGACGATAATAAATCGAGTGGACGATCGCATAGTAATGTAGACTAGACGATAGCAAATTGAGTGGACGATCGCACTCCAACCGACCTAATAACCCACTTTAACTTGAAGTCTCTAAGGGCGTGTCTAGGAGCACGAGGATTAGAGTGGATTGAAGAGGACGAGAAATTAGAGATACTCTCGGCCAAGCACAGTAGTGGTAACCCCAGGGCAAATGCAACGCCGGCCACAGTGGCGGTCGTACACCACCACCACGCTAACTTGTCTCATTGGCACGCAGCTGGGCCAATGGCTGCATGCCCCAGACCAGGCTCCTCCCCAACACTGATGCATCGTCGCGCGCGCAGGGTGCATTGCATACATAGATGGAACTGTAGACAAAGACTGTAGAGCGAGCGGCGTCCCCATCCCCCACCCAGACCCACACCCACCCAGGCCAAAGAGGAGTGAGCGAGGAGTAGGGACCGACGAGTGAAGGAGGAGCTAGCAGGCCGGCTAGCTATAGCTAGCAGCACGCCTCTCGTCTGCTGGCTCGATCCATCTCCGTCTCCGGCCGTCCCTTTCACAGCGCCTTGCCTTCTTCACTTCACCCTAGCTACCAGCCTGTCTGCCTTTTCCATCGTCTTCCTCTCCCCTCCACACAAACACAGACACAGTTGCGTCGTCGCCCGGCCGCTGTGCGTGCGTGCGTGCGTGCTGTGCTGCCTTTCTTTCTCGCTTTAATTTCTTTCCATCCATCCGCTTTCCCCCCCTCCCAATCCCAATCCCTCCAAAAATCCGCTCCGCGCGCGCAAGCGCGGCCGGCCTTTATCGATCCCTCCCGGCCTCTAGCGCTGCTCCGGCGGCGGAGTCCGGCCCCAGGAAACAAAGGCCGCGCGCGCCGACCGGACCGACCGGGGGGCCGTCCAGTTCCAGTTCCAGTTCCAGGCCGCACAAGCACATGAGATCATGAGCTCGGAGGACTCGCTCAAGTCGCTGTCGCTGGACTACCTGAACCTGCTCATCAACGGGCAGGCCTTCAGCGACGTGGCCTTCAGCGTGGAGGGCCGGCTGGTGCACGCGCACCGCTGCGTGCTGGCCGCGCGCAGCCTCTTCTTCCGCAAGCTCTTCTGCGGCCTGGACCCGAGCCACCAGCCGCCCCCACCCACCGCCGGCGGGCGCGCGCCGGACCTCGTCATCCCCGTCAGCTCCATCCGCTACGAGGTGCTGGTGCTGGTGCTCCAGTTCCTCTACAGCGGCCAGGCCTCCGTCGCCGCTCCCAAGAGCGGCCCGCTCCCGGGCTGCGGCGCCAGGGGCTGCTGGCACACCCGCTGCGGCGCCGCCGTCGACCTCGCCCTCGACACCCTCGCCGCTGCGCGCTCCTTCGGCGTCGAGCAGCTCGCGCTCCTCGTCCAGGTGGGGATGGGGATTCTTTCCCTTCCCTTCCCTTCCTTTCCTTGGTGCTATTAGTTACTACATATCACTCCAAATTCTTGGGATCTGCAGTGCAGACAGGCAGGCAGGCAGTGACAGCTACTACTAATAACTCATGAGCCCTGATTCAGATTGGGACGATTCGTCATGGTTGAAGCTGAAGCTCTCACCCATCGATAAAGCACGCATCTTTTGTACGCCGACCTGCGGCGCGCGGCATCATATGAATTCTCTTTTCTTCAGGAGAACGAGGGTCAGTCAGGGTTCGGTCGGGAACTAACTCCTGGCTGCTGAGCATCACCTGCTCCAGCCGCTAGCTCGAGCATGGCCATGGCCGTTGGAGGAGGACTTTCCTTCCGATTCATGCATGGTCATGGAGGAGGACTGCCAGACCAGCAGACTCCATCCCTTCAATTTTTTCTCTCCTTTTTTTTTCTCGATCCGTCTTCCTTCCCAATCGATCGAATTTTGCTCGAATTTTTAATTGCGCGGAAGAAGGAATCTGAGATGGATGGATAGGATAGATGGGGGGAGAGGGGTGTACTGACAGGCACAGGCAGGCAGGCAGGCAGGCTGCAGCAGGAGGCGGGGTCGTCGTCGTCTCTAGCCTCTCACAGTCTCCCTTGCTTTTTTGCCGCTTCGCTACTGCACCTGTCATCACTTGTCATGGATGGATCGCTTCCACCACCCAGCCTGTGGCCTGTGCGGCTGTGGCCTGTGCCTTGCTTTTCTGACTCATCTTTACTAGGAAGGGTCTTGTCACTCACGCCCTGCTTGCTAGCTCATGTCTCTCCTGTCCCTTCCTTCCATCCATCACATCACATCACATCCCATTGCACGCGCTGCATTTCATTTCACAGCAATTGCAAGTGCAGGCAGGAGTAGTATGCATATATTGCTAGGGTTTCTCGGAGATCGGTCCGGTCCAGTCCAAGGGCGCCAGGTCCAGGCCCCTTCCGAATCCCAAGTCCCAACAACAAACGCAGCCGCCGTGCATCATTTCCGAAACACCTTGTGTCTTGCTGCCTTGCTGCTGCTGCTGTACAAATACAACTGCCACCGATGGAAGTCAAGCGGCGCCATGCATGCTGCGCGCCTGCGTATCGATCGATCCAAGCAGCAGCAGAAGCAGCAGGAGCCGGTGAAAGTGGAAGAACGAAGCATGCCTGCGTGCAGTGCCCAGTGCGTGCGCCGGAGCCGCCAGGGGATTTTCGATCGATCGGCCGCCGCAGCCGCTACATTTCATGCTGCTAAAATCGCCTGCCTATAACGATTAACGACCGTGTGGTTCACTGTTCCGTCCCGTTGTTGCGTTGCAGAAGCAGCTGGAGGCCATGGTGAAGGAGGCGTCCGTGGACGACGTGATGAAGGTGCTGATGGCGTCGCGCAAGTTCGAGATGCAGGAGCTCTGGGCCGCCTGCTCCCACCTGGTGGCGCGCTCGGGCCTCTCCGCCGACCTCCTCGCCAAGCACCTCCCCATCGACGTGGTCGCCAAGATCGAGGAGATCCGCGCCAAGTCCCCCGGCGGCGCCGCCGCCGCGGGCGGCGCCGGGCCGCGCTCGCCGTTCCTCACCCACCACTACCTCCCCATCAACGCGGCGTCGTCGGCGGCCGACCGCGAGCACCGGATCCGGCGCATGCGGCGCGCGCTGGACGCCGCCGACATCGAGCTCGTCAAGCTGATGGTGATGGGCGAGGGGCTGGACCTGGACGACGCGCTGGCCGTGCACTACGCCGTCCAGCACTGCGGCCGCGACGTCGTCAAGGCGCTGCTGGAGCTGGGCGCCGCCGACGTCAACTCCCGCGCCGGGCCCGCGGGCAAGACGGCGCTGCACCTGGCGGCCGAGATGGTGTCCCCCGACATGGTCTCCGTGCTCCTGGACCACCACGCCGACCCCAACGCCCGCACGCTCGACGGCGTCACCCCGCTCGACGTGCTCCGCAGCCTCACCTCCGAGTTCCTCTTCAAGGGCGCCGTGCCGGGGCTCACGCACATCGAGCCCAACAAGCTCAGGCTCTGCCTCGAGCTCGTGCAGTCCGCGGTCATGGTGGCCACGCGCGACGACGGCGGCGCGCACGGCGACGCCGGGGGAGGTGGGAGCGACGGCGGGAGCTTCCCGAGGGGCGGCGACGCCGCCGACGACAGCTTGGTGAGCCTCACCATGAACTCCACGCTCATGTACCAGGGCCAGGAGATGGCGGCGGCGCTGGCCGGCGACGCCAGGAAAGGGAGCGGCGGCGGCCGAGGGAGTCCGTCCAGCTTGTACTTCCCCAATGGCTTCGCATGAGTATTTAATCTCCTTCATCAAGCAAGAGCAATGCATTTTCGTTTCTCTCTACATATATCCATCCAAAGATGATCCTTTTCTCTACCTCGCGCTAGCTCTTTCAACACTCTCCGTTGGATTGGATCTTTAATTTGCATTGTGATGTGAGGACGATGGTCGTGTAGCTAGCTATAGCTTGCTACTGTTCAACGAGCTAGGAGAGAGAGATGAGCTAGCAGTAGTAGCACTGCAAGGATTTCATGATATTTTATGTGGATTAATTGTTCGATGCACATCTTACAAGTAATGATTGATCGATTGGGCATCATCAACTGCTTTGCTTTATTACTTTGTTCAAATTCTCCACTGTGATCTGATCAACAACCCCATCTTGTAATGGCGCTTTATTTTGCTACACTGCATCCACTCCAGACTCCAGAGCTTGCTATAGCTAGCTCCAGTAGCAGTGTACAGCGGATGCATGAGGGATTTAGCTGCTAGCTGGTGTTTTTTTACATGTCTTTATGCAGTGCAGCTTTTGGATACTGTAGTAGCCTTTGGACGGTAGGAAAGCGAGGTGTGTGCAACCTGATAGATATGAGCCATTACACTGGGGAGCCAGCACCAGCAGTGAATCTAAGTTGGATTTGAAATGGTACAGGCAATGCACACACAGACACACACACATAGGAGTATTTCTCCTGTTACCATTTATTATCTATAATATATATCCACGAGCTTTTATTTTACTGGACATATATAATTATATATATGGATTAACCTGCGATTAATTGTGTCCATCATCCTAGGGGAGGATTGATGCACACACAAATTCATCGTTATGTGTTTTATTTAGCTGAAGTGTTCTTTTATTTGGTCAGGATTTTAATTTATTTTTAGCAAACTATTACTTCATCCATTATAAATTATAGGATATTTTGAGTTTTCTAGGTAAATCAGCTGACTAGAAGTGACTAGGTAATGCAAAAGAACAGAGAAAACATATGCGTGCATGTAGTAGTCAAATACTACATGAGAATTAGTTTGCACTTTTACTATTTCGTGCTACCTTCTCTCTTTCATTCAGTCCACTGGCTTGTTCTAAAACTCTTTGCTGCTGCTTGCTTGTGCCAAAAGACCAAGACTTCTCATTGGTACTAACTCCGTATATATATAGCACAGTTAATTGGAACTATTCAGTACTGATAAAATACTGTTCATCAATAATCCCTAAGTGCTATGTGAAACTATTTCCCCCCATTAATTACCTAGCTACTGAAATTGCCAACATATATTATCGACACACCTCATGGTTTTAGTGTTACGTTTTTGCATAGATTATCTTCATACTGCTAGAGACAAAAAAAAAAACAATGGGATGCCAATGCCATGCATGCATGCTTTATTACTTTCTATAATTTATTTTCTGGAGATATCACTTGCATGAAAAATTATGAAAACCTCGTCTTAGTAAGTCGTCCTTATCTACCATGTGCATGCATTACTTCGATTTATTGCTCCACAAACCAGATACTCATTATGGCTAACGAAAACCGCTGTCATCAGCAACAATAAATATGTATAGGGATCGTTAGGGGACAAATTAATCGAACCTGCAGCATCTTTAAAAGAAATTTGATATATAGCACATACCCATGCTTAAGTGCTAAAAGGGTACAGTAGATTAAATTAATGTTCATTGTTTGATATTGTGAGTTAGGTTTCTCCTAATAATTAAATTGCATGACCTTGCACCTTCCATTCACAAATATATGATATATATGTTTAGTGACATTGCTATCTTTAATATATGTACTTCAATCTTAATTTTTTTGTTATATATAATAGCTATATAAAAAAACATATTCCCTTTTTTATATATGTATTTCAAAATATGATTTACAATCTCCTAAATTATATTTTGAATATATATTTATTTTTTGTCATATTGTTTGTTGTGCTTATAATTAAACTTATGATAATTGGTAGTATATTTACTTAAAAATCTAAATATATCAAGTTTTTATTATAATAATTAAGATTTGCTAGTTAAATTATTGACCGAGTTTGAAAGTTTCAATCTTGATATATGCATGTGTGTGCCTTATAATAAGAGACAAGTGGAGGGAGTATTTGTGTTGTTTAGGATGTCTCAAAAAAAAACTATCAGTGTGACGATAAAATGGCGTGGATTATGAAATGCCTTTTGAACTCTATTACTTCAGCTTCATTAATAATATACAAGTTGTTCTCACATGTAAACAAGTTTAACGTCCTAGTTGTAGACACATGCTAGCTCAAAGAGACAAAGAGTATGCTATACTGGACCAACATCATATCGCCATGTGTGTGTATATATATATATGTGGAAAATAGATGTGCCACCCAAAAATACATGAGAGGTGCAAGAAGCCCAATGCATGCATGGAGTTTGTCTTAATCCAAAGAACTCTTCACAGCTAGTAATAAAACAGGAACAAGATGCAGTGAAATTCAAATAGAGTTTTATAGCATACTACCTTTTTATGCTTTCCTCAGGATATTTACTACACAACTGTAGTGGACATATATTTTTTTAAGAATATTGTAAAGAACAATAAAGTAATCAAGGTGCCTTTGTTTATGGCACCCCACAACAACAACAACAAAAATAGGCAAGTCTATCAGCAATGCTCGCATATCTCTAGTCTATCAGTTCATGAAAATATGCTTAATAAAGTGCATGCCTGGGCTTTTTCTTTTCTTTTTATTCCCAGATAACTAGTATGGAAGCTAGCACACATTCCATATCTTGAATTGTGGTTGCAACTTGTCCATGCATGCATCTCATGGTCTGTGGATGATATGAATGTGCCATGCACACGCATAGTTCTGTAGATGACTAGCATCATTCAGCACAGGTACACTCATACAATTATGTGGGCCACTCAGGAGCTGTGTTCATCATGTTTTTACACGCTCTACTGCTTGTTGTTGTTGAGAGAGAAACCCTGTAACAGTATATATAGGTCCAACTCCAAGCACCAAGCAGATACGATCGATCGATGGAGCTAGAGAGAAATACGGCACGGAACCTAGCTTTTAGCATGGCACAGTGCTCTCTACATCCTTATGTCAGCAGTACGTACCAGTACCCACCCGGCCCTTTCCCCTCCGTCTCTGCAGCTTGTCACTGCAGTAGATTCCTACGATCGAGTCGGATCCTCGGCATGACCAACACGCCCCCACGGCAACGCTTGTGCATGGCTTCCGTACACGCTACCCTCCTACACAGATGTTTTGTTGAGTGTTTCAGCCACTTAGCAAAAACTAGAAAACACTCAGTAAATTTTTTGCCGAGTGTAACTCACGACAAAAAAATCTCGGTGAATTATACATCGGCAACAACTTCTTTGTCGGATATTTTTTGTTGGATACTCAGCAAATAAAAGTCGTCGTCATGGCGCCAAGTGACGGTGACGGGACCTTTGTCGAGTGTTCTCTCCCTGGCACTCGGCAAAGGCTTCCTTTTTTCGCCGAGTGTCTGCTGGACTAGTGCTCGTAAAAGAAGGCTCCAGTGAACCCTTTTGGCATTCCCTTTGTCGAGTGCTCTAGGAGGCATTCGTCAAAGACTCACACTTTGCTGGTGCCTTTGGGCTAGCGCTCGACAAAGAAGGCCCCAATGGCCCCTTTGCCACAGTCCCTTTGTCGAGTGCAATAGGAGGAATTAGGCAAAGGGTGCTTCTTTTCTAAGCGTTAGAACCACAGCACTCGCCAAAGAAGCTTTACCGGTTCCCATATGTGCCTTCTTTGTCAAGTGATATGGTCATGGCACTCGACAAAGTACCTATTTGCCGAGTGTAATACTCGACAAAGTAACCTGAAAACCCCTTTTTATTTGTTTTTATTATTACTTCCAAACAAATAAAAGATATATATCATTGACATCACATATATCACAGAATCAACACATGTATCACCAACACCATATTTCTCACAAATATCACCACATCAAACAAGTTTCACAAACATAAGTCTCCAACACTCACAAACATAAGTCTCAAGTATCTCACAAGTATTACCAACATCAACAAGTTTAGATCAAGTTTCACAGACATAAGATCATCAGCGAGGTGGGCGGCTGGACTGGTTCAGCGATGGGCTGAACGATCCATGAGGGTTGTTTGACGCCGTCGATTGTCCCTGTATAGAGAAGAGATTGCATGTGTGAGATCAAATGAATATATATCATGCAGGACTAAAATTTTGATACTCACAAGAGTATGGAACTGAGCAGGGTAAGCCAGAGGGAACAACAGCTCTGCATATACTGGAACATCTTTGCCATGCTCTGCTGATCCACCAAGCGAGCCGCTCACTCCGCCTCATGATACGTGGACAATTCTAAACAAATACATTTATAGATATATAAAGATCTGCATATCTACACCGTACCTCTTTCGAACGGGAGACGCCTAATTAGGTTACGTGATCTACGATCATGATACGAAAATCGAGGTTATACCTAGGGTGACGGTGAAATCACTACAGCAAGGTTGTGGTGGGTTGGTGCAGTGGCGACATGGTGCAGGCAGACCTGTAGTGGCTAGAAAGACCTCTGCAAAAAAAACAAGCCTATCAACAAAAGATTTCGATAGCACCCCCTGCACGGGGAGGTTTTCAAAACCTGGAAATAAAAATAACAACACGATAGCTGACACACACATATACAAACGACACGATGAACACCAATCACATCTAATCGATATCCAAATCCACCATGCACTACCGGAATCTGAGGCTTTGCCGAGTGTCGGCCTCTTTGCCGAGTGCCTTTTGTCGGGCACTCGGCAAAGAAGGCTTTGCCGAGTGCCGCACTCGGTAAAGTTAGGCTCTCGGCAAAGATCCTCTTTACCGAGTGCTGGACACTTGGCACAGGGCGTCACTCGGCAAAGACACATTTGCCGAGTGTTAAACACTCGGCAAAGGAGGCGCTCGGCAAAGGGCCGTCAGCGGCCGTCCCAAAGCTGACGGCCGTCAGTCTTTGCCGAGTGCCGGGGTTGGCACTCGGCAAAGAAGACTCTTTATCGAGTGCCATATATATGGCACTCGGCAAAGGACCCTTTGCCGAGTGTCTTATAAAGACACTCGGCAAAGTATACTTTTATTTTTTAGATTTTGTCTCCCAAACTTTTTGTGGTATATTCCTACACTATGTATACCTACATGTATCATTTGTGGAAAATTATAACAGAGTTTTGAATCGTTAGTAGATTTAGTTCGTTTATTTGAATTTCTTCGGAAAATTCAGATTTGAACTGCAGGTCACTCGAAACTTGGGAAACCGTGCATGCAAAAATGATACCTGTCCTATTTAGCACAAGTTACGACCGATTTCAGGAGCGGACCGGAAACTTCGAGCACCATACTCACTCAACATGGCCGTGAACTTGCTATCCAGCTGTTTAAAAATTGTATAAAACACAAACAAAGTCAGAAAATCATGAAACTTGTCCACGTGTCATGATATCATATGTAGAGGCTGTGATAAAAATTTGAAAAAGTTTCGAGAAAATTGTGACGCACTATGTGTAGAAACCTAAGAGAACCACATTGAAACTTTATGATTTCATGTGTGGTTCTCTTAGGTTTCTACACATAGTGTCTCACAACTTTCTCCAAACATTCTCAATTTTTTATCACAGCCTCTACATATGATATCATAACACGTGGACAAGTTTTATGATTTTCTGACTTTGTTTGTGTTTTATAAAATTTTTAAACAGCTGGATGGCAAGTTCACGGTCATGTTGAGTGAGCATGGTGCTCGAAGTTTCCGGTACGCTCCTGAAGTCGGTCGTAACTTGTGCTAAATAGCATGTATATTATGTTTGCACGCATGGTTTTTCAAGTTTCGAGTGACTTGCAGTTCAAATGTGAATTTTCCGAAGAAATTCAAATAAACGAACTAAATCTACTAGCTATAGAAAACACTTTTTTAATTGTCCCAAAATGGTATATGTAGGTCTACATAGTGTAGGAACATACCACAAAAAGTTTGGTTGGGAAAATAAAAAAAATAAAAATGTACTTTGCCGAGTGCCCACAGAAGACACTCGACAAAGAATTCTTTGCCGAGTGTGAACTGGGTGGCACTCGGCAAAGTATAAGGAAATAATCTTTGCCGAGTGTCCCCAGGGCGACACTCGGCAAAGAGGACTTTGCCGAGTGCCGGATCGTTGGCACTCGACAAAGTATATTTTTAAATTTTAAAAAAATCTTTGCCGAGTGCGGGATCGCGGGCACTCGGCAAAGAAGCGACACTTTACCGTCCGCAGCCTCTCCTTCTCCTATTTCACTCTCACTCACCACACTCACCGCCGCCGCCTCCCCATCCGGTCTCACCCGCCGCCGGCGACACGCCTCTCCGCGCCCGTTGCCGCTGCCGCCGCGCCTCCCTGCGCCCGGCCACCGCCGCGCCCACCACCGCCCGGCCTCCCCGCGCCCGTTGCCGCAGCCGCCGCGCCTCCCCGCGCCCACCACCCACGCGCCCACCACCACCGCGCCCGCCTCCCCACGCCCCGCCTCCCCGTCCGGCCACCACCGCCTCCCTGTCGGAACTGCCACGCACACCACCGCCGGGACCACCCCGACCCGCGCGGCCCAACTGCCGCCCCCACGCGACCCACGCCCGACCCCGACGATCTCCCGACGATCTCCACTAGGTATGAATTTGTTCATGATTTAGTTTTGTATTTATTACGTGTCACTTTGTATTTATTATTGATTAGATGTAGGATGTAAATAATGTAAATCATGTAAATTTGTTGTGTTATCTCTGATAGATTGAATATATATAGATGTGATTATATTATGTGTTTATAATGAATTTCGTGTGTTTATTGAATTTAGTATGTGTGTTTATCAAATTTATAGTACATGTTTATTGAATTTAGAGAGTTTATACTATGTGTGTCAATTATATATATTTTGTGGATGTCGGCCATCGTGCTGCTAGTTTTATTTGTAGGTTTTGTAAACATCCCGTACAGGGGAGGTGCTGCCGAATTTTTTACATGTTATATTAAACTATAGTCGGTTATATATGTTATAGGATGGAGGACCGTGAGTGGATGTACACGGGTCGTAGAGGAAGGAACGATGTCACCACTGAATGGATTAGAAAGACCGATGATTTTGTGGAACGGGCATATGGCGAAGCTGCTAAAGGAGCGAGTCTAGTCCCATGCCCGTGCAGCAAATGTGACAACCGGAAAAGAAAACCAAAGAAGACCATGGTAGAACATATTTGGAAGAATGGATTTACGCCGGGCTATACTCGGTGGATATTTCATGGTGAAGCGCATCGTACGAGAGAGGAGGTGCTGAGACAACGTGTCGAGGATTATGACGCGGATGCGAGGGTAGCGGATATGTTGGACGACTATCAGGAGGCACAGTACACGGGAGGATGTATGGATGACGAGCCAGAGCCGACTGCAAAGGCGTTCTACGACATGTTCGACGCGGCACAGAAGCCCCTTCACGGCCAGACAAAGGTTTCTCAACTGGATGCCATTGGGCGTGTAATGGCGTTCAAGTCGCAGTACAGCATGAGTAGAGACGCATTCGATGGCTTGTTGACGGTTATTGGGAGTCTGCTTCCGGATGATCACATTCTGCCAAAGAGCATGTACGAGGCACAGAAACTACTTCGTGCACTCAAAATGACGTATGAGCAGATTCATGCTTGTCCGAAGGGCTGCGTGCTATTTAGGAAAGAATACGCGGAGGCAAAGTACTGTCCCAAGTGTAATTTGTCTAGGTTTATGGAGGTAGACTCTGGTGATGGACGGAAGAGGCAGCTCGACATCCCCTTGACAATCCTACGACACCTTCCGTTCATACCGAGGATCCAACGTCTTTACATGACAGAGGAATCCGCGAAACAGATGACATAGCACAAAAATGGAAAACGATACAATCCTGACAAGATGGTGCACACATCAGATGGTGAAGCATGGAAACACTTTGATGACATTCACCGTGAGAAAGCCAAAGAGGCTCGTATTGTACGTGTTGCGTTTGCCACAGATGGGTCCAATCCCTATGGAATGAGCGCTGCCCCGTTGAGAGCACCTAGAGGGGGGGTGAATAGGTGATCCTGTAAAAGTTCAAAACTTAAGCCACAAAAACTTGTTAAGGGTTAGCACAAGTATGGCCAAGTGGCTAGAGAGAACTCAAAACATGATAACCACAAGAAAGCAATCACAGAGTTGACACGGTGGTTATCCCGTGGTTCGGCCAAGTACAAAACTTGCCTACTCCACGTTGTGGCGTCCCAACGGACGAGAGTTGCACTCAACTCCTCTCAAGTGATCCAATGATCAACTTGAATACCACGGTGTTTTTCTTTCCTTTGATCTTTTCCCGTTTGCGAGGAATCTCCACAACTTGGAGTCTCTCGCCCTTACAATTGAGTTCACAAAGAATACGGAGTAAGGTGGGAATGAGCAACGCACACAAGACTCGAAAATCAGAGCAACAACACGCACACAAGTCGCAACAAGAGCTCGCAACGCAACACAAAGAGTTCACAACTCCACAAGAGCTCTATATGCTATCACAATGAAACGAATGCGTGAGATTGATGTCTTGGTGCTTAGAA
The DNA here is from genome assembly GCF_902167145.1 of Zea mays. Taxonomy (NCBI): domain Eukaryota; kingdom Viridiplantae; phylum Streptophyta; class Magnoliopsida; order Poales; family Poaceae; genus Zea; species Zea mays. The sequence goes on along the minus strand of NC_050099.1, from coordinate 192,605,581 downwards.
GAGTTGTAGGAATGCTTGGTGTTCTCCTCCATGCGCCAAGGGGTCCCTTTTATAGCCCCAAGGCAGCTAGGAGCCGTTGGGAACAAATCTGGAAGGCCATCTTTGCCTTCTGTCTCGTGGCGCACCGGACAGTCCGGTGCACACCGGACACTGTCCGGTGCCCGATTTGTTTCCATAGAAAGCGAAGCCGACCGTTGCCGACCGTTGCAGATCTGGCGCACCGGACAGTCCGGTGCACACCGGACAGTCCGGTGCTCCCTTCCGACCGTTGGCTCGGCCACGTGTCGCGCGCCGATCGCGCGGCCGACCGTTGGCCCGGCCGACCGTTGGCTCACCGGACAGTCCGGTGCACACCGGACAGTCCGGTGAATTTTAGCCGAAGTCGCCGGAGAAAAACCCGAGAGCGGCTGGTTTGCGCTGCGCTGCACCGGACACTGTCCGGTGCACACCGGACAGTCCGGTGCCCCAGCCCGAAGCAGCCTTTGGCTGTACACAGCCACTCTCCACTTCTTTTCTTTTCTTCTTTCTCCTGTTTCTAACACTTAGACAAGATGTTAGTACACAAAACTAATGTACTAAGGCTTAGAAACATACCTTTACTTGTGATTTACACTTTGTTCATCCATGAGCATATTTTCACATTTAGGCCCTTGTGTTTGCACTCAATCACCAAAATACTTAGAAATGGCCCAAGGGCACATTTCCCTTTCAATCTCCCCCTTTTTGGTGATTTATGCCAACACAACATAAAGCAAGTGGAACAAGTGCAAAATCACTTCAAATAAAAACTCAAATTGGTTTTGATTCAATTTTGGCATATATGGATCATCCTTTGCCACCACTTGGTTTGTTTTTGCAAATCAAACTCAAATCTCTATCTATAAGTCAAACACACATATTGAAGCATAAAGAGAGTCATTTCAAAAGAATTTGACCACGGATTTCAAAAACTCCCCCTTTTTCCCATAATCAACACTTCTCCCCACAAGAAGCCAACTTTTGAAAATAGAGACAATAAGAGACAATAAAAGCTTTTGACAAAACAAAAACTCTATTCTACTATTTTCAAAATCTCTCAAGTGGTAGCTGATCCATTTATCACTTTGGCCTTTATTTTCTCCCCCTTTGGCATCAAGCACCAAAACGGGATCAATCTTGGCCTTTTAACCCCATTGCCTCACAAAAATCTTCAATTAAGATCAAATGGCAATAAGAGTTCATGAGATGGACTTGGAATTAGTTACCCTCTCATCGGAGTGCAGTGGAAGTCTTTCATGGTCCAAGTCCACCTTTTCCCTTTCAATTCTCCTTCGAGACTAAGTCAAACAAACTCAAGCATATGGTTAGTCTCAAAAGGTCAAGTTGTAACACATCTCCCCCTACAACTGTGCATCACTTTGCAACGGACTTGTGAGGTCCAGGGAGTGTTTGTACAACTTGAGCACCACAATAAACAGCAAAATGCAGAATGAACATGATCAGAGGCATAAACACATGTATGCTACAATTCAATCCAAGTTCCGCGAATCTAAGACATTTAGCTCACTACGCAGCCTGCAAAAGGTCTTCTCATCTAGAGGCTTGGTAAAGATATCGGCTAGCTGGTTCTCGGTGCTAACATGAAACACTTCGATATCTCCCTTTTGCTGGTGGTCTCTCAAAAAGTGATGCCGGATGTCTATGTGCTTTGTGCGGCTGTGCTCAACAGGATTCTCCGCCATGCGGATAGCACTCTCATTGTCACATAGGAGTGGGACTTTGCTCAGATTGTAGCCAAAGTCCCTGAGGGTTTGCCTCATCCAAAGTAGTTGCGCGCAACACTGTCCTGCGGCAACATACTCGGCCTCAGCGGTGGATAGGGCAACGGAGGTTTGTTTCTTAGAGTTCCATGACACCAGGGACCTTCCTAAGAATTGGCACGTCCCCGATGTACTCTTCCTATCGACCTTACATCCAGCATAGTCGGAGTCTGAGTATCCAACTAAGTCAAAGGTAGACCCCTTTGGATACCAGAGTCCGAAGCAAGGCGTAGCAACTAAATATCTAAGAATTCGCTTCACCGCCACTAAGTGACATTCCTTAGGATCGGATTGAAATCTAGCACACATGCATACGCTAAGCATAATATCCGGTCTACTAGCACATAAGTAAAGCAAAGAACCTATCATTGACCGGTATGCTTTTTGATCAACGGACTTACCTCCTTTGTTGAGGTCGGTGTGTCCGTCGGTCCCCATCGGAGTCTTTGCGGGCTTGGCATCCTTCATCCCAAACCGCTTTAGCAGATCTTGCGTGTACTTCGTTTGGGAGATGAAGGTGCCGTCCTTGAGTTGCTTCACTTGGAACCCAAGGAAGTAGTTCAACTCGCCCATCATCGACATCTCGAATTTCTGCGTCATCACCCTGCTAAACTCTTCACAAGACTTTTGGTTAGTAGAACCAAATATTATGTCATCGACATAAATTTGGCACACAAACAAATCACCATCACATGTCTTTGTAAAAAGAGTTGGATCGGCTTTCCCAACCTTGAAAGCATTAGCAATTAAAAAGTCTCTAAGGCATTCATACCATGCTCTTGGGGCTTGCTTAAGTCCATAGAGCGCCTTAGAGAGCTTACACACATGGTCGGGGTACCGTTCATCCTCGAAGCCAGGGGGTTGCTCCACGTACACCTCCTCCTTGATTGGCCCGTTGAGGAAAGCGCTCTTCACATCCATTTGAAACAACCTGAAAGAATGGTGAGCGGCATATGCTAGCAAGATTCGAATTGACTCTAGCCTAGCCACAGGAGCAAAGGTCTCCTCGAAATCCAAACCTGCGACTTGGGCATAACCTTTTGCCACAAGTCGAGCCTTGTTCCTCGTCACCACCCCGTGCTCGTCCTGTTTGTTGCGGAACACCCACTTGGTTCCCACAACATTTTGCTTCGGACGAGGCACCAGTGTCCAAACTTCATTGCGCTTGAAGTTGTTTAACTCCTCTTGCATGGCCAACACCCAGTCTGGATCTAGCAAGGCCTCTTCTACCCTGAAAGGCTCAATAGAAGAGACAAAGGAGTAATGCTCACAAAAATTAACTAATCGAGATCGAGTAGTTACTCCCTTGCTAATGTCACCCAGAATTTGGTCGACGGGATGATCCCTTTGAATCATCGCTCGAACTTGGGTTGGAGGTGCCGGTTGCGCTTCTTCCTCCATTACGTTATCATCTTGTGCTCCCCCTTGATCACACGCCTCCTTATGATGAACCTGTTCATCGTCTTGAGTCGGGGGATGCACCATAATTGAGGAAGAGGGTTGATCTTGCTCATCTTGTTCCTGTGGCCGCACTTCTCCAATCGCCATGGTTCGTATAGCGGCTGTCGGAACATCTTCTTCATCTACATCATCACAATCAACAACTTGCTCTCTTGAAGAGCCATTAGTCTCATCAAATACAACGTCGCTAGAGACTTCAACCAAACCCGATGATTTGTTGAAGACTCTATACGCCTTTGTATTTGAGTCATAACCTAACAAAAACCCTTCTACAGCTTTGGGAGCAAACTTAGAATTTCTACCCTTCTTCACTAGAATGTAGCATTTACTCCCAAATACACGAAAGTACGATACATTGGGTTTGTTACCGGTTAGTAGCTCATACGACGTCTTCTTGAGGAGGCGATGAAGGTAGACCCTGTTGATGGCGTGGCAAGCCGTGTTCACGGCTTCCGTCCAAAAGCACTCGGGAGTCTTGAACTCTCCTAGCATCGTCCTCGCCATGTCGATGAGCGTCCTGTTCTTCCTCTCTACCACACCATTTTGCTGTGGTGTGTAGGGAGCGGAGAACTCGTGCTTGATCCCTTCCTCTTCAAGGAACTCCTCCACTTGAAGGTTCTTGAACTCGGACCCGTTGTCGCTCCTTATCTTTTTCACTTTGAGCTCAAACTCATTTTGAGCCCTCCTGAGGAAGCGCTTGAGGGTCCCTTGGGTTTCAGACTTATCCTGCAAAAAGAACACCCAAGTGAAGCGGGAAAAGTCATCAACAATAACTAAACCATACTTACTTCCCCCTATGCTTAGATAGGCGACGGGTCCGAAGAGGTCCATATGCAGCAGCTCCAGGGGTCTTGAAGTGGTCATCACATTCTTGCTGTGATGTGCTCCTCCCACCTGTTTCCCTGCTTGACAAGCTGCACAAGGTCTATCTTTTTCGAATTGAACGTTAGTCAAACCTATCACGTGTTCTCCCTTTAGAAGCTTGTGAAGGTTCTTCATCCCCACATGTGCTAAGCGGCGATGCCACAGCCAGCCCATGCTAGTCTTAGCTATTAAGCATGCATCTAGACCGGCCTCTTCTTTTGCAAAATCAACTAAATAAAGTTTGCCGTCTAATACACCCTTAAAAGCTAGTGAACCATCACTCCTTCTAAAGACAGACACATCTACGTTTGTAAATAGACAGTTATACCCCATATGACATAATTGACTAACAGATAGCAAATTATATCCAAGACTCTCTACTAAAAATACATTAGAGATAGAATGCTCATTAGAAATCGCGATTTTACCTAACCCTTTTACCTTGCCTTGATTCCCATCACCGAATACAATTGAATCTTGGGAATCCTTATTTTTGACGTAGGAGGTGAACATCTTCTTTTCCCCCGTCATATGGTTTGTGCATCCGCTGTCGATAATCCAGCTTGAACCCCCGGATGCATAAACCTGCAAGGCAAATTTAGGCTTGGGACTTAGGTACCCAACTCTTGTTGGGTCCTACAAGGTTAGTCACAATTTCCTTAGGGACCCAAATGCAAGTTTTATCACCTTTGCATTTTGCCCCTAACTTCCTAGCAATTACTTTTCTATCCTTTCTACAAATTGCAAATGAAGCATTCAAAGCACAATAAATTGTAGAAGGTTCATTTGCTATTTTCCTAGGAGCATGAATAACATTCCTTCTAGGCACATGATGAATAGCATTTCTTTTAGGAACAACATTTCTCCTAGTAACATTTCTATCATACACATAAGAGGAACTAGGAGCAAACATGGCATGAGAATCATAAACATATGAATCATAAGCATCATGACTTACATTTCTAGTTTGTCTTCTATCATGATACAAAAATGCATGGTTCCTTTTAGCACTAGTAGCCATAGGGGCCTTCCCTTTCTCCTTGGCGGGAATGGGAGCCTTATGGCTTGTTAAGTTCTTAGCTTCTCTCTTGAAGCCAAGTCCATCCTTAATTGAGGGGTGTCTACCAATTGTGTAGGCATCCCTTGCAAATTTTAGCTTATCGAAATCATTCTTGCTAGTCTTAAGTTGAGCATTAAGACTAGCCAGTTCATCATTAAGCTTGGAAATTGAAACTAGGTGTTCACTACAAGCATTAATGTCAAAGTCTTTACACCTAGTACAAATTTCAACATGTTCTACACAAGAATTGGATTTGTTTGCTACTTCTAATTTAGCTTTTAAATCATTGTTGACACCTTTCAAAGTAGAAATGGTTTCATGACAAGTAGATAGTTCAAAAGAAAGCATTTCATTTCTCTTAACTTCTAAAGCATAGGATTTTTGTGCCTCAACAAATTTATCATGCTCTTCATACAACAAATCCTCTTGCTTTTCTAAAAGTATATTCTTTTCATTCAAGGCATCAATTAATTCATTAATTTTGTCTATCTTAGATCTATCTAAGCCCTTGAACAAACATGAATAATCTACTTCATCCTCATCACTAGATTCGTCCTCACTTGAAGAAGCATAGGTAGAGTTGCGAGTACATACCTTCTTCTCTCTTGCCATAAGGCATGTGTGACGCTCGTTGGGGAAGAGGGTTGATTTGTTGAAGGCGGTGGCGGCGAGTCCTTCATTGTCGGAGTCGGACGAGGAGCAATCCGAGTCCCACTCCTTGCCTAGATGCGCCTCGCCCTTTGCCTTCTTGTAATGCTTCTTCTTTTCCCTCTTGTTCCCCTTTTCCTGGTCACTATCATTATCAGGACAGTTAGCAATAAAATGACCAAGCTTACCGCATTTGAAGCATGATCGCTTCCCCTTGGTCTTAGTCTTGCTCGGCTGTCCATTGCGACCCTTTAGCACCGTCTTGAATCTCTTGATAATGAGGGCCATTTCTTCTTCATTAAGACCGGCCGCCTCAATTTGCGCCACCTTGCTGGGTAGCGCCTCCTTGTTCCCTGTGGCTTTGAGAGCAAAAGGTTGCGGCTCGTTGATCGGTCCATTCAAGGCGTCGTCCACATACCTTGCCTCCTTGATCATCATTCGCCCGCTGACGAATTTTCCTAGTACTTCTTCGGGCGACATTTTGGTGTACCTGGGATTCTCACGAATATTATTCACCAAATGAGGATCAAGAACGGTAAAGGACCTGAGCATTAGTCGGACGACGTCGTGGTCCGTCCATCGCGTGCTTCCGTAGCTCCTTATTTTGTTGACAAGGGTCTTGAGCCGGTTGTATGTTTGAGTTGGCTCCTCGCCCCTTATCATCGCGAACCGTCCAAGCTCGCCCTCCACCAACTCCATTTTGGTGAGCAAGGTAGCGTCATTTCCCTCATGAGAGATCTTGAGGGTATCCCAGATTTGCTTGGCGTTATCCAAGCCACTCACTTTATTATATTCATCCCTGCACAATGAGGCTAGAAGAACAGTAGTAGCTTGTGCATTCTTATGGATTTGCTCATTAATGAATATAGGACTATCCGAACTATTAAAGTGCATTCCACTATCTACAATCTCCCATATGCTAGGATGGAGAGAGAATAGGTGACTACGCATTTTGTGGCTCCAAAATCCGTAGTCCTCCCCATCAAAGTGTGGGGGCTTGCCGAGTGGAATGGAAAGCAAATGTGAATTTGAACTATGCGGAATACGAGAGTAGTCAAAAGAAAAGTTAGAATTAACCGGTTTCCTTTGTTTGTCGTAGTCGTCGTCCTTTTGGGAAGAAGAGGACTCATCGCTGTCGTAGTAGACGATCTCCTTGATGCGTCTTGTCTTCTTCTTCTTCCCATCTCTTCGCTTGTGGCCCGAGCCCGAGTCATTGGACTTGTCATCCCTTGGCTCGTTGACGAAGGACTCCTTCTCCTTGTCGTTGATCACAATTCCCTTCCCCTTAGGATCCATCTCTTCGGGCGGTTAGTCCCTTTCTTGAAGAGAATGGCTCCGATACCAATTGAGAGCACCTAGAGGAGGGGGTGAATAGGTGATCCTGTAAAAGTTCAAAACTTAAGCCACAAAAACTTGTTAAGGGTTAGCACAAGTATGGCCAAGTGGCTAGAGAGAACTCAAAACACGATAACCACAAGAAAGCAATCACAGAGTTGACACGGTGGTTATCCCGTGGTTCGGCCAAGTACAAAACTTGCCTACTCCACGTTGTGGCGTCCCAACGGACGAGAGTTGCACTCAACTCCTCTCAAGTGATCCAATGATCAACTTGAATACCACGGTGTTTTTCTTTCCTTTGATCTTTTCCCGTTTGCGAGGAATCTCCACAACTTGGAGTCTCTCGCCCTTACAATTGAGTTCACAAAGAATACGGAGTAAGGTGGGAATGAGCAACGCACACAAGACTCGAAAATCAGAGCAACAACACGCACACAAGTCGCAACAAGAGCTCGCAACGCAACACAAAGAGTTCACAACTCCACAAGAGCTCTATATGCTATCACAATGAAACGAATGCGTGAGATTGATGTCTTGGTGCTTAGAAGAGTTGTAGGAATGCTTGGTGTTCTCCTCCATGCGCCAAGGGGTCCCTTTTATAGCCCCAAGGCAGCTAGGAGCCGTTGGGAACAAATCTGGAAGGCCATCTTTGCCTTCTGTCTCGTGGCGCACCGGACAGTCCGGTGCACACCGGACACTGTCCGGTGCCCGATTTGTTTCCATAGAAAGCAAAGCCGACCGTTGCCGACCGTTGCAGATCTGGCGCACCGGACAGTCCGGTGCACACCGGACAGTCCGGTGCTCCCTTCCGACCGTTGGCTCGGCCACGTGTCGCGCGCCGATCGCGCGGCCGACCGTTGGCCCGGCCGACCGTTGGCTCACCGGACAGTCCGGTGCACACCGGACAGTCCGGTGAATTTTAGCCGAAGTCGCCGGAGAAAAACCCGAGAGCGGCTGGTTTGCGCTGCGCTGCACCGGACACTGTCCGGTGCACACCGGACAGTCCGGTGCACACCGGACAGTCCGGTGCCCCAGCCCGAAGCAGCCTTTGGCTGTACACAGCCACTCTCCACTTCTTTTCTTTTCTTCTTTCTCCTGTTTCTAACACTTAGACAAGATGTTAGTACACAAAACTAATGTACTAAGGCTTAGAAACATACCTTTACTTGTGATTTACACTTTGTTCATCCATGAGCATATTTTCACATTTAGGCCCTTGTGTTTGCACTCAATCACCAAAATACTTAGAAATGGCCCAAGGGCACATTTCCCTTTCACCCGTACACATGTTGGCCCGTGTTTGTTATCCCAATCAATCTCCCCCCTGGTGTGTGCTTTCAAAGGCAGAATATATTCGTGTCATTGATAATTCCCGGACACTCGGGGAACAAAATGGGCGTGTACATGGAGCCTTTGATCGATGAATTGGTACGTGCCTGGGAGGAAGGGGTATGGACGTATGACCGAGCTACGAAGACAAACTTTAGAATGCATGTTTGGTACCAGTACTCCATGCATGACTTACCGGCGTATGGGCTATTCTGTGCCTAGTGTGTTCACGGTAAGTTCCCATGCCCAGTTTGCAAGAAAGCTCTCAGGTTCATTTGGTTGAAAAAAGGTGGCAAATATTCATCCTTCGATAAACATCGACAATTTCTTCCTGCTGACCATCCATTTCGCCTAGACATCAAGAACTTTACGAAAGGTGTCGTAGTGACAGACCGCCCACCTGCAACGATGACTGGTGCCGAAATTCGTCAACAGATAGATGGGCTCGTGGCCAATACAGAAGGTGGTTTTGTGGGATATGGTGAGCAGCATATGTGGACACATAAGTCTGGCTTGACTCGGCTCCCCTATTATGACGACCTGCTCCTTCCACACAACATTGACGTGATGCACACTGAAAAGAATGTTGTCGAGGCACTGTGGGCAACAATTATGGACATTCCTGATAAGTCAAAGGATAATGTGAAGGCAAGAGTGGATCTGGCAGCGTTATGTGATAGACCAAAACTAGAGATGAAGCCGCCAAGTGGCGGAAAGACGTGGAGAAGGCCTAAGGCCGATTTCGTCCTAAGCAGGGCCCAGAGGAAGGAAGTACTTCAGTGGATCAAGATGTTGATGTTCCCTGATGGGTATGCATCTAACCTGAGTAGGGGGTGAACTTATCTACTATGCGAGTCTTAGGGATGAAGAGTCATGACTTCCACATATGGATTGAACGGATTCTTCCTGCGATGGTTCGAGGCTATGTCCCTGAGCATGTCTGGCTAGCGCTTTCAGAGTTGAGCTATTTCTTCCGTCAGCTTTGTGCAAAAGAGTTATCTCGGACCGTGGTTGCAGACTTGGAAAGATTGGCCCCCCGTGTTACTGTGTAAGCTTGAGAAGATATTTCCACCCAGCTTCTTCAATCCAATGCAGCATTTGATTCTTCATCTCCCCTATGAGGCACGAATGGGGGGCCCCGTGCAGGGACGTTGGTGCTATCCAATCGAGAGATGTCTAAAGACTATTCGAAAGAAATGTAGAAATAAATGCAAAATCAAGGCTTCCATTGCAGAGGCATACATTCTAGAGGAGATCTCAAACTTCACAACAACTTATTATGGTGACAAACTGCCGAGCGTGCATAATCCACCCCCTCGTTACAATGATGGCGACAATGAATCGAACCTTAGCATATTTCGAGGCCAACTCGGAAGCGCAAGTGGCTCGACCACCAAGACCCTAACACATGAAGAGTGGCGGCATATCATGCTATACGTATTGACCAACCTTGAAGAGGTGACGCCATACATGGAACAATTTCTTCATGAATTCTGGCGTCGATCAAGGGACCCCACTCCACAGGAATATGACGCTCTTCTTAGAAAGGGTGCGAGAAATGGGTTGCCCGATTTCATTTCCTGGTTCAAACGTAAGGTACGTGCTTAGTTTGTAAAAGAGATACGTCTTTGAACTCAATTTAGCGTCTTTTAACTTGCGAATACTTGCAGGGCCAAAGAGATCCGTCTATGAGTGCCGAGTTGAGACAAGTAGCCAACGGCTTTGCTTATAGGGTCAAGAAATATTCTGGGTATGACGTCAATGGATACCGTTTTCGCACAACACACTACGACAAAAGTCGGCCCAATCAGAAAACAACGTGTTCTTGAGTCTTTACGCCGGGCCTTGACAATGTCGATTATTTTGGACGAATCGAAGAAATATATGAGCTCAATTTTTATGGTCCCAAACCTCTTACTCCAGTGATATTCAAATGTCATTGGTTTGACCCTCAAGTGATGAGACAGACACATTCTAATCTTGGGATAGTCGAAATTCGACAAGATTCCACCTTAGCAGGAGACGATGTCTATATCGTGGCCCAACAGGCCACACAAGTGTATTATCTCCCATATGTGTGTCAAACAAAAGAACATCTTAAGGGTTGGGATGTTGTGTATAAGGTATCACCGCACGGGAGGTTACCTGTTCCTAACGATGAAGATTACAACTTAGACCCGGACACATATGATGGAGAGTTCTTCCAAGAAGATGGGCTAGAAGGTCGATTTGAGATAGACTTGTCGGCGTTTCGAGATCGGGAGGTCCCTCAGGCCGACGAGTGAGTGCCGCGTGCCCCAGCCCAGATGGGTCGAGCACGTGGGCGAGCGCGAAGGGGGGAAAGGAGCGAGGCGGCCGGAGACCGGCGCGAGAGAGGTGGGAATCCCGCGGCCTTCGTGTTCGTCCCGCGCCCAGGTCGGGTGCGCTTGCAGTAGGGGGTTACAAGCGTCCACGCGGGTGAGGGAAGCGAGCGGCCCCAAGAGAGCGCCTGTCCCGTCCTCGTCCCGCGCGGCCAACCCTCTCTAAGAGGGCCCTGGTCCTTCCTTTTATAGACGCAAGGAGAGGATCCAGGTGTACAATGGGGGTGTAGCAGAGTGCTACGTGTCTAGCGAGGGAGAGCTAGTGTCCTGAGTACATGCCAATGTGGCAGCCGGAGAGATCTTGGAACCCAACTAGTGTGATGTCGTGGCCGTCGGAGGAGCGGCGGAGCCTGGCGGAGGGACAGCTGTCGGAGCGGTTGTTTTCTTGCTGACGTCCTCCTGCTTCCGTAAGAGAGCTAAGAGCCGCCGTCGTCACAGGGCATGCGGGGCGCCATCATTGCCTATCTAGTGGAGACAGCCAGATGGGACACCGGTCTTGTTCTCTGCGGCCCGAGTCAGCTCGGGGTAGGGTGATGATGGCGCTTCCTGTTGACATGGCTGGCATGTGCCCTAGGTTGGGCGACGTGGAGGCTCCTCCGAAGACGAGGTCGAGTCTGTCTTCCATGGCCGAGGCCGAGTCCGAGCCCCTGGGTCGGGCGAGGCGGAGGTCGTCGGCAGAGGCCAGGGCGGTGTCCGAGCCCTGGGGTCGGGCGAAGCGGAGTTCGTCGTCTTCCGGGTCTTAGCCCGAGTCCGAGCCCTTGGTCGGGCGGAGCGGAGTTCGCCGTCTTCCGGGTCTTAGCCCGAGTCCGAGCCCTGGGTCAGGTGGAGCAGAGTTCGCCGTCTTCCGGGTCTTAGCCCGAGTCCGAGCCCTGGGGTCGGGCGAAGCGGAGTTCGTCGTCTTCCGGGTCTTAGCCCGAGTCCGAGCCCTTGGTCGGGCGGAGCGGAGTTCGCCGTCTTCCGGGTCTTAGCCCGAGTCCGAGCCCTGGGTTGGGCGGAGCGGAGTTCGCCGTCTTCCGGGTCTTAGCCCGAGTCCGAGCCCTGGGTCGGGCGGAGCGGAGTTCGCCGTCTTCCGGGTCTTAGCCCGAGTCCGAGCCCTTGGTCGGGCGGAGCGGAGTTCGCCGTCTTCCGGGTCTTAGCCCGAGTCCGAGCCCTGGGTCGGGCGGAGCGGAGTTCGCCGTCTTCCGGGTCTTAGCCCGAGTCCGAGCCCTGGGTCGGGCAGAGCGGAGTTCACCGTCTTCCGGGTCTTAGCCCGAGTCCGAGCCCTGGGTCGGGCGGAGCGGAGTTCACCGTCTTCCGGGGCTGAGCCCGAGTCCGAGCCCTAGGTCGGGCGGAGCGGAGTTCGCCGTCTTCCGGGGCTGAGCCCGAGTCCGAGCCCTGGGTCGGGCGGAGCTTCCTATGGTGTCTTTGGCAGGGACTGGCTTCCTGTCAGCATCACTCTGTCAAGTGGCGCTGCAGTCGGAGTGGCGCAGGCGGCGCTATCCTTCTGTCAGACTAGTCAGTGGAGCGGCGAAGTGACGGCGGTCACTTCGGCTCTGCCGGAGGGCGCGTGTCAGGAAAAGGTGTCAGGCCACCTTTGCGTTAAATGCTCCTGCGATTTGGTCGGTCGGTGCGGCGATTTAGTCAGGGTTGCTTCTTAGCGAAGGCAGGGCCTCGGGCGGGCCGAAGATGTGTCCGCCGTTGGAGGGGGGCCTCGGGCGAGACGGAAATCCTCCGGGGTCGGCTGCCCTTGTCCGAGGCTAGGCTCGGGCGAGGCGTGATCGAGTCGCTCGAATGGACTGATCCCTGACTTAATCGCACCCATCAGGCCTTTGCTGCTTTATGCTGATGGGGGTTACCAGCTGAGAATTAGGAGTCTTGAGGGTACCCCTAATTATGGTCCCCGACAGTAGCCCCCGAGCCTCGAAGGGAGTGTTAGCACTCGCTTGGAGGCTTTCGCCGCACTTTTTTGCAAGGGGACCAGCCTTTCTCGGTTGCATTTTGTTCCGGTGGGTGCGCGCGAGCGCACCCGCCGGGTGTAGCCCCCGAGGCCTCGAAGGAGTGGTTTCACTCCTTCGAGGTCTTAATGCCTTGCGTAATGCTTCGGCTGGTCTGGTTGTTCCCTCATGCGAGCTGGCCGTAGCCCGGGTGTACGGTCGGGGCCCAAGTTCTCGGGCTGGTATGTTGACGCTGTCAACGGTTTGGCCGGAGCCGGGTTTGCGAGAGCAGCCCCCGAGCCTCTGCACAGGGCAAGAGGGCGATCAGGGACAGACTCGGCTTTTTTACATACGCCCCTGTGTCGCCTTTCCGCAAGGAGGAGGGGGGAGAGCGCCATGTTACCCTCGATGGGCGCCGAACATGGTGTCTCCGGTGAGCTGCAAGCGGGTAATCCGAGTGGACATCCGTGCCCCGTTCGTTAGGGGTCGGCTAGGGGCCCAGAGGCACGCCCAAAAGTACCTACGGGTGATCTGCCGGACCCGGTCCCCTGGCGACGGGGTCCGAGGGCTCGATGCCTCCCTCCGATGGGATTCCGTTGCAAGATCGCTCCCGCTGGTCTCGGAAATGTCCTAGGGTACCTCGGGAGCGCAGCCCGAGCCTTGGTTATGTATCGAACGTACCCCTGGTCATCCCTCGCTCGGCGTCTGAGGCGGCTGTGAACCCTTCGGGGGCCAGCCTTCGAACCCCTGATCAGTAATGGGCACGGAGCCCGAGTAGCCTGAGGCGGCCGTAGAACCCTTCGGGGGGCCGGCCTTCGAACCTCTGACCAGTAGTGGGTGTAGGGCCCACGCGATCTGAGGCGGCTGTTGAACCCTTCGGGGGGGGCCAGCCTTCGAACCTCTGATCAGTAAGGAGGCTCGGAGCCTGGTTCCTTCACGGGGAAGGATCCCTTTCGGAGTATCCCCCTTTCCCGGTCCCTGTCGCAAGAGATAGAGAAATAGGAAAAAGGAAAAAGATACGAAACCGAACGACGCGGCGTACCTTTTTTTGGCGCGGTTGTTTCGGCGAAGGCGAAGCGTCGCCCGCTGCTCCTGCCAGAAGCGCCGCCTGTCCAGCCGCGGAGTCAATGCGACGGGGCGAGTAGTTGGTGGGGCGGCCGTTGCGCGTGCGCGAGCCGTTCGAGGAACGGATCACGGGCGCGTTGTCTTCACGCCGTGAGAGGGGGTTCTCTTGCTGCCCCCGGATGGGACGTGAGCTTGGCTGACGACGTGACCGCTGCTCCCGCGCGCCTGCCATCGTCATTACTGCTGGCCCACTTTTGGCCGCGTTGACCGCCGCGTCAGGCTGGCGCTGCTGGGTCGCGCGCTGGGTCGCCTCGAGTCGCGGTATTGGTTCCGCAATCGAGGCGGCGCGGTGGTGGCGCAAGTGGCGGTGCAGTTGCTTGCATGCAGCATCCGGCGCGCCGGTTGCGCGGCGCGTGGGCCTGGGCCTCCATGCTGGCGTGTCGAGAGTCGGAGAAGCGCGTCCACTTGGCGCGGTTGCATGCCGCCTGCATGGCTGCCCGCCTCTTCCGCCCGTTGGTCTGGGCAAAAGTGGAGGGTCACTTGTAACCGCTGGGCAGTTGCGTGCACCACACGCGGCGGTTTGGCTTCTTCTGCTCGGAGCCAATCTGCATGACATGCGGGACCCAGCCCCCGTGCCGCAGGGGAGGGCTTTGGAGCGTGTTGGAGAAGACTCAGCCCGTGACGGTTGGGGGTGCAAGCAGGGAGAGTTGCCTTTAAAAGGAGAGTGGCCCCTTTCGAAAGGCGACCATGTCTTCTCGCTCCCTTATGCACCGTGTCTTTCCAGCTTCCAAGCCCCCGGATGGGGGCTACCCGCCGTCTTTTTGCCTCGTCGTTGGAGGGACGCAACTCCGTGGGAGTTGGTACCTTTCAGCCATCGTTCGGCTTCAAGGATTTTCATCACTCAGCCCGGTTGCTCCTCTCCGCTGGTGGTCACCCAAGACGGTGACCTCCAGCTCCTGGATGGGGAGAGGCAAACCGGGCCGTGATCCCGATCCCGCCCTCAGTGTTGAGGGTGTTCGTCATCCTCGCCGGGGCGGGGAGCGAGGCGAGCCGGGGCTCCACCTCCTGCGCGGGTCGGCGGACCACCTCTTCTTCCAGCTTCTGGTGGTGGCAATCGCCCTCTAGCCCTACGGCGGAGACGTCCTCCAGCCATGCCGGGGAAGGCGAACTGTTGCCGCCCAGCTAGGATGCAACATTCCGCCCTCTCCCTTGCATTCGCGGCGAGGACGACAGCGAGGATCTGCCGGTATGCTTGGGGGCGACCCACGTTTTGCTGGTGATTCGCCCAGAGCTTGTCGCCCCACGGGCTTCCCCGGCGTGGAGGTTGTCCATACCCGCGGAGACGGAATCGGAGTTCCGTTTGTGACGGCACTTCGAATGCCGGTGTTTTTTGTTCATTTCGGCTTTCGGGGCCTGAACATGTATGTAATTACGGCACGGAGCCGTGTTTTTTCCTCATTTTTGAGCGCTAAGACTCATCTGTTGATTATCTGAACTGCTTCACCAAGCATGAGTCGCCCCGTGTCAAGGTGACGAGTGAGGTATCCGTATCCCGGAGGCGTAGGAGTCCCTCGGCTCGGTCGGCCTCGCTGCCCGAGGCTCCTCTAGCTTAGTTAAAGGGACCCCTCGGCCGCTCTTTGATGAGCCGAGGCCAGGGGTAGCGATATCAGTATGAACAGAGGCGGAGTCGGCTCGAGAATGAAACCTGGTTGGCCGGAGCCTAGCCGGGTTGTCCGTTGGCGGGACCGACGTCGGAGTTGATCAGCCGAGGCCTCAGGTCGGGCTGGCGCCCTCGGGAGATGGTCGGCCGAGGCCCCAGGGGTGACCGGCTGAGCCGCCTGCTCGGGCTGGATTCCCGGAGAAGTCCCTGGCAGCGATTGCCCGGGCGTGGTGATGACGTCGTCCTTCGGAGCGGAGATCCTCGAACCGCGTTGCCGTCCGAGGCTAGGTCGGGCCTCGCCGAAGGTGTCGTCGATGCCGAGGGTGTTGCTGCCCCCTTCCAGCGTCAAGACCCGAGCCTGCAGGGTCAAAGTGTCTTATAGCGTGTGCCTTCTGCAGCCGCCGAGGCCAGAATACACGCCCTCGCTGTGTTGTAAAGCTGTGTCTCCTTTCCTCTTGTTTCGAGTATCTGGACTTTTTTGTCGGTAACAGGGATGTTTGTGTGAGTGGGAGTTTGCTTCTCGCGGAAGGTGATGAGTGAGGTATCTGTATCCCGGAGGCGTGGGAGTCCCTTGGCTCGTTCGGCCTTGCCGCTTACGCGTACTTTCACCCGTCCATGAGGCCCTGCCACCGACTCCGTCGAGAAGGCTCGAAGGATTGCTTCGGCAGAAGAACTTCCAAACATGAAGACTTGTTCGGTCCGCGGAATCACTTTATCCGAACGCGAGTTACTTATCGCAGAAGGTGATGAGTGAGGTATCCGTATCCCGGAGGCGTAGGAGTCCCTCGGCTCGGTCAGCCTTGGCTGCTTACGTGTACTCCGTCGTTTTCAGGATCCACTTTTCGAAGTAGTCAAAAAGCACGAAAGATATTCTGGCAGAAGAGACCTTTTTTCGAGGAAAATTTCAACGCAGAGGGGGTTCCCCCCCTTTTAGCCCCCGAGGGAGGGTCGGGCTTTGCCGAGGCGAGGCCGACCCTTCCTTGATGACTAAACTTTGCGTGGGTGTGAGGTATATGAACAACTTGAAAATATCTTAAGGGTAGAAGCGACGTAGCTGTTTGATGTTCCAAGCGTTGCCGTAGACCTCGCCTTGACTGTTGGCCAGCTTGTACGTTCCGGGCTTCAGAACTTTGGCGATGATGAATGGCCCCTCCTAGGGGGGCGTGAGCTTGTGCCTCCCTCGGGCGTCTTGCCGCAGCCGAAGCACCAGGTCGCCCACTTGGAGGTCTCGGGGCCGGACCCCTCGGGCGTGGTAGCGTCGCAGGGACTGCTGGTACCGCACCGAGTGTAGTAAGGCCTTGTCCCGAGCCTCTTCCAGCTGGTCCAGCGAGTCTTCTCGGCTAGCTTGGTTGCTTTGATCGTTGTAGGCTTTCGTCCTCGGGGAGCCGTACTCTAGGTTAGTGGGCAAGACGGCCTCGGCCCCATAGACCAGGAAGAACGGCGTGAAACCCGTGGCTCGGCTCGGCGTTGTCCTCAAGCTCCAGACCACCGAGGGGAGTTCCTTCATCCATCGCTTGCCGAACTTGTTGAGGTCGTTGTAAATCCGAGGCTTGAGCCCTTGTAGAATCATGTCGTTGGCACGCTCTACTTGCCCATTCGTCATGGGATGAGCCACGGCGGCCCAGTCCACCCGGATGTGGTGATCCTCGCAGAAGTCCAAGAATTTTCTGCCGGTGAACTGGGTGCCGTTGTCGGTGATGATGGAGTTTGGGACCCCGAAGCGATGGATGATGTTGGTGAAGAACGTCACCGCCTGCTCGGACCTGATGCTGTTCAGAGGTCGGACCTCGACCCACTTGGAGAATTTGTCGATGGCGACCAACAGGTGCGTGTAGCCCCCGGGCGCCTTCTGCAAAGGGCCGACGAGGTCCAGACCCCACACAGCGAAGGGCCAGGTGATGGGTATCGTCTGCAGAGCCTGAGCGGGCAGGTGGGTCTGCTTCGCATAGAATTGACACCCTTCGCAGGTGCGGACAATTCTAGTGGCGTCAGCCACCGCCGTTGGCCAGTACAAGCCTTGCCGGAAAGCATTCCCGACGAGGGCTCGGGGCGCTGCGTGATGGCCGCAAGCCCCCAAGTGTATCTCTTGCAGGAGTTCCTGACCTTCGGCGATGGAGATGCATCGCTGGAGGATGCCCGAGGGGCTGCGGTGGTAGAGCTCCTCCTCATCGCCCAACAAGACGAACGACTTGGCACGTCGCGCTACCCGCCGAGCCTCGGCTTGGTCGAGGGGTAGCTCTCCTTGGCGGAGATATTGCAGGTACGCGGTCTGCCAATTTCGATCAGGCGTGGCCCTGTTCTGCTCCTCCTCGACGTGCAGTGCCTCGCCCTCGGGGGCCGAGGGTACCTCGGGCTGAACCGAGGACGCCTCGAGCTGAGCCGAGGGTACCTCGGGCTGGACCGAGGTTGCCTCGGGCTCGGGCGTGTCGTTGATCTTGACGGAGGGTTGATGCAGATCCTGGGAGAAGACGTCCGGGGGAACCGTCGTTCGCCCCGAGGCTATTTTTGCCAGCTCGTCCGCAGTCTCGTTGTAGCGCCGAGCGATGTGGTTAAGCTCGAGCCCGTAGAACTTGTCCTCCAGGTGCCGAACCTCATCGCAGTAGGCCTCCATCTTCGGGTCGCGGCAGTGGGAGTTCTTCATGACTTGGTCGATGACGAGCTGCGAGTCGCCGCGAGCGTCGAGGTGTCGGACCCCTAGCTCGATGGCGATTCGCAATCCGTTGATCAGAGCTTCATACTCAGCCACATTGTTGGACGCCGGGAAATGGAGGCGTAGAACATAGCGTAGGTGTTTTCCGAAGGGTGAGACGAAGAGTAGGCCCGCGCTGGCTCCCGTCTTCATCAACGACCCGTCGAAAAACATGGTCCAGAGCTCCGGTTGGATCGGAGCCGTCGGTAGCTGGGTGTCGACCCATTCGGCTACAAAGTCCGCCAAGACCTAGGACTTGATGGCCTTCCGAGGCACGAACGAGATGGTCTCGCCCATGATTTCCACCGCCCACTTCGCAATCCTGCCCGAGGCTTCTCGGCACTGGATGATCTCCCCCAGGGGGAAGGATGACACCACAGTTACCGGGTGAGACTCGAAGTAGTGTCGCAACTTCCACCTCGTCAGGATCACTGCATACAGCAGCTTCTGAACATGTGGGTAGCGGATCTTGGTTTCGGACAGTACCTCGCTGATGAAGTAAACCGGCCTCTGAACGGGCAATGCATGCCCCTCTTCTTGCCTCTCGACCACAATCGCGGCGCTAACCACCTGAGTGGTCGTGGCGACGTAGACCAAGAGGGCTTCTCCATCGGCTGGGGGCACCAAGATAGGCGCCTTGATGAGGAGCGCCTTCAGGTCCCCGAGAGCTTCCTCGGCCTCAGGGGTCCAAGTGAAGCACTCGGCCTTCCTTAAGAGGCGGTACAGAGGCAGACCTCTTTCGCCGAGGCGTGAGATGAAACGGCTCAGGGCCGCGAGACATCCCATGACCCTCTGTACACCTTTTAAGTCCTTGATGGGCCCCATGCTGGTGATGGCTGCGATCTTCTCCGGGTTGGCTTCGATGCCCCGCTCGGAGACGATGAACCCCAAGAGCATGCCTCGGGGCACCCCGAAGACACACTTCTCGGGATTGAGCTTGACGCCTTTTGCCTTGAGACACCGGAATGTCACTTCAAGGTCGGAGAGGAGGTCGGAAGCTTTCCTTGTCTTGACTACGATGTCATCGACGTAGGCCTCGACCGTGCGACCGATGTGTTCGCCGAACACATGGTTCATGCACCGCTGGTACGTCGCACCCGCGTTCCTCAAACCGAACGGCATGGTGACATAACAGTACATGCCGAAGGGCGTGATGAAAGAAGTCGCGAGCTGGTCGAACTCTTTCATCCTGATTTGATGATACCCTAAGTAGGCATCGAGGAAAGACAGGGTTTCGCACCCAGCAGTGGAATCCACGATTTGATCGATGCGAGGCAGAGGGTAGGGAACCTTCGAACATGCTTTGTTGAGACCAGTGTAGTCTACACACATCCGCCATTTCCCCCCTTTCTTTCTCACAAGCACCGGGTTGGCGAGCCATTCGGGATGGAATACCTATTTGATGAACCCGGCTGCCATTAGCTTGTGGATCTCCTCGCCTATCGCTCTGCGCTTCTCCTCGTCGAATCGGCGCAGAGGCTGCTTGACCGGTCAGGCTCCGGCCCGAATATCCAGCGAGTGCTCGGCAACATCCCTCGGTATGTCGGGCATGTCCGAGGGACTCCACGAGAAGACGTCAGCGTTCGTGCGGAGAAAGTCGACGAGCACTGCTTCCTATTTGGGCTCAAGCCCGGAACCGATCCGGATCTGCTTGGAGGCGTCGCCACTGGGGTCGAGGGGGACGGTCTTAGCCGTCTCCACTGGCTCGAAGTTGCCGGCATGGCGCTTCACGTCTGGCACCTCTTTGGAGAGGCTCTCCAGGTCGGCGATGAGGGCCTCGGACTCGGCGAGGGCCTCGGCGTACTCCACGCACTCCACGTCGCATTCGAACGCGTGTTTGTACGTGGGGCCAACGGTGATGACCCCGTTGGGGCCCGGCATCTTGAGCTTCAGGTAGGTGTAGTTGGGGACGGCCATGAACTTCACGTAGCATGGCCTCCCCAGCACCGCGTGGTAGGTTCCTCGGAACCCGACCACCTCGAACGTCAGAGTCTCCCTTTGGAAGTTGGAGGGTGTTCCGAAACAGACAGGGAGGTCGAGTCGTCCGAGGGGCTAGACGCGCTTCCCGGGAATGATCCCGTGGAAGGGCGCAGCGCGTGCTCGGACGGAGCACAGATCGACGCGCAGGAGCCCGAGGGTCTCGGCGTAGATGATGTTGAGGCTGCTGCCCCCGTCCATAAGGACCTTGGTGAGCCTGACGTCACCGATGACAGGGTCGACGACGAGCGGGTATTTCCCCGGGCTCGGCACGTGGTCGGGGTGATCAGCTTGGTCGAAGGTGATGGGCTTGTCGGACCAGTCTAGGTAGGCTGGCGCCGCCACCTTCACCGAGCAGACCTCCCGGCGCTCTTGCTTGCGATGCCGAGCCGAGGCATTCGCCGCGTGCCCGCCGTAGATCATGAAGCAGTCGCGGACCTCGGGGAACTCTCCTGCTTGGTGATCTTCCTTCTTGTCGTCGTTGCGGGCCCTGCCACCCTCCGCGGGTGGCCCGGCCCTGTGGAAGTGGCGCCGAAGCATGACGCACTCCTCAAGGGTGTGCTTGACGGGCCCCTGATGATAGGGACACGGCTCCTTGAGCATCTTGTCAAAGAGGTTGGCACCTCCGGGGGGCTTCCGAGGGTTCTTGTACTCGGCGGTGGCGACAAGGTCCGCGTCGGCGGCGTCGCGTTTCGCTTGCGACTTCTTCTTGCCTTTCTTCTTGGCGCCGCACAGAGTAGACGCCTCGGGAGCATCTTCCGACGGGCGGCCCTGGGGCTGCTTGTCCTTTCGGAAGATAGCCTCGACCGCCTCCTGGCCAGAGGCAAACTTGGTGGCGATGTCCATCAGCTCGCTCGCCCTGGTGGGGGTCTTGCGACCCAACTTGCTCACCAGGTCGCGGCAGGTGGTGCCGGCAAGGAACGCGCCGATGACATCTGAGTCGGTGATGTTGGGCAGCTCGGTGCGCTGCTTCGAGAATCGCCGGATGTAGTCCCGAAGAGACTCTCCCGGCTGCTGTCGGCAGCTTCGGAGGTCCCAGGAATTCCCAGGGCACACATACGTGCCCTGGAAATTTCCGGCGAAGGCTTGGACCAGGTCATCCCAGTTGGAGATCTGCCCCGGAGGCAGGTGCTCCAACCAGGCGCGAGCGGTGTCGGAGAGGAACAGGGGGAGGTTGCGGATGATGAGGTTGTCGTCGTCCGTTCCACCCAGTTGGCAGGCCAGGCAGTAGTCCGCGAGCCACAATTCCGGCCTCGTTTCCCCCGAGTACTTTGTGATAGTAGTCAGGGGTCGGAAACGGGTCGGGAACGGTGCCCGCCGGATGGCCCGGCTGAAGGCCTGCGGACCGGGTGGTTCGGGCGAGGGACTCCGATCCTCCCCGCTGTCGTAGTGTCCCCCACGCCTGGGGTGATAGCCTCGGCGCACCCTCTTGTCGAGGCGGGCTCGACGGTCGCGGTGATGGCGCTCGTTGCCGAGGTGGCCCGGGGCCGCAGGCGCGGTGTTGCGCGTGCGCCCGGTGTAGACCGAGGCTTCCCGCATGAATCGGGAGGTCGCGACATGAGGTTCTGAGGGGTATCCTTGCCTTCGGGAGGCAGTGCTCTCGGCCCGTCGGACCGCGGCGCCTTCCAGGAGATTTTTGAGTTCTCCCTGGATTCGCCGACCCTCGGTGGTGGATGGCTCCGGCATCGCGCGGAGGAGCATCGCTGCTGTGGCCAGGTTCTGACCGACCCCACTGGATGTAGGTGGTGGCCTGACCCTGACGACATCGGCGACGCGGTGCTGGAGACCCTGGGGCAGGTGACGTATTTCTCCGGCCGGGGGTTGTCCCGCCCATGCCTGCCCGACGTCCCGGCGGATCGGCTCAAGCGCTCCTGCTCCCTCGTCGATCCTGGCCTGCGTCCCGCGGACTTGCTCGAGCTGTGGGTCGTAACCCCCCGCCGGAACGGGGACCACAGCTAGCTCCCGCGGGATGTCAGCGCGAGGCACCGGCCCAGGGGGAGCACCATCCTCCGGCATGCCGAGATGGTTGCCTCCGGAGGGACCCCCTAGATCGACGTGGAAACATTCGCGGCTTGGCCCGCAGTCCTCGTCGTCGAGGCTGCGGCTACCGTCGGAACAGTCGGAGAGGCAGTAGTCACATGCGGTCATGAAGTTCCGCATGGCACTGGGGTTGCCAAATCCGGAGAAATCCCAACAGATGTTGGGGTCGTCATCTTCCTCGGACCCAGAAGGCCCGTAGGTCGAGACGTCCGTCAGCCGGTCCCAAGGCGACCGCAAGCGAAACCCCAGAGGGTTTGTACTCGCCTCTACAAGGGCGCCCGCCAAAGCGAGATTGCTAGGCGGGTTGAGGCTGAGTATAAACGACGTAGGATGGGAATCGGTTGGTACCTTTTGGTCGTCGAGCGGCGATGAAGTCACGTCGAGGACTGACTGCATCGTCGCCTCCAGTACGAGGGCGATGTCCTGCAAGCTTTTCGCAAGCGCGCTGGCGTCGTCCACTTGCTCGGGATCGGCGTGTCGCGGAAAGACGGCGCTCGCCTTCGTCTCAAACGCGAGGTCGACGCCCAACGCGCTCCCCGTTAGGGTGCTAGGGACGTCGACTCGCTCGACAGCCGACGAGGCGCGACCTCCTGCTTGGCCTTGGTTGCCCCGCCTCCTCCTCCGTTGGCGGGGGAGAGGACGGGGCGAGCTCGAATGTTGTTCTTCCGCCACGCGGGGAAGACGTCGTCGATTCCGCCGCCGGCGGGCGGGCTGTCGGCCGCCATTGTCGTTGTCGCGCGGCGGTGGAAGGAGTATCATGTCGTAGCTGCTGTCGAGGGACATGAACTCAAGACTCCCAAAACTGTAACACCCTGATTTTTGGGGGTATAAAATTTCTTTTCCGATATCCACCAAATTCAGGTGTTACCCTCTTTCTTTCCTTCTTTTTTCCCTTTTTTCTAAATAGTGGAGTGTTATTTTGTTTTATATATGTAAGCCTAGTAAAATAGAACCCTAAAAGAGTCCTTAATTATTGCATAGCATGCCGAGACATTTTATTGTACGTTGAATTGTTGTGGTTGTGCATCTATTCAAACTCATGTAGTACATTTGAATTTTAGATTCAAAAGCTATATCTAAATTCGAATAGAAATAGATAAAAAAGAGGAGAAGAAAATAAAAAAGGAAAACAAAAAAGGTCCAGCCCTCCCCGCAGTGCAGCTTCTGGACGGCCCACCTAGCCCCCCCTCCCGTGCTTCCCCCTTGTGGCCCAGCGTTCCGCGGCCCAGCAGTCGCGTGCACAGCCCTCCCCGCAGCCCAGCAGCGCGCCAAAGCCGTGCCTCGCGTGCCCTAGCGCCCACGCCGCCTCGTCCCCCAGCCACGCGCGCCGCCGGGCCCACCTGTCAATCACACGAGCGTCGCCCACGGTTCATCTTCCCGAATTGCTCCCTCCGCAGTCAGCGCGCACGTCCACGGATCCGTGCCTAAAGTTCCAAAGCCAGAACCACCCGCGGCCCCATCTTTCGCCTGCGCAGTTCGTCGCCCCCAGACCCCTCTCCTCCTCGTGCACTGCCCCTCGCCATGGCTGCTCCATGTCTAGAAAATGCACGCTGCTTCGACGAGCCGTCGAGTCTCATCAGCATCCGTGGTCGGTACACCCTGCGATGCCAAGGTAGGCCCGTGCCCTGTAGTTTTCCCCGTTCCTCCTTCTCGCATCGCGTCGCGCCGCTTCAGGACTGCCCTTGCGCACCGACGCCGTCGTTTCTCGCTTCCGGTGTTCCTCGACCGGTGCTCCTTCTCTTCGCCGTGGACAAGTACGTCCGTGCCACAGCCTAGCCTTGCTGCGCGCCTAGCACACCCAGCCCACACCATCGGCGAGCCGGCGCAGCAAGCCCCTACCGCGTGGCCATGGCAATTGCTACTCTGGTGCGAGGCGTGCTACCGGCCAGCGAGCTCCACTCGGTTCCCCGCCGTGCTGGCCGCTGCCGTCAAAACCTCCCACCTCCCACACGCAAGGTGAGGCCAGCCACATCCGTATTCGTTCATGCATGCGGTTGAGAAGTTCCACCTCACGATTTCTTGTTGTGCGTTTGAAGAAACATTCTGACCCCATGTGTATGCAACCTCACGATTCTCACTTTGCAGCCAACCAATAGAAAATAGAAAAGAGAGCTGCCCCACACCATATGTGGATCTTCTGTGCCCACAATCCTGTGGCCCTCTACATGGCTAGCCACTCGACCAATCATATTTTGCCACGTAGCCCAGTCCACAGCCACCTCCCCAATTTTGCGTAGAAGCCCATGACTTTTTATGTAATTAATATACTATTTGGTGAGTCATGCGAAAATTATTTGCTAGCCCCCAAAGTATATAGTTAATTATGAATAGACTTCTAGTTTGTTAAATATTCATATCTTTTGCGTCAAAAATCTGTTTTGACCCGTTTAAATTATGTTAGCATTGCTATGATGTCGCCTACATGTTAATAATGTTATTTTATCGTGTCACAAGTTTTAATTAATTAATTAGTTATCTGATGGTTATTACAGTAGCTTTCTAGTTAAAACTGATGTATAGTTTCTAGCATGCTATTTCACGTAGTGTTGTGCGTCGTCACGTGTGCCATTTTCGCGTGTGTCGCGCACGTTGTCGTGCGTCGTCCGCACGCTGTTTTTGCGCATTGTCGCGTATCGCGCGTTGTTGCGTGCGCCGTTCTCCGCGCGCCTTGTTTAGTGGGTCATGCGCCGTGTCGTACGACAATAAACTATTTCGCCTAGAATCACTCACGTTAATTAATTTACGTAATTAAACAGCGAGTAAACGAGTAGCAAACCCATCAAAGCTAAGCGTCGATTTTATCTTTGCATGTGATAGTTGCCTGTTAGTATGACTAGGTCGAGTTAAAATATTGTAATTCATATCCGCCTAGCATGCATGTGATATCTCTCGACCATTGCGTCGATCGTCTCGGTTCCTCTGCCGCGTGTGTCGTCTCTTGCTGCTCACGTGTCTCGCGCGCTATCCGCGCATTATTTAATTGTTTCCATTATGGTTGCTCGCGCTATTTAGTCAATTCTGGTTTAGTTGTCGGTTATCTAAAATAACGATTTAATTAGAATGAGACTTTAGCTTTAATTCGTGCCTTTATCAATACAATTGTTAATTAACTTGATTAATATCAACCTAAATAATTTTATTTAATTATTTGTTGTTGTTGTTCGCGCGCGGTATCGTTTGCGCGTCAGCAAGCCATTCACGTGTGTAGTCGCGTTGGCTCGTACGTGTTGTTTTGCGTGTGTCGCACGACGTCTGCGTGTGATAATAAATAGTTTGCCACTTATGAATATTCATGTTAGTGACATTAATTCGTCAAGTCATACATCTTAGAAATTAACTTAAGGTTTGCTCGACTGATATTTATTAGACTAACATTTCAATTAGATTAAATGTGTAGTGTTTATCTCGCGCTTTTATAATAAACATTAACCGGGCTAATATTAGCTTAACTCATTTTTTTTATTTAACTAACACTTGTTTAATATAAACTCGTCACTGATTTAGCTTTTCTCGTATATCGCGCGTGCTGTTCAGCATACGGTTGTGCTGCTTCGCGCGTCGTTCACGTGCTGTCTGCGCGTTGTTCGTGCGTGATGGGCTCATGGTCGCGTGTTGGTTCGTGCGCATTCGCGCTCGTCGCACGCGCTATTTTCGTGTGTCGTTAGCGTGCTATGTCGCGCGTGTCTGCGCGTCGTCTGCACACTGCTGTATTGTTTCGCGCATCATAAATTCGTCTCGCTTAGAATCCCTCGCTTTAATTAAATAGTAGTTATAATTTATAATTGATAACACCTAATTAAATGTCCTACTTCGTATTCGTTTAGCGTAAACACGATAACTTGTCGACCACATCTCCGACCGACACGTTTCTTTCCCTCGTGGCGGTAGAAGCGAGCTCTATTTTATTCTGCACAATTTTATAATGTTTTATCTTGTATGGTGTAATGTTCTTATGCATATATATGTTTCTTTGCTTGTACTAGTTCGTCTTCGCTTCGCGTTGCGGTTAGATTGCGATTTGTTTTCGTGCTTCGAGGAATCGAAGATCAAGCGTTGGCGACCAAGTGATCAGGCTCTTCGAGTTCTACAAGTTTGAAGACCCTGAGCATCTGTTTGGTGAAGGCAAGTGTCCTCTGACCCATTATGTCTCATTTACTTTATAATACACTGTCCCGCATACTATGAACAACCTAAGGATTTACTAGCTTTCTATTTACCTTGTCCTTGATTTACCTTTTGGGTTACTATGGTTAGCTACATGCTAGCGCTTTACTTTAATCAATGAACATGATGAGATACAATGATGATACTATGATTTTATTTTGGATATGATGATATACTGGTGGCATTTAGGGGACTCGGGCTGTTTCCCGAGTACCTCTCCGTAAGGACCTGTTCGTTGAGAGACCACCCGGGATAACAGTGCAACCATGAGGGTGGAATGGGACGCCCTTAGCCAATTAATTAGAGGAACTAGAGGTGTAGTTGCTTCGCCGTCGTGCCGTCAATGGGGTCCAGGCACAGTGCTTGCTCTGCCGAGGCTGGGTGCCGAGGTTCTTTCGTTTTGCTTTTGTTAGTCACCCTCCTGCGGGGAGGAGTGTTGTGTTTATCAAACTGGAGAAACCTAACGGGCGGCTATGACCTCTAGGGAATCTTTGTAAAAGCTACGTAGTGATACCCTGCCGGACCACCTAGGAAGTGATCAATGGGGAGTCATGATCCCCGGGCAAAACGGGAATCACGGCTCATGGGTAAAGTGTGCGACCTCTGCAGAGGGTTAGAAACTGATATATCAGCCGTGCTCACGGTTATGAGCGGCCTTGAGATCCTCTTTGATTAGAGATACTTGATCAGAGATGGTTGGTTCACAGGTGGTGACAAGGATGATGGTTTGACTATGGTAATGGTAAGTGGTATTCTTTCCGTTTGGAAAGGGTACTTTGGGTTAATAACTTGGGTTAATGTTAAAACCTGGCTCTCAATTAGTAATAATAACTTGACCAACTAAAATCAACTGCTTGACCTTAACCCCAAATAAAGCTAGTCCACTACAGCCAAACGGGACATTTGCTGAGTACGTTGATGTGTACTCACCCTTGCTTTCACAAAACACCAGGTTGCCTTTGGTGCAATCTATGCTCAGGTAAAGAACAAGGCGTCGAGGCGGATCTCCAGGAGTTCCAGGACGTTGATGAGTTCGAGGATTAGGCTAGCGACCTCCCCCAGTCAGCTGCCTGTGGTGGGTTGTTTACGTTGGCTACGTTTCGATTCTGTGTACTTTGATTTATATTATGTAAATGGCTCTAGTCTGTAATATTATTACTTACTCTTTATTGTAATTCGAAGCATTGTGCTATGATGAGTCATTTATGTAATCGCTGTGTACGTGAATTTCTGATCCTGGCACGTACATGGTTCGCATCCGGTTTACCTTCTGAAACCGGGTGTGACAAAAACGGAGCACCGTCCCGGGTTGGAGAGGTCGTTGGAGACTGCCCATCTGGAGCTTGACGGGAAGCTTT
This sequence comes from Zea mays, assembly GCF_902167145.1. NCBI lineage: Eukaryota > Viridiplantae > Streptophyta > Magnoliopsida > Poales > Poaceae > Zea > Zea mays. The sequence continues at coordinate 192,577,856 of NC_050099.1, read as the reverse complement.
TCGTCAACACGCAGCAGGCCCCTACCTGGCGCGCCAACTGTCGGCGTTTTGAGACCGGGGGGTCCCTCAGGCCGACGAGTGAGTGCCGCGTGCCCCAGCCCAGATGGGTCGAGCGCGTGGGCGAGCGCGAAGGGGGGAAAGGAGCGAGGCGGCCGGAGACCGGCGCGAGAGAGGTGGGAATCCCGCGGCCTTCGTGTTCGTCCCGCGCCCAGGTCGGGTGCGCTTGCAGTAGGGGGTTACAAGCGTCCACGCGGGTGAGGGAAGCGAGCGGCCCCAAGAGAGCGCCTGTCCCGTCCTCGTCCCGCGCGGCCAACCCTCTCTAAGAGGGCCCTGGTCCTTCCTTTTATAGACGCAAGGAGAGGATCCAGGTGTACAATGGGGGTGTAGCAGAGTGCTACGTGTCTAGCGAGGGAGAGCTAGTGCCCTGAGTACATGCCAATGTGGCAGCCGGAGAGATCTTGGAACCCAACTAGTGTGATGTCGTGGCCGTCGGTGGAGCAGCGGAGCCTGGCGGAGGGACAGCTGTCGGAGCGGTTGTGTCCTTGCTGACGTCCTCCTGCTTCCGTAAGAGAGCTGAGAGCCGCCATCGTCACAGGGCATGCGGGGCGCCATCATTGCCTATCTGGTGGAGACAGCCAGATGGGACACCGGTCTTGTTCTCTGCGGCCCGAGTCAGCTCGGGGTAGGGTGATGATGGCGCTTCCTGTTGATGTGGCTGGCCTGTGCCCTAGGTTGGGCGACGTGGAGGCTCCTCCAAAGCCGAGGTCGAGTCTGTCTTCCATAGCCGAGGACGAGTCCGAGCCCCTGGGTCGGGCGAGGCGGAGGTCGTCGGCAGAGGCCAGGGCGGTGTCCGAGCCCTGGGGTCGGGCGAAGCGGAGTTCGTCGTCTTCTGGGTCTTAGCCCGAGTCCGAGCCCTTGGTCAGGCGGAGCGGAGTTCACCGTCTTCTGGGTCTTAGCTCGAGTCCGAGCCCTGGGTCGGGCGGAGCGGAGTTCGCCGTCTTCCGGGTCTTAGCCCGAGTCCGAGCCCTGGGGTCGGGCGAAGCGGAGTTCGTCGTCTTCCGGGTCTTAGCCCGAGTCCGAGCCCTTGGTCGGGCGGAGCGGAGTTCGCCGTCTTCCGGGTCTTAGCCCGAGTCCGAGCCCTGGGTCGGGCGGAGCGGAGTTCGCCGTCTTACGGGTCTTAGCCCGAGTCCGAGCCCTGGGTCGGGCGGAGCGGAGTTCGCCGTCTTCCGGGTCTTAGCCCGAGTCCGAGCCCTGGGTCGGGCGGAGCGGAGTTCGCCGTCTTCCGGGTCTTAGCCCGAGTCCGAGCCCTGGGTCGGGCGGAGCGGAGTTCGCCGTCTTCCGGGTCTTAGCCCGAGTTCGAGCCCTGGGTCGGGCGGAGCGGAGTTCGCCGTCTTCCGGGGCTGAGCCCGAGTCCGAGCCCTAGGTCGGGCGGAGCGGAGTTCGCCGTCTTCCGGGGCTGAGTCCGAGTCCGAGCCCTGGGTCGGGCGGAGCTTCCTATGGTGCCTTTGGCAGGGACTGGCTTCCTGTTAGCATCACTCTGTCAAGTGGCGCTGCAGTCGGAGTGGCGCAGGCGGCGCTGTCCTTCTGTCAGACCAGTTAGTGGAGCGGCGAAGTGACGGCAGTCACTTCGGCTCTGCCGGAGGGCGCGTGTCAGGAAAAAGGTGTCAGGCCACCTTTGCGTTAAATGCTCCTGCGATTTGGTCGGTCGGTGCGGTGATTTAGTCAGGGTTGCTTCTTAGCGAAGGCAGGGCCTCGGGCGAGCCGAAGATGTGTCCGCCGTTGGAGGGGGGCCTCGGGCGAGACGGAAATCCTCCGGGTCGGCTGCCCTTGTCCGAGGCTAGGCTCGGGCGAGGCGTGATCAAGTCGCTCGAATGGACTGATCCCTGGCTTAATCACACCCATCAGGCCTTTGCAGCTTTATGCTGATGGGGGTTACCAGCTGAGAATTAGGAGTCTTGAGGGTACCCCTAATTATGGTCCCCGACAAGACTTAACTGAAGCTATCAGAATGGACGTAGATATTGAAATGGTTGTTGATGAGGAGGATGATGAGGTGCAAAATGATAATGACTTAGTAATCCTTGAAGGCAATGACATTAATGACGAGGTTGCGTCTTTCGATGGTGTTGAGATTGAAATGCTTGATAGTGATGATGAGAGTTATGATCCGGCTAACCCCGACACATATGAAGATTATTTTTAATCGATGTAATGCTATATGACTTTTTATTTCGCACCTGTTTTTAAATACATCTTTTTATATGTGCTTATTTGTTTACTCTTAATTGCAGGTTGTTGGACAAATATGGTGGGCGGTTTCCTAAGGAGGAGGAGGGGGAGGAGGAGTAGGACGGCAGACGATGAAGAGCAGGCAGCGCAGCAGGACGAGGCAGAGCAGGCAGCGCAGCAGCAGGCGGCGCCTCAAGACGACGACGACCAGCAGCAGGACGCCTCAGGTTCAGGCGGCTCTAGTTCGAGGAGCATCTACCTGCGAGGCCCCGCGAGTCTCCCGCCGCGTCCCATACTTCGGGACAGACGGTCGCTGATTCGGCCGGAAGGGGAGAGGTATGTAACTTTATGTTCTTCATTCTTGTTCATATTATGTGTTCAAAATCATAATATAAACTAATACTTTTTATTTATCACTTGGACAGGTCTTGGACGGTTTTGGATTATGCTGGGGGTCATCGTCGCCCCCCCAATAACATCCTCGACCTGCTGTGCAGGGAACACTTCTCTGGACTTGTGGAGTACGCCGGAGTGACGGGCCCAGCCTTCACCTTCGACCACTACGCCGTCGCCCCCGTTGCAGTAGACCGGGACGGCAGGGAATTCAATAACAAGGCGGAGCGGGTGAAGCAAGAGCTGTGGGTAAGTCTTAGTATATTGTAAAATATGTCGCATTCGTTGCAAATTCTTGAAATAATGTATGGATACATCGTTTTTGTATGCAGGATTTCTTCAGATGCGATGCTGGATACGAGGCTAGGGCGGATGTGGTGGCCACCACGAGCTGTAAGAAGCTCATCGTGGACATGCACTATGAGGCCCGCATCCAGGCCATCATCACCTACCACGGCTCCGTCCTTGGGGAGAAGGTGACCAAACCTCAAGCCCGAACCATGTCGTTGACCAGGGAGCAGTACCTGCAGGTAAAGTCATGCATGTTTGGTACCAGTACTCCATGCATGAATTTTATTTTATCTTCTGATATGCACTTTACGTGTTTACTTTGTAGATGATTCCACATTGGTGCGCCGCACATCCTCTGTGCTGGGAGCAGATGGTGGATAGGTGGTGTTCGGCTGAGTGGGACGAGGCACACACAGCTAGCCGGGAACGACGTTTGATGATGCAAGGCCCCTCCTACCACCAAGGCAGCCGGAGCCTGGGCCAATATGCCGAAGCATGGGTACGCCACCTTTTTTATTTAGATATATAGCACTAAGTTAGATATTATTTCTAACTATCTCGTTGGTTTTCGTTGCAGTCGGCGTCACATGGTGGCAGACCTTGCTCCACCTTCTCGGCCTATGCTACGGCCCATAAGGGTAAGGCGACGTCCGACGTCACCTACAACCCGGATGACGGGCCCGAGGCCTACACCAACCCCACCGTCTACAGCCGCCTCCATGACTACATCGCCATGGCGCAGGAGGTCCATGGCCCAGACTATGATCCGAGCACCGAGCCGATCGACCCCGATGTGCTCATGAGGGTCGGAGGAGGCAAGAGACATGGGCGGTACTGGATTGCCGACGGGGCAATTGACTCGTCCTCCACTCCCACTCTGTCTCAGGTGAGAGCAAGGAGCATGGGCTCGAGTCCAGCCATACGACCTCGGCACGACAGTTCACAGCATCGCATACAACAACTCGAGGTTAGTGCTTCTGTAACTCGTCCTTCCTTGAGTTATATACCTACTCTTTGAGTTACTATAACGTTGGCTTGTAATATTACAGACCCAACTAGAAGAAGAGAGGAGGGAACGTCACGAGATGGAGGCGAGGATGATGGCGGAGCGGGAGGCGGAGCGCCGGGCAGATCATCAGAGGATGGCGGAGATGTTCCACTACATGCAGAGCCTTGGCGCCGCACAGGGCATCGCTCCACCACCTCCATTGTTCCCTCCAGTTGACCCTGCTCTCTTTCACACTCCTGTGAGTATCAAAATTGTAGTTAGATGTTTGTAATGCATATGGTATAACACATGCAATCTCTTCTCTGTGCAGGGCCAATCTGGAGCGGCATCCAACAACCCTCCGGAAGGGTTCAGCCCAACGCAGCCCCGGTCAAACCGCCCACCTCCATGAGTGTTGTGTTTTCATTGTTTTAGACTTCAGAACTTATGTATAATACTTATGTCTGTGTTTGATACTTATGTGAGACCTTGCGACGTTTGAGACTTATGTTTGTGTTTGATACTTGTGTTGAACACTTATGTTTGTGATGGATATTTATGTTTGTGGTGACGGTTTTATGTTTGTGTTGGCTATTTATGTCTGTGATGATATCTGTGATGTATATATGTGATATCTTCTGTTTGTGTGGATGGAATACAAAAAACAAATAAAAAAGGTATATACTGGTCGCTTTGCCGAGTGTAACACTCGGCAAAGAGGCGCTTTGCCGAGTGTCAGGGTCATAACACTCGGTAAAGAACACAGACCTGGGCATCGGCTTAGGTTCTTTGCCGAGTGTTATGTCGCTGGCACTCGGCAAAGAGGTCGGCTTTGCCGAGTGCCGCACAGAACACTCGGCAAAGAGCCTGACATGGGGACCCTCTCTGGCGGGCTCTTTGCCGAGTGTCCCAAGTGGCACTCGGCAAAGATAGATTCTTTGCCGAGTGCTGCCTGGAAGACACTCGACAAAGATAACTTCTTTGCCGAGGTCACCAGGGACACTCGGCAAAGCCGTCGTCTCCGTCACCCGGCGCCGTAACGGCCGCTTTTCTTTGCCGAGTGCTCTCTGGCACTCGACAAAGAGGTTTGCCAAGTGCCCGAGAAAAAGCACTCGGCAAAGAAGGCTTTGCCGATGCACTGTTTGCCGAGCCTTCTTTGCCGAGTGTCACACTCGGCAAAGCCTTTGCCGAGTGTTTTTAAGGCTTCGCCGAGTGCTTCAGGCACTCGGCAAAGCGATTGATTCCGGTAGTGATGGCATTATATAGAAACTATTTTACTAAACATATCAGATTCACTAGAATGCCTTAAAACTACCGCTCAAGTAAGTATCACTATAATATTTTATTCACAGTAATGGTAATCGTTGCAAGCCAAATAACTTAGAAATGTATGCCCATAAAGTAAACTTGAGGCCTAGGCTTTTGTCACACCCAGATTTAAGGGACAAAGCCGAGTACATCTCATACATGCGCCAAAGATAACAACATATATAATAATAGAGTGTATAGAGATAAATGTCACAATATAATCAGAGTACTTATTACATAGCGGAAGTCTTACAAAATAAATTATAAATGTAAATGGATCTAAAATCCATCCTTGGCGTCAGAAAGTCAACTGGGAGACGCCACCTAGATCGAATCGAACTCCTCGTTGTGTGGCTCCTCTTGAACCACCTGTTCTTCTCCTGTGGGGGGTGTGAGACAGCAAGGGTGAGCTCACACATGTTCATCGCTCAACAAGTTGTGGGTAATAATGTGCATGAACTCACCAAAGGTGGGAGTTCATGTGATGTGTAAGGCTGATCAACAATAGAGGTTAATGCTGAGCAGTGTTTTTAATAAGTTGGTCAAATTTTATTAGAAGTTACTAAATGTAAGTAAATACCAAACCTTAATAAAAGTAATAGAACAAAATTAATACATAATCACATGCAATGCAAATGACAAATAGAATTTAAGTTCCATAAATTAATCATGCGAGAGTCCTGAGCTGCTCATGACCGTGAGCTCGGCTAGTATACCAGTTTTACACTCTGCAGAGGTTGTACACTGTACCCACAAGTCGTGTGTCCTATGTCGCCAGGGTTTGCCAGGCCCTTAGACACAACCAAGGTGAATGGCTAAGGATCCACTACGAGGCCTTTACAAAGTTCCACTAGCTTTCAAAAACCCACTACAGTTTATGGGAAGAGCACTTGCAAGAATCCCCTGTCTGACCGTCATCGCATAAAAATGCCAAAATCAACCCGAGAACCTCCTTGCATGCAACTCCCCTACTGCCCTTGCCCCTTTCGGGGTAAGGTAGTCTTTCACTAGCTTTCCTAATTATTTAGCCAAGGGCGTCCCATTCCACCCTTGTGGTGGCACGTGTTTATCAAGTTAAGCTCCATATTCTAATTAAAGATAATAATGATCTTGACATGAACATAAATAAAATAACAGAATAATTGGAACATGGACATAATGAAATATTAACCCAAAACCATATAAAGCAATAGCAAAAACTACCCAAATGATTCAGGGGTAAACAAGGTAAAATGGATAAACAGACTAGGGTGACCTATTGGGTCCCATAAAAATTAATCATATGCATTGCATAGTGATAATAAAAAATATTATTGGGTAACAAAAGTGGATCAAGGGCACAAATTGCCTGGCACTTGAGATTCCAATTACTAGGGTAATTCTTCAGATCTTTGTGACCACACTGCTAGTCGTAGTAATACAAATAAACATGGTATAAACAAAATTAACATCACACCAAACATAAGAACATACTGCATAATCATGATCTACGCGTGGCTATGAGATCGTGGGACGAGAACCACTAAAATCGGAGTTACGATTAAGGAGTTATGATTTTATAGAGGATTTATGCAATTAAAATGTTAAACTAATTCATAGATTGGTTAATATAAATCATACAAGAGGTTATTCTATAAATAGTTATCTCAACTTTAATCTAAGTTATAAATTAACCATAAATCATATTCCAATAGTTTATAAGCACTTTAACCAAACTAACCAACATCAGTTAAATACAGATATAATTATAAAATATTGAGACATGGTATAATAAATGTTGTTATTGCATAGTAAATATTTATACGAGACTAACGCAACTGGAACGGGTCAAATCGGAATTAAAACGAAGAAGATATGAATTTATAAAGTTTTAAGTGTTGGATAAAAAGGTGAATTATGATATTAATTTTAATGTTGCTTTCATGTCAAAATAGTGGTACTAAATGATAAACAATAATATTACAAAATTATAGCAATTGGAATGGACTAATTTGGACATCATATGAATTTTCTATGAATTAAACACATTCTAGCATTTATTTTCACATTAAAAATCATTTTCTAATCACTTTTACTGTATTTTATAAATCTGTGGACTAGGCATCAAATTCTGTAAAAGACAGGGGCAACGACGCAAAGGTTTCTAAGACTCTGGGAACAGTCCCTGTGGGCCGCGGGTTCATTCTGAACTAACCGAGGGGCTCTTATGCTAAACTGCCCTAGCGAAGTGGTATCACCCAATCTGGGCCGTTAGATTCTGAATCAATAGATCAGATTAGATCTGAATCCGCAAGCGCTGCTAGCCCATGGATCTAAGATCTACGGCCTGGATTTAAAGTGTCAAAGGGGCATTAATAGATCTAATCCTAGTCATTCACAGAGAGATCAACAGTTAGGATTCAATTACGAGCGAAGGGTTACACATGATATGATCTCGGCCTCCCATTAAGATCTAACGGCCGAACGGTCTTGCCCCTACCCCCGACCGACCGACGGCCTCACCGCCAATCCCCACGGCGGAGGCCATGGCCGGCGACCACGATCCTGCGCGCCAGCGCCCCAACCTGCCATCAATCGGTCGATTTGCGTAGAGGGCGAATAAGCGAACTCGAGGGAAGCTCCTTACCCGGCTTTGCAGCGTAGAGCACCACGACCATGGCGAAGCGTGCCACCGTGGCGAGAAATCCCGCGTCCGATTCTCTTTCTCCGGCGAGGTGGTCAGGAAGGAGGCGCCCAGGGCACGAGCATCGATGCCTGCTCAACGGTGGCGTCAAGGAAGGCGGGGATGGAGGAGAGCACCACCCACGGTCGGGACTGGAACTCGACCTCCTCTGCTGCTATGTACTCCGGTGGTGGCTACTCATACTTGCGGCTGTACAGAGACCTAAAGAAACCTCGGCTCCCTACGTCCACGACCCTTCATCGCTCGACTGGATGAACGAGGGGAGGGAGGGCTTATATCTGTGCGGGCACGCGCCCCCGCAGGAAGCCGCAGGCCGGGAACTCGCCGCATATTCCGACGTGTCTGTTACGGTGAGCAGTCGAGTCCAAGTCCATCGTGAGATCCACGTGGAAGAAGGATTTCTGGATGCCGGGACCCACGGTCAGTGACTTGGTGACCAGAGCGTGTGCGCACAGGGGCTGGGTAGTGGGCCCGTGCCGATCGGGTCGCTGCAGGATTCCTCGCGCCGACCGTGGTGGTGTTTGTTGCGGTGCAAGATTGGGACGAAGCCTGCCAGCATGGACCCACCCGCCAGTGGCACGGGAAATAGATGCGGCGCGCGCGCGTAGGATAGAGCTGGGCTGGCGCGGGGAGAAAAGAAGTTTGGGTCGGCGGAGGAGGCATTCAGCTCACATGGCCGCGCAGGGGGGAGAATAGACGAGTGGGCCGAGAGCTAGAGAGACCCTTCTTTTATTTTTTTCTATCTTTATATTTTGAATTTCTAAATTCAAATTACACTCAATTCTGAATGTATGTTTCAACTTCAAAATAAATACCCAATCAAAACCCGAGTCATGAGATGCAAAGATTCTATTATATTTGTATTAATACTTTAATTAAACACTTGTGTTTAAGTATGAAATGCAAAAACACCCAAAATAAGCATTTTCATAAAGGATAAATATAGGGTATATAATGCTTTATTTAAGATGGTTTAACTTAAATTCTTAGGGAGAATTTATAATTATATGGTTTTAACAGAGGAATAACTTAGTTCACATAGGGATCCTTTTCATTTGATATTTTATTAGAATATATATATATATATATATATACACATATTAGGAGGTGTAACTTCAAAGTTAAGAGAAACATGATTAAATGGAACTCTGATTCATAGCCTATAGAGAGTTTTACTATATTCTAAAAATAGGACTTTGAGGTGTTACAGCTTTGCATGAAACATTCTTACCACTACATTTTTCTATAGTAATTTGTGAGCAAGTGAATATTTTTGTATTTATTTCAGTGGAACTTGTAATGAATATTTAATACCCTGAATTACAAATACAAACCTTGAATATGGGGGAGAGTCAATGGCGGCCGCGGACGGGGATGGTGGACGACGACGAGGAAGGGGCCGGTGGGTGACAGCTAGGGAGGGGGCGATGGTCGTGGAAGGGGGGTGGAGCCGAGGACGATCGGCAGCGAGGGGCGGGGGCCGAGCACGCCTGGCCGGAGATGGCGGTGACGGGGGCCTGTACCGGCGGCAGGGCGGATGGTGGTTACCGGCGACGGCGAGTAACGATGAAGGCAAAGTGAAAAGAGACGATGGCACGATTAGTAATATGGTCGCGATAGCGTTGTCGAGTGCCCACGATCTAGCACTCGGCAAAGATTTTTTAATTTAAAATTATACTTTGCCGAGTGTCCTAGATCTGACACTCGGCAAAGACTATTTAATTTTTTTTTAAAAAAATACTTTGCCGAGTGCGCACTAACAAGCACTCGACAAAGATTGGGCACTCGACAAACTACTTCTTTGTCGAGTGCCTTTTTAACACTCTACAAAGCTAGTCTTCGCCGAGTGTCTTCATGTGACACATGGCAAAGCATATTTTTATTTTCTTTTCCCCCAAACCTTTTCTACTGTGTTTCTACGGTATATATACCTACATGTTCAATTTTGGCATAATTATCAACATGTTTTATATAACTATTAGATTTAGTTCATTTAATTGAATTTTTTCAGATAATTCAGATTTAAACTGCAAGCCACTCGAAAAATAAAAAACAGTGAATGCAAAAATGATGTTCATGTTATTTAGCACAAGTTACGACCTATTTCAGGAATGGACTGGAATTTTCGAGCATCATGCTCAGGAAACATGACCGCATACTTGCGATCCAGTTATTTTAAAATTGTATAAAACACAAACAAAGTCAGAAAATAATTAAACTTGCCGACGTGACATGATATCATATGTAGAGACTCTGATAAAAATTTGAGACTGTTTTAAGAAAATCATGAGATTGTTTTAGGAAAATTTCACACGTAGAGATCAATGAATTCTCTAAAAAATACTTCATATTTCTTTTGTTCGGAAGATCCCTAAACTCACAATATATATATATATATATATATATATATATATATATATATATATATATATATATATATATATATATATATATATATATATATATATATATATATATATATATATAGATAGATAGATATAGTATTTAGAGCCCTGGGCTCTTTTTAACTACAGGAAGCCCCAACCACCCGCTCGGTTGACCAGGCGACCATCCGGTCCACCCACTATAATGTTTACGCTTAGTTATACACAAATTTACGCTCATGTACCATTGTATAAAACCAACCGCTCTACCTGGCCTTCCGCGCGATGGCTGAGACTAGGGTTTCAGTGGAGGCTGTTGCGCGACACGAGCGAGCACGGCGGACAAGCATCCCATAGACGAGATCCATGGCGATCGCCTCCCTGTCATCGTTCCAGAGGTGCCTCCTAGCCCAGATCTGTTCGCCCCTCGCCCTCTCCAGACTCGGTGATTCGCAGACTCGGCCAGCTGCCTAGGCACCGGCCACCGGCGTCCGGATCTCCTGCTCTGCTGCTCGCCACCACGGGGGCTCTCCGGCGTTGGCTCGACGCGGCAGTGCCCCCCGGTTACTCTGCCTCCTCGTCCGACCCCAGCGCCAGCCCCAATATCTCCTCCGCGATGCCATCTCCGACACCCTCTCCTGTTCCCGCGCCATCACCGACCAAGAATCCAGCTCCGGGCATCCCTGCGTCACCGCCTGCACCGAGCTCCATTGGCCAGATGCCGACCGCCGCCTGCACCGAGGTCCATTGGCAATTCTCTATGATTCCTCTTTCTTGTCTCTCTAGTGACGGGTGTGGATTTTGTGGAATCTACGATTGATGGGGTTACGATTTGGGGGTTTTCTGCGCTTAAGGCAGCTGGCGGGGTTCGGGAGCTTCGGATCTGGTTTGTGGATTTCCATCCGCAAGGGCTGTTTGGGGTTCCGAGGTTGTGGGTTTCTGCTGGAATATATTTTCTAACCATAGAATTTGTTTAGAGGAGTTCAGATCCGTTCGTATTTGAGTCTGGATGTTTAACATCCGATACCGCATCCATATCAGAACAAATAAATCTGTATATGATGTCGATATCCATTTGTATCCTATCCCGCATAGCTAGTTGATACTATCCATATTCAAATCCGAATAGAAATCTGGAAACAAATGTAATATTAGTGATATACGATTGTGTCCGATCCATGTGCACCCTTAGCTTTATGATTTCACTGGGTTATTTGTGGGTATAGTTTCACTTATTTTTTTGCCTGGCTCCAGTTTTCTTCATTTAAGAGCAGTGCACGTATTCAGAAGCTGACTATGTAATTTCTTATATGTTGCTTTGAGGCAAATTGAACAAGGATTTGTTTGGCTTCCAAATGGTTTGTTGGTCCTAAAATAGTCAGAATAACATGACATTTGTGCTATAGGTAATATGATCTTCTAACTCAAGTTTGCATTCAGTTTAGACTTTAGGTTATGTTAGTCATAACAAGCTTGAAAAGACATATTAACAAGGAAAGATCATATTAACAGTTCATGTTACGTTTGCAGATATGGACCTCAGTGGTTTTCTCCACATTAGGAAAGCTGGAAGAGCCTTTTGAACTCAGTTTTTTGCTAACAGTGGTGTTATGGTGAAACCGAGTTTTGTGTGTATGTACCAACAGCTAAAATGTAAACACGACATTATCATAGCTGAGTACAGGAATAATTATCTTTTATATCTTATTGTAAAATCTGAAACAGTTCTCCTGTAGATGGTTAGCTTGCATTTTACGCTACAATTACCTCAGATCACTTCTTGTTGTATCTTACACCAATTTACGAAATTTCTTGATGCATTTTATGACAATCTCATGCGCTGAGAGATACATTCGATCTACATTCGTTATTATGAAACAGATGGACGATTTACGCTAAAATTCATACTCATTTACGTTGTTTTGGTTCACGATTTACGCTTAAATCCGTCCGAGCCGTAAATTTGGGCTCCATTCGCCATTACGAAACAGATATACGATTTATGGTAAAATTTGTGCTAATTTACAATGTTTTGGTTCACGTTTTACGCTGAAATCCATTCGAGCCAGAACCCGCGCTCAATCGGCCGCACACGATTTTCACGCCGTAATTCAGGCCTCATTTGCTGTTACGAAACATGTATACGATTTACGCTAAATTGTGTACTCATTTACACTGTTTTAGCTCACGTTTTACGCTAAAATCTATTTGAGCCAAAACCCGCGCACGATCGGACGCACGCGATTATTACGCCGTAATTTTCGGGACCCATTTACGGTTTCGAAACAGATATACGATTTACGCTAAATTTCGTACTCGTTTACGCTGTTTTGGTTCATGTTTTACGCTAAAATCTTTCTGAGTCAGAACCCGATCACGATGGGACGCGCGAGATTTTTACGCCGTAATTTTCGGGCCGCATTCGCAGTTTCAAAACAGATCTACGATTTACGCTAAAATTCGTAATCATTTACGCTGTTTTTGTTTACGTTTTACGCTAAAATCTGTCCGATTCAGAACCCGTGTCCGATGGGACGCCCGCTGGTACGGGACGTGGCTATACCTGGCTGGGGCTTCCTGGTACTAATGGAAGCCCAGGGCTTCCATTACCTCGTCCTTATATATATATATATATATATATATATATATATATATATATATATATATATATATATATATATATATATATATATATATATATATATATATATATATATATACACACTGCACCGTGTCCGTTCCATTATTGCTGTATCTTTTGTGCGGGGACAATCAGTTTGGGATAAACCAGGACTATTGGAAACGAAACCAGGTTCGGCCGGACTAGAGCCCGGTCGATGGCGCTGTGCCCCTGCATGCGCTGCCGCTGTGGGCTGTGGGCTGTGGCCTGCGGCACGGCCGGCGTGACCGTGGCGCGTACTGCACTGCATCTGCATGCACTACAGCACGGCTGAGCTGAGAGCAGGCCGGCCACCACCACACCACCGCCGTAACTGTAACGACTGTGACTGTACATGGCGCGAGCCCCCACGGCCGGCACTGTGCGCGAGACTGCTGCTGAAAACAATCAAGGCGCGGTCTCCCTCGCCGGCCGGGGGACCTGCTGATAAGCTGCGATTGGAGACCGCACTGTTCGGCCGCCCGCCCGGCAAACAGCTCAATCCATCGTACGTCGTCCGTTCCGTTCCGTCCGTCTCCATTATCACCGGCGGCCATCAACAACAAGCAGTAAGCGCTAGTACATGTGTGATACGCTTTTCTCCGCTTGCGTGCTGCAACGCCGGCGCCGCTCGCCCATTCTCTCGTGATGCAGAATACTGACCACTACTATGGAATAAGCAATATCGGTTGAGAACTGGCTAGTGTATCGGATTTTTATTCGGCCTACAACTTTAGGACGATGAGATGACTTCCATTCTTGCAGACCGTGTGAAACAGACTTTATGAAGGCTCATCAAGCATTTTTTTTTCGTGATTTTAGATCCTACTCCAGAAGTGAGCCATGCATGAAGATAGAACAGGTGTGACAATATATGTCAGAGGAATATTTCAAGGGTAGGGGAGTTCTTTAATTTCTATAGTTCTTGAAGATATATAACACATTGGCCACTCTTAATTTGAATCTTGATGGTGCGAGAGGCGAAATCTGGGATTTTTGGGCGGTCAATGTCAATTGTATAATTTTCGATAGTGTTTTGTAGGCCGCTGACATCAAGTAATTTTTTGTGGCTATTGGTGGGCCGTGAAATAAGCAAGTAACTTTCGAACAGACTGGCTTGTGGCCGCCAAAATTAATTCGGTTATTTTCGGCAGCCCACCAATAACCGTCGAAAATTGTGTTAAATAGGGATATCGACTTCTTCCTCGCTATGATGTTCATCCATCTTCCTTTTCAGTCATGCCTTGCCGCTCCCATCCCGCGCCCTGCACCACCTTTAATTGTGTTAAATAGGGATATCGACTGTGACTATGGGGGTGTTTGTTTGGGATTATAATCCACCTAGATTATATAGGCCCTGTTTGTTTTCACTTATAGATTATATAATCTAAATTATACTCTAGATTGTATAATCTGGATTATTTGCTCTGGATTAAATAAGCTAGGTGCTGCTGTTTGTTAGCTCAGATTATTTGGACTTGACTTATTATTCATATGCATACAAATACAACAATACCCTCGGCTGTTTTATTTGTCTGGTGGGTGAGAACGTCTATAGACAGGTGGATGGCAATTGGAAGTAATTTTAATCAACTTGTCATGGGTAGTGTGTCTTTCATAAAAAATAAGCTGAAATAAGCACCTTTTGATGAGCTTATAGATTATCATAATCTCAATTGCTAGATTATATAATCTTATCAGATAAGCTGTTTGTTTGTTTCCTCACTAGCTTATTTACATTGGATTATATAATCTACCTAGATTATAATTCCAAACAAACAGGGCCATAATCCAACAATTTTTGAACTAACTCTTAGGGGGTGTTTGTTTGAGATTATAATCTATCCAGATTATATAATCTAACAACTTTTGAACTAAGAGTTAGTTCAAAAATTGTTGGATTATATAATCTAGGTGGATTATAATCCCAAACAAACACCCCCTTAGTTCAAAAGTTGTTAGATTATATAATCTGGTTAGATTATAATCTCAAACAAACACCCCCTATGTGTCATCCATTTCAGATTGACACTTCTCATTTGAGTAACGCACGTGAGATTTGCTGGTCTGAAATTGTCTCTTATTTGGACAACCTAGTAGTGATCGATATAGCATGGTATTTATGACCGAAAAGGAAATAGGCTTACACCTTTTCCTAATTGATTTTGGTGGTTGAATTGCCCAACACAAATGATTGGACTAACTAGTTTGCTCTAGATTATGAGTTCTACAGGTGCCAAAGGTTCACAACAAACCAATAAAAAGACCAAGAAAGAGTTCAAATAAAAGGAGCAAAAGACTACCGAAGTGTGCCCTGGTCTGGCGCACCGGACTGTCCGGTGTGCCACCGGACAGTGTCCGGTGCACCAGGGGACCAAACTCTGAACTTGTCACCTTCAGGAATTCTGGGAGCCGCTCCGCTATAATTCACCGGACTGTCTGGTGCACCAGCGGAGTAACGGCTATACAGCGTCAACGGTCGTCTGCAACAGTACAGTGTAAAAGTGAACAGTGCGCGCCTGCGTGCGCAGAAGTCAGAGAAGCGCCAGAAGGCGCACCGGACAGTGAATAGTGACTGTCCGGTGCACCACCGGACTGTCCGGTGGCCCAGAAGTCAGAAGCTCCAACGGTCGAACCCTAACGGTCGGGTGACGTGACTGGCGCACCAGACAGTGTCCGGTGGCGCACCGGACTGTCCGGTGCGCCATACGACAGCAGCCTCCACCAACGGTTCTTTTGGTGGTTGGGGCTATAAATACCCCCCAACCACCACACTTCAATGCATCCAAGTTTTCAGCCTTCAAACCTCATACAAGAGCTATAACATTCAATAAAAGACACAAACAAAGAGATCAAATCCTCTCCCAAGTCCGGAATCACTCCAACCAAATTAATGACTAGAGAGAGACATTTATGTTCATTTGAGCTATTGCGCTTAGATTGCTTTTCTTCTTCCTTCTTTCTTGTGTTCAACTCACATGTAATCAAAACAAGAGACACCAAGTTGTGGTGATCCTTGTAGTGGACTTAGTGTCCCATTTGATTGAGGAGAAAGGCTCACTCGGTCTACGTGACCGTTTGAGAGAGGGAAAGGGTTGAAAGAGACCCGGTCTTTGTGACCACCTCAACGGGGAGTAGGTTTGCAAGAACCGAACCTCGGTAAAACAAATCACCGTGTCATCCGCTCTTATTCGCTTATGCTTTGTTTTCGCCCTCTCTTTTGGACTCACATTTAATTCTAACGCTAACCCGGCTTGTAGTGTGTGCTTAAGTTTATAAATTTCAGATTTGCCTATTCACCCCCCTCTAGGCGACTTTCAATTGGTATCAAAGCCCGATACTTCATTAGAGCCTAACCGCTCGAAGTCATGTCGGGAGATCACGCCAAGAAGGAGATGGTGACCGACGAGAAGCCCGCCACAAGCCATGGGAAGGCTCCATCCAGGGAGTCCGGCAACAAGGTGAAGGGATCTCCTTCACACGACAAGTCGCGTCGGAGCGGCGAGAAGAAAAAGAAGATGAAGAAAGTGGTCTACTACGAGACCGACTCTTCCTCGCCATCCACCTCCGGCTCCGACACGCCGTCCGTAACTTCTAAGCGCCATGAGCGCAAGAAGTTTAGTAAGATTCCCCTATGCTATCCTCGCATTTCCAAACGTACTCCTTTACTTTCCGTCCCATTAGGCAAACCACCCATGTTTGATGGTGAAGATTATAATATGTGGAGTGACAAAATGAGGCACCATCTAACCTCACTCCACACTAGTATTTGGGATGTTGTTGAGATTGGAGTACAGGTACCATCACCAGGGGATGAAGACTATGACTCGGACGAGGTAGCCCAAATCCGGCACTTCAACTCCCAAGCCACTACTATACTCCTCGCCTCTCTAAGTCGAGAGGAGTATAATAAGGTGCAAGGGTTGAAGAGTGCCAAAGAGATTTGGGACGTTCTAAAGACCGCGCACGAAGGAGACGAGGTGACCAAGATCATCAAGAGGGAAACGATCGAGGGGGAGCTCGGTCGCTTCATGCTTCATCAAGGGGAGGAGCCACAAGCAATGTACAACCGGCTCAAGACCTTAGTGAACCAAGTGCGCAACCTCGGGAGCACCAAATGGGATGACCATGAGATGGTCAAGGTTATTCTTAGATCACTCGTATTTCTTAACCCTACTCAAGTTCAATTAATTCGTGGTGATCCAAGATATAAACTAATGTCTCCCGAGGAAGTAATAGGAAAATTTGTGAGCTTTGAATTGATGATCAAAGGGTCCAAGAAAATCATCGAGCAAGGCGCCACCTCAACATCCGAGGTTTAACCCGTCGCATTCAAGGCGACGGAAGAAGAAAAGAAGGATTCTACACCAAGTAGGATCCCCATCGACGCCTCCAAGCTCGACAATGAGGAGATGACGCTCATCATCAAGAGCTTCCGCCAAATCCTCAAGCAAAGGAGGGGGAAAGACTACAAGTCCCGCTCCAAGAAGGTTTGCTACAAATGTGGTAAGCCCGGTCATTTTATCGCTAAATGTCCTTTGTCTAGTGATAGTGACAGGGATAACGACAAGAGGGGGAAGATGAAGGAGAAGAACAGATATTACAAGAAGAAGGGCGGCGATGCCCATGTTTGCCGGGAGTAGGACTCCGACAAGAGCTGCACCGACTCCTCCTCCGACGAGGACGCCGCCAACATCGCCGTCAACAAAGGACTCCTCTTCCCCAACGTCGGCCACAAGTGCCTCATGGCAAAGGACGACAAGAAGAAGAAGGTAAAATCAAGATCCTCCACTAAGTATGCAACCTCTAGTGATGAGGAAAATTCTAGTGATGATGAGGATAACTTGCTTACTCTTTTTGCCAATCTTAACATGCAACAAAAAGAGAAATTGACTAAATTGATTAGTGCTATTCATGAGAAGGATGAACTCTTGGATAGCCAAGAGGACTTCCTTATTAAAGAAAACAAAAAACATGTTAAGACTAAAAATGCTTATGCTCTAGAGGTAGAAAAATGTGAAAAATTACCTAGTGAGCTAAGCACTTGCCATGACACTATTTCTAGTCTTAGAAATGAAAATGCCAAATTAATTGCTAAGGTTGAGAAATCAAATATTTGTGATGATTCAATTGTTAGTCTTAGAAATGATAATGCTAGTTTGATTACTAAGATTGACAATTTGAATGCATCGCTCTCTAGCCTTAAAATTGAGAATGAAAAATTAATTGCTAAGGCTAAAGACTTAGATGTTTGCAATGTTTCTATTTCCAATCTTAGAAATGAGAATGACATTTTACATGCAAAGGTTGTTGAACTAAATTCTTGCAAACCCTCTACATCTACCATTGAGCATGTTACTATTTGCACTAGATGTAGAGATGTTAACATTGATGCTATTCATGATCACATTGCTATGATTAAACAACGAAATGATCATATAGCAAAATTAGATGCTAAAATTGCCGAGCATGAGTTAGAAAATGAAAATTTTAAATTTGCTCGTAGTATGCTCTATAATGGGAGACGCCCTAGCATTAAGGATGGCATTGGCTTCCAATAGGGAGACAATGTCAAGCTTAATGCTCCTCCTAAAAGATTGTCTAATTTTGTTAAGGGCAAAGCTCCCATGCCTCAGGATAACGAGGGTTACATTTTATACCCTGCCGGTTATCCCGAGCACAAAATTAGGAGAATTCACTCTAGGAAGTCTCACTCTGGCTCTCATCATGCTTTTATGTATAAGAGTGAGGCATCTAGTCTAGGCAATCCACTCATGCTAAATTGCCTAAGAAGAAAACTCCTATTGCATCAAATGGACCTAACATTTCATTTAAGACTTTTGATGCTTCCTATGTGCTAACTAACAAATCAGGCAAAGTAGTTGCCAAATATGTTGGGGGCAAACACGAGGGGTCAAAGACTTGTGTTTGGGTACCCAAGGTGCTTGTTTCTAATGTCAAAGGACCCAAGACCGTTTGGGTACCTAAGAACAAGGCCTAAATTTGTTTTGTAGGTTTATGCATTCGGGGGCTCAAGTTGGATCATCGACAGTGTAAGGAAAATGGACCCCGGGCCTTTTGGCTAATTGAGTTTTGGTGTTTGATGAACAACACAATCCGTGAACTAATAAGGTTTCTAGTGTTTGTGTTTGTAGTTCACAGGATGCGAAGAGGATTGGACCAAGGCAATGAGGATGCAACACCTCAAATGAAGACATAAAAAGATGCATAGAAGTCCAAGACTCAAGAACAAAAGAAGCCCATAGAAATCAGCAAAGAAACCTGAGAAGAGGGCTGTCAGCCAGCGCCTGGTGGCGCACCGGACAGTGCACAGTACCTGTCCGGTGTGCACCGGACTGTCCGGTGGGACAACCGGACGGTCTGCGCAGAGAGGCCGCAGGCAGGCGCTCTCGGGCTGTAGCACCGGACTGTCCGGTGTGCACCGGACTGTCCGGTGTGCCAACGGGCAGACGGCAACGGTCGAATCCAACGGTCGGATCCAACGGTCGACTGCTACAGACGCCAACGGTCGGCTGACATAGGCGCACCGGACATCTACTGTTCAGTGTCCGGTGGTGCACCGGACTGTCCGGTGCACCCGACGACAGAAAGCTGCTGCTTTCTGTCCAACGGCTAGTTGAGGGTGTGGAGGCTATAAATAACACCCCAACCGGCCATTCTCATGTGTGAGAGCCCAAGCAACATTCCAATACACATAGTGCATATTTCCAAGTGCTCAAACACCCAAGTGCTTAATAGAATCACTCGGTGATTAGCGTAGGTGCTTTGCGAAGTGCTTAGGTTAGTTAGACCGCTTTAGCGCTTGCTCTAGGTGAATCCTAGTTAGTTGAGTGAGTTTAGATAAACCTCACAACCCCTCGGCTCTTGCGCGAGCCGTTGTAATTGTACCGAGTGGGGCGAGAGTCTTGCGAGACCGTGACAACCGTGTTTGTGTCACGGCCGCCACCGTGTACCGGAGGGAACGAGGCCCGCGGCGTTTCGGCCGGAAGCTCGATAGTGGAGACGGCGGGGAGCGTCCGAGAGGAGCCGGAAGCGGAGCACCACTTGCGCGTGGAGAAGGCCCGCGGCTCTCTACGGAGTTACTCGACCGAGGTGCTTGGCCCTCGCGTGGGCTTCCCTTTGCGTAGGGGCACCAACGAGGATTAGTCGGGACCTTGCGCGGTTCCGGATACCTCGGTAAAAATACCGGCGTCATCCACGAGAGTTTGCTTCTCTACTTAGCTCTTTACATTCCGCATTTATATTAAGCATTTAAGTTTCAATCTTGTTGTCATACTTATTTAGTGTAGATTGAAACTTAGCCTTTGCGGTAGAGATAGCAACACTTAGACAAAACCAAGTTTGCACATTCTAGTTTTGATTCTTGCATAGATTTTGCTCTAGGGATTTAATTGTGGCCAAGTTTAGTAAAAGTTTTAGAAGTCCTAATTCACCCCCCCTCTTAGGCGTCACCCGTTTCCTTCAATTGGTATCAGAGCCTGGTTTGGCTCATTTGAAACATTTTAGCTTCACCGCTAAAAGAGCCGACACTTTTTAGAGGAAGGGATGGATACCCATAGGCCACCTCACTTCGACGGCACTAACTTCCCATATTATAGTGCTAGAATGGCTTGTTACCTAGAGGCAGTTGATCTAGGTGTTTGGAGAGTCACTCGTGACGGGATGAAACCCCTCAAGAATCCCGAGAAACCCACCACGAGTGAGGAAAAAGAAATTCATTTAAATGCTAGAGCCAAAAATTGCTTGTATGAATCTCTTAGCATGGATATTTTTAATCAAGTATTTACCTTGAAAACTGCTAATGAGATTTGGCTAAAATTGCATGAGCTCCATGACGGCACATCCAATGTCCGTGAGCAAAAACATTGCCTAGTCTTAAATGAGTACAATTCTTTTGCTATGAAAGATGATGAGCTTGTTAGAGACATGTATTCTCGTTTGAATCTAATAATCAATGAGCTCAACTCTATTGGCATTAATAAGCTAGGAGATGCGGACATTGTGAGGAAGATTATCTCCCTGCTACCACAACAAAGATATGGGAGCATCATCACCATCCTTCACAACATGGAGGACTTGAGCAACATGACCCCGACCATTGTGATTGGGAAAATCGCGGCCTTTGAGATGTCGCGAAAAATGAGTCGGGGAGAGGAGCCAACTTCCTCAAAGCCATATGCTTTTGCATGTGATGAAAGGAAGGGCAAAAAGAAGGCTCCCACTCCAAGTTCCTCAAGCGAAGAAGAGGAAGAAGAAGAAGAAAGTGATGATGATGAAGATAATCAACCATGCACATCATCCTCCGAGGACGAAGAAACAATCCGACGCGTCGGAAAGGTAATGAGGATGATCCGCAAGATTAATCTAATGGGTGTGCCCCTGCAGGTCGAGGATCTTCTCTTTAACATTGACAGGAAAAAGCAAAGGAAGAGAGGATGCTTCGCATGTGGGGAGAAGGGCCACTTCAGGGACAACTGTCCAAATATGGCCAAACCCAAAAAGGAGAGGAGCAAAGGCAAGGCGCTCACAAGTGTTAGAACTTGGGATGACTCTTCAAGTGAAGATGAATCTCCAAGGACGCGCAGCCACCGGTCCTCGTCACGATCATCATGGACATCACACAAATGCCTTATGGCAAGAGGTAACAAAAGCATTCCATCCTCTAGTGATGAAAGTAGTAGTGATGATGAAGGTGAGGGAAAGGCCTCTCTAGATGAGCTTGCAGAAGCCGTAGAATTTTTTCAGGATGTTTGCACTAAGCAAAAAGCTCAACTTAAAAATTTGAAAAATAAGTTGGTTAGCTCTCAAAATGATTACAAAGGTTTGCTAGAAAAATTTGAAACTTTTGCAAACTTAAATAGTGAGCTATCAACTAAAATTGAGCTGTTAGAATCTAGTGCTCCATCCACTGCTACCGATGATAGCCTTATTAAAAAGAATGAAAAACTTAAGGCTAAGTTAGCTAGCTCCCAAGAAGCTATTGAAAATTTGCTAGAGAAAATGGAAATTCTTAGCATACACAATAATGAGCTAACTACTAAGCTAGAAAACATTGGTAGCACCCCTGCAGCATCTTTAGTTGAAATACCTGAAATAATTAAGAAAGATGCTTCTACTTCCTGCTTTGATTTAATTGATGATTCTAACCCCTGCAACCAAGTCGTTGTTGAGAATATTGTTGTAGAGACATGTACGGATAAGGTTGCAAAGGAAAATGAACAATTAAAGCAAGAAGTGGCTCGCCTTGGCAAGGCTTTGTATGACAAGAAAGGCAAAGCCAAACAAATCCAACCTCCACGGGATAACACCACTGCGGGAGTGAACAAGCCTATGGAGGGAGAAACTGTGATTTGTAGGCTATGCCACAAGGAAGGCCACAAGTCTTTCCAATGCAAGGTGATGACCGGGGATAAACAAAGGCAAAAGCTCAAGCAAAAGCCATCAAGCAAAATCTCCAACACCTACATCAAAAAGGTGAACAAAAAGGATGCTACACCATATTTGATCAAGAAGAAAAAGAACGGAAAGGTGATAGCAATCAAGACCAACAAGCAAGCCAACAAAGGAAAGAGGGCCAAACGCATCTGGGTGCCAAAGGAGATAATTTCAACCATGAAAAGCACCAAGAAGGTTTGGATCCCGAAAGGGAAGTGAGTGGACCGAAGGTATTCGGGAAATTTGGAGACTTGGCTAAATTGGGATGTATATCATGGGATACATCATATTGGATCAAGTTTATTGCCAAGTGGGTTAGTGAAAATTTTGGACCCAAATTTCCCACCCATGACTAAGGTAACTAGTTTTATTGTATTCTTCGTTTTTAGATATGCGTATCTATTTACCTTTTATCTAGTTTACCTTTCTTGCCTAGTATTACATTTGTTATGTACTCTTGTCTAAAATCATGCATACTAGGTAAATCATATGGTAGGATTGCTTGTTCTTAATTCATACTCTTAAGCAAACCTACATGGCTCAAAATGTTTAGTTAAGAATGGCACATTGCTTTTATATCACTCCATAGTAAATGATGCATAAATTGAAAATTTTTGATTTCTACAAGTGTATCATTTAACTTATATGTGCCAAAGTTAGGATTATGGATAATTTGCCCCTCTTGATATCAAATCAGAGTGCATGTCTCCTACAAGTATTCAAAACTTGTATGCACACCTTTAGGGGGAGGTTACTCTATAATCTAACACTTTGAGACTAACACCTTTTCAAGTCTATTTCATGTGATAGTCTCATTGTAAGGAAAATGAAGTCCCCTGAGAAAGACAACAATCTTCCACTGCAAAATCTCCAAGAACTCTCATGTCTCTCAAGCTCGCCATTGATCTTCAATTGGTATCTTTTGAGACTACTTTCAGTATCATTTACATGTCTTCTCCAATATTTGATTAGACTATATTTCATATCATATGCTTCCATGTTGCTAAAAATGCATAAGTAGTTAACTCATATTCTGTTACCTATGCATAAGGGAAGTCAGTCTTTTCAAATCATGTCTTGCACCTCTAATTCTCACATGCTTTTTCCTAAGTAGAGGATCTCTGTCAGGGGGAGTATTTCTTCATCTCTAAAGGGGGAGAAAAACTCTTTCCAAAGGAGAATACTCATTTAGGAGAAATAATCTTTTGAGGAACTCCTACTCATGGTATCTTTCATGATCTACAAGTGGTATCCTTCATGGCTTAATTTAATATACTTCTAGTGATATCATTTGTTGAGGGCAAGCTTTTATTTACTTCCTACATGCCTTTAATGTCTTCCTTTTCGGTGGTTGATGCCAAAGGGGGAGAAGTTTAGGGGCCAAAGCAATGAAAACTATATCAAACACCAAACACCACCAATTTAAAATTTTATATCTACAAATGACTTTTCAAGTGGTTTTGGTTATTTGGTCCAAAAATAGGAAGTAAGTGAATTATGGAGTTAGGGGGAGGCTTAAGTCCATAATGTCACATTGTGGGGACAATCATGCATTCTAGCAAGTAGATTGCACTTTTTAATTCAAATACTTGTATTATTTGCTTGCTTTGGTTGTGTTGTCATCAATCACCAAAAAGGGGGAGATTGTAAGGAAAATGGACCCCGGGCCTTTTGGCTAATTGAGTTTTGGTGTTTGATGAACAACACAATCCGTGAACTAATAAGGTTTCTAGTGTTTGTGTTTGTAGTTCACAGGATGCGAAGAGGATTGGACCAAGGCAATGAGGATGCAACACCTCAAATGAAGACATAAAAAGATGCATAGAAGTCCAAGACTCAAGAACAAAAGAAGCCCATAGAAATCAGCAAAGAAACCTGAGAAGAGGGCTGTCAGCCAGCGCCTGGTGGCGCACCGGACAGTGCACAGTACCTGTCCGGTGTGCACCGGACTGTCCGGTGGGACAACCGGACGGTCTGCGCAGAGAGGCCGCAGGCAGGCGCTCTCGGGCTGTAGCACCGGACTGTCCGGTGTGCACCGGACTGTCCGGTGTGCCAACGGGCAGACGGCAACGGTCGAATCCAACGGTCGGATCCAACGGTCGACTGCTACAGACGCCAACGGTCGGCTGACATAGGCGCACCGGACATCTACTATTCAGTGTCCGGTGGTGCACCGGACTGTCCGGTGCACCCGACGACAGAAAGCTGCTGCTTTCTGTCCAACGGCTAGTTGAGGGTGTGGAGGCTATAAATAACACCCCAACCGGCCATTCTCATGTGTGAGAGCCCAAGCAACATTCCAATACACATAGTGCATATTTCCAAGTGCTCAAACACCCAAGTGCTTAATAGAATCACTCGGTGATTAGCGTAGGTGCTTTGCGAAGTGCTTAGGTTAGTTAGACCGCTTTAGCGCTTGCTCTAGGTGAATCCTAGTTAGTTGAGTGAGTTTAGATAAACCTCACAACCCCTCGGCTCTTGCGCGAGCCGTTGTAATTGTACCGAGTGGGGCGAGAGTCTTGCGAGACCGTGACAACCGTGTTTGTGTCACGGCCGCCACCGTGTACCGGAGGGAACGAGGCCCGCGGCGTTTCGGCCGGAAGCTCGATAGTGGAGACGGCGGGGAGCGTCCGAGAGGAGCCGGAAGCGGAGCACCACTTGCGCGTGGAGAAGGCCCGCGGCTCTCTACGGAGTTACTCGACCGAGGTGCTTGGCCCTCGCGTGGGCTTCCCTTTGCGTAGGGGCACCAACGAGGATTAGTCGGGACCTTGCGCGGTTCCGGATACCTCGGTAAAAATACCGGCGTCATCCACGAGAGTTTGCTTCTCTACTTAGCTCTTTACATTCCGCATTTATATTAAGCATTTAAGTTTCAATCTTGTTGTCATACTTATTTAGTGTAGATTGAAACTTAGCCTTTGCGGTAGAGATAGCAACACTTAGACAAAACCAAGTTTGCACATTCTAGTTTTGATTCTTGCATAGATTTTGCTCTAGGGATTTAATTGTGGCCAAGTTTAGTAAAAGTTTTAGAAGTCCTAATTCACCCCCCCCCTCTTAGGCGTCACCCGTTTCCTTCAGACAGCGGGTGCACAAACCACATGACAGGGGAGAAAAGGATGTTCTCCTATGAGAAAAACCATGATCCCCAAAGAGCCATCATATTCGGGGATGGAAATCAAGGTTTGGTCAAAGGACTTGGTAAAATTGCAATATCTCCTGACCATTCTATTTCCAATGTTTTTCTTGTAGATTCTTTAGATTACAATTTGCTTTCTATTTCTCAATTATGCAAAATGGGCTACACCTGTCTTTTTACGGATACAGGTGTTACTGTCTTTAGAAGAAGTGATGATTCAGTAGCATTTAAGGGAGTGTTAGAGGGTCAGCTATACTTAGTAGATTTTGATAGAGCTGAACTTGACACTTGCTTAATCGCTAAGACTAACATGGGTTGGTTATGGCAACGCCGACTAGCACATGTTGGGATGAAGAATCTTCATAAGCTTCTAAAGGGAGAACACATTTTGGGACTAACCAATGTTCATTTTGAGAAAGACAGGATTTGTAGCGCATGTCAAGCAGGAAAGCAAGTTAGTGTTCACCATCCACACAAGAACATCATGACGAGTGATAGGCCGCTTGAGCTACTCCACATGGACCTATTCGGCCCGATAGCTTACATAAGCATCGGCGGGAGTAAGTATTGTCTAGTTATTGTGGATGATTATTTTTGCTTCACTTGGGTATTCTTTTTATAGGAAAAATCTCAAACCCAAGAGACTTTAAAGGGATTCTTGAGACGGGCTCAAAATGAGTTCGGCTTAAGGATCAAGAAGATTAGAAGCGACAACGGGACGGAGTTCAAGAACTCTCAAATTGAAGGCTTCATTGAGGAGGAGGGCATCAAGCATGAGTTCTCTTCTCCCTACACGCCACAACAAAATGGTGTAGTGGAGAGGAAGAATAGAACTCTATTGGACATGGCAAGGACCATACTTGATGAGTACAAGACTTCGGACCGGTTTTGGGCGGAAGCAGTCAACACCGCTTGCTACGCCATCAACCTGTTATATCTTCACCGAATCCTCAAGAAGACATCATATGAACTCCTCACCGGTAAAAAGCCCAATGTTTCATATTTTAGAGTCTTTGGTAGCAAATGCTTTATTCTTGTCAAAAGAGGTAGAAAATCTAAATTTGCTCTTAAGGTTGTAGAAGGTTTTTTACTTGGTTATGATTCAAACACAAGGGCATATAGAGTCTTTAACAAGTCCACTGGACTAGTTGAAGTTTCTTGTGACATTGTGTTTGATGAGACTAACGGCTCTCAAGTAGAGCAAGTTGATCTTGATGAGCTAGATGATGAAGAGGCTCCATGCATCGCGCTAAGGAACATGTCCATTGGGGATGTGTGTCCTAAGGAATCCGAAGAGCCTCCACATGCACAAGATCAACCATCTTCCTCAATGCAAGCATCTCCACCAACTCAAGATGAGGATCAAGCTCAAGATGATGATGATGAAGATCAAGAGGAGCCACCTCAAGAGGAGGACAATGATCAAGGGGGAGATGCTAATGATCAAGACAAGGAAGATGATGAGGGTCCAAAACCGCCACACCTAAGAGTCCACCAAGCAATCCAACGAGATCACCCCGTGAACACCATCCTCGACGATATACATAAGGGGGTAACTACTCGATCTCGTGTTGCTCATTTTTGTGAACATTACTCCTTTGTATCTTCTATTGAGCCATACAGGGTAGAAGATGCATTAAGGGATTCGGATTGGGTGTTGGCAATGCAAGAGGAACTCAACAACTTCACGAGGAATGAGGTATGGCATTTAGTTCCACGTCCTAACCAAAATATTGTAGGAACCAAGTGGGTCTTCCGCAACAAACAAGATGAGCATGGTGTGGTGACAAGGAACAAAGCCCGACTTGTGGCCAAGGGTTATTCACAAGTCGAAGGTTTGGATTTCGGTGAAACCTATGCACCCGTAGCTAGGCTTGAGTCAATTCGTATATTACTTGCCTATGCTACTTACCAAGGCTTTAAGCTCTATCAAATGGACGTGAAAAGTGCGTTCCTCAATGGACCAATCAAGGAGGAGGTCTATGTTGAGCAACCTCCTGGCTTTGAAGATAGTGAGTACCCTAACCATGTCTATAAACTCTCTAAGGCGCTTTATGGGCTCAAGCAAGCCCCAAGAGCATGGTATGAATGCCTAAGAGATTTTCTTATCGCTAATGGCTTCAAAGTCGGAAAAGCTGATCCTAGTCTATTCACTAAAACTATTGCAAAAGATTTGTTTGTATGCCAAATTTACGTTGATGATATCATATTTGGGTCTACTAACAAATCCACTTGTGAAGAATTTAGTAGGATCATGATTCAAAAATTCGAGATGTCTATGATGGGGGAGTTGAAGTATTTTCTAGGATTTCAAGTCAAGCAACTCCAAGAGGGCACCTTCATTAGCCAAACGAAGTACATTCAAGACATTCTTGCAAAGTTTGGGATGAAGGATGCCAAGCCCATCAAGACATTCATGGGAACTAATGGACATCTCGACCTCGACACGGGAGGTAAATCCGTAGATCAAAAGGTATACCGGTCGATGATAGGTTCTTTACTCTATTTATGTGCTTCACGACTGGATATTATGCTTTCTGTATGCATGTGTGCAAGATTCCAAGCCGATCCTAAGGAAGTTCACCTTAGGGCCGTAAAACGAATCTTGAGATATTTAGTTTATACTCCTAAGTTTGGTCTTTGGTACCCCAGGGGATCCACTTTTGATTTAATTGGTTATTCAGATGCTGATTGGGCAGGGTGTAAAATTGATAGAAAGAGCACATTAGGGACTTGCCAGTTCTTGGGAAGATCTCTGGTGTCTTGGGCTTCAAAGAAGCAAAATTCTGTAGCTCTTTCTACCGCCGAAGTCGAGTACATTGCCGCAGGCCATTGTTGCGCGCAATTGCTTTGGATGAGGCAAACCCTTAGGGACTATGGTTACAAATTGACCAAAGTTCCTCTTCTATGTGATAATGAGAGTGCAATCCGCATGGCGGATAATCCCGTTGAGCATAGCCGCACTAAACACATAGCCATTCGGTATCACTTTTTGAGGGATCACCAACAACGGGGGATATCGAGATTGCATATATTAACACCAAAGAACAATTAGCCGATATCTTTACCAAGCCACTAGATGAGAAAACATTTACCAAACTTAGGGGGTGTTTGTTTGAGATTATAATCTATCCAGATTATATAATCTAACAACTTTTGAACTAAGAGTTAATTCAAAAATTGTTGGATTATATAATCTAGATGGATTATAATCCCAAACAAACACCCCTTTAGGCATGAGCTAAATATTCTTGATTCTAGGAATTTTGATTGATGTTTTGCACATAGCTCATTTCTATACTTTTGATCATCTCTCTTTCATATGCTATGCCTAATGTCGTTTTCAAGCGCATTTCATGCTAAGTCATAGATTGAAAGGGAATTAGAGTCTTCGGCGAAGACAAAGGCTTCCACTCCACTCCATCGAATTAATCATCCTTCGCCGTCACTCCGCACCGCTCTCCAATTTGGTATAATCTTCACTCATATATTATTTGCCAAAGGGAGAGAAAGTGTAAGGGCTTATATTTCACTCACAAGTATCCGTTTTTGGCGATTCATGCCAAAGGGGGAGAAAGTATTAGCCCAAAGCAAAAGGACCGCACCACCATCACCACCAATTTAAAAAATGTAGTCTTTCAAATTTGGATTAAGAAAAGATTTTTCAATTGGTATCTTACTTTTGATATAATTTCAAATTGGTATACCCTCTTCAAAATTAATATCTAAAACCCTCTTGAACACTAAGAGGAGGATTTCATTAAGGGGGAGTTTTGTTTAGTCAAAGGAAAAGCATTCGAAACAGGGGGAGAAAATTTAAATCTTGAAAATGCTTCTCAAAATCTTATTCATATACCTTTGACTATTTGCAAAATATTTTGAAAAAGAATTTCCAAAACATTGCAAAAACAAAACAAGTGGTGCAAGCGTGGTCCAAAATTTTAAATAAGAAGAAAGCCATCCATGCATATCTAGTAGAAATAATGATTGGTTTCATTCCAAGCAACCTTTGCACTTACCTTATGCAAACTAGTTCAATTCTGCACTTTTATATTTGCTTTGGTTTGTGTTGGCATCAATCACCAAAAAGGGGGAGATTGAAAGGGAAATAGGCTTACACCTTTTCCTAATTGATTTTGGTGGTTGAATTGCTCAACACAAATGATTGGACTAACTAGTTTGCTCTAGATTATGAGTTCTACAGGTGCCAAAGGTTCACAACAAACCAATAAAAAGACCAAGAAAGGGTTCAAATAAAAAGAGCAAAAGACTACCGAAGTGTGCCCTGGTCTGGCGCACCGGACTGTCCGGTGTGCCACCGGACAGTGTCCGGTGCACCAGGGGACCAAACTCTGAACTTGTCACCTTCAGGAATTCTGGGAGCCGCTCCGCTATAATTCACTGGACTGTCCGGTGTAGCACTAGACTGTCCGGTGCGCCAGCGGAGTAACGGCTATACAGCATCAACGGTCGTCTGCAACGGTACAGTAAAAGTGAACAGTGCGCGCCTGCACGTGCAGAAGTCAAAGCAGCGCCAGAAGGCGTACCAGACAGTGAATAGTGACTATCCGGTGCACCACCGGACTGTCCGGTGGCCTAGAAGTCAGAAGCTCCAACGGTCGAACCCTAACGGTCGGGTGACGTGGCTGGCGCACCGGACTGTCCGGTGCGCCATACGATAGCAGCCTCCACCAACGGTTCTTTTGGTGGTTGGGGCTATAAATACCCCCAACCACCACACTTCAATGCATCCAAGTTTTCAGCCTTCAAACCTCATACAAGAGCTATAGCATTCAATACAAGACACAAACAAAGAGATCAAATCCTCTCCCAAGTTCGAAATCACTCCAACCAAATTAGTGACTAGAGAGAGAGACATTTGTGTTCATTTGAGCTCTTGCGCTTAGATTGTTTTTCTTCTTCCTTCTTTCTTGTGTTCAACTCACTTGTAATCAAAACAAGAGACACCAAGTTGTGGTTATCCTTGTAGTGGACTTAGTGTCCCATTTGATTGAGGAGAAAGGCTCACTCGGTCTAAGTGGCCGTTTGAGAGAGGGAAAGGGTTGAAAGAGACCCGGTCTTTGTGACCACCTCAACGGGGAGTAGGTTTGCAAGAACCGAACCTCGGTAAAACAAATCACCGTGTCATCCGCTCTTATTCGCTTGTGATTTGTTTTTGCCCTCTCATTTGGACTCACATTTAATTCTAACGCTAACCCGGCTTGTAGTGTGTGCTTAAGTTTATAAATTTCAGATTGGCTATTCACCCCCCCCCTCTAGGCAACTTTCAATGACGAACTATGTGGTTCAAACGAAATTTCGGTGGCATAACATTTGTTGTTATCCACTACACCATATTCAGGTTTGCTGGTGGAGAATAACGGGGTTACGCTGTCGAAATTTTGTTCGAACCATGTAGCCTCGCCATAAATACCATGCTATGTCGATCACTCTTGGGTGGGTTTAGGATATATCCTTACCTATAGACTATGTAATACACTCAGAATTGTATAACTTGATTTATTTTATATATAGCCGAAAACATGTCGGAGAATCATCAGTGAATGCATGATGGCTGAAGTAAAAGTCAGGCTCACTCAGCCGAATGGAGAGTTAAGACCGGCAGTTTCATCAATTGTGCATTTTCTCTATCGCCTATTGCTAAGATCTGGTCTTTAAATGTGAACACAAAGAATAAAGTACACAATTATAAA
Source organism: Zea mays (assembly GCF_902167145.1). Lineage (NCBI taxonomy): Eukaryota > Viridiplantae > Streptophyta > Magnoliopsida > Poales > Poaceae > Zea > Zea mays. The sequence continues at coordinate 192,546,612 of NC_050099.1, read as the reverse complement.
TACGCTTTTGGTCTTTAATTGTGGACTTTATTCTTTATTGTAGGATGATCCGGCTACCAACTTCAACAACAATATATTCGATTCTGATGGTAGAGAACACAACTTCAACAATCCTCAGTGGTCGAAGTTTGTTCCGTCAGTAGTACTTTGTGGATTTGTTCTTTAATTGAGACTCTATATTAGTTTGTTTTCCATCGTATGCTATTGTTGATGGATGTATGGACTTAAATGAAAGAACTTGTTGAATTGAGTTACTTTATCAAAGTGGTGTTGGTTGTGGTGATATATGTGCTTGAAGCCTTGAAGTTGTATGTGATATGATATTATGTGTATGGAACTACATGTATGTGGTTGTGGTGATATGTATGTGATATATCGTGTATATGTGAAATTAATGTAAAACTAGGTGAGTGCCCGTGCATTGTGACGGTAAACCAATTAGGAGAGGCCACGATAGGGGAGTGGAAGTGAGGGATACTTGACAGGTTATGTAAACACCTAGAATATGTTTCTCCACATACATTTCTTTCCATAGAATGCTATATAACTACATTTCATAAATTGCTAGGAATCCAAGAGCAAATGACTGAACTTGGACATGGTAAAAGACAGGAAAGATGGATACTCAGGATGGTATATACTTGAGAGCACAAGCATGTCTGTTTCACCAACACAAACAAATGTTGCTCGCTTAACACCATGCACCCGAGTGAAAATTGGCGTTTCGTCCTTACGTTTCTTTGCATCCCACATGAAAACATCACCAGTTAATGTAGCCACAGCGGTCCAGTACTTTCCAGCCGAGATGTTCACAATATTCCTTCCACACATTGAAAATATCTGTACAGAGATGATGTTATGCAAACATGAACAAATTACTGCTATACCAATTAAGACCTTAGCAGGTAAGAAACCAAACCTGCTGGCATTTTAGATCAGGATCTGATGAAACCCAGTAGAAAAGAGCACCATCAGCTATTAAAGCAGTACTGTGCGTTGTTCCAGCCACTGAAATCACTTGAAGTCGTTCCATACGATGAAACTTCAGATTTGTATTTCCACCCTTCTTAAGGCATCGAGCTACTACGACACGCCGTGGGGTGACAAGGCGATGGCCCCAAGTGAACACCTTAAAAAAGGATTAAATCAATAGATGTGTTCAATTCTCATAATGCAATAAAAATGTGTAAAAATCAAGATTCAAAGAATACCTCTCCATCAGCTCCTAACACTATTGTATGATACTTTGCTGCAGAAACACCTCTAAGTACTTTTCCTTTCAAGTACTCCACCATTCTTGGGATACATTTTGATGCTGAGTTTGAAGTGCCATATCCTAGTTGGCCCTCCTTATTGCAACCCCAGGTGAATACTTCGCCAGTATCAGCAACTACAGCGGAGTGCTTGTTTGCAGCAGCTATTGAAATTATCCTTTGCTTGAGCGAACCAACACGCCTTGGTGTTGGTTGGGTATCAACAGAAGGGTAACCAAGCTGACTCTCTGCATCATTCAGAGGACTTTGTTATAGACCATAAAAGTGCAGACCCAGTGCCAGAGCTCCCACATGAGTGGGGTCTGGGGAAGGAATAAACCGAGGCAAGCATCCCCCCACAAATGTGGAGAGGCTACTTCTAAGGAGAAAATAATATTAGTAAGGACAAAAAAGAACATGAAATATGTGTCCAAGGTTCATGTTGCCTAAAAATACATTTAAAATGCATCACACGTACCTCTATTTGATCCCCAGGTAAACAATTCCCCCAGCTCTGTAGCAATCACAGTATGATGTTTGGCTGCAGCCACAGCATTAACTCGTTTACGGCCTAATCCTACTGTCACCTGGCGAGGGGTAATCACAACAGTTGTCTGTCCACTGTAACAGAATAATAGGTTTCATAAACTTACTCAACAATGAAGAAAATTTTACAGGAAAATAGACATTACTGCTCAATTACTTTGGCTTACAATTAAGCCAATTTAGTTTTCATTAGTAGTCATCACATATGCCCGTGCATTGCAATGGGGGACACTTGTATATGCATTGGTTATTGTTTAGTAATGCTATCAAGATTCAACTAAACAATCATAACAAATATCAAAGTCTGCCATTTCGAACAACCAAATTTTGGCCCAATGTCACTGTTAATCAAAATAAGCAAATCCTAAGTTGGTATTACAGGATATGATGATGTACCATGGTCTACATAGAACAATATTGTATTGCAAGGTGAAAAATTATAAAAAGGAGATCCTAAGCCTATCGAAAGGAGATGATGAGTTGTGACTATCAAAATTATTTTAGCTCACAAATATGACCCTCTTATCTTTTATGTTGTGGAGAATTGTGTTGTGGCAACATTACTTGCATATGGATAAGTATTATGATAATATTCAACCCATCTAAAGACGAATCCTCTAAAAACAGACATAGCAACTAAAGTTGTGCGCATTCAGGATCAAGGTTTCATCCACATTAACAATTGTTATTTCAAATATGGGAGGCTGATAAACCTTCTTGAAGCACTCATTGTTAATGTGCTCCGCAATAGCTATTATCTACACAGGCCACAGAACGATGGTACACAGTTATTAACCCTGCAGATGTTGAACAAAATGAGTTAAAATGATGGCTACGGACAAAAGAACTTATAGTGTTAGCATTAGGATCAAGTATCTTTTTGAAGAGCTTCTTTGCACTTGTGGAGAGCCAGGACGGGCAACTGAAATCCGCTTTAAAGATCTGCATTAAAAACAGGTTGTGTCAAGCAACCATTAAGAAAAAAGGAAGGGAAACTATGTGCTTCTTGAGTTGTTGTCATGCCAGAGACTGACAAACCTTCTTGTAAAGCGACATTAGGTTTGAATCTTCAAATGGGAGGTACCCCGCCATGAGGACAAAGAAAATCACTCCACATGACCACATATCACCCTTAACACCATCATAGCATTTATTGTTTATAACCAGTAGACGCAAGAGCACTGTACATGAGAACAAAATACTTTATTGAGTGAAAATAAGAACATAACTTAAAGCATAGTCATGGTCAGCACCTCAAGAGCAACATAATTGGGAGTTCCACAGGTTCTATGCAGCAGGCCATCCTCCTGCAAGTCCACAAAAGGGTATTGAAAAAAGTCTTATGAACGTACTAAATTCTTCTGAGTAAAATGTATCATGTGATTTCATATAAATTAGTAAGTAGCTTTTAAATATATGATCCTACAGAGTCCAGACAAGGAACTGCTTCAGAAAAATATTAGAAGGCGCATATTTTGATCAGCGTAGATATACAGATTGACTGTCTACTTCTATCATGTTCACAACAGGAAATCACTATCTAACATAAGCTTGAGTGGTGGAACTCTAAGCCACAACACACAATTGTGGTGGACAATTGCAGTGGAACTCTAAGCTAGGGCACATAATAAAGGCTATTATGTTCATATGTTCAGTGAAATCTACAGTTTGTCATTGTGTAACTGGTAGTTTTCATATGTGAAGCTTGCCATATTTCACGCAAGAAGTATAGTTTCAGTTAGTGAGACATGCCTTTTCTAGCAGTTTTTTAGGCTCCTTGGTCATCGAGGAGCGAGCAAGCAACGCTTCATTGCCGGCCTGAATTATAGTTTCTGTAAACACGGTGCACTCGACCATGTAAACTCAAAAAATGGGAGGTACAAGTCTGCAAAGGTGCTAACTGACCAACATGCTGAAAGGCACAAGTGACCTGCTGAAGACTCCCGCAACAGTAACCTACAAAAGAATGTAGCAGACATTACAACAAGCAACTGGTAATAGTTTGTGATGAGCTCATGTATAAAAAAGAGAATAAAAAAGACAGTTTCAGAATCGCTGGTGTTGTTTAGTGGCACACACGCTTCATTCCGTCATTTGTTAACACACACTTGATCCATTCACCAAAAATATTCAGCACCAAAATCTTGAAAAGAATCTCCACTATTCCTAAGCTATCCACATAATAAGTGTTCAGTTTCTTTAAATCATTATACTTACACTTGTACCTATATCTGAATGAGAAATCATCATGGTCGAGTAAAGTCTATTTGATTATAAACTATCACAAAAATCAGATTTACATTCCTCGTGGCTGATTTGATTTACCTCCCTCGTGGAGGATGTGGTGCCACTCTGACGCCTGATATAGTGCCACTTCAGCTAAAACTGTTTATGAAATAAATGGGTCACCGCCGAAAGTTTAGGAAATCCAATTTCCAGCTGAAGGAGACAAATTGAAATTACACAATAGTTAAAAAAAATTAAAGAACCAAGCTGAACATGTGTGCAGCCCTAGATGCAGGCATTTGGCTGCAAGGAAAGCCCACCTCCACGACAACCACAAACATAGCTATTACACTGTTATTTTCAAGTAGAAATTCGACTACAATTGTCACAGATTTATTCAGAATAGGCAGTAGCATCCTACAATAGTTAATCGCTTGTGCCACTCATCTAGATTATTTATCGTTGTAATCATTATTGTATGGTTAGATTGTTTACTCCACTACAAAGATGTCGGAAAAGTTGCAAGTACTCTAGCATATATTGCTAGCTACTACTTTTTTGTGCGGTGGCTAAACTTCGACATTTAAATTCGGTGAAACAACTTAAAGTTGTCTCAGAATAAAAATTAGTGAATGCTCACAACCTTCCATACACCAATGTAGTAACAAGAACCCAATCATATATGGACCTAGAATCAACACAATTAAGCATCTACACCACTACCAGATCAGATCATACAAAGAAATGGCTCAGAATCCCCATTCCTGCCACTACAAAAACAAATAATTAGCTGCCTAGGCTTGTACTATAAATCCATATCAAACAACATCAATAGATAGCTGCCATTCTATATTAAAACATCCCAATTCCTAGAATGGAACAAACAAAAGATGTGGTCGTGCAGTAAATGTAAGTAAAAGGGATACCTGCTTGTTTATCTCGACGCCGATGGCACATTTGGTGTTCCTGACGCGACTGGTGCGACCATGGTAGAACTTGTGTGGCATCCCCTTGTGGACGGTGTTGTTCACCTTGACGTCGACGTAATCGATGATCTTGTAGGTTCGAGAGGAGGCCGGCGAATTATTCCATTTATTTTAAGGAGGTTCTTCATCTTAAAAATTGATTGAGAACATTCATAAAAGAATACAATTAAAATATATATAGCATTTAATATATACTGAAATCTGCATGTATAGTGGTAGCAAAATGTTGTTCTGCATTCCACAGGATGGTTAAGATTCCAAATGAACAGATGACTGCATAAGCTGATGGATGAGTGGTGAACAATTGCCCATCAGTGTCAAAACCAGAAACCAGCTGGGAATTACATGACCCCCTGCCTCACGTCCCTGATCAATGATCCCATCTACATCGGCTTCTTTAGCTTTAGCTGCCTCCTCAAGGCTGCCGACCTATTCAGGTATCAACCGATGGGCATCAGAAGTTTAGATAAACATCAGAAGTTTAGGTAAAATGAAAGATATTGCACAGGGGAGGGAGGGGGAAACATCCCCATGACCAACCTGCGTGGATAGGAGAGGAATGGGGAATATATCCCATGGCCAACCCACGCGGCAACGTCCATCATATTGGATTATACTTTATACTTCAGAACAGATGGATGTACAAAAAACACCACCACGACGACACTCGAAACTGATCTACAGACTACATGTCGGCTTACGGCTAGGTAAACACGATGCTTCAGTTTAAAAGATTAACAAAAAAAATGGCAACAGATAGGTCATACTTGCGAGCCTGATCTCATCTAGACTTGTGTTGTCTATGAGGTAGTGTCATGAGTGGAAAGAAGGTACTACCTGGCGGCAGCGCCTTCAATACTTCATCCGTATACTCCACCGCGCTCGCTGTTGTGGTCACGGACGACTTCAAGTTGGGCATGATGATGTCCCTCCCCCTTGCCCCGCTCTTGGCCGTGCAATCCCAGGAACCATCCATCGCCCGCTCCCGAGCTCATGCCCATGCTCTCTGTCGTGGGATCCCATGAACTATCCATCGCCGCCCCGCCATCATCGGCCCGCGTATATAGCAAACCATGAGAACTATATGAACTATAAGACCTATATCATCTAAAGCGTATCAGATTTTCATCTCTGGAGGCATTCTAACATCTAAGCTAGGACCAAAAGGCCCACAGTCTCGGTTCTAATATATTATAGTAATAAAAAATGAACAATACCTACTGTCCAGAATTTGTGAAGAAAAAAAGCCTGAAAAGAATAACAATTTTAGTACAAGATCAACAACACCATTTGCACACGGGAAATGGGCTAAAACCTGAAGCAGTTTAAGATCTTTGGCCTAAATGTGTGTTGCAGTCAGGATTTGTTAGCGGGAGATATTTACACTGATACACAAAGCAAGAGATATTTACACTATTACTATGACAGCAACACTGCCAGGAACCAAAAATAAAAGGGTTGAAATAGACAGTGGAATAGGAATGTGATACGATTCAGCATGTTCAAACCCAACAGAAACCATGAATCAAGTAGTTTTTCATGTGCTCCTATTTAAAAATAAGTCTTCGGTTACATTTCATCCTTTCAGGTTACATTTCATCCTTTCAAGTCTCTTTCTGTTACTATCGCCATAGTTGTTAAATAGCTCTATTGGAAGGTCTACAAAATTTCTTTTTAGGCATCAGATACGCTTGCAGTTTCTATTCAAGCTTATATAATGTAAAAATAAGAACTTGTCGTCTTCTAATTAATATGTGGTAAAGAAAAAACAAAGCTAACACGGTACCAGCAGAAAACAAGGGAAAATAAAGATTTTTTTAGCCAGTGTCAAGCTTAATGCAGTCTGTCTATGTGGTCATGGTCGTTCATGGCTGATCTTTCAGCAAAGTTGAGAAAAAGATAAGCAAGCAAATAATAATCAAAAGGGCACACCTTTCAAATAGTTTGAATCTTCCATCAACAATTGCAGGTACCTGTCCCATTGGGTTTATTTCTGAAAGAAGAGAGAAAAGCATATGAGCGTACATGCAGAAACACTGCAATACTAATGAAATGAGTTTCAATATTTACCCACAGTCACTCATGCAAGCAAGACCATATAGCAACAGAAAGCACATAAAAAATTACGAAATATTACACAACTGTCGCTGAATTTGAGGAAGGTGGAAGAACTCTCCCTCTCTCAAATGACCTGGTTCTTGGAGATCACGTGTTTCGACTCGAAATGTTGGAAAGAAGCCCTCAGTTAGGAATATTTCCCTATTTCTTGTGTATCCACGACTCTCTGCTCCGTGGAATATGACATGCTGAAAAGCTCATGCGCATGTTTGCCATCACTCTTACCTTTGTCACTACTGTAGGAGAGGAGTAACAGGCAATCCAAATGGGCATCACCACTCAGAGAATCGAAACAAAACAAAAGGGCAAGCTAGGCTTTAGTGATTAGTCAATCATCATGATCACCTCACTCTTACCTTTGTCTCACCAGCTGTTCTCTCGCCTCGTGGAGTTGTTTCCTCATGACAGCCTCATCATCAAGTACTGAAAAAGCAGAAAAAAATCAAATCAAAATTAGCACGATCTACCCCAATGTCATTACAACCACTTAATCCCTGAAGCATAGTAAGAACCGGATGCAAAATTAAATAGCAAAAGGATTTTAGCTCATCGAATATCGAATTACTTTCGATGTTCTTGTTCCCAAACAAGCTCTAAGATAAATCTATTAAACCTAATTATTACGTAATTCACTTTGCTCTTCCTTCCTTCCTTCCAAAGTCTTCTCGTCTTATCGGCTTGCCGGATCCACTGCCACCACCATCTCCGCACGACCGCACCCACATCTGTGCCCCCAGGTGTGGTTTAGTTTGAGAAACGGTACCAGCCTGCCGACGGCCGACGGGCAGAAGTCTCCGCGTCACTGAGCACCACAGCAACCGTCACCTTCACCACTTCGCTCTTTCCGTAATTAAATCCCACCTCTCCCATTTCTGTTTCCCCACTTCCCCTCTCTCGACTCGATCCGCAGCAAGCTAAGTGCAACCGACCAGCTACGCAACCATGGCTTTCGCTTCCTCGAATGCCAAGTAGAGCCTCTACCCGGATGTGGACCAGTCCCACCCTGATCTCAACACCACTTTCTTCTCCGCACCCACCACCTCCATCGGCGCTACCACAGGCAACTCCCTCTACCCCACCATCGACCCCAATGAGCTCGCACAGAACCTCTTCCCCGAGACGGTCGAAGAGGACGCGACACCGCCACCGCCCACCACAGAGGAGACCATCATCGCTGTCCCCGGGGCGCAGCTCCACCTCATCTACCCCGACCGCAGCGTCGACCTCAGCACTGGCACGCTCTCCATCATGTGCCTCCGCTAGGGGGACCACTCTGTCGCCGTCCTCACGTGCCTGATCCACGAGAAGCCCCACCACCGTCGCGGCCTCTTCCGCTTGTTCAGCAGCGATGGGTCTGACGCTGGCGCCGAGCAGGAGCCCGTCCAGTGGCCGCTGGCCCGCGATGTCGCAGCGGTCAAGCTCAACCCCGTGCACTACTTCTTCTCGCTCCATGTCCCACACACGGACCACCCGGAACAGGAACAGAGAGAGGGAGCCATGCCAGATATGGATCTCACAGGAGCGAGTGGGACGGTGGCGGCGGCGCTGGAGAGAAGCGGTGAAGGCATGCGGGGGAGGGGGAAGAGGGGAGGTGAAGCACCCCAGATCCTCTGGGACTCAAATGTGATACAATTACTAGTCCTAGGAGGCTAGTAAACACATTTATACATCAGATGATATCAGATCTGCTTAAACGAGACAAACCTATAAAGGTGGCGATCAACTTTAAGAGTTGGTCCACAACTCGGGACATATCATCAGAGTGGGGCTGAAGCAGCCCGATATACGCAGCGAAGCAAATCAGCGGTCCAACAGCCACAAGCAAGGTTGGGAACTGTGATGGAACCTCCCAAGTAATTAGGCCCACCTACAGTTGTCCTTGTCCAACGGACCTCGGAAAACCCTGTAGGTGCCCCTGAATCACTTGACAAGTTCGGTATCTGCTTTTCTTACCTTTCCCAAGAGCGTTTCACCCGTCACGCAGACATTACAAGCATCGGAGTTACGAGAATGCGGAAGCAATTACATGAACTTACCTTTATTTAAAAGTAAGATAAAGTTATATATTACAGACCAGGATATATCCTAGGAGTGTAGAGTAATATTATTACATACCAAGGGAGGCAAAAACTCCTCCCATAAAGTATCAAACAAAAGTTCTTATGGAGGATCCTTTCCTCCCGCACTTCATTCCTGGTGTTCTTCCTTCGGTACCACCTTAGAACAGAAGCAACAAAAGTTTGTCGCTTCCCCACCTAAAAACAACGGGGAATAAAACCCTGAGTATGGAATTACTCAGCAAGTCTTACCCGACTAAAGAAAAGACTCTCAAGGGTATGCTGGTTATAAGGGAGTCAAGGTAAGGCTTCTCAATAATCAAAGACTCTGTTTTGCAGAAATGCTTACTAAAAGTGGATCCTTAAAATCCAATTTTATTTGTCAAGTTAAGTAAAATTACCTGCAACTAGAGTTCTTTCTACCCTAGTTCAATCACTTGACCTGCACTAGCCAATTTCTTAACAAACCATCATCTTTACTGGAGTTCTACGTATAGCGCAGTGACCAAGTCTTCATAACCGCGAAGGTACGACGATCCGAATCGATTATACTCAGCTGAGGATCTCCAATCACATGACATATGTAGCACTTAACCCTTGCATATGTCAACCCACCACCGGGGTTCTTAAGACCAGATCAGGTTCACGTCAACCGAGAGCACAGCTACACCATCGTCCAACCTCTTGCCACAGAGGGTACACGCTACTCTTGCCACCGCTCCACGCCCATTGCGTGTTATCTTATTCTGGCCTTAGTCTGCCCGAGGCAAAGCTTACCCATGACGAGGCATGTGACCAGTTAAAGGGTCCTCGGTCATCAAGCCTACATCGAGACGGTCCTTAATCGACTCAGACGGAGACACTACACCGAGACTCCTTTCTCGTGCAAGTAACTCGCTCGGTCTCAGCTTAATCATTTCAAACCCAAAGTTTGGTACCTGGCAGAGGTACATCTTTTCCGATGTTGAACCCATCACGGTCATGATGGATCCACCATCAAGTTTTATTTTCGAAAACATCCCACCCACTTTTGCCACATCATCTTTTGTAAAACAAGACCTTTTGTTTTTCTAAAGCAAGGCTAAGCATCAAAAATCTTTTGTAAAACGGTGATCAAGGAAGGTAATCAAATTCAAGGAAGGTAATGCAGGAATTGTTTTAGCAATCAACTCCTATCACCTAATGCATCAAGCAAGTGAGAAAGATTTTAAAAGCATCAAGGAGGTGGCAAATGCACCGGGGCTTACCTTCGTTTATAGGTGAGTCAGGCTTGGATCCGCAGATGTCAAAGTAAAAACAATTCCCTGCCTGATGTTCCACAGGTGGTGGTGGTGCAGTCTTCTCTTCTTCTACCTCAACCTCTTCCTCGTTTTCTAAATATAACCATATAGGTATATATATAAGAATGAATGCCATGTAATGCTCATGAGAGTGCAAAGATAATAATAGTTTATTATCCAAAGTCTTGAATACAACTTTCCTTCACGGAACTCCGAGAACTTAGGGTTTCCGGAGTCATTAGTGAAGTTCAAAGAGCAGGGGGTAGGGTTTTGGCTTCTAGTATCAAACAAGGTCCAAATCAAACCAAATTCTACCCAAGGCTTCTAAATAATGCTTAGGGTTCAAATAAAAAGTTGGGGCATTTTTGGAATTATTATCTATTTTCTAGAAATCAAGAAGCAATGCTTTAGGCTATTTTAAATAACCCAAAATTCCCTAATTGCCCTAAAAATCATAAAACTATTTTTATTAAATTCTTTGGAAAATAAGGAATCTAACAAAATTAGTCTTATATTTTTAGGATTTTTCTACAATTTCCTAGAATTTATTTGGCTCTGGAAGAAAAAGAAAAAGGAAAACTTGCAACAGTTATTGGACCGAATCTAGCCCAGAAGGGCCCAACTACAGCAGAAGCGCACGCGCGCCCGCGGTGGAGGCTTTGCAGAAAGGCCCTCGGTGTTTTGGCTAACTCAAGGTGGGTTTGGCTACTATTTTCTTGAGTCACTGACGGTTTGCAGAAAAGTCCCTGTAGTTCTAATTCTTTACACCTTGAAGCCCTCGACGGCGGACGGCGATGCGCAGGGCTCCGACGAGCTCGTGAACCGGCTATTTCGCTCAGCGAACTGTGTCCTACTTTGGACGAAGCCAAATTCAAGTCCTAAGGACCATTTCCCCTAAACCAATTTCATAAACGGTGAGCTATCCTGTTCTGTCCACGGCGACAGTGGTTATCGCGAACACCTGACCGTGTTCCCGGTGATTAACGAGGTTCTAGCTTAATTGGACGGGTCGACGATCATCCAGAGCAAGTAAGAATGCCGAAACAGGAACGCAGATGGCGAGAATGGACCTGATTTGGGCTGGCCACGGCGAGCTTGATTTCACGGCGGCGGAAACCGAATTGGGGAAAACCCAAAATTCGGGCACACTGGTGATCGACTGGGGCAATGCTGGGTGGCTGGGTGCGTGGTGATGTTGCGGAGCTGACGGAGGGCTCAATTTATAGGAAGCAAGAGCGGCGGCCGGGAATTTGGATGATGACGCGCGGCGGTCGGAGGAAGGGGAAGCTCACTGGCGTAGTGAATTCGTGTCAACCGTCGTGGTGACTTCACCGGCGACGATTAGACGGCTATAGAGAGTCACGACGACGCGGTGGAAAGGTAGAGCCACGCGGCACAAGACTAGGAGACGGCTGTCGCCGGCGAGCTTATCTGCCCAAGCCGCAAAGCACAGGGGTACGACGGTGAGTCACCGGAGTTATCTCCAGGCGCATAGCTTTTACCTGGCGGCCTTATCGGGTCATCGGCGACGTGAATCGCAACGGCGGTGGCGCGAATCGCGGCGAAGATCGGTCGTCGGCGGTGAGAGCTCTGCGCTGGCAATCTGATCCGTTCAGTTACTGTACCATGGCGAGCTCCATTTCGGTTAACCTGACAGAGCGACTTCAGGGCAATTTTTTCTCTCAGATTTCTATAGCAACGTGACCAACACTCTACAGCAAAATTATAGCTTAATAGACCAGCTCCAACTTTGATACATCGTGCATCCACAAGCAGTCACAGGATCATGCTCAGAATTGAGCTTGAAGTTCATGCAATTCCACTGTTAGTCTGATTTCAGACTTTAAGTAGTCTGACAGTCCAACTTTGGGCTTACTTATCTCCAAATTCTTCTCAACAACTATGGTTACACTCTTAAGAAAAGTTGTTCTCCTTTGATAGGTCTATACATTTGATGTGGTGACCTAGGGTAAATTCTCAATAATTTGAAAGATACAAGGGCTCAAAGTTGAGTCAACCACACTGAAATTCAGACTTAACCAAAAGGGTCAAGTGTGGCTCTTTTGCACTTAAGTCCAAATCTCAAGTTTGGATTGCAAACCCTCATGATTGGGAACCATATGACTTAGGATACTTATTTAACATGGTTTTTACACTTTAGTCCACAAGTGCACTATTTGTCGGGTACCATAATTAGGGGTGCCCCAACACTCCTAAACTCGGCTGGTAATCACCATCAGCGCAAACTGCAGAGGCTGATGGGCGCAATTCAGGTCAAGGCTTCGTCTACTCAAGGGACGCGATCTCGCCTCGCCCGAGCCCAGCCTCGGGCGGGAACAGTAGTCCCAAACGGATTCACGCCTCGCCCGAGGGCCTCCTCAGGCAACGGGCACTCCCTCGACTCGCCCGAAGCCCAGCTCGGGCAGGCTTCGTTGTGAAGCAACCTTGGCCAAATCGCCTCACCAACCGACCGTATCGCAGGCGTATTCAATGCAAGGATCGCCTGGCACCTTATCCTGACACGCGTGCCTCAGTTGGCAAAGTCGAAGTGACCGCAGTCACTTTGCCCTCCCACTGACTGACCTGACAGGAAAACAGCGTCGCTCGCCACTCTCCGACTGTTGTGCCACCCGCAGGGGTGAAACTGACAGCAGCTGAGTCTAGCCTCAGGCGCCACAGGAAGCTCCGCCTCGCCCGACCTTGGGCCTCAGCCTCAGGAGAAGTCTCCGCCTCGCCCGACCCCAGGGCTCGGCCCCCGCCTCGGCCTCGGAAGATGGACTCCGCCTCGCCCGACCCCAGGGCTCGGCCTCGACCTCGACCTTGGAAGGTGGTCTCCGCCTCGCCCGACCCCAGGGCTCGGCCTCGACCTCGAAAGGTGGTCTCCGCCTCGCCCGACCCTAGGGCCTGGCCTCAACCTCGACCTCGGAAGGAATCGCGTCCTCGCCCGACCCCAGCCTCGGCCTCAGGAGGAGTCTCCGCCTCGCCCAACCTCGGGCTCGGACCGACCGTGCCACAGGGGGTACATCATTACCCTACCTGAAAGGGAATTAGGCTTACACCTAGTTCCTAAATAATTTTGGTGGTTGGATTGCCCAACACAAATAATTGGACTAACTAGTTTGCTCTAGTGTACAAGTTATACAGGTACCAAAGGTTCACACTTAGCCAATAAAAAGACCAAGTATTGGGTTCAACAAAAGAGCAAAGGGACAACCGAAGGCACCTCTGGTCTGGCGCACCGGACTGTCCGGTGCACCACCGGACATGTCCGGTGCACCAGAGGACTCCAACTCAAACTCGTCGTCTTCGGGAAATCCCAGAGGCAACTCCGCTATAATTCACCAGACTGTCCGGTGTACACCGGACAGTGTCCGGTGCTCCAAGGAAGAGCGGCCTCAGGAACTCGCCAGCTTCGGGAATCTGCTTCAGCTGCTCTGCTATAATTCACCGGACTGTCCGGTGTATCTGCGGGGCAACGGCTATTTCGGCGCCAACGGCTACCTGCAGCGCATTTATTGCGCGCCAGCGTGCGCAGAGGTCAGGCACGCCCATACTGGCGCACCGGACATTCTACAGTACATGTCCGGTGCGCCACCGGACATCCAGGCGGGCCCAGAAGTCAGAGCTCCAACGGTCAGAACCCAATGGCTTTGGTGACGTGGTTGTCACACCGGACATGTCCGGTGTGCACCGGACTGTCCGGTGCGCCATTCGACAGACAGCCCCACCAAACGGCTAGTTTGGTGGTTGGGGCTATAAATAACCCCAACCACCCACCATTCATGGTATCCAAGTTTTTACACTTCCAACCACTTACAAGAGCTAGGCATTCAATTCTAGACACACTCAAGAGATCAAATCCTCTCCCAAATTCCACACAAAGCTTTAGTGACTAGTGAGAGAGATTTGCTTGTGTTCTTTCGAGCTCTTGCGCTTGGATTGCTTTCTTCTTTCTTGATTCTTTCTTGCGATCAAACTCACTTGTAATTGAGGCAAGAGACACCAATCTTGTGGTGGTCCTTGTAGGAACTTTGTGTTCCAAGTGATTGAGAAGAGAAAGCTCACTCGGTCCGAGGGACCGTTTAAGAGAGGGAAGGGGTTGAAAAAGACCCGGCCTTTGTGGCCTCCTCAACGGGGAGTAGGTTTGAGAGAACCGAACCTCGGTAAAACAAATCTGCGTGTCTCACTTCACTATTCGCTTGCGATTTGTTTTGCACCCTCTCTCGCGGACTCTATTATATTTCTAACGCTAACCCGACTTGTAGTTGTGTTTATATTTGTAAATTTCAGTTTCGCCCTATTCACCCCCCCTCTAGGCGACTTTCAATTGGTATCAGAGCCTGGTACTTCATTAGAGCCTAACCGCTCGAAGTGATGTCGGGAGATCACACCAAGAGGGAGATGGAGACCGGCGACAAGCCCACTACGAGTCACGGGAGCACTTCATCGGAAGAGTCCCGCACCAAGAGGAAGGAGAAGAAGAAGGACTCCTCCAAAGGGAAGAAGTCTTCTTCACACTCCAAAGGGAAGGAGAAGAAATCCTCTTCTCACCACAAAGAGAAGAAGGAGAAATCTTCTTCCCACAAGCCGCATCGGAGTGGGGACAAGAAGAAGAGGATGAGGAAGGTGGTCTACTACGAGACCGATTCTTCATCAACATCCACCTCCGGCTCCGACGCGACATCCGTCACTTCTAAGCGCCAAGAGCGCAAGAAGTATAGTAAGATTCCCCTATGCTACCCTCGCATTTCTAAACATACACCTTTACTTTCCGTCCCATTAGGCAAACCACCAACTTTTGATGGTGAAGATTACGCGAGGTGGAGTGATTTAATGCGATTTCATCTAACCTCGCTCCACAAAAGTATATGGGATGTTATTGAGTTTGGTGCACAGGTACCATCCGTAGGGGATGAAAATTATGATGAGGATGAGGTGGCCCAAATCGAGCACTTCAACTCCCAAGCCACAACCATACTCCTCGCCTCTCTAAGTAAGGAGGAATACAACAAGGTGCAAGGGTTGAAGAATGCAAAGGAGATTTGGGACTTACTCAAGACCGCGCACGAGGGTGATGAACTCACAAAGATCACCAAGCGGGAAACGATCGAGGGGGAGCTCGGTCGCTTCCGTCTTCGCCAAGGGGAGGAGCCACAAGATATGTACAACCGGCTCAAAACCTTGGTGAACCAAGTGCGCAACCTCGGGAGCAAGAAGTGGGACGACCATGAGGTGGTTAAGGTTATTTTAAGATCACTTATTTTCCTTAACCCCACTCAAGTTCAATTAATTCGTGGTAATCCTAGATATACACTAATGACTCCCGAGGAAGTAATCGGGAATTTTGTGAGCTTTGAATGTATGATTAAAGGCTCAAAGAAGATCAACGAGCTTGACGAACCCTCCACGTCCGAAGCACAACCGGTGGCATTTAAGGCAACGGAGGAAAAGAAGGAGGAGTCTACACCAAGTAGACAACCAATTGACGCCTCCAAGCTTGACAATGAGGAGATGGCTTTAATCATCAAAAGCTTTCGTCAAATCCTCAAGCAACGGAAGGGGAAGGATTACAAATCCCGTTCCAAGAAGGTTTGCTACAAGTGTGGTAAGCCCGGTCACTTTATTGCTAAATGTCCTTTATCAAGTGACAGTGACAGGGATATCGACAAGAAGGGCAAGAGGAGAGAAAAGAAGAGGTACCACAAGAGGAAGGGCGGCGATGCCCACGTATGCCGCGAGTGGGACTCCGACGAGAGCTCCACCGAGTCCTCCTCCGACGAGGACGCCGCCAACATCGCCGTCACCAAGGGACTCCTCTTCCCCAACGTCGGCCACAAGTGCCTCATGGCAAAGGACGGCAAAAAGAAGAAGGTTAAATCTAAATCCTCCACTAGATATGAGTCTTCTAGTGATGAAAATGCTAGGATGAGGAGGATAACTTGCGTACCCTTTTTGCCAATCTTAACATGGAACAAAAGGAAAAATTAAATGAATTGATTAGTGCTATTCATGAGAAGGATGATCTCTTGGACTCTCAAGAGGATTTCCTTATTAAGGAAAACAAAAAGCATGTTAAGGTTAAAAATGCTTATGCTCTACAAGTTGAAAAATGTGAAAAATTGTCTAGTGAGCTAAGCACTTGCCATGAGACCATTGACAACCTTAGAAATGAAAATGCTAAATTAATTGCTAAGGTTGATTCCCATGTTTGTATTGATTCAATTTCCAATCCTAGAGATGATAATGTTGATTTGATTGCTAAGATTGATGAATTGAATATTTCTCTTGATAGCCTTAGGATTGAAAATGAAAAGTTAATTGCTAAGGCTAAAGATTTTGATGTTTGCAATACTACTATTTCCGACCTTAGAACTAAGAATGATATGTTGCATGCTAAGGTTGTAGAATTAAAATCTTGCAAACCCTCTACATCTACCGTTGAGCACACTTCTATTTGTACTAGATGTAGAGATGTTGATATCAATGCTATTCATGATCACATGGCTTTAATTAAACAACAAAATGATCATATAGAAATATTAGATGCTAAAATTGCCGAGCATAACTTAGAAAATGAAAAGTTTAAATTTGCTAGAAGTATGCTCTATAATGGGAGACGCCCTGGCATCAAGGATGGCATTGGCTTCCAAAGGGGAGACAATGTCAAACTTAATGCCCCTCCTAGAAATTTGTCTAACTTTGTTAAGGGCAAGGCTCCCATGCCTCAGGATAACGAGGGTTACATTTTGTACCCTGCAGGTTACCCCGAGAGTAAAATTAGGAGAATTCATTCTAGGAAGTCTCACTCTGGTCCTAACCATGCTTTTATGTATAAGGGTGAGACATCTAGTTCTAGGCAACCAACCCGTGCTAAGTTGCCTAAAAAGAAAACTCCTAATGCATCAAATGATCATGACATTTCATTCAAAACTTTTGATGCATCATATGTGCTTACTAACAAATCCGGCAAGGTAGTTGCCAAGTTTGTTGGGGGCAAACACAAGGGGTCAAAAACTTGTGTTTGGGTACCCAAAGTTCTTGTTTCTAATGCCAAAGGACCCAAAACTGTTTGGGTACCTAAAGTCAAGAACTAAAATTGTTTTGTAGGTTTATGCATCCGGGGGCTCAAGTTGGATACTCGATAGCGGGTGCACAAACCACATGACAGGGGAGAAGAAGATGTTCTCCTCATATGAGAAAAACCTAGATCCCCAATGAGCTATCACATTCGGGGATGGAAATCAAGGTTTGGTTAAAGGATTGGGTAAAATTGATATATCACCTGACCATACTATTTCCAATGTTTTTCTTGTAGATTCTTTAGATTACAATTTGCTTTCTGTATCTCAATTATGTCAAATGGGCTACAACTGTCTCTTTACTGATGTAGGTGTCACTGTCTTTAGAAGAAGTGATGATTCAATAGCATTTAAGGGTGTGTTAGAGGGTCAGCTATACTTGGTAGATTTTTATAGAGCTGAACTCGACACATGCTTAATTGCTAAGACTAACATGGGTTGGCTCTGGCATCGCCGACTAGCCCACGTTGGGATGAAGAATCTTCATAAGCTTCTAAAGGGAGAGCACATTCTAGGATTAACCAATGTTCATTTTGAGAAAGACAGGGTTTGTAGCGCATGCCAAGCAGGAAAGCAAGTTGGCACTCATCATCCACACAAGAACATCATGACAAGTGACAGACCACTGGAGCTCCTACACATGGATCTATTCCGCCCGATCGCTTACATAAGCATCGGCGGGAGTAAGTACTGTCTAGTTATTGTGGATGATTATTCTCGCTTCACTTGGGTGTTCTTTTTGCAGGAAAAATCTCATACCCAAGAGACCTTAAAGGGATTCTTGAGACGGGCTCAAAACGAGTTCGGCTTAAGGATCAAGAAAATTAGAAGCGACAACGGGACAGAGTTCAAGAACTCACAAATAGAAGGCTTCCTTGAGGAGGAGGGCATCAGGCATGAGTTCTCTTCTCCCTACACCCCACAACAAAATGGTTAGTGGAGAGGAAGAATCGAACTCTATTGGACATGGCAAGAACCATGCTTGATGAGTACAAGACACCGGATCGGTTTTGGGCCGAGGCGGTCAACACCGCCTGCTACGCCATCAACCGGTTATATCTACACCGAATCCTCAAGAAGACATCCTATGAACTCCTAACCGGTAAAAAGCCCAATATTTCATATTTTAGAGTCTTTGGTAGCAAATGCTTTATTCTTGTTAAAAGAGGTAGAAAATCTAAATTTGCTCCTAAGACTGTAGAAGGCTTTTTATTAGGATATGATTCAAACACAAGGGCATATAGAGTCTTTAACAAGTCCCCAGGACTAGTTGAAGTTTCTTGTGACGTTGTGTTTGATGAGACTAACGGCTCTCAAGTAGAGCAAGTTGATCTTGATGAGATAGGTGAAGAACATGCTCCGTGCATCGCGCTAAGGAACATGTCCATTGGGGATGTGTGCCCTAAGGAACCCGAAGAGCCTCCACAAGCACAAGATCAACTATCCTCCTCCACTCAAGCATCTCCACCAACCCAAAATGAGGACGAGGCTCAAGATGATAAAGAGAAAGAACAAAATGATGAGCCACCTCAAGATGACGGCAATGATCAAGGGGGACATGCAAATGATAAAGACAAGGAGGATAAAGAACCAAGACCGCCACACCCAAGAGTCCACCAAGCAATACAACGAGATCACCCCGTCGACACCATCCTCGGCGACATTCATAAGGGGGTAACCACTCGATCTCGTGTTGCACATTTTTGTGAGCATTACTCTTTTGTTTCCTCTATTGAGCCACACAGGGTAGAGGAAGCACTTCAAGATTCGGATTGGGTAATGGCGATGCAAGAGGAGCTCAACAACTTCACTAGGAACGAGGTATGGCATTTAGTTCCACGTCCTAATCAAAATGTTGTAGGAACCAAGTGGGTATTCCGCAACAAGCAAGACGAGCATGGTGTGGTGACAAGGAACAAAGCTCGACTCGTGGCCAAGGGGTATTCACAAGTCGAAAGTTTGGATTTTGGTGAAACCTATGCACCCATAGCTAGGCTTGAGTCAATTCGCATATTATTAGCCTATGCTACTTACCATGGCTTCAAGCTTTACCAAATGGACGTGAAGAGTGCCTTCCTCAATGGACCAATCAAGGAAGAGGTCTATGTTGAGCAACCTTCTGGCTTTGAAGATAGTGAGTACCCTAACCATGTTTATAGGCTCTCTAAGGCGCTTTATGGGCTCAAGCAAGCCCCAAGATCATGGTATGAATGCCTTAGAGATTTCCTTATTGCTAATGGCTTCAAAGTCGGCAAGGCCGATCCTACTTTATTCACTAAAACTCTTGACAATGATTTGTTTGTATGCCAAATTTATGTTGATGATATTATATTTAGGTCTACTAACGAATCTACTTGTGAAGAATTTAGTAGGATCATGACACTGAAATTCGAGATGTCTATGATGGGGGAGTTGAAGTATTTTCTAGGATTTCAAGTCAAACAACTCCAAGAGGGCACCTTCATTTGTCAAACAAAGTATACTCAAGACATTCTAACCAAGTTTGGAATGAAGGATGCCAAGCCCATCAAGACACCCATGGGAACAAATGGGCATCTCGACCTCGACACGGGAGGTAAGTCCGTGGATCAAAAGGTATACCGGTCGATGATTGGTTCATTGCTTTATTTATGTGCATCTCGACCGGACATTATGCTTTCTGTATGCATGTGTGCAAGATTCCAAGCCGACCCTAAGGAATCACACCTTACGGCCGTAAAACGAATCTTGAGATATTTGGCTTATACACCTAAGTTTGGGCTTTGGTACCCTCGGGGATCCATATTTGATTTGATTGGTTATTCGGATGCCGATTGGGCAGGGTGTAAGATTAATAGAAAGAGCACATCGGGGACTTGCCAGTTCTTGGGAAGATCCTTGGTGTCTTGGGCTTCAAAGAAGCAAAATTCGGTCGCTCTGTCTACCGCCGAAGCCGAGTATATTGCCACAGGCCATTGTTGCGCGCAATTGCTTTGGATGAGGCAAAACCCTGCGGGACTATGGTTACAAATTAACCAAAGTTCCTCTTCTATGTGATAATGAGAGTGCAATCCGCATGGCGGATAATCCCGTTGAGCATAGCCGCACTAAACACATAGCCATTCGGTATCATTTTCTTAGGGATCACCAACAAAAGGGGGATATTGAGATTGCATACATTAACACTAAAGATCAATTAGCCGATATCATTACCAAGCCTCTTGATCAACAAACTTTTACCAAACTTAGGCACGAGCTCAATATTCTTGATTCTAGGAACTTCTTTTGCTAAACTTGCACACATAGCTCATAAGTATACCTTTGATCATGTCTTTTATATATGCTATGACTAATGTGTTTTCAAGTCTATTTCAAACCAAGTCATAGGTATATTGAAAGGGAATTGGAGTCTTCGGCAAAGACAAAGGCTTCCACTCCACTCCACAACTCATCCTTAGCCGTCACTCCGAGCATCTCTCCAACTTTGGTATAATCTTCACTCATTTATTTTATGACCAAAGGAGGAGAAAGTACTTCGATGGGCTCTAATGATTCCGTTTTTGGCGATTCATGCCAAAGGGGGGGAAAATATGAGCCCAAAGCAAAAGGACCGCACCACCACCTAATTTTAAAATTGGAGATTTTCAATTGGTCAATTTCAAATTGGTATCTTATTATGTTCAAAAGGGGGAGGAAGTAGTATTTCGAAAATGATATATCAAAACCCTCTTGAACACTAAGAGGAGGATCTCATTTAAGGGGAGTTTTGTTTTAATCAAAGGAAAAGCATTTGAAACTAGGGAAGAAAATTTCAAACTTGAAAATGCTTCGCAAAATTCTTATTCATTTACCTTCGACTATTTGCAAAAGACTTTGAAAAAGATTTACAAAAAGAATTTGCAAAAACAAAACATGTGGTGCAAACGTGGTCCAAAATGTTAAAAATAAAGAAACAATCCATGCATATCTAGTAAGTGATATTTATTGGCTCAATTCCGAGCAACCTTTGCACTTACATTATGCAAACTAGTTCAATTATGCACTTCTATATTTGCTTTGGTTTGTGTTGGCATCAATCACCAAAAAGGGGGAGATTGAAAGGGAATTAGGCTTACACCTAGTTCCTAAATAATTTTGGTGGTTGGATTGCCCAACACAAATAATTGGACTAACTAGTTTGCTCTAGTGTACAAGTTATACAGGTACCAAAGGTTCACACTTAGCCAATAAAAAGACCAAGTATTGGGTTCAACAAAAGAGCAAAGGGACAACCGAAGGCACCTCTGGTCTGGCGCACCGGACTGTCCGGTGCACCACCGGACATGTCCGGTGCACCAGAGGACTCCAACTCAAACTCGTCGTCTTCGGGAAATCCCAGAGGCAACTCCGCTATAATTCACCGGACTGTCCGGTGTACACCGGACAGTGTCCGGTGTTCCAAGGAAGAGCGGCCTCAGGAACTCGCCAGCTTCGGGAATCTGCTTCAGCTGCTCCGCTATAATTCACCGGACTGTCCGGTGTATCTGCGGGGCAACGGCTATTTCGGCGCCAACGGCTACCTGCAGCGCATTTATTGCGCGCCAGCGTGCGCAGAGGTCAGGCACGCCCATACTGGCGCACCAGACATTCTACCGTACATGTCCGATGCGCCACCGGACATCCAGGCGGGCCCAGAAGTCAGAGCTCCAACGGTCAGAACCCAACGGCTTTGGTGACGTGGCTGTCACACCGGACATGTCCGGTGTGCACCGGACTGTCCGGTGCACCATTCGACAGACAGCCCCACCAAACGGCTAGTTTGGTGGTTGGGGCTATAAATAACCCCAACCACCCACCATTCATGGTATCCAAGTTTTTACACTTCCAACCACTTACAAGAGCTAGGCATTCAATTCTAGACACACTCAAGAGATCAAATCCTCTCCCAAATTCCACACAAAGCTTTAGTGACTAGTGAGAGAGATTTGCTTGCGTTCTTTCGAGCTCTTGCGCTTGGATTGCTTTCTTCTTTCTTGATTCTTTCTTGCGATCAAACTCACTTGTAATTGAGGCAAGAGACACCAATCTTGTGGTGGTCCTTGTAGGAACTTTGTGTTCCAAGTGATTGAGAAGAGAAAACTCACTCGGTCCGAGGGACCGTTTGAGAGAGGGAAGGGGTTGAAAAAGACCCGGCCTTTGTGGCCTCCTCAAAGGGGAGTAGGTTTGAGAGAACCGAACCTCGGTAAAACAAATCCGCGTGTCTCACTTCACTATTCGCTTGCGATTTGTTTTGCACCCTCTCTCGCGGACTCTATTATATTTCTAACGCTAACCCGGCTTGTAGTTGTGTTTATATTTGTAAATTTCAGTTTCGCCCTATTCACCCCTCCTCTAGGCGACTTTCACTACCCCTAGCTAGCTCAGGCTACGGGGAAACAAGACCGGCGTCCCATCTAGGCTTGCCCCGGTAACAAGTAATGATGGCTCCCCGCGTGCGTCCATGACGACGGCGGCTCTCAGCCCCTTACGGAAGCAAGGAGACGTCAGCAAGGTCACGACAACCCCGACAGCTATGCTTCTACAGGGCTCAAACGCTCCTCCGACGGCCACAACACCATGTACACAGGGCCCTAGCACCTCTCCGACAGCCATGTTGGCATGTACATAGGGCTCCGGCTCCTCTCTGCCGGACACGTTAACATATTGCTACACCCCCATTGTACACCTGGACCCTCTCCTGGCATCTATAAAAGGAAGGGCCAGGGCCCTCATACGGGAGGGTGGTCGCGCGGGACTCTCTCCCTCTCCCTCGCGGACGCTTGTAACCCCTACTGCAAGTGCACCCACTCTGGCGCAGGATAACACGGAGCCGCGGTTTTCCCCCTTCGTGTTCCGTCTCGTGCCAACCCATCTGGGCTGGGGCACGCAGCGACAATTTACTCGTCGGTCCAGGGTCCCCCCGGGGTCGAAACGCCGACAGTTGGCGCGCCAGGTAGGGGCCTGCTGCGTGTTGACGAACAACTTCCCGTCAAGTTCTAGATGGGTAGTCTGCAGCAACCTCTTCAGCCCGGGACGCTGCTCCATTTCGGGAGTCTTGAGTTCATGTCCCTCGACGGCAGCTACAACATGGTACTCCTTCCCCCGCAGCGCGACAGCGACAACGACGATCGTCAGCCCGCCCGGCGGTGGCGGACTCGACGACGTCTTCCCCCCATGACGGAAGAGCAACATCCGGGTTTGTCCCGTCGCCTTCCTCGCCGCAGGAGGAGGAGGCGGCGCAACCGTGGCCAAGCAGGTGGCGACACCTCGTTGGCTGTCGAGCGAGTCGACGACGCTGGCGCCCCAGCGGGGGACACGTCGGGCGTTGACCTCGCGCCTGAGACGACGACGAGCGTTGTTTCCCCGCAACACGCCAACCCCAAGCGAACAGATGATGCCAGCACGCTCGCGAAGGGCCTGCTGGGCGTCAGCCTCGTACCTAACATAACGGTGCAGTCCGTCCCCGACGCGACTTCATCACCGTCCATCGATCGAGAGGTACCATCCGTTTTCCACCCTGTGCCTTTTAGATTCAGCTTCGATCCACCAAGCGATCCCGCTTCGGTGAGTGCTTTCAGAAAGGCATATCCTAACCTTCCGGGGTACCATATGTGGTCGACCTAGGACCGACTGACGGCCGTCTCGACCTACGGGCCCCCAGGCTCCGAGGAAGACGACGAGCCCGACTCTGGTTGGGATTTCTCCGGGCTCGGTAATCCTAGCGCCATGCGAGACTTCATGACCGCATGCGACTACTGCCTCTCCGATTGCTCCGATGATGGCCACAGCCTTGACGACGAAGGTTGTGGCCCAAGTCGCGAATGTTTCCACGTCGATCTAGGGGGTCACGACGAAGGCAACCACCTTGGTATGCCGGAGGATAATGATCCCCCTGGGCCTGCGCCTCATGTTGACATCCTGCGGGAGCTAGCTGTGGTCCCAGTCCCTGCGAGGGGTCAGGACACACAGCTCGAGCAAATCCGTGAGATGCAGGCCAAGCTCGACGAGGAAGTAGGACAACTTGTGCATCTCCTGCAAAACATCGAGCAGGAGTGGGCAGGCCGAGCACTAGCCGGAGAAGCGCGTCATCAGGCCCAGGGCGTCCAGCGCCGTATCACTGATGATGCCAGGACAAGGCTGCCCCGGCTTCCAGTGGGGTCGGCCAGAACCTGGCTGTAGCGGCAATACTACTTCGAGCGATACCGGAGCCATCCACCACCGAGGGGCGGCGTATCCAGGAAGAGCTCAAGAATCTCCTAGAGGATGCCGCGGTCCGACGGGCCGAGAGCTCTGCCTCCCGAAGGCAAGGGTACCCCCCGGAGCATCGCGCCGCGACTTCCCGATTCATGCGGGAAGCCTCGGTCCACACCGGGCGCACGCGGGACGTGACGCCTACGGCCCCGCGTCACCTCGCCAACGAGCACCGCCGCCACAACCATCGAGCCTGCCTCGACGAAAAGGTGCACCGAGGCTATCACCCCAGGCGTGGGGGACGCTACGACAGTAGGGAGGATCGGAGCCCCTCGCCCGAACCACCTGGTCCGCAAGCCTTCAGCTGGGCCATACGACGGGCGTCGTTCCCGACCCGGTTCCGAGCCCCGACTACCATCACCAAGTACTCGGGGGAAACAAGGCCGAAACTGTGGCTTGCGGACTATCGGCTGGCCTGCTAGCTAGGTGGAACAGATGATGACAACCTCATCATCCGCAACCTCCCCCTGTTCCTCTCCGACGCTGCCCGAGCCTGGCTGGAGCATCTGCCTCCTGCGCAGATTTCCAACTGGGACGATCTGGTCAAAGCCTTCGCTGGAAACTTCTAGGGCACATACGCGTGCCCTGGGAACTCTTGGGATCTCCGAAGCTGCTGCCAGCAGCCAGGGGAATCCTTGCGGGACTACATCCGGCGGTTTTCGAAGCAGCGCACTGAGCTGCCCAACATCACCGACTCAGATGTCATCGGCGCGTTCCTCGCCGGCACCACTTGCCGTGACCTGGTGAGCAAGCTGGGTCGCAAGACTCCCACCAGGGCAAGCGAGTTGATGGATATCGCCACCAAGTTCGCCTCTGGTTAGGAGGCGGTCGAGGCCATCTTCCGGAAGGACAAGCAGCCTCAGGGACGCCAGCAGGAAGACGTCCCCGAGGCGTCCGCCCAGCGCGGCCCAAAGAAGAAGGCCAAGAAGAAGTCGCAAGCGAAACGCGATGCCACCGACGTAGATCTTGTCGCTGCCGCCGAGCACAGGAACCTTCGGAAGCCTCCCGGAGGGGCCAACCTGTTCGACAAGATGCTCAAGGAATCGTGCCCCTATCATCAGGGTCCCGTCAAGCACACCCTTGAGGAATGCATCATGCTTTGGCGCTACTTCCATAAGGCTGGGCCCCCGGCGGAAGGTGGTAGAGGCCATGACAACGACAAGAAGGAGGGCAACAAGGCAGAGGAGTTCCCCGAGGTCCACGACTGTTTCATGATCTACGGTGGGCAAGTGGCGAATGCCTCGGCTCGACACCGCAAGCAGGAGCGCCGGGAGGTCTGCTCGGTGAAGGTGGCGGCGCCAGTCCACCTAGACTGGTCCGACAAGCCCATCACCTTCGACCAAGGCGACCACCCCGACCGCGTGCCGAGCCCAGGAAAGTACCCGCTCATTGTCGACCCCATCATCGGCAACATCAGGCTCACCAAGGTCCTTATGGACGGAGGCAGCAGCCTCAACATCATCTACGCCGAGACCCTCGGGCTCTTGCAGATCGATCTGTCCACGATTCGGGCCGGTGCGGAGCCCTTTCACGGGATCATCCTTGGGAAGCGCGTCCAGCCCCTTGGACAACTCGATCTGCCCATCTTCTTCAGGACCCCTCCAACTTCCGAAAGGAAACCCTCACGTTCAAAGTGGTCGGGTTCCGAGGAACCTACCACGCGGTGCTGGGGAGACCGTGCTACGCCAAGTTCATGGTCGTCCCCAACTACACCTACCTCAAGCTCAAGATGTCGGGCCCCAACGGGGTCATCACCGTCGGATCCACATACCGACACGCGTACGAATGCAACGTGGAGTGTGTGGAGTACGCTGAGGCCCTCGCCGAGTCCGAGGCCCTCATCGCCGACCTGGAGTGCCTCTCCAGGGAGGTGCCAGATGCGAAGCGCCACGCCGGCAACTTCGAGCCAGCAGAGGCGGTTAAGTCCGTCCCTCTCGACCCCAGCAACGACGCCTCCAAGCAAGTCCAGATCGGCTCCAAGCTCGACCCCAAATAGGAAGCAGTGCTCGTCGACTTTCTCTGCGTGAACGCCGAGGTTTTTGCGTGGAGTCCCTCGAACATGCCTAGCATACCGAGGGATGTCGCCGAGCACTCGCTGGATATCTGAGCTGGAGCCCGACCCGTGAAGCAGCCTCTGCGCCGTTTCGACGAAGAAAAGCGCAGAGCCATAGGCGAGGAGATCCACAAGCTGATGGCTGCGGGATTCATTAAAGAGGTATTCCATCCCAAATGGTTAGCCAACCCTATGCTTATGAAAAAGAAAGGTGGGAAATGGAGGATGTGTGTAGACTACACTGGTCTAAACAAAGCATGTTTGAAGGTTCCCTACCCTCTGCCTCGCATCGATCAAATCGTGGATTCCACTGCTAGGTGCGAAACCCTGTCATTCCTCGATGCCTACTCAGGGTATCACCAAATCAAGATGAAAGAGTCCAACCAGCTCGCGACTTCTTTCATCACACCTTTTTGCATGTACTGCTATATTACTATGCCATTTGGTTTGAGGAATGCAGGCGCGACATACCAAAGGTGCATGAACCACGTGTTCGGAGAGCACATCGGCCGAACGGTCGAGGCCTACGTCGATGACATCGTGGTCAAGACGAGAAATGCCTCTGACCTGCTCTCTGACCTTGAAACGACATTCAAGTGTCTGAGGGCGAAGGGCGTGAAACTTAACCCCGAGAAATGTGTCTTCAGAGTCCCCCGAGGCATGCTTCTGGGGTTCATCGTCTCCGAGCGGGGCATCGAGGCCAACCCGGAGAAAATCGCGGCCATCACCAACATGGGGCCTATCAAAGACTTGAAAGGAGTACAAAGGGTCATGGGATGCCTTGCAGCTCTGAGCCGCTTCATCTCGCGCCTCGGCGAAAGAGGCCTACCCTTGTATCGCCAATTAAGGAAGACCGAGCGCTTCTCTTAGACCCCCGAGGCTGAGGAAGCCCTCCGAAACTTAAAGGCACTCCTTACAAGTGCGCCCATCTTGGTGCCCCCCGCTGCAAGAGAAGCCCTCTTGATCTACGTAGCCGCAACCACTCAGGTGGTCAGCGCCACGATCGTAGTCGAGAGACGAGAAGAAGGGCATGCACTGCTCGTTCAGAGGCCGGTCTACTTCATCAGCGAAGTGCTATCCGAGACCAAGATCCGCTACCCGCAAATTCAGAAGCTACTATACGCAGTAATTCTGACGCGGCGAAAGTTGCGACACTACTTCGAGTCTCATCCGGTGACTGTGGTGTCATCCTTCCCCCTGGGGGAGATCATCCAGTGCCGAGAGGCCTCGGGTACGATAGCAAAGTGGGCGGTGAAAATCATGGGCGAGACAATCTCATTCGCTCCTCGGAAGGCCATCAAGTCCCAAGTCTTGGCAGACTTCATGGCTGAACGGGTCGACACCCAGCTACCAACAGCTCCGATCCAACCGGAACTCTGGACCATGTACTTCGATGGGTCGCTGATGAAAACAGGAGCAGGTGCGGGCCTGCTCTTCATCTCACCCCTCGGGAAGCACCTCCGCTACGTGTTGCGCCTCCATTTCCCGGCGTCAAACAACGTGGCCGAGTACGAGGCTTTGGTTAACGGGTTGCGCATCGCCATCGAGCTAGGGGTTCGGCGCCTCGATGCTCGTGGTGACTCGCAGCTTTTCATCGACCAAGTCATGAAGGACTCCCACTGCCGCGACCGGAAGATGGAGGCCTACTGCGACGAGGTTCGGCGCCTGGAAGACAAGTTCTACGGACTTGAGCTCAACCACGTCGCCCGATGGTACAACGAGACTGCGGACGAGCTGGCTAAGATAGCCTCGGGGCGGACAACGGTTCCCTCGGATGTCTTCTCCAAAGACATACATCAACCCTCCATTAAGACCGACGACACGCCCGAGCCCGGGGAAGCCCCGACCCAGCCCGAGGAGGCCTCGGCCCAGCCCGAAGCACCCTCGGCCGCCGAGGGTGAGGCACTGCGTGTCGATTGAGAGTGGGATGGGGTCATGCCTAATCGAAATTGGCTGACCCCGTACCTGCAATATCTCCACCGAGGAGAGCTCCCCCTCGACAAAGCCGAAGCTCAGCAACTGGCGCGGCGTGCCAAGTCATTCGTCTTACTGGGCGATGAAAGGGAGCTCTACCACCGCAGCCCCTCAGGCATTCTCCAACGATGCATATCCATCGCTGAAGGACAGGAGCTATTGCAAGAGATACACTCGGGGGCTTGCGGTCACCACGCAGCACCTCGAGCCCTCGTTGGGAACGCCTTCCGACAAGGTTTCTACTGGCCGACCGCGGTGGCCGACGCCACTAGGATTGTGTGCTCCTGCCAGGGGTGTCAATTCTACGCAAAACAGACGCACCTGCCCGCTCAGGCCCTGCAGACGATACCCATCACTTGGTCGTTTGTTGTGTGGGGTCTGGACCTCGTCGGTCCCTTGCAGAAGGCACCCGGGGGCCACTTGCACCTACTGGTCGCCATCGACAAATTCTCCAAGTGGATCGAGGTCCGACCCCTAACCAGCATCAGGTCCGAGCAGGCGGTGGCATTCTTCACCAACATCATCCATCGCTTCGGGGTCCCAAACTCCATCATCACCGACAATGGCACCCAGTTCACTGGCAAGAAGTTCCTGGACTTCTGCGAGGACCACCACATCCAGGTGGACTGGGCTGCCGTGGCTCATCCCATGACAAATGGGCAGGTGGAGCATGCCAACGGCATGATTCTGCAGGGACTTAAGCCAAGGATCTACAACGACCTCAACAAGTTCGGCAGGCGGTGGATGAAGGAACTACCCTCAGTGGTCTGGAGTCTGAGGACGACGCCAAGCCGAGCCACGGGTTTCTCACCATTATTTCTAGTCTATGGGGCCGAGGCTGTCTTGCCCATAGACTTAGAATACGGTTCCCCGAGGACAAGGGCGTACGACGACCAAAGCAACCAGACCAGCCGAGAAGACTCGCTAGACCAGCTGGAAGAAGCTCGAGGCATGGCCTTGCTACACTCGACGCGATATCAGCAGTCTCTGCGACGGTACCACGCCCAAGGGGTTCGGCCCCGAGACCTCCAAGTGGGAGACTTGGTGCTTCGGCTGCGGCAAGGTGCCCGAGGGCG
This sequence comes from Zea mays, assembly GCF_902167145.1. NCBI lineage: Eukaryota > Viridiplantae > Streptophyta > Magnoliopsida > Poales > Poaceae > Zea > Zea mays. The sequence goes on along the minus strand of NC_050099.1, from coordinate 192,516,716 downwards.
CCACAAGCTTACTCCTCCCTGGGAGGGGCCATTCATCATCGCCAAGATTTTGAAGCCCGGAACATACAAGCTGGCCAACAATCAAGGCGAGGTCTACAACAACGCTTGGAACATCCGACAGCTACGTCGCTTTTACCCTTAAGATGTTTTCAAGTCGTTCATATACCTCGTTTTCTATACATACACAAATAAAGTCTAACTATCAAGGAAGGGTCAGCCTTGCCTCGGCAAAGCCCGACCCTCCCTCGGGGGCTAGAAGGGGGGAACCCCCTCTGCATCAAATTTTTCCTCGGAAAGGTTTTCTACCAAAACGACTTTCGTGCTTTCCGACTATATCAATAGCAGAACGGGCAAGAGCGCACGTAAGCGGCAAGGCCGACTGAGCCAAGGGACTCCTACGCCTCCGGGATACAGATACCTCACTCGTCACCTTCCGCGAAAAGTAACTCTTACTCGGATAAACGATTTTGCTACTGACGAACAAGTCTGGATACTCGAAACGAGAGGAAAAAGAAACGCAGCTTTATAACACGACAACAAAGTGTTTAGGCCTCGACAGCCACGAAAGACACATGCATGCTATAAACAGACTGCTCCGGCAGAATCAGGCATCACCCGGGGGAGGAGTGGCACCCTCGGCTTGATCTCCACCCTCGGCGTCGTCTCCACCCTCGGCGAAATCTGGCCCGACCTCGGACGGCGACACGGGCGGAAGGATGTCCACCTCGAAGGAGGACGCCAGCACGCGCTTGGGCCCGCGACGGCCGCGTCAAGCCTCTGGACCTCGGCTAAGGCAGCCTCATCTTCATCGGGTAGACAGTACCCCTCGCTGACCCGCTCCAGATCCACGTCGTAGTGGGAAGCGAGCACGGCGAAGGCCCGCCTAACGCCGTGATGCAGCGCCTCGCGGAGTCTACCGCGCACATGGCCGCCCAAGGCCTGCAGGCGGCTCTAGGGGGAGCTACCCGAGGGGATGTCATTGAGGCCAAAGACCTGGCAGAAGGCCGAGATAGCTTCAGACATGGCCACGCGGTCAGCCTCCTTCTGCTCAGCCGCCTGGGCGAGAGCCTTGACGGACTCGCTGAGAGCTGTCTCGAACTCTGCAAACAGCCAAACAGAATTCTTCAGACACGAGTTGAACAATGAAGATGAATCGAAGTCACAGAGCGGCCGAAACATACCTTCAACCCAGGCACTCTGCTCCGAGGCTACGGCTTGGGTAGACTGGGCAGACCCGACCGCCACGGCCAGGTCCTCCGCAAGGGCTCCGGCCCGAGCAGACACCTCGGCTAGCTGGCCCCCAAGGACCTCGGCCCGGCTTACAGCCTCGGTAGCCTGGTTCCGAGATTGGTCCCGCTCGCCAATGACCTGGCCAAGCACCAGCTGCTGCTGTTGCGCCTCCGCCCGTGCTGACGCCGCCTCTGCCCGCGTCGCCGCTGCCTCCACCTCCAGCTCATCACAGAGCAACCGGAGGTCCGCCGCCTCGGTGCTCCATTGGGCAAGGCGTTCGGTAGCCTCGGTAAGTGCGGCCCTCTGGAACCGCAACGAACCCCAGACACTGGTCTCGTGGCGGATGAACAGCGACTTGGCGGTGCTCAAATTCGTCAGATCCTAGAGAAGGGAAGCAGGGTGTCACAAAGAATGCCCTGGTCACACGAAAGGTATGCCTGAAATCCTTACCTGGAGGACCCTGGGAACGTCCCTGGAAAGGATCTCCATGGTCGACCGAAGCGACCCCATCGCTGCCTCGGCATACTCACGGAGCTCATCCCGAGACTGCTCCTCCCGCTCGTCGTCAAGGACGAAGAGGGGTTTCGAGGCGCCACGGGTCCAGAACCGGAGCGCCTTCCCACGCCACTCGTTGGGATTGCGGCGCGCGGGGATGAGGTCGCCGCTCCCTAAGACGGGTCGCGGTTGTGCGCACCCCTCCTCCAAGGCGTCGGGACCCCCTGCAGTCGACGCATCGGGTACCACCTCGGCTAAGGAGGTGGGCTTCCGATCACCGACCTCGGCAACGGCGGCCACCCCCTCCTTATGGCCGAGACTAGGAAGGTCGGGGACGACCTCGAGCAGCGGCACCTCAGCCATCCCAGCATCAGCGGCGACGGGTGGCTCCACGGGCAAAACAGCAACGACCTCGGCAGAAGCTAGGGCCAGCGCCGGCAATGCGTCAAGTGGGCTCAGGGCCGCGGCCACGCCAGCAGCCTCCCTCGGCATGATGGCCGCCCCGACGGAGGGGTCGGCCTAGGGGGCTTGCCCCATGGCAATTCGTGCCACCTGGGCCCCCCGCTTGAGGGCATCTTGTGCGGAGGCCAGCCAACCGGTGTGGCGCGGTGCGGCACTGGCTGCAGAAGCCGGCACCGTCTTAAGGGCCTTCCTGGGAGCCAGACCGACCGAACCGTGCCTCCGTTTGCTGTGAGGAAAAGGTGAAGGAGGATCAGGACACACAAAGAAGGAGCCAGAACAGAGGTATCCTCAGATACTTACCCGCTCCGGACCAAGGCCAATCGTGCCTGCGGGGAGGCCCCTCGGGCCTCGGTCCCCGCAGGCGCTGCCGAGGTTCGCCCCGCTGCCGACTTTGGCGCCATTCCCACTTCAGGCGCCCGGGGCGCCGGAGGGACGGCCTGCCCATGCGCCGTCACAACGGCCCGAGGATCAACCTCCTGTACAGCTGGCACGAGCGACCGCTCTTGGGAGACAGGCAGGTCGGCCCGACTCCCTGGAGTCACCTCAACTACCTCGGCCAAGGGGTCAAGTACCCCCTCAGCCTTCCCCTACTCTTCGGACCGGGACCCTGATGTCCCGGCCCCAGATACCGACGGCGCCAGCCCACTCGGGGACTGGCTCGATGACCCCTGGCCCAGCCTCAGATCCAGGCTGAGGCCAAGGCGGGCCGCCATGTCGTCGTCTTCGTCATCATCGTCGTCATCAGGCGTCTCCGGCGACAGCTCCCTCGGGAGCCCGTCCCTCTCCTGCCTCCGACGGCGCCTCTCCAAGGTGTCCCGAGCCCACATCCGCTCGCGAGCCCGAGCCTTTCCCGCGTCCTTCTTCTCCTTCTTCTTCTCTGCAACGATCCTCCGCGCGTCTCGGTCCACCGTGTCCTCCGGGACCGGTGGCAGGGAAGGCTTGTAAAACCGCAACTCCTGGAGACGAACGGAAATCCCGACTGTGAGAATCAAAGGCAACCTGACACAAGATAGGAGAAGGAGCGGACACTCACCAGGGACACGCACCCACGCTCGGGACGCATCAAGGGCAGGGTAAGGGCGCCGACGTCTAGCCTCCCTACCGTGCCCGCTACCCGCCTGCGGAGGTCATCGACGGAGAGGGAGACCGAGGACATCTGCGAACCCTCCAAGTCGACCCCCGGCATCATCTCCGAAAGCGGCAACCGCCGCTCTACCAAGGGAAGCACCCTCCGGCGATGGATGGCGGCAACCACCCCCGCAGCGGTAAGCCCCTCGTCTCGTAGCTCTTGCAAGGCCTCCAGAAGGGGCTGGAGTTTCTCCTGTTTCTCGCGCGCGGCCCCATAGCGCCAGTTGCTGCCGGCGGCAGTCACCACTCGTTGAGAAAACGACGGGAGCCTCCCATCGTCATTCCGGAGGTAAAACCACCGGCGCTGCCACCCCATGTTCGAAGACACAAGGATGGCGGGGATGTACTGTTGCACGCGCGCCTGCCTCAACTGGAGGATGCAGCCACCGGCCCGCACCACCATGGGGACCTTCTTTTCCCCCGTCATCAAGGCAAAAAGCTCCGCGGAGAAGAGATGGGTCCACAGATCCCAGTGGGGGTCAATCCCCAAAAAGCCTTCGCAAACCACCGCGAAGATGGCCGCTTGCGCAATGGAGTTAGGGTTGAGGTTGTGCAGCTCCACCCCGTAGTAATGCAGGAGCGCCCGCATGAAATGGCTTGCTGGCACTCCGAACCCCCGCTCATGGAAGGAGACGAAACTCAGCACATACCCCGACGGCGGGGTCGGGTCGGCCCCGCTCGGAGGGACCATCCACTCTGGCTGCGGGTAACCGGAGAGGGGACGGAGCAAACCATCGGCGACAAGGGCCTCCAGATCGTCCACCGTGATGGTGGAGAAAGGCCATGGGTCGCGCGGCGGAACGACGGTTACCCGGTCGGCCATCGCCAAACGAAGGGGGTGGCAGCGGAGTGGACAAGGTGCACGGTTTCCTTTCTCTGGCTATTCCCTTAGGTTGCGGAAACCAAAGCAGGAGGCGAGCAGCAGAGTAAAAAACCACCACCGGTCCCTCTTCCGGGTATATAAAGACCCGTTCAACACTTCGCCCGAACCCGCCGCGAAATTCAAACTCGAAGGAGAAACGCCTGTTCCTCGAATGACTCGCGCACGCGCAACGGCTGCCCCACGAACCACCCGTCCCGTCGCATTAACTTCGCGGCAGGGCAGGCGACACCTTTGGCAGGCGAAGCGGGCGACGTTTTACCTCCGCCATGATGACCGCGTCAAAAAAGGTGTGCCACATCATTTAAATTCGTATCCTTTTCTTCTTCCCCTTTCTCTCTCTTGCTACAGAGACCGAGAAAGGGGATATTTCGAAAGGGATCCTTCTCCGCGAAGGAAGCGGGCCCCGAGCCCTCCTACTGATCAGGGGTTTGAAGGCTGGCCCCTCGAAAGGGTTCGACAGCCGCCCAGAGCACTCGGGCTTCAGGCTCATTACTGATCAGAGGTTCGAAGGCTGGCCCCTCGGAAGGGTTCGACAGTCGCCTCAGAGCACTCGGGCTCCGCGCCCACTACTGATCAGGGGTTTGAAGGCTGGCCCCTCGAAGGGTTCGACAGCCGCCCCAAAGCACGCAGAGCGAGGGATGACTCTGGGTACGTCCGATACATGGCCGAGGTTCGGGCTACGCTACCGAGGTACCCTAGGACATTTCCGAGACCAGCAGGAGCGATTTTGTAACGGAATCCCATCAGAGGGAGGCATCGAGCCCTCAGACCCTATCAAACGGGATCGGGTCCGGCAAATCACCTGCAGGTACTTTTGGAGCGCGCCTCTGGGCCACTAGCCGACCCTTATCGAACGGGGCACGGGCATCCACTCGGATCACCCGTTAGCAACTCACTGGAGACACCATGTTCAGCGCCCTCCGAGGGCAACATGGCGCTTTTCCTCCTCCTCCTTACGGAAAGGCGACGAAGGGGCGTATGATAAAAGCCGAGTCAATCCTTGATCATCCTCTTGCTCTGTGCAGAGGCTCGGGGGCTGCTCTCACAAACCCGGCTCCGGCCAAACCGTTGACAGCGTCAACAAACCAGCCCGAAAACTCGGAACCTGACCATGCACCCGGACTATGATCAGATCGCATGAGGGAACAACCAGACCGGCCAAGGCATCACGAAAGGCATTAAGACCATGGAGGAGTCAAACCACTCCTCCGAGGCCTCGGGGGCTACACCCGGCGGGTGCACTCGCGCGCACCCACCGGAACAAAATATAACCGAGAAAGGCCGGTCCCCTTGCTAAAAAGTGCGACAAAGCCTCCAAGCGAGTACCAACACTCCCTTTGAGGCTCGGGGGCTACTGTCGGGTACCATAATTAGGGGTACCCCCAACACTCCTAAACTCGGCTGGTAATCACCATCAGCGCAAACTGCAGAGGCTGATGGGCGCAATTCAGGTCAAGGCTTCGTCTACTCAAGGGACGCGATTTCGCCTCGCCCGAGCTCAGCCTCGGGCGGGAACAGTAGTCCCAGACGGATTCACGCCTCGCCTGAGGGCCTCCTCAGGCAACGGGCACTCCTTCGACTCGCCCGAAGCCCAGCTCGGGCAAGCTTCGTAGTGAAGCAACCTTGGCCAAATCGCCTCACCAACCGACCGTATCACAGGCGCATTCAATGAAAGGATCGCCTGGCGCCTTATCCTGACACGCGTGCCTCAGTCGGCAAAGTCGAAGTGACCGCAGTCACTTCGCCCTCCCACTGACTGACCTGACAGGAAAACAGCGCCGCTCGCCCCTCTCCGACTGCTGTGCCACCCGCAGGGGTGAAACTGACAGCAGCTGAGTCCAGCCTCAGGCGCCACAGGAAGCTCTGCCTCGCCCGACCTTGGGCCTCGGCCTCAGGAGAAGTCTCCGCCTCGCCCGACCCTAGGGCTCGGCCCCCGCCTCGGCCTCAGAAGATGGACTCCGCCTCGCCCGACCTCAGGGCTCGGCCTCGACCTCGACCTCAGAAGGTGGTCTCTGCCTCGCCCGACCCTAGGGCTCGGCCTCGACCTCGACCTCGGAAGGTGGTCTCCGCCTCGCCCGACCCCAGGGCCCGGCCTCAACCTCGACCTCAGAAGGAATCGCGTCCTCGCCCGACCCCGGCCTCGGCCTCAGGAGGAGTATCCGCCTCGCCCGACCTCGGGCTCGGATCGACCGCGCCGTAGGGGGTACATCATTACCCTACCCCTAGCTAGCTCAGGCTATGGGGGAACAAGACCGGCGTCCCATCCAGGCTCGCCCCGGTAACAAGTAATGATGGCTGGGAGCGTGCGTCCATGACGACGGCGGCTCTCAGCCCCTTACGGAAACAATGAGACGTCAGCAAGGTCCCGACAGCTGTGCTTCTACATGGCTCAAACGCTCCTCCGCCGGCCACGACACCATGTACACAGGGCCCTAGCACCTCTCCGACAGCCATGTTGGCATGTACATAGGGCTCCGGCTCCTCTCTGCTGGACACGTTAGCATATTGCTACACCCCATTGTACACCTGGACCCTCTCCTTGCATCTATAAAACGAAGGGTCAGGGCCCTCATACGGAAGGGTGGTCGCGCGGGACTCTCTTTCTCTCCCTCGCGAACGCTTGTAACCCCTACTGCAAGCGCACCCACTCTGGCGCAGGATAACACGGAGCCGTGGTTTTCCCCCTTCGTGTTCCGTCTCGCGCCAACCCATCTAGGCTGGGGCACGCAGCGACAATTTACTCGTCGGTCCAGGGACCCCCCGGGGTCGAAACGCCGACACTATTTTTGCACATAGGCCCCTAGGGTTTGGATTTTGGGTTTTCCATGGTCTCAATTAGGGTTTCTGGTATCTCAAGGGTGTAAATGTAACTTAAACCCATCCTTAGTAATATTTTAAGACTATTTCACTTAATCTTTAGGGTTTTCCCTATTTAGTCCCTGTTTTACCCTTCTAATCCCCAGTTAGGGTTAAGTACCCTATACTAGTGTCTTATTTGCAAAATGCTATAACAATACAACTTGTTTGAAATTTTTACCTAGTGAATGTATCCTAGGTGTATCAAACATATGAAATGCTGATGCTCATGATGTTATGCTCAAGTTTTTAGTAACAGTAACACCAGGGGTGTTACAGGAACAGTCGTAACTCTTACCCGATCTCCTTTTTCTGAAAAACAACAAATAAGCAAGGGTGAGTACAAACGTACTCAGCAACCCACCTTCACCCACGGAATGGGGAAATCAGATATAATGCATGGAATATGTGGAGCTCAGGATATTTTGCAGAAACAGCAATATTTTATGCAGGGTTGTTTTGAAAAACATTTTGTATTTTGCAAAGCGCATCCTCTCCCAAAGGAGCAGGAAGTTTTTCAATATTAGAACAAAATCCCCTGGACTAAACCATCCAGGTATCTTAGCAGTTTCCCACTAGTTTTCTTTTTCAAAAACAGCTACTGGACTTCCCGTCCACCATAGCTCACGGCTCAACCGCCGGACCTTTTTAAAACCACTTTTCTCAAACACACCCATTTTTTGAAAACAAAACACTAATTGCCATACCACACCAGACTCGTCCATTCCTGTGGACACAGACTATTCGAATAGGTTTGAACTCTGCGCAGAGGGGTACACTTTACCCACTAGTCCGGCTCTGCGATCTCATGGCCAATGAGATCCGAATCCGAATCTCTTTCTTTCCTCGCACGTCCTAACCTTAACGGTTATACCGGAAGGAGTCAGGCCACCGCCATGTCCAAACCGAACAAAACATTCCCCCTCCTTATCCTTCCGGTGCTCCCCAGCCTTCATAACCCTGGGGTTGGACCGTACGAGTTCTGATTGAGTGACTGCCCATACAGTCTCGAGTGGTTGTACTTATCATGAGTACAGGTAGTGAAGGATGACAAACCGGTCCTTATATGAGGGGACAATCCTTCTGCTCACACCTAAACCAGGTGAGCCATCACCTTAGGCCCTCCCCTAAACCAGGGAGTCCCTGATCATCCCTACTCAAAGGTGATAAGGGTGAAAACCCTTCATCATACACATTTTGAAAAGCATTTTCTTTTGAAAAACTCACACCTTTTCTCAAATCATTTGTAACAAATATATTAAGGATTGATTGCAGCAAGCGGCTTGGGTGGCCATAATAACTTGTCTCAAAATCATATCATGCATAAAATAACAGGCTGAGGGTTGTGGTTGAAAAATTATAGGTAATTTATGCACCAAAGGGATCCAGTGAGCTTGTCGTGCTTATCCGGCGAAGGGGGCAGGGGAGCTCGCGGAACTGGCTTCTTGCTCCACTACCTGGCGTAGACTTGCAGATCTGGCCTCCACGAGACGGCACGAACGCTCCGATAACTATGCAACATGAACAAGCAAACATACAAACCAGCAAGTATACCAACAAATATTTAGAGCGATATATGGATGGGTAGAGTCTTGAGTAGAATCTGTGTCATGTGGTGTTGTGATATTACTGGTGGTGGAGCAGAGGTGCTTACCAGGAGGTGGACTGGAGGCGAAACGACACTATGCGTGTAGCCGACAGAGCGGAGTAACTGAGTGGGTGGGGTGTTTGCCTTGGCTGAGGGTGTTGAGTGTGTGTGGAGAGGGAGAGGGTAGCTGGGTGTATTTATAGCTGAGTGTATGTGGTGTAGCACAGTGAAGTTCACTGTTGGTGAGAATAGTGACGAATGAATCGTCTGACTTAATATGAACAGGAGAGTTATAGGCAGAATATGGGACAAGCGTATTTTGGGAGTTTTTTGGAATATGAACCATGTTTAAGGGATGACATGGTTGGATAGGGAATAATTCGATAAGAATTTAGAAACAAGAATTATTGGAATCGGAGTTTGGAAGCCTGGTTCAAAGGAATCTCAAAGTTAAGCATGCTCAACTTGGAGAAACCTAGGATGGGTGACCAGATGGGAGGTTCCCTACTGGAAGGAAAATCACAGTCACCAGAGTTCGTATGACTGGAATATGGTCTTAGGTGGACTGGACAGCATGATGGATGAGTAGTTGAAAGTTGGGGTGATCGGATGATCGATGAATAGTAACGATGAATAGTAATGATGAATAGCGATGACAAAAAAGCAATTATAGACATCATTGATGAATAGTAATGATGATGAATAGTGATGGTGAATAGTGATGGTGAATAGTCGTATGAACGAACGATGAACGATGAATAGTGACGATGAACGAACGATGAACGATGAATAAGAACTATGAACGAACGGACGAACGATCGAATGATCGGACGAACGAACGATCAGAATTTCGGCAGCATAACAGCATGACAAAGATTATCTGGAAGAACGATGAATAGGGACTATGAACGAACGATGAACGATGAATAGGAACTATGAACGAACGAACGAACGAACGATCGGAATTTCGACAGCATAACGGCAGGAAAAAGATTATTTGGACGAACGAATGATCGAATGGCTGGACGAACGAACGATCGAAATTTCGGCAGCATAACGGCAGGACAAAGATTATCTGGAAGAACGATAAATAGGGACTATGAACGATGAATAGGAACTATGAACGAACGATGAACGATCGGAATTTCGGCAGCATAACGGCAGGAACAAGATTATTTGGACGAACGAACGGACGAACGATCGAACGGACGGACGATCGAACGGACGAACGATCGAACGATCGGACGAACGAACGAACAAACTAAGAACACGTGGACGAACGATCGAAGAACGACCGAACGATCCTTGTGCTAGTGTGTGCTTGTGTGGAACATGGAGTGGGTGTGTGGGGGGGGAAGAGAGTTGCCATGAAATGGCTTGGGGTGGGATGAAAGGAGGCCCTTGCCCCTCTATTTATAACCATGGTGGGGTGATTACGGGGAGGGATGAGAGGATTAGTGGGAGGATGAGAGGATTAGTGGGAGATTAGCATGGATTTGTCTTGTATGAGTGTAATTAGCTTGTAGAGCTCACCATATGACGCCGGAGGCATACGTATACGTATGAACATAAGGAAAGTTATGAAGAAAATATTTGTAGGGACTTGAAAAATGATTCTGAAGGTATTTCTCAGGAGGAAAATACTTGGAGATATATCGGTGGAATATCTGGGCAATATTTCTGGAAAGAACTTGAAGGGGATCACTAGGGAAATATCTGGGCAGTATTTCTGGAAATAATTTGAGGGGGATCACTGGGAATAATTTGTAGGATATTTGAGGAGGATTTTGGAGAGAATATAGACCATTATATTCTATTTGCTGATATCAACTCGCAAACAAACATTTTGAAATGAAATTTGAAATTCATTTTGAATTTAGAGGGAGTTTGAGAAATTTTCAAGATTTGAATTTTTGGGATGCTACAGTTCTACCCCACTTAAAATGAATCTCGTCCTCGAGATTCAACTCAGAAGGGTTATGGGTATAGCTTTACTTCAGCTACATATCTTCACTTTGCAGAATCTTCGAGGAGATGGAACTTCAACAAAATCCGGACTTTGAGGAGCATCTGGTTGCCGATTGCAAATGCTAATTCTGACTACTCAAAGATCATCTTCAGGCTTCAGCTTTCGCTTGACAGCTAGCTTATTGAGGAAGCATCGATGCCAACACACAAACCTTTCTCTTGTGAACTCCCTCATGGATTCCTTCCTTGATTGGTCTTCTGGTGCTTCATCAACGTAACTTGGGTGACCACCTCTCATCCAGAAACTTATATGCTTCGATGATCTGGTCCTCCACAAGCTTGCTACAGTCCTTCTTCTTTTTCTCCATAGCAGGAACTTTACTGGAACACTACCCCACTTAAAAAGAATGAGGGCAGGACTTTTGAATCTTGGGGATTGGAAATCCTTGAAGTACCTCATAACAAGGGTGTTACGGGGCCTTCTTCTGCTGTTGCTGCTTGAGCAGGCTGCGGAGAGATGACTGACACAGGGTTGATTCTGGGAGAACCTTCTTCTTATCTTTTCTTCACTATCTTCTTTTCACTTTTCTCACTGACCCTTTCTTTCTCTTTGCTCTTCCCACTGGAGGATTCTATCAAAGAGTATTACCATCATACAGAGGAGAAAACCAAAGACTATGAACCATGTGCAACAATCTTCAACCCAAGAATCACCAAGCATTGTGATCTTAGGGGCGAGGGAGTGGAAAATGGAGTTGCTTGCGATTTGGCAGAGGGGATTTTATCTGGCATGTTTTGCTTGGGATGGGAACTGAGGGAGCTGGTGCGGAAGTTTTATAGGCGAGCAGTATGCGAGGTGGTGCTCGGGTGCAGAGTGGTGGTGATGGAGCAGGTGCCACGCGGCAGCAAACACGACAATGGGAGGGGGGATGGTGTTGCTGGCGGTAATGGTGGTGGGTGCGCTGCAAAGGGGGTGTGGGGCGGTGGTGGTGCACATGGAGGCGGGCACACGTGCGGGGGCACGGGTGAGTGGTGGGGTCGATGACCCTGATGTTTGTGGTCTCTGGTTCCAAGAATCTTTGCCTCTCTGTATGGTAATAACTCCTTTTGTCCTCTTTTCCTATTTACTTTGACTCAGGGGCAGTGCTTTGATTCTCACGGTCAGACCTTTTGACTGAGCGGCTGGACTGGTTTCTTCTGTAGCTTATTCCAGGCTTCAAGGGTAAGCTTCCCGGTATCTTCTTGGGCAAGGTGCTTTTCTCTTGAGATGGGTTAAGTGAGAGAACCTAGAGGGGGGGGGGTGAATAGGTGATCCTGTAAAACTTAAACTTATAGCCACAAAAACTTGTTAAGTGTTAGCACAGTTCTTGCCAAGTGGCTAGAGAGGAGTCAAAACACAATAACCACAAGAAAGCAATCACAGAGATGACACGGTGGTTATCCCGTGGTTCGGCCAAGTACAAAACTTGCCTACTCCACGTTGTGGCGTCCCAACGGACGAGAGTTGCACTCAACTCCTCTCAAGTGATCCAATGATCAACTTGAATACCACGGTGTTCTTCTTTTCTTTGCTCTTTTCCCGTTTGTGAGGAATCTCCACAACTTGGAGTCTCTCGCCCTTACAATAGAGTTTCACTAAGAGGCACGGAGTAAGGGAGGGAAGCAACACACACAAATCCACAGCAAAATGCGCACACACACGGCCAAGAATCGAGCTCAAAAGACTATCTCAAAGTTCTCACTAGAACGGAGCTCGAATCACTTAGAATGACAAACAAATGCGCAAAGACTGAGTGTGGATGATCAAGATTGCTCTAAGGTTGCTTGGTGTTCTCCTCCATGCGCCTAGGGGTCCCTTTTATAGCCCCAAGGCAGCTAGGAGCCGTTGAGAACAAATCTGGCAGGCCATCCTTGCCTTCTGTCGTCGGGCGCACCGGACAGTCCGGTGCACACCGGACACTATCCGGTGCCCGATTTCTTTCCTTAACAGGCGCAGCCGACCGTTGCCAACCGTTGCAGATCTGGCGCACCGGACAGTCCGGTGCACACCGGACAGTCCGGTGCCTCCTTCCGACCGTTGGCCAGGCCACGTGTCCCGCGCAGATCGCGCGGCCGACCGTTGGCTCAGCCGACCGTTGGCTCACCGGACAGTCCGGTGCACACCGGACAGTCCGGTGAATTATAGCCGTACACCGTCGGCAAATTCCCGAGAGTGGCTTCTTCGCCCGAGGCAGCCTGGCGCACCGGACACTGTCCGGTGCACCACCGGACAGTCCGGTGCCCCAGACCGAAGCAGACTTTTGGCTGTACACAGCCAACTCTTCTTCTTTCTTCTTCTTTCTGTTTCTATCACTTAGACAAGTATATTAGTACATAACACCAATGTACTAAGGCTTAGAAACATACCTTTACTTGTGATTTGCACCTTGTTCATCCATGGGCATAGATTCACAATTAAGCACTTGTGTTTGCACTCAATCACCAAAATACTTAGAAATGGCCCAAGGGCACATTTCCCTTTCAATCTCCCCCTTTTTGGTGATTTATGCCAACAAAACACAAAGCAACTAGAACAAGTGCAAAATCACTTCAAATAAACCTCAAATTTATTTTGATTCATTTTTGACATATATGGATCACCCTTTGCCACCACTTGGTTTGTTTTTGTAAATCGAACTCAAATCTCTATCTCTAAGTCAAACACACATGTTGAAGCATAAAGAGAGTCATTCCAAAAGAGATTGATCAAGGATTTCAAAAACTCCCCCTTTTTCCCATAATTACTACTTCTCCCCACAAGAAGCCAACTTTTCACAAAAGAGACAATAAGAGACTTTTCACAAAAGAGACAATAAGAGTTTTGACACAACAAAAGCTCTACCCTACTATTTTCAAATCTCTCAAGTGGTAGCCGATCCATTTATTGCTTTGGCCTTTATTTTCTCCCCCTTTGGCATCAAGCACCAAAACGGGATCAATCTTGGCCCTTTAACCCCATTGCCTCACCAAAATCTTCAATTAAGAGTACAAAGGCAATAAGATCATAGAGATGAACTTGGAATAAGTTACCCTCTCATCGGAGTGCAGTGGAAGTCTTGCATGGTCCAAGTCCACCTTTCCCTTTCAATTCTCCTTCGAGACTAAATCAAGCAAACTCAAACAAATGGTTAGTCTCAAAGGGTCAAGTTGTAGCACATCTCCCCCTAAATGTGTGCATCACTTGCAAAAGGACTTGTGAGGTCCGGGGAGTGCTTGTACAACTTGAGCACCATCAATAAGCAACAAAATGCATAAGGAACATGATCAATGGCATAAACACATGTATGCTATAAGTCAATCCAAGTTCCGCGAATCTAAGACATTTAGCTCACTACGCAGCCTGCAAAAGGTCTTCTCATCTAGAGGCTTGGTAAAGATATCGGCTAGCTGGTTCTCGGTGCTAACATGAAACACTTCGATATCTCCCTTTTGCTGGTGGTCTCTCAAAAAGTGATGCCGGATGTCTATGTGCTTTGTGCGGCTGTGTTCAACAGGATTTTCCGCCATGCGGATAGCACTCTCATTATCACATAGGAGTGGGACTTTGCTCAGATTGTAGCCAAAGTCCCGGAGGGTTTGCCTCATCCAAAGTAGTTGCGCGCAACACTGTCCTGCGGCAACATACTCGGCCTCAGCGGTGGATAGGGCAACGGAAGTTTGTTTCTTAGAATTCCATGACACCAGGGACCTTCCTAAGAATTGGCACGTCCCCGATGTACTCTTCCTATCGACCTTACATCCAGCATAGTCAGAGTCTGAGTATCCAACTAAGTCAAAGGTAGACCCCTTTGGATACCAGAGCCCGAAGCAAGGCGTAGCAACTAAATATCTAAGAATTCGCTTCACCGCCACTAAGTGACATTCCTTAGGATCGGATTGAAATCTAGCACACATGCATACGCTAAGCATAATATCCGGTCTACTAGCACATAAGTAAAGTAATGACCCTATCATTGACCGGTATGCTTTTTGATCAACGGACTTACCTCCTTTGTTGAGGTCGGTGTGTCCGTCGGTTCCCATCGGTGTCTTTGCGGGCTTGGCGTCCTTCATCCCAAACCGCTTGAGCAAATCTTGCGTGTACTTCGTTTGGGAGATGAAGGTGCCGTCCTTGAGTTGCTTCACTTGGAACCCAAGGAAGTAGTTCAACTCGCCCATCATCGACATCTCGAATTTGTGCGTCATCACCCTGCTAAACTCTTCACAAGACTTTTGATTAGTAGAACCAAATATTATGTCATCGACATAAATTTGGCACACAAACAAATCACCATCACATGTCTTTGTAAAAAGAGTTGGATCGGCTTTCCCAACCTTGAAAGCATTAGCAATTAGAAAGTCTCTAAGGCATTCATACCATGCTCTTGGGGCTTGCTTAAGTCCATAGAGCGCCTTAGAGAGCTTACACACGTGGTCGGGGTACCGTTCATCCTCGAAGCCAGGGGGTTGCTCCACGTACACCTCCTCCTTGATTGGCCCATTGAGGAAAGCGCTCTTCACATCCATTTGGTACAACCTGAAAGAATGGTGAGCGGCATATGCTAGCAAGATACGAATGGACTCTAGCCTAGCCACAGGAGCGAAAGTCTCCTCAAAGTCCAAACCTGTGACTTGGGCATAACCTTTTGCCACAAGTCGAGCCTTGTTCCTCGTCACCACCCCGTGCTCGTCCTGTTTGTTGCGGAACACCCACTTGGTTCCCACAACATTTTGCTTCGGACGAGGCACCAGTGTCCAAACTTCATTGCGCTTGAAGTTGTTGAGTTCCTCTTGCATGGCCAACACCCAGTCCGGATCTAGCAAGGCCTCCTCTACCCTGAAAGGCTCAATAGAAGAGACAAAGGAGTAATGCTCACAAAAATTAACTAATCGAGACCGAGTAGTTACTCCCTTGCTAATGTCACCCAGAATTTGGTCGACTGGATGATCCCTTTGAATCATCGCTCGAACTTGGGTTGGAGGTGCCGGTTGCGCTTCTTCCTCCATCACATGATCAACTTGTGCTCCCCCTTGATCACACGCCTCCTGTTGATGAACCTGTTCATCGTCTTGAGTTGGGGGATGCACCTTAGTTGAGGAAGAAGGTTGATCTCGTTCATATTGTTCCTGTGGCCGAACGTCTCCAATCGCCATGGTTCGTACAGCGGTCGTCGGAACATCTTCTTCATCTACATCATCACAATCAATAACTTGCTCTCTTGGAGAGCCATTAGTCTCATCAAATACAACGTCGCTAGAGACTTCAACCAAACCCGATGATTTGTTGAAGACTCTATACGCCTTTGTATTTGAGTCATAACCTAACAAAAACCCTTCTACAGCTTTGGGAGCAAACTTAGAATTTCTACCTTTCTTCACTAGAATGTAGCACTTGCTCCCAAATACACGAAAGTAAGATACATTGGGTTTGTTACCGGTTAGTAGCTCATATGACGTCTTCTTGAGGAGGCGATGAAGGTAGACCCTGTTGATGGCGTGGCAAGCCGTATTCACGGCTTCCGTCCAAAAGTACTCGGGGGTCTTGAACTCTCCTAGCATCGTCCTTGCCATGTCAATGAGCGTCCTGTTCTTCCTCTCTACCACACCATTTTGCTGTGTTGTGTAGGGAGCGGAGAACTCGTGCTTGATCCCTTCCTCTTCAAGGAACTCCTCCACTTGAAGGTTCTTGAACTCGGACCCGTTGTCGCTCCTTATCTTCTTCACCTTGAGCTCAAACTCATTTTGAGCTCTCCTGAGGAAGCGCTTGAGGGTCCCTTGGGTTTCAGACTTATCCTGCAAAAAGAACACCCAAGTGAAGCGGGAAAAGTCATCAACAATAACTAGACCATACTTACTTCCTCCTATACTTAGATAGGCGACGAGTCCGAAGAGGTCCATATGCAGCAGCTCCAGGGGTCTTGAAGTTGTCATCACATTCTTGCTGTGATGCGCTCCTCCCACTTGTTTACCTGCTTGACAAGCTGCACAAGGTCTATCTTTTTCGAATTGAATGTTAGTCAAACCTATCACGTGTTCTCCCTTTAGAAGTTTGTGAAGGTTCTTCATCCCCACATGTGCTAAGCGGCGATGCCACAGCCAGCCCATGCTAGTCTTAGCTATTAAGCATGCATCTAGACCGGCTTCTTCTTTTGCAAAATCAACTAAGTACAGTTTGCCGTCTAATACACCCTTAAAAGCTAGTGAACCATCACTTCTTCTAAAGACAGACACATCTACATTAGTAAATAGACAGTTATATCCCATATTGCATAATTGACTAACAGATAGTAAATTATATCCTAGAGACTCTACTAAAAATACATTAGAAATTGAGTGCTCATTTGATATTGCAATTTTACCTAACCCTTTTACCTTGCCTTGATTCCCATCACCGAAAATAATTGAATCTTGGGAATCCTTATTCTTGACGTAGGAGGTGAACATCTTCTTCTCCCCCGTCATATGGTTTGTGCATCCGCTGTCAATAATCCAGCTTGAACCCCCGGATGCATAAACCTGCAAGGCAAATTTAGGCTTGGGTTTTAGGTACCCAACTCATGTTGGGTCCTACAAGGTTAGCACAAATATTCTTAGGGACCCAAATGCAAGTTTTGTCTCCCTTGCATCTTGCCCCTAACTTTCTAGCAATTACCTTTCTATCCTTTCTACAAATTGCAAAGGAAGCATTCAAAGCATGATATATTGTAGAAGGCTCATTAACTTTCCTAGGAAGATTAACAACATTTCTCCTAGGCATATTATGAACAACATCCCTTCTACCAACATTTCTATCATGCACATATGAAGAACTAGAAGCAAACATAGCATGAGAAAAATCATCGTACTCATTATAACTCCTATAAGCATTTCTAGTTTGTCTCCTATCATGATACAAAAAGGCATGGTTCTTTTTAGCACTAGTAGCCATAGGGGCCTTCCCTTTCTCCTTAGTGGGAATGGGAGCCTTATGGCTTGTTAAGTTCTTGGCTTCCCTCTTGAAGCCAAGCCCATCCTTAATTGAGGGGTGTCTACCAACCGTGTAGGCATCCCTAGCAAATTTTAGTTTATCAAAATTACTCTTGCTAGTCTTAAGTTGAGCATTAAGACTAGCTAATTCATCATTCAATTTTGAAATAGAAACTAAGTGTTCGCTACAAGCATTAATATCAATATCCTTACACCTAGTGCAAATTTCAACATATTCAACACAAGAGTTGGATTTATTTGCTTCTACTAGTTTAGCATTTAAATCATCGTTTATGCTCTTTAAGTTAGAAATAGAATCATGGCATGTTGACACTTCACAAGCAAGCATTTCATTCCTCTTAATTTCTAATGCAAGGGATTTTTGAGCCTCTACAAACTTATCATGTTCTTCATACAACAAATCCTCTTGCTTTTCTAAAAGTATATTCTTTTCATTCAAGGCATCAATTAATTCATTAATTTTGTCTATCTTAGATCTATCTAAGCCCTTGAACAAACATGAATAATCTACTTCATCCTCATCACTAGATTCGTCCTCACTTGAAGAAGCATAGGTAGAGTTGCGAGTACATACCTTCTTCTCCTTTGCCATAAGGCATGTGTGACGCTCGTTGGGGAAGAGGGTTGATTTGTTGAAGGCGGTGGCGGCGAGTCCTTCATTGTCGGAGTCGGAAGACGAGCAATCCGAGTCCCACTCCTTTCCGATGTGTGCCTCGCCCTTGGCCTTCTTGTAATTCTTCTTCTTTTCCCTCTTGTTCCCCTGTTCCTGGTCACTATCGTTATCGGGGCAGCTAGCGATAAAATGACCAATCTTACCGCATTTGAAGCATGAGCGCTTCCCCTTTGTCTTGGTCTTGCTTGGCTGCCCCTTGTGACCTTTTAGCACCGTCTTGAAGCGTTTGATGATGAGAGCCATCTCTTCATCATTAAGTCCGGCCGCCTCAATTTGTGCCACCTTGCTAGGTAGCGCCTCCTTGCTTCTTGTTGCCTTGAGAGCAAGGGGTTGATGCTCGTTGATCGGTCCATTCAAGGCGTCGTCCACGTATCTTGCCTCCTTGATCATCATCCGCCCGCTTACGAATTTTCCAAGTACCTCCTCGGGCGTCATCTTCGTGTACCTGGGATTCTCACGAATATTGTTCACGAGATGAGGATCAAGAACGGTAAATGACCTTAGCATTAGGCGGACGACGTCGTGATCCGTCCATCGCGTGCTTCCGTAGCTCCTTATTTTGTTGATAAGGGTCTTGAGCCGGTTGTATGTTTGGGTTGGCTCCTCGCCCCTTATCATTGCAAACCTTCCAAGCTCGCCCTCCACCAACTCCATTTTGGTGAGCATGGTGATGTCGTTCCCCTCGTGAGAAATCTTGAGGGTGTCCCATATCTGCTTGGCATTGTCCAAGCCGCTCACCTTATTGTACTCGTCCCTGCACAAAGAGGCTAGCAACACAGTAGTAGCTTGTGCATTTTTATGAATTTGTTCATTAATAAACATAGGGCTATCCGAGCTATCAAATTTCATTCCATTCTCTACGATCTCCCATATGCTTGGATGGAGAGAGAATAAATGACTACGCATTTTGTGACTCCAAAATCCGTAGTCCTCCCCATCAAAGTGTGGAGGTTTGCCGAGAGGAATGGAAAGCAAATGCGAATTCGAACTATGTGGAATACGAGAATAGTCAAATGAAAAGTTCGAATTGACCGTCTTCCTGTAGTCGTTGTCGTCGTCCTTTTGGGAAGAAGAGGATTCGTCACTGTCGTAGTAGACGATCTCCTTGATGCGCCTTGTCTTCTTCTTCTTCCCATCTTTACGTCTGTGGCCCGAGCCAGAGTCGTTGGATTTATCATCTTTTGGCTCGTTGACGAAGGACTCCTTTTCCTTGTCGTTGATCACGATTCCCTTCCCCTTAGGATCCATCTCTTCGGGCGGTTAGTCCCTTCCTTGAAGAGAACGGCTCCGATACCAATTGAGAGAACCTAGAGGGGGGGGTGAATAGGTGATCCTGTAAAACTTAAACTTATAGCCACAAAAACTTGTTAAGTGTTAGCACAGTTCTTGCCAAGTGGCTAGAGAGGAGTCAAAACACAATAACCACAAGAAAGCAATCACAGAGATGACACGGTGGTTATCCCGTGGTTCGGCCAAGTACAAAACTTGCCTACTCCACGTTGTGGCGTCCCAACGGACGAGAGTTGCACTCAACTCCTCTCAAGTGATCCAATGATCAACTTGAATACCACGGTGTTCTTCTTTTCTTTGCTCTTTTCCCGTTTGCGAGGAATCTCCACAACTTGGAGTCTCTCGCCCTTACAATAGAGTTTCACTAAGAGGCACAGAGTAAGGGAGGGAAGCAACACACACAAATCCACAGCAAAATGCGCACACACACGGCCAAGAATCGAGCTCAAAAGACTATCTCAAAGTTCTCACTAGAACGGAGCTCGAATCACTTAGAATGACAAACAAATGCGCAAAGACTGAGTGTGGATGATCAAGATTGCTCTAAGGTTGCTTGGTGTTCTCCTCCATGCGCCTAGGGGTCCCTTTTATAGCCCCAAGGCAGCTAGGAGCCGTTGAGAACAAATCTGGCAGGCCATCCTTGCCTTCTGTCGTCGGGCGCACCGGACAGTCCGGTGCACACCGGACACTGTCCGGTGCCCGATTTCTTTCCTTAACAGGCGCAGCCGACCGTTGCCAACCGTTGCAGATCTGGCGCACCGGACAGTCCGGTGCACACCGGACAGTCCGGTGCCTCCTTCCGACCGTTGGCCAGGCCACGTGTCCCGCGCAGATCGCGCGGCCGACCGTTGGCTCAGCCGACCGTTGGCTCACCGGACAGTCCGGTGCACACCGGACAGTCCGGTGAATTATAGACGTACGCCGTCGGCAAATTCCCGAGAGCGGCTTCTTCGCCCGAGGCAGCCTGGCGCACCGGACACTGTCCGGTGCACCACCGGACACTGTCCGGTGCACCACCGGACAGTCCGGTGCCCCAGACCGAAGCAGACTTTTGGCTGTACACAGCCAACTCTTCTTCTTTCTTCTTCTTTCTGTTTCTATCACTTAGACAAGTATATTAGTACATAACACCAATGTACTAAGGCTTAGAAACATACCTTTACTTGTGATTTGCACCTTGTTCATCCATGGGCATAGATTCACAATTAAGCACTTGTGTTTGCACTCAATCACCAAAATACTTAGAAATGGCCCAAGGGCACATTTCCCTTTCATTAAGATGAGAATGGAAGAATAAGGTGAGGATTGGATCTAATTTGTGATCTATGTTTTTAGAGAAAATCTTTCTTAAAAGAAAGAAAACACACAAGCTCAGCAATGATAAGCACAAACAAATCAAATGTTTTGAATAAGGGAAGAATAGAGTTTTTTCCAAATCATGAACTACTCGGATTCGGGGGCTAAGCATAACTACTATTGCTTGGCTCCTGAATTGAGAACTATGCTAAATGCAACTTATGAGCACTAACGTTAAAGCATCACATATGCACTCAAAAGGGGAGAAAACATCAAGCGAAATTCATTTCGAAATGCCCTAGGGGGCCACACAATTAGAGTTTTGCAAAACACGAGTCTACACGATTACCACTCATACATGCAGGGCTCTAGCCAAAGTGAAGAAAAACTTCACTACCCAATGCATGCAGAGGACTGGGCATAACTAACTCAGATCTGGCAGCTTCTCTTCTAGCGAGCCTGACACACAACTTCAATCTGAGACATCTCCTGGATGGGTCAAGAGGGAGCTGATGTTGATGACTTCTTTTGGTGGAGACTGAGATGGCAACACGGGGTCGAACTCTTCTTCAAGCGGGACTAGCTCTTGTAGCTCCTCAGAGGGCGGCGGTGCTAGCGGGGTGCTTGCAGCTTCTTCCTTGACTTCAAGGGATGGTGCTGGAATCTTCTTCATGGTGAGGGGCTCAAATAACTCCGGCGGGGGATCTTGGGAGGATTCAGGTTGCTCTTGCTTATGCATAGCCTGAGGGAAGACTGGAATTCCTTCCAAGACCATGGCTCCTTCCAGGAGTTCCCAAGCCTTCTTCTCTCCTCTGTTAGAGATCGGGTGACCTTTAAGAATCTGGGGATCTTCAACTCTCATGGGTTGAACTGGGTTGGATGAAACGGGCTCTTGGATCCGTAGGGCTCTACGTTGGTTATGGGTTACCAAGTAGGCCTCCATCAACTTCTGGACGTGCTCATCCTTGGCTTGCTTCAAGGCTTCAACAACAATGACTTCACGACTTTCCAATGCAATTGCACGGGCTTGAGCTGTGGTGAGATCCACATGGAGCTGACGGTTGCGCTTCTCTGCATCTTCTGCTCAGGAAATCATCTGACGGTGGTGCCGAGCCAAGAAATCATATTGTGCATCCAGGGTGAGCAGGTATGCAGTGAGGTACACAACTATGGGGTCATCCTCAAGCAGTTGCTGCCCTTCCAATACACGCATCCTGGCCATCCAAACTATACGGTTTATCAGAAAGGGCGGTATGAATCTGAGCGGGGTGTCGGCCACTTCTTCTTCATAAATTTGACACAGGGCCCTCAATGCCTTGTGAGCGACGACTTGACAGGTATCTTTGAATCTGTGCCCAGCAGCAGTGACACTCCATTCCACATGGTGCGGACTGGATCCAATGTATACATTCACAACACACTTCTCTGTGCCATGCTCGACGAATTCACGACCATCATACTCTGGCTGGCTCCTGATTCCGAGGCGAACTGTGCATGCTCTCAGCAACTTGGGGAAACCATATTCATTCTGGCAAAAGCTGGTTTGGCAACGAACGTCCATCTGACTTCTGAGATAAGGAAAGGGGCAAAGCATTTTTGAAATGGAGGGATGAGAGCAAGAATTTTTTTTAAGAAAATAGCTTTGACTCAAAAACTTTTGGATCAGGCTAAGGGTTACGTCCTGCGGCCAACCTAACAGCTCTGATACCACCTGAAGCGCCCTAGATCCTCTAGGACTCAAATGTGATACAATTACTAGTCCCAGGAGGCTAGTAAACACATTTATACATCAGATGATTTCAGATCTGCTTAAACGAGACAAACCTATAAAGGTGGCGATCAACTTTAAGAGTTGGTCCACAACTCGGGACATATCATCAGAGTGGGGCTGAAGCAGCCCGATATACACAGCGAAGCAAATCAGCGGTCCAACAGCCACAAGCAAGGTTGGGAACAATCGTAACTCTTACCCGATCTCCTTTTTCTGAAAAACAACAAATAAGCAAGGGTGAGTACAAACGTACTCAGTAGCCCACCTTCACCCGCGGAATGGGGAAATCAGATATAATGCATGGAATATGTGGAGCTCAGGATATTTTGCAGAAACAACAATATTTTATGCAGGGTTGTTTTGAAAAACATTTTGTATTTTGCAAAGCGCATCCTCTCCCAAAGGAGCAGGAAGTTTTTCAATATTAGAACAAAATCCCCTGGACTAAACCATCCAGGTATCTTAGCAGTTTCCCACTGGTTTTCTTTTTCAAAAACAGCTACTGGACTTCCCGTCCACCATAGCTCACGGCTCAACCGCCGGACCTTTTAAAAACCACTTTTCTCAAACGCACCCGTTTTTTGAAAACAAAACACTAATTGCCATACCACACTAGACTCGTCCATTCCTGTGGACACAGACTATTCGAATAGGTTTGAACTATGCGTAGAGGGGTACACTTTACCCACTAGTCCGGCTCTGCGATCTCATGGCCAATGAGATCTGAATCCGAATCTCTTTATTTCCTCGCACGTCCTAACCTTAACGGTTATACCGGAAGGAGTCAGGCCACCGCCATGTCCAAACCGGAAAAAACATTCCCCCTCCTTATCCTCCCGGTGCTCCCCAGCCTTCATAACCCTGGGGTTGGACCGTACGAGTTCAGATTGAGTGACTGCACATACAGTCTCGAGTGGTTGTACTTATCATGAGTACAGATAGTGAAGGATGACAAACCGGTCCTTATATGAGGGGACAATCCTTCTGCTCACACCTAAACCAGTTGAGCCATCACCTTAGGCCCTCCCCTAAACTAGGGAGTCCCTGATCATCCCTACTTAAAGGTGATAAGGGTGAAAACCCTTCATCATACACATTTTGAAAAGCATTTTCTTTTGAAAAACTCACACCTTTTCTCAAATCATTTGTAATAAATATATTAAGGATTGATTGCGGCAAGCGGCTTGGGTGGCCATAATAACTTGTCTCAAAATCATATCATGCATAAAATAATAGGATGAGGGTTGTGGTTGAAAAATCATAGGTAATTTATGCATCAAAGGGATCCAGTGAGCTTGTCGTGCTTATCCGGTGAAGGGGGAAGGGGAGCTCGCGGAACTGGCTTCTGGCTCCACTGCCTGGCGTAGACTTGCAGATCTGGCCTCCACGAGACGGCACGAACGCTCCGATAACTATGCAACATGAACAAGCAAACATACAAACCAGCAAGTATACCAACAAATATTTAGAGCGATATATGGATGGGTAGAGTCTTGAGTAGAATCTGTGTTATGTGGTGTTGTGATATTACTGGTGGTGGAGCGGAGGTGCTTACCAGGAGGGTGGACTGGAGGCGAAGCGACACTATGCGTGTAGCCGACAGAGCGGAGTAACTAAGTGGGTGGGGTGTTTGCCTTGGTTCAGGGTGTTGAGTGTGTGTGGAGAGGGAGATGGTAGCTAGGTGTATTTATAGCTGAGTGTATGTGGTGTAGCACAGTGAAGTTCACTGTTGGTGAGAATAGTGATGAATGAATCGTCTGACTTAGTATGAACATGAGAGTTATAGGCAGAATATGGGACAAGCGTATTTTGGGAGTTTTCTAGAATATGAACCAAGCTTAAGGGATGACATGGTTGGATAGGGAAACTGGACAGCATGATGGATGAGTAGTTGAAAGTTGGGGTGATCGGATGATCGATGAATAGTATCGATGAATAGTAATGATGAATAGCGACAACGAAAAAGTAATTATAGATATCATCGATGAATAGTAACAATGATGAATAGTGTCGGTGAATAGTAATGGTGAATAGTCGTATGAACGAACGATGAACGATGAATAGTAACGATGAACGATTAATAGGAACTATGAACGAACGGACGAACGATCGAAATTTCGGCAGCATAATGGCAGGACAAAGATTATCTGGAAGAACGATGAATAGGGACTATGAACGAACGATGAATAGGAACTATGAACGATCGAATGATCGAACGAACGATCGGAATTTCGGCAGCATAACGACAGGAAAAAGATTATTTGGACGAACGAACGATCGAATGACCGGACGAACGAACGATCGGAATTTCGGCAGCATAACGGCAGAACAAAGATTATCTGGAAGAACGATAAATATGGACTATGAACGAACGATGAACGATGAATAGGAACTATGAACGAACGATGAACGATCGAATGATCGAACGAACGAACGATCGGAATTTCGGCAGCATAACGGCAGGAAAAAGATTGTTTGGACGAACGAACGGACGAACGATCGAACGGACGAACGATCGAATAGACGAACGGACGAACAGACGAACGAACCATGAACTATCGGACGAACGATCGAATGATCGGATGAACGAACGAACAAACTAAGAACAGGTGGACGAACGATCGAAGAACGACCGAACGATCCTTGTGCTAGTGTGTGCTTGTGTGGAACATGGAGTGGGTGTGGGGGGGAAGAGAGTTGCCATAAAATGGCTTGGGGTGGGATGAGAGGAGGCCCTTGCCCCTCTATTTATAACCATGGTGGGGTGATTAGGGGGAGGGATGAGAGGATTAGTGGGAGGATGAGAGGATTAGTGGGAGATTAGCATGGATTTGTCTTGTATGAGTGTAATTGGCTTGTAGAGCTCACCGTATGATACCGGAGGCATACGTATATGTATGAACATGAGGAAAGTTATGAAGAAAATATTTGTAGGGACTTGAAAAATGATTATGAAGGTATTTCTCAGGAGGAAAATACTTGGAGATATATCGGTGGAATATCTGGGCAATGTTTCTGGAAAGAACTTGAAGGGGATCACTAGGGAAATATCTGGGCAGTATTTCTGGAAATAATTTGAGGCGGATCACTGGGAAATATTTGTAGGATATTTGAGTAGGATTTTGGAGAGAATATAGACCACTATATTCTATTTGCTGATATCAACTCGCAAACAAACATTTTGAAATGAAATTTGAAATTCATTTTGAATTTAGAGGGAGTTTCAGAAATTTTCAAGATTTGAATTTTTGGGATGCTACAGGAGGCGTGGGCGAGCTGGGCAGGCGTGGTTCCCCACGATGTTTCGCGATGGGAGGAGTGATGGAAAGGCAGAAGGAGGAGGCGAGGATGGTCGGACCGGCGGAGGAGGCGAGCGAGGCGAGTGGCGTCGTCAAAGGGAGTAGCACGATATGGAGGGATGGATGGAGCGCGGGAGGGCGGCGGGCTACGGGCGGGATGCGGGGTTGCCGGCGGGATGCGGGGCGGGGTGCGGCCGCGGGGCGGATGTGGGGCGGAGTGCGCGCGACAGAACGTGGGGCTGTGGACGTCTACACTAGTGACATAATTAGTAGTAGAGATTAGACAAAATTTTAGTATCCTGCATAGAATAATTTCGGTGGCCCACTTAATTTCGGCGACCTAGAAAAAGCAACAAAAAATACCGCGTTAGAGAAATTTTTGGCGGCTAAGAAATCATTGAAAATAAATTGGTAAATTTTTTGTGGACATGACAGGGCCCGCCGAAAATAATAGGCCACCAAAATTTGTAGCTTTATTTTCGACGATTTCATCAGGCCACCAAAAATAACAGCCAACAAATTTATTTTCAGCGGTTGGGCCTAGGCCACTAAAACTAACTAATTTTCGACGGTGGCCACACAGAATAAGCTTTATCCACTACAAAATACGATTATCATGGCAAAGCTGCAAAAATAATCTATTTCGGTGAAAAATATACCTTGTTTTCGACTGCTTTGGCCACCAAAAAGTACATGTTTTATTGTAGTGACAATACTACGATAAGAGGTCAAATATGATGGGGAAACACTAAGATGTCTAGAAGCACTTACTTGAAACTAATTCAAACTCAATGTATATGTCGTGTGCATGTCTTTGTGTGAATCTAACTTTACGTGATGTGGGAAAACCTTATGGTGCAATAATTATTTATTTTATATTGTATAAGTCAGATAATACAATGATTTGGGAAATGTTTAAATCTTACCATTTATGATATCTCAAATCTTGCAGGGAAACTATTCCTTTTTTTGGTGTTATCCGACTTATATACACATTATTAGTTTGCAAGCAAGCTATATATTCCATGATTTTTTTGGAAGATTTTGCTCGATGGTGTTTCATGGTCTAATACATCGGGGAAGCTGAGTAAAAAGTGTTCAAACTATTAGATACCAAACTCATCAAGTAAGATTACCTTCAATAACACTACCAAAGACAATAACTAATGGCCTAATGTCAGTTAGTGAATCGCAATCTCTGGTGAGTGCACTCAAGGGTTTTGAATTTTTAGATGGTTTGTTCATTTGGCATGACATTTTGATCTTTATAAATAAGGTGAGAAAGAAACGGTAATATAAACATATGAGTTTATATGCTACTCTCAAACACATTGAAGGTAGTACATCATATTTTAAGAGGTATAAAGATAAAGGTTTCACTTAGAGTATGTATTATATGAAAAACATATATAGCATCTGAAATTGATATAGAGCTGAAATCTTGTACAAAACATCAAATGAAGTAGAAAGAAATACTTTGATGAATAAGATGACCAAGATGAGGGAATACAATGAATTGCTATGGAATCCTCTAACGAATTGCCTAAGATTCTGGAGTTTGCTATGGCGGCTGTAGATTGCCAACCAAATGTTTCAATCACATATCAAATCCTCTTAATTGACATCCACATGTTTAAGACGCATATTGAATCCTCTTAACTGTATTGGTGATTGTAGCTACATCCGAAAGAAGACCTATTTGAGATCAGCTATGCCACAAGAAAAGATTAATTGATTTTGCTATGTGCATCATCGAGAAGGATGTCTTTTTACACTATTGATCTCAATACCGTCCTCGATGATTTTTACATCAGAAAAGTGTCCATAGAGCTACTCCCTCTGTTTCAATTTATAAGTTATTTGATTTTTTACACCAAGTTTGACATGCTCATATTATTCAAAACATAATTATTATTAATTTTTACTGTGATCTCGTTTAGCATATAATGTATATACTATGAGTATAGCTTTGCTTTTTTTATTTTTTCACAAAAATGAATAAGATGAGTCGATCGAACTTGGTACAAAAAAAAGTCAAATAAATTATAACGGACCGAGGGAGTACCTTTTTATGAGAAAGAATATATATGATGGAGTTCTATTCTTCCTCAAGGTATTCATACTAGTTACAAATATATTGTTTTCTGTAGTCTCTAGTGTTCCTCGATAATCAGTAGACATGTTAGATTGAAAATATTCTATTGGAATTGTTTTAGGCTTAGCAGCCGGCAATCAGGGATCAGATATATTGAGTTGATGGATCGAGTGATTGTTGGGTCTTCTTCTTCTTCCTTAGCCTCTTGTCTGTCGCATTGCCGTTGTCCCTGGCCGCTTGAAGTGGAGAAGCAGCGGTACGTAGTAGTAGTATATACTATAAATACTGTAGTAGTTACGTATGTAGCCAGACGCTGTCGTGGCGTGGGTCGTCGTCTTCGTCTCGATCGCTGGCCATGCATGCACGCCGAGAATCTTTACAGTGATCCAACGTCCCATCAGTTCAATTCCGGCCGCGCTGGCGGCCCCTGTCTCATGGAAAGCAACAAGGCGAGGCCGGGTGTAGTGCTACAGTGTCAGTATTTCTCTGAACTGTTTCATCATATTCAATTCCACGGCCGTCGTCGTCTCTGCCTGCTGCAGTGTGCTGTGTGCTGTGCCGTCTCCATGTGCACAGTGCACGCGGTGTGTGCTTTGTTTGAGTGGCTGGTTGCCATTGCCAAGCATGCAATGCAAGGGAGTGAGAGGGACCCAAGGAGGAGGAGGAGGCAAGGAGATCATGGACGATGGGCAGCAACTAGCTAGCAGCAGGCAGATAGGCACGCACAGGGACGGAGTGGGCGTGTACAGTGAGTGCTAGTAGTAGTAGTGTCCCATCCCGGCCAGTCCCAAGTCCCAACAACCTAGCTACTTGTTCACAAACAACAGGCCAGGGCGCATATGCATGCATGCCCTGAAGCTCGAACGATGGGAATGGATGGACTTGGGACTTTTTGTTCGAGAATACAGTCTCGTCACGGATATACCACCATGTTTCGTTCCGCAGGACTGAAAATTGAAGTGCTTTTGTCGCCATGCATGTCTAGGCAACGGATCGGAGCTAGGAGACCCACACCCATCCCAGATCACCGCTTCAATAATGTGGCAGCAGCAGGCGACGACACATGTTAGCCCAATTCTATATTAAAAAACTAAACCCTATCTATTCCAATCTAGAGATGGCAATGGGTACCCGAAACCCGTATACTCGATGGGTTTTACCTGACATAAAGGAGGGTATGGGTTAAATTTGTTACCCGCGTGTACGTTAATTGACACAATATTGTACCCATCGAGTAGACGGGTATGGTACACCCATGGGTAATTATACCCGCCTCAACCATATATATAATCTACTCAACTAAGTACATATAAATATTTACTAGTCAGTTACCCGTGCTTTTGCTACGGTTTTTATATATCATATAAATAGATATTGAGATATTTATTTAAATATAATTATTGTTTATTTTTAAACACTAAGGTTCGTGTAGTCTGGTGGTTAGCCCCGAATTTCTAGAGTAGGAGGTGTGTGTTAAAATGCTCGCTTTGCACTATTTTTTTTTATACAATTATAGTTTATTTCTAAACACTAAGTTACGTGTGGTCTAATGGTGGCTGCGCGGGCGAGGGGGCGCGTGGGGCGGGCCCACAGCCGTGGTAGCACCAAGTGCCCACCTTCCATTCTTAATAGTACTAGGGATTAACTAAAATATGACCAGCTTGCATGTTTTACATTATTTATTATTTTCATTCCTTTGTCTACACACATTTGATGATTTATAATTTTAAATACGCTATCAATTTATTAGATTTATGTTATTTAATAGGTGTTTAGCGGGTATCTAATCGGGTGCGGGTTACCCGACGTCCGGTTGCTTGGTGTTTCACCCTTTTCGTCGACAAAGTTAGTTTCAACGCGCATCATTTATTATATCCAAACATTTCTGTGATGCTTAGAGTTTTCGCATTTTGGTTATGCCTAAAATATGGTTTTAATAGAAAATAATTTCAAATAATTTCAAATAATTTCAATAATGTCAGATGTTAGTGTTAAATTTAATTACTAGATGTCGAGCCACTATATGTGTTCCTGAGATGCTATTGGTGAGGTGCTTATGCAATACACTAACATAATGCATGCCTACCAAAGTAAGTTTGCCATGACCGATATAACATCCACCTTAGCAAGAGGAACACAAGGGTTGGTCCATCTGAAAGGAAAGGAAAAAATGGTCAAATTCACTGATGAAATAGAAGAGGAAGAAGAGGTTGGTAGTGACAATAGCACGACTAACCCTAGTTGTCGGGGACCATAATTAGGGGTACCCTCAAGGCTCCTAATTCTCAGTTGGTAACCCTATCAGCATAAAGCTGCAAAGGCCTGATGGGTGCGATTAAGTCAGGGATCGGTCCATACGAGGGACTCGATCACGCCTCGCCCGAGCCTAGCCTCGGACAAGGGCAGCCGACCCCGGAGGATCTCCGTCTCGCTCGAGGCCCCCCTCCAGCGGCGAATGTGTTCCCGGCTCGCCCGAGGCCCTGTCTTCGCTAAGAAGCAACCCTGACCAAATCGCCGCACCGACCGACCAAGTCGCAGGAGCATTTAATGCAAAGGTGGCCTGACACCTTTATCCTGACGCGCGCCCCCCAGAGCCGAAGTGACCGCCGTCACTTCGCCGCTCCACTGACCGGCCTGACAGAAAGACAGCGCCGCCTGCGCCGCTCCGACTGCGGTGCCACTCGACAGAGTGAGACTGACAGGCAGTCAGGCCCGGCCAAAGGCACCATCGGAAGCTCCGCTCTGCCCGACCCAGGGCTCGGACTCGGGCTAAGCCCCGGAAGACGGCGAACTCCGCTCCGCCCGACCCAGGGCTCGGACTCGGGCTAAGTCCCGGAAGACGGCAAACTCCGCTCCGCCCGACCCAGGGCTCGGACTCGGGCTAAGTTCCGGAAGACGACGAACTCTGCCCGACCCAGGGCTCGGACTCGGGCTAAGTCTCGGAAGACGACGAACTCCGCCCGACCCAGGGCTCGGACTCGGGCTAAGTCCCGGAAGACGGCGAACTCCGCTCTGCCCGACCCAGGGCTCGGACTTGGGCTTAGCCCCAGAAGACGACGAACTCCGCACCGCCCGACCCAGGGCTCGGACTTGGGCTCAGCCCCAGAAGACGACGAACTCCGCTTTGCCCGACCCCAGGGCTCGGACTACGCCCTGACCTCAGCCGACGGTCTCCGCCTCGCCCGACCCGGGGGCTCGGACTCGACCTCGGCTTCGGAGGAGCCTCCACATCGACCAACCTAGGGCGCAGACCAGCCACGTCAACAGGAGGCGCCATCATCACCTTACCCCGAGCTGACTCGGGCCACAGGGAACAAGACTGGCGTCCCATCTGGCTCGCTCCGCCAGATAGGCAATGATGGCGCCCCGCATACTCTGTGACGACGGCGGCTCTCAGCCCCCTTACGGAAGCAAGAGGACGTCAGCAAGGACTCAACCGCTCCGACAGCTGTCCCTCCGTCAGGCTCCAGCACTCCTCCGACGGCCACGACATCACACCAGCAGGGTGCCAAAATCTCTCTGGCTGCCACGACGGCATGTACTTAGGGCGCTAGCTCTCCTCCGCTAGACACGTAGCACTCTGCTATACCCCCCGTTGTACACCTGGATCCTCTCCTTACGCCTATAAAAGGAAGGACCAGGGCCCTCTTAGAGAGGGTTGGCCGCGAGGGGACGAGGATGAGATACGCGCTCGCTTGGAGCCGCTCGCTCCCTCTCCCGCGTGGACGCTTGTAACCCCCTACTGCAAGCGCACCCGACCTGGGCGCGGGACGAACACGAAGGTCGCGGGATTCCCACCTCTCTCACGCCGGTCTCCGGCCGCCTCGCTCTCCCCCCTTCGCGCTCGGCCTCGCGCTCCACCCATCTGGGCTGGGGCACGCGTCGACATTCACTCGTCGGCCTAGGGACCCCCCGGTAGGTAGGGGCCTGCTGCGTGTTGACGAACAGCTTCCCGTCAAGCTCCAGATGGGCAGTCTCCAGCAACCTCTCCAACCCAGGACGGTGCTCCGTTTCGGGAGCCTTGAGTTCATGTCCCTCGACGGCAGCTACGACATGATACTCCTTCCACCGCCGTGCGACAACGACAATGGCGGCCGACAGCCCGCCCGCCGGCGGCGGAATCGACGACGTCTTCCCCGCGTGGTGGAAGAACAACATTCGAGCTCACCCCGTCCTCTCCCCCGCCGACAGAGGAGGAGGCGGGGCAACCAAGGCCAAGCAGGAGGCAGCGCCTCGTCGGCTGTCGAGCGAGTCGACGGCCCCAGCGCCCCAACGGGGGGCGCGTCGGGCATCGACCTCGCGTTTGAGGCGAAGGCGAGTGCTGTCTCCCCGCGACACGCCAATCTCGAGCAAGCAGACGACGCCAGCACGCTTGCGAAAAGCTTGCTGGACGTCACCCTCGTACCTGAGACGACGGTGCAGTCAGTCCCCGATGTGACCTCATCGCCGCCAGTCGACCAAAAGGTACCGACCGATTCCCATCCTACATCTTTCGGATTCAGCCTCGACCCGCCTAGCGGCTTCGCTTTGGTGGGTGCTCTCGTAGAGGCGAGTCCAAACCCTCTAGGGTTTTGTATGCGGTCACCTTGGGACCGGCTGACGGACGTCTCGACCTACGGGCCCTCTGGGTCTGAGGAAGACGACGAGCCCAACATCTGTTGGGATTTCTCTGGACTTGGCAACCCCAGTGCCATGCGGGACTTCATGACCGCATGCGACTACTGCCTTTCCGACTGTTCCGACGATAGCCGTAGCCTCGGCGACGAGGACTGCGGCCCAAGTCGCGAATGCTTCCACGTCGATCTAGGGGGTCCCTCCGAAGGCAACCATCTCGGCATGCCGGAGGATGGTGATCTCACTAGGATGGTGCCCCGCGTTGACATCCCACTGGAGCTAGCTGTGGTCCCCGTTCAGGCGGGGGGCCATGACCCACAGCTCGAGCAAATCCGTGGGGTACAGGCCAGGCTCGACGAGGGAGCAGGAGCGCTTGAGCCAATCCGTCGGGACGTCGGGCAGGCATGGGCGGGCCAACCTCCGGCCGGAGAAATCCGTCATCTACCCCAGGGCTTCCAGCACCGCATCGCCGACGACGTCAGGGTCAGGCCACCACCCGCATCTAGTGGGGTCGGCCAGAACCTGGCTGCAGCAGCGATGCTTCTCCGCGCGATACCGGAGCCATCGACCACCGAGGGGTGGCGAATCCAGGGGGAGCTCAAGAATCTCCTGGAAGGCGCCGTGGTCCGACGGGCCGAGAGCTCTGCCTCCCGAAGGCAGGGGTACCCCTCGGAACCTCATGTCGTGACTTCCCGATTCATGCGGGAAGCCTCGGTCTACACCGGACGCATGCGCAACACCGCGCCTACGGCCCCGGGTCGCCTCGGCAACGAGCACCATCACCGCGACCGTCGGGCCCACCTCGACGAGAGGGTGCGCCGAGGCTACCACCCTAGGTGTGGGGGCGCTACAACAGCGGGGAGGATCGGAGTCCCTCGCCCGAGCCACCCGGTCCGCAGGCCTTCAGCCGAGCCATACGACGGGCGCCGTTCCCGACCCGGTTCCGACCCCCGACTACTATCACGAAGTACTCGGGGGAGACGAGACCGGAACTGTGGCTCACGGACTACCGTCTGGCCTGCCAACTGGGTGGAACGGACGATGACAACCTCATCATCCGCAACCTCCCCCTGTTTCTCTCCGACACCGCTCGCGTCTGGTTAGAGCACCTGCCTCCGGGGCAGATCTCCAACTGGGACGACCTAGTCCAAGCTTTCGCTGGCAATTTCCAGGGCACGTACGTGCGCCCCGGAAATTCCTGGGACCTCCGAAGCTGCCGACAGCAGCCGGGAGAGTCTCTCCGGGACTACATCCGGCGATTCTCGAAGCACCGCACCGAGCTGCCCAACATCACCGACTCGGATGTCATCGGCGCGTTCCTTGCCGGCACCACCTGCCGCGACCTGGTGAGCAAGCTAGGTCGCAAGACCCCCACCAGGGCGAGCGAGCTGATGGACATCGCCACCAAGTTCGTCTCCGGCCAAGAGGCGGTCGAGGCTATCTTCCGGAAGGACAAGCAGCCCCAGGGCCGCCTTTCGGAAGATGCCCCCGAGGCGTCAACTCAGCGCGGCACCAAGAAGAAGGGCAAGAAGAAGTCGCAAGCGAAACGCGACGCCGCCGACGCGGACCTTGTCGCCGCCGCCGAGTACAAGAACCCTCGGAAGCCCCCCGGAGGTGCCAACCTCTTCGACAAGATGCTCAACCAGTCGTGCCCCTATCACCAGGGGCCCGTCAAGCACACCCTTGAGGAGTGCGTCATGCTTCGGCGCCACTTCCACAGGGCTAGGCCACCCGCGGAGGGTGGCAAGGCCCGCGACGACGACAAGAAGGAAGATCACCAGGCAGGAGAGTTCCCCGAGGTCCGCGACTGCTTCATGATCTATGGTGGGCAAGCGGCGAACGCCTCGGCTCGGCACTGCAAGCAAGAGCGCCGGGAGGTCTGTTCGGTGAAGGTGGCGGCGCCAGTCTACCTAGACTGGTCCGACAAGCCCATCACCTTCGACCAAGCCGACCACCCCGACCATGTGCCGAGCCCGGGGAAATACCCGCTCGTCGTCGACCCCATCATCGGCGACGTCAGGCTCACCAAGGTCCTCATGGACGGAGGCAGCAGCGTCAACATCATCTACGCCGAGACCCTCGGGCTCCTGCGTGTCGATCTATCCTCCATCCGGGCAGGCGCTGCGCCCTTCCATGGGATCATTCCCTGGAAGCGCGTCCAGCCCCTCGGACAGCTCGACCTTCCCGTCTGCTTCGGAACACCCTCCAACTTCTGAAGGGAGACCCTGACGTTCGAGGTGGTTGGGTTCCGAGGAACCTACCACGCGGTACTAGGGAGGCCATGCTACGCGAAGTTCATGGTCGTCCCCAACTACACCTACCTGAAGCTCAAGATGCCGGGCCCCAATGGGGTCATCGTTGTCGGCCCCACGTACAAACACGCGTTCGAATGCGACGTGGAGTGCGTGGAGTACGCCGAGGCCCTCGCCGAGTCCGAGGCCCTCATCGCCGACTTGGAGAGTCTCTCGAAGGAGGTGCCAGACGTGAAGCGTCATGCCGGCAACTTTGAGCCAGCGGAGACGGTTAAGTCCGTCCCCCTCGACCCCAGCAGTGACGCCTCCAAGCAAGTCCGGATTGGCTCCGAGCTCGGTCCCAAATAGGAAGCAGTGCTCGTCGACTTTCTCCGCGCGAACGCCGACGTCTTCGCGTGGAGTCCCTCGGACATGCCCGGCATACCGAGGGATGTCGCCGAGCACTCGCTGGACATCCGAGCCGGAGCCCGACCCGTCAAGCAGCCTCTGCGCCGATTCGACGAGGAGAAGCGCAGAGCCATAGGCGAGGAGATCCACAAGCTAATGGTGGCAGGGTTCATCAAGGAGGTATTCCATCCCGAATGGCTTGCCAACCCTGTGTTTGTGAGAAAGAAAGGGGGGAAATGGTGGATGTGTGTAGACTACACTGGTCTCAACAAAGCATGTCCGAAGGTTCCCTACCCTCTGCCTCGCATCGACCAAATCGTGGATTCCACTGCTGGGTGCGAAACCCTGTCTTTCCTCGATGCCTACTCGGGGTATCACCAAATCAGGATGAAAGAGTCCGACCAGCTCGCGACTTCTTTCATCACAACCTTTGGCATGTACTGCTATGTCACCATGCCGTTCGGCTTGAGGAATGCGGGCGCGACGTACCAGCGGTGCATGAAACATGTGTTCGGCAAACACATCGGCCGCACGGTCGAGGCCTACGTCGATGACATCGTAGTCAAGACGAGGAAAGCCTCCGACCTCCTTTCCGACCTTGAAGTGACATTCCGATGTCTCAAGGCGAAGGGCGTCAAGCTCAATCCCGAAAAGTGTGTTTTCGGGGTGCCCCGAGGCATGCTCTTGGGGTTCATCGTCTCCGAGCGGGGCATCGAAGCCAACCCGGAGAAGATCGCAGCCATCACCAGCATGGGGCCCATCAAGGACTTGAAAGGCGTACAGAGGGTCATGGGATGCCTCGCGGCTCTGAGCCGCTTCATCTCACGCCTCGGCGAAAGAGGTCTACCTCTGTACCGCCTCTTAAGGAAGGCCGAGTGCTTCACTTGGACCCCTGAGGCTGAGGAAGCCCTCGGGAACCTGAAGGCGCTCCTCACGAAGGCGCCTATCTTGGTACCCCCAGCTGCCGGAGAAGCCCTCTTGGTCTACGTCGCCGCGACCACTCAGGTGGTTAGCGCCACGATTGTGGTCGAGAGGCAAGAAGAGGGGCATGCATTGCCCGTTCAGAGGCCAGTTTACTTCGTCAGCGAGGTACTGTCCGAAACCAAGATCCGCTACCCACAAGTTCAGAAGCTGCTGTACACGGTGATCCTAACGCGGCGGAAGCTGCGACACTACTTCGAGTCTCATCAGGTAACCGTGGTGTCATCCTTCCCCCTGGGGGAGATCATCCAGTGCCGAGAGGCCTCGGGTAGGATTGCAAAGTGGGCAGTGGAAATCATGGGCGAGACAATCTCGTTCGCTCCTCGGAAGGCCATCAAGTCGCAGGTCTTGGCGGACTTCGTAGCTGAATGGATCGACACTCAGCTCCCAACAGCTCCGATCCAGCCGAAGCTCTGGACCATGTTCTTCGACGGGTCGCTGATGAAGACAGGAGCCGGCGCAGGCCTACTCTTCATCTCGCCCCTCGGGAAGCACCTACGCTATGTGCTACGCCTCCATTTCCCGGCATCCAACAATGTGGCCGAGTATGAAGCTCTGGTCAACGGGTTGCGGATCGCCATCGAGCTAGGGGTCCGACGCCTCGACGCTCACGGTGACTCGCAGCTCGTCATCGACCAAGTCATGAAGAACTCCCACTGCCGCGACCCGAAGATGGAGGCCTACTGCGATGAGGTTCGGCGCCTGGAAGACAAGTTCTACGGGCTCGAGCTCAACCACATCGCTCGGCGCTACAACGAGACTGCGGACGAGCTGGCTAAAATAGCCTCGGGGCGAACGACGGTTCCCCCGGACGTCTTCTCCCGGGATCTGCATCAACCCTTCGTCAAGATCGACGACACGCCCGAGCCCGAGGCACCCTCAGCCCAGCCCGAGGCACCCTCGGCCCAGCCCGAGGTACCCTCGGCTCAGTCCGAGGCACCCTCGGCTCGGCCCGAGGCATCCTCGGTTCAGCCCGAGGTACCCTCGGCCCCCGAGGGCAAGACGCTGCACATTGGGGGAGCGAAGTGGGGTCACGCCTGATCAAAACTGGCAGACCCCGTACCTGCAATATCTCCACCGAGGAGAGCTACCCCTCGACCGAGCCGAGGCTCGGCGGGTGGCGCGGCGCGCCAAGTCGTTCGTCTTGCTGGGTGATGAGAGGGAGCTCTACCACCATAGCCCCTCCGACATCCTCCAGCGATGCATCTCCATCGCCGAAGGTCAGGAACTCCTGCGAGAGATACACTCGGGGGCTTGCGGCCATCACGCAGCGCCTCGAGCCCTTGTTGGGAATGCTTTCTGACAAGGCTTCTACTGGCCGACGGCGGTGGCCGACGCCACTAGAATTGTCCGCACCTGCGAAGGGTGTCAGTTCTACGCAAGGCAGACCCACCTGCCCGCTCAGGCTCTGCAGACAATACCCATCACCTGGCCTTTCGCTGTGTGGGGTCTGGATCTCGTCGGCCCCTTGCAGAAGGCACTCGGGGGCTACACGCACCTGCTGGTCGCCATCGACAAATTCTCCAAGTGGATCGAGGTCCGACCCCTGAACAGCATCAGGTCCGAGCAGGCGGTGGCGTTCTTCATCAACATCATCCATCGCTCCGGGGTCCCGAACTCCATCATCACCGACAACGGCACCCAGTTCACTGGCAGAAAGTTTCTGGACTTCTGCGAGGATCATCACATCCGGGTGGACTGGGCCGCCGTGGCTCATCCCATGTCAAATGGGCAAGTAGAGCGTGCCAACGGCATGATTCTACAAGGGCTCAAGCCTCGGATCTACAACGACCTCAACAAGTTCGACAAGCGATGGATGAAGGAACTCCCCTCGGTGGTCTGGAGTCTGAGGACAACGCCAAGCCGAGCCACGGGCTTCATGCTGTTCTTCCTAGTCTACGGGGCCGAGGCCGTCTTGCCCACAGACCTGGAATACGGCTCCCCGAGGACGAGGGCCTACACCGACCAAAGCAACCAAGCTAGCCGAGAAGACTCGCTGGACCAGCTGGAGGAGGCTCGGGATAAGGCCTTACTGCACTCGGCGTGGTACCAGCAGTCCATGCGACGCTACCATGCCCGAGGGGTCCGGTCCCGAGACCTCTAGGTGGGCGACCTGGTGCTTCGGCTACGACAAGACGCCCGAGGGCGGCACAAGCTCACGCCTCCCTGGGAGGGGCCGTTCGTCATCGCCAAAGTTCTGAAGCCCGGAACGTACAAGCTGGCCAACAGTCAAGGCGAGGTCTACAGCAACGCTTGGAACATCCAACAGCTACGTCGCTTCTACCCTTAAGATGTTTTCAAGTTGTTCATAAACCTCGCTCCCACGCAAAGTTTAGTCATCAAGGAAGGGTCAGCCTTGCCTCGGCAAAGCCCGACCCTCCCTCGGGGGCTAAAAGGGGGGGGACCCCCTCTGCGTCGAAATTTTCCTCGAAAAAAGATCTTTTCTGCCAGAATGTCTTTCGTGCTTTTTGACTACTTCGAAAGTGGATCCTGAAAACGACGGAGTACACATAAGCAACCAAGGTTGACCGAGCCGAGGGACTCCTACGCCTCCGGGATACGGATACCTCACTCATCACCTTCTGCGATAAGTAACTCGCGTTCGGATAAGTGATTCCACGGACCGAACAAGTCTTCACGTTTGGAAGCTCTTCTGCCGAAGCGATCCTTCGAGCCTTCTCGACTGCGTCGGTGACAGAGCCCCATGGACGGGTGAGAGTGCGCGTAATCGGCAAGGCTGACCGAGCCGAGGGACTCCTACGCCTCCGGGATACGGATACCTCACTCATCACCTTCCGCGAGAAGCAACTCTCGCTCGCACAAACATTTCCTGTTACCAACAAAAAAGTCCAGATACTCGAAGCAAGAGGAAAAGAGACGCAGCTTTACAACACGGCGAGGGTGTGTTTAGGCCTCGGCGGCCGCAGAAAACACACGCTACAAGACAATCCGATCCTGCAGGCTCGGATCTTGACGGCTGAAGGGAGCAGCAGCACCCTCGGCATCGACGACACCTTCGGCGAGGCCCGACCTAGCCTCGGACGGCGACGCGGTCCGAGGATCTCCACTCTAAAGGACGACGTCATCGCCACGCCCGGGCAATCGCTGCCAGGGTCTTCTCCGAGAATCCGACCCGAGCAGGCGGCTCGGCCGGTCACCCTGGGGCCTCGGCCAGCCGTCCTCCAAGGACGTCAGCCCGACCCGAGGCCTCGGCTGGTCAACTCCGGTGACGGTCCCGCTAACGGACGACCCGGCTAGGCTCCGGCCAACCAGGTTTTCTTTTCAAGCCAACCACTCGCCCCGTCACATTAACTCCGCGGCGGGACAGACAGCGCCTCTGGCAGGAGAAGCGGGCGACGCTTCGCCTCCGCCATAATGACCGCGTCAAAAAAGGTACACCGCGTCGTTCGATTTCGTATCCTTTTCCTTTTTTCCTCTTTCTCTCTCTTGCAACAGGGACCGAGAAAGGGGGATACCCCGAAAAGGATCCTTCCCCGTGAAGGAACCAGGCTCCGAGCCTCCCTACTGATCAGAGGTTCGAAGGCTGGCCCCTCGGAAGGGTTCGACATCCGCCTCAGATCGTGTGGGCCCTACACCCACTACTGGTCAGAGGTTCGAAGGCCGGCCCCTCGGAAGGGTTCAACGGCCGCCTCAGGCTACTCGGGCTCCGCGCCCATTACTGATCAGGGATTCGAAGGCTGGCCCCCGAAGGGTTCACAGCCGCCTCAGACGCCGAGCGAGGGATGACCATGGGTACGTTCGATACATAACCAAGGCTCGGGTTGCGCTCCCGAGGTACCCTAGGACATTTCCAAGACCAGCGGGAATGATCTTGTAACAGAATCCCATCAGAGGGAGGCATCGAGCCCTCGGACCCCGTCGCTAGGGGACCGGGTCCCGCAGATCACCCGCAGGTACTTTTGGGCGTGCCTCTGGGCCCCTAGCCGACCCCTAACGAACGGGGCACGGACGTCCACTCGGATTACCCGCTTGCAGCTCACCGGAGACACCATGTTCGGCGCCCATCGAGGGCAACATGGCGCTTCCCCCCCTCCTCCTTGCGGAAAGGCGACGCAAGGGCGTATGTAAAAAAGTCGAGTTTGTCCCTGATCGTCCTCTCGCCCTGTGCAGAGGCTCGGGGGCTGCTCTCGCAAACCCGGCTCCGGCCAAACCGTTGACAGCGTCAACATACCAGCCCGAGAACTTGGGACCCGACCGTACACCCGGGCTACGGCCAGCTCGCATGAGGGACGACCAGACCAGCCGAAGCATTACGTGAGGCATTAATACCTCGGAGGAGTGAAACCACTCCTCCGAGGCCTCGGGGGCTACACCCGGCGGGTGCGCTCGCGCGCACCCACCGGAACAAAACGCAACCGAGAAAGGCTGGTCCCCTTGCAAAAAAAGTGCGACGAAAGCCTCCAAGCGAGTGCTAACACTCCCTTTGAGGCTCGGGGGCTACTGTCGGGGACCATAATTAGGGGTACCCTCAAGGCTCCTAATTCTCAGCTGGTAACCCCCATCAGCATAAAGCTGCAAAGGCCTGATGGGTGCGATTAAGTCAGGGATCGGTCCATACGAGGGACTCGATCACGCCTCGCCCAAGCCTAGCCTCGGACAAGGGCATCCGACCTCGGAGGATCTCTGTCTCGCCCGAGGCCCCCCTCCAGCGGCGAATGTGTTCCCGGCTCGCCCGAGGCCCTGTCTTCGCTAAGAAGCAACCCTGACCAAATCGCCGCACCGACCGACCAAGTCGCAGGAGCATTTAATGCAAAGGTGGCCTGACACCTTTATCCTGACGCGCGCCCCCCAGAGCCGAAGTGACCGCCGTCACTTCGCCGCTCCACTGACCGGCCTGATAGAAAGACAGCGCCGCCTGCGCCGCTCCGACTGCGGTGCCACTCGACAGAGTGAGACTGACAGGCAGTCAGGCCCGGCCAAAGGCACCATCGGAAGCTCCGCTCCGCCTGACCCAGGGCTCGGACTCGAGCTAAGCCCCGGAAGACGGCGAACTCCGCTCCGCCCGACCCAGGGCTCGGACTCGGGCTAAGTCCCGGAAGACGGCGAACTCCGCTCCGCCCGACCCAGGGCTCGGACTCGGGCTAAGTCCCGGAAGACGACGAACTCCGCCCGACCCAGGGCTCGGACTCGGGCTAAGTCTCGGAAGACGGCGAACTCCGCCCGACCCAGGGCTCGGACTCGGGCTAAGTCCCGGAAGACGGCGAACTCCGCTCTGCCCGACCCAGGGCTCGGACTTGGGCTTAGCCCCAGAAGACGACAAACTCCGCACCGCTCGACCCAGGGCTCGGACTTGGGCTCAGCCCCAGAAGACGACGAACTCCGCTTCGCCCGACCCCAGGGCTCGGACTACGCCCTGACCTCAGCCGACGGTCTCCGCCTCGCCCGACCCGGGGGCTCGGACTCGACCTCGGCCACGGAAGACAGACTCGACCTCGGCTTCGGAGGAGCTTCCACATCGCCCAACCTAGGGCGCAGACCAGCCACGTCAACAGGAGCCACCATCATCACCCTACCCCGAGCTGACTCGGGCCGCAGGGAACAAGACCGGCGTCCCATCTGGCTCGCTCCGCCAGATAGGCAATGATGGCGCCCCGCATACTCTGTGACGACGGCGGCTCTCAGCCCCCTTACGGAAGCAAGAGGACATCAGCAAGGACTCAACCGCTCCGACAGCTGTCCCTCCATCAGGCTCCAGCACTCCTCCGACGGCCACGACATCACACCAGCAGGGTGCCAAAATCTCTCCGGCTGCCACGACGGCATGTACTTAGGGCGCTAGCTCTCCTCCGCTAGACACGTAGCACTCTGCTATACCCCCCGTTGTACACCTGGATCCTCTCCTTACGCCTATAAAAGGAAGGACCAGGGCCCTCTTAGAGAGGGTTGGCCGCGTGGGGACGAGGACGAGATACGCGCTCGCTTGGAGCCGCTCGCTCCCTCTCCCGCGTGGACGCTTGTAACCCCCTACTGCAAGCGCACCCGACCTGGGCACGGGACGAACACGAAGGCCGCGGGATTCCCACCTCTCTCACGCCGGTCTCCGGCCGCCTCGCTCTCCCCCCTTCGCGCTCGGCCTCGCGCTCGACCCATCTAGGCTGGGGCATGCGGCGACATTCACTCGTCGGCCTAGGGACCCCCCGGTCTCGAAACGCCGACACTAGTGTAGGTGATGGTGAGGACGATGATGATGGTAGCCATGGGCATGGTGTAGGTGAGGCTATAACATATGGTGCTGGGGGTAGTCATACACAAAGAAGTGGTATGGAGGATTGGAGATTCACCAGAGATAGTGATTTCACCCATGCCACACAAGATTCAGATCATGGTGCACCTCATTCATGGGAGACGAGAAACGAACGATGTCATTCGGTTTGCCTTCCTATTGATGATGGAAGCCATGCTCAGTTAGCTTTAGTTACAACTATTTAGTTGGATAAGACCAAAACCTAAACCCTTATGCATGGCAAAGACCTCCAGGTGAAGTACAAACATCAATACATCATTCATGTATGGATACGAACAACCACCCCCTCCACCCCCATACACATATTTGCATCCAGCAGTCCTCTAGCCCCATGTGTTCCATTTTATGGTGTAATAATGTTGGATCCAAACGATTCTACAGGCAACCAGATGTGTTACTTCTCGCTAATTATATTTTATATCTTTGTACAAGGTCATGTATATGGAACAAGCCTATTGAGAGCACCTAGAGGGGGAGGGTGAATAGGTGATCCTATAAAACTTGAAACTTAAGCCACAAAAACTTGGTTAAGTGTTAGCACAATAATTGCCAAGTGGCTAGAGAGGAGTCTCAACAAAACACAATAACCACAAAGATATCAATCACAGAGATGGCACGGTGGTTATCCCGTGGTTCAGCCAAGACCAACGCTTGCCTACTCCACGTTGTGGCGTCCCAACGGACGAGGGTTGCAATCAACCCCTCTCAAGCGATCCAAAGACCCACTTGAATACCACGGTGTTTTGCTTTGCTTTTCTTAATCCCGTTCGCGAGGAATCTCCACAACTTGGAGCCTCTCGCCCTTACACTTGAAGTTCACAAAGAAGCACGGAATAAGGGAGGGATGAGCAACGCACACAAGACACAAAATCAGAATGTCAACACGCACACAAGTCGCAACAAGAGCTCGCAACACAACCCGACGAGTTCACAACTCAACAAGAGCTCTAGATGCTATCACGAAGAAACAAATGTGTGGAATCGAAGTCTTGGTGCTTAGGAATGCTTTGAGTATACTTGGTGTTCTCCTCCATGCGCCTAGGGGTCCCTTTTATAGCCCCAAGGCAGCTAGGAGCCGTTGAGAACATTCCAGGAAGGCTGATCTTGCCTTCTGTCGCCTGGCGCACCGGACAGTCCGGTGCACCACCGGACACTGTCCGGTGCGGATATCCTTCCTTATTTGGCGAAGCCGACCGTTGGGGTTTGAGAGCCGTTGGCGCACCGGACACTGTCCGGTGCGCACCGGATAGTCCGGTGCCCCCTCCCGACCGTTGGCTCGGCCACGTGTCTCGCGCGGATCGCGCGGCCGACCGTTCGCCTGGCCGACCGTTGGCTCACCGGACACTGTCCGGTGCACACCGGGCAGTCCGGTGAATTATAGCCGTACACCGTTAATTTCTTCCCGAGAGCAGCCAGTTCGCCTGAGCCAGCCTGGCGCACCGGACACTGTCTGGTGCACCACTGGACAGTCCGGTGCACCCAGACCGAGCTGACTTTGGCTGAACAGAGCCATCTCATTTCCAATTCAATCTTTCCTGTTTCCAGCACTTAGACACAATACATTAGTCCATAAAACAATGTACTAAGTCTAGAAACATACCTTTTGACATGATTTGCACTTTGTTCACCACATTGCATAGATCAACACAAAAGCACTTGCGTTGGCACTCAATCACCAAAATACTTAGAA
This sequence comes from Zea mays, assembly GCF_902167145.1. NCBI lineage: Eukaryota > Viridiplantae > Streptophyta > Magnoliopsida > Poales > Poaceae > Zea > Zea mays. Next base: position 192,472,488 of record NC_050099.1, on the reverse strand, counting down.
ATGGCCCAAAGGCACATTTCCCTTTCAATCTCCCCCTTTTTGGTGATTTATGCCAACACAACATAAAGCAACTAGAACAAGTGCAATATCAATGCAAATGAGAACTCAAGATTGTTTTGATTCATATTTGGCATATATGGATCACTCTTTGCCACCACTTGGTTTGTTTTTGCAAATTAAACTCAAATTTCTATCTCTAAGTCAAACACACATGTTAAGACATAAAGAGAGTCATTCCAAGAGAAATTGATCCAAGATTTCAAAGACCCCCCCTTTTTCCCATAATCAATACTTCTCCCCACAAGAAGCCAACTTTTGACGAGAGAGACAATAAAAGAGTTTTGACAAACCAACAGCTCTATTCTATTATTTTCAAAAACTCTCAAGTGGTAGTTGATCCATTTATTGCTTTGGCCTTTATTTTCTCCCCCTTTGGCATCAAGCACCAAAACGGGATCAATCTTGACCCTAGAACCCCATTGCCTCACCAAAATCTTCAAATAAGAAGACAAAGGCAATAAGAGTACATGAGATGAACTTGGAATAAGTTACCCTCTCATCGGAGTGCAGTGGAAGTCTTTCATGGTCCAAGTCCACCTTTTTCCTTTCAAACCTCCTTTGAGACTAAAACAAGCAAACTCAAGCACTCGGTTAGTCTCAAAGGGTCAAGTTGTAGCACAGCTCCCCCTAAATATGTGCATCGCTTGCAAAAAGGACTTGTGAGGTCCGGGGAGTGTTTGTACAACTTGAGCACCATAAGTAAGCAACAAGATGCATAAGGAACATGATCAAAGGCATAAATACATGTATGCTATAAATCAATCCAAGTTCCGCGAATCTAGGACATTTAGCTCACTACGCAGCCTGCAAAAGGTCTTCTCATCTAAAGGCTTGGTAAAGATATCGGCTAGCTGGTTCTCGGTGCTAACATGAAACACTTCGATATCTCCCTTTTGCTGGTGGTCTCTCAAAAAGTGGTGTCGGATGTCAATGTGCTTTGTGCGGCTGTGCTCAACAGGATTTTCCGCTATTCGGATAGCACTCTCATTATCACATAGGAGTGGGACTTTGCTCAGATTGTAGCCAAAGTCCCGAAGGGTTTGCCTCATCCAAAGTAGTTGCGCGCAACACTGTCCTGCGGCAACGTATTCGGCCTCAGCGGTGGATAGGGCAACGGAAGTTTGTTTCTTGGAATTCCATGACACCAGGGACCTTCCTAAGAATTGGCACGTCCCCGATGTACTCTTCCTATCGACCTTACATCCAGCATAGTCGGAATCTAAATATCCAATCAAGTCAAAGTTAGACCCCTTTGGATACCAGATCCCAAAGCAAGGCGTAGTGACTAAATATCTAAGAATTCGCTTCACGGCCACTAAGTGACACTCCCTTGGATCGGATTGAAATCTAGCACACATGCATACGCTAAGCATAATATCCGGTCTACTAGCACATAAATAAAGTAAAGATCCTATCATTGACCGGTATGCTTTTTGATCAACGGACTTACCTCCTTTGTTGAGGTTGGTGTGTCCGTCGGTTCCCATCGGCGTCTTTGCGGGCTTGGCGTCCTTCATCCCAAACCGCTTTAGCAAGTCTTGCGTGTACTTCGTTTGGGAGATGAAGGTACCATCCTGAAAGGGAAATGTGCCCTTGGGCCATTTCTAAGTATTTTGGTGGTTTAGTGTCCAACACAAGTGCCTAAGTGTAAAAAGGTGGACAAAGTACAAATCAAGGATAAAGGTATGTTTCTCAGACTTAGTACATTGTTTTGGAGACTAATGTATTGTGTCTAAGTGCTGGAAACAGGAAAAGACCAACTGGAAATGCCTTGGCTCGAACAGCCAGGACTTTGCTGAGTCTGGGAGCACCGGACTGTCCGGTGGTGCACCGGACAGTGTCCGGTGCGCCAGGCTGGCTCGAGTGAAGTGGCTGCTCTCGGGAATTCACCGGCGACGTACGGCTATAATTCACCGGACTGTCCGGTGTGCACCGGACAGTCCGGTGAGCCAACGGTCGGCAGGGCCAACAGTCGGCCGCGCGATATGCGCGGGACACGTGGCCAAGCCAACGGCTAGAAGGAGGCACCGGACTGTCCGGTGTGCACCGGACATGTCCGGTGCGCCAACGGCTCTCAGCCTGCCAACGGTCGACTGCGCCATTTATGGAAAGGAATCGGGCACCGGACAGTGTCCGGTGTGCACCGGACTGTCCGGTGCGCCAGACGACAGAAGGCAAGAATGGCCTTCCAGATTTGCTCTCAACGGCTCCTAGCTGCCTTGGGGCTATAAAAGGGTCCCCTAGGCGCATGGAGGAGGAGACCAAGCAACCTTAGAGCATTCGTGATCCTTTCACACACTCAGTCTTTGCGCATTCGTTTGTCATTCTCAGTGATTCGAGCTCCGTTCTAGTGAGAACTTTGAGATAGTCTTTTGAGCTCGATTCTTGGCCGTGTGTGTGCACATTTTGCTGTGGTTTTTGTGTGTGTTGCTTCCCTCCCTTACTCCGTGTTTCTTTGTGAACTTCAAGTGTAAGGGCGAGAGACTCCAAGTTGTGGAGATTCCTCGCAAAAGGGATTGAGAAAAAGCAAGCAAAACACCGTGGTATTCAAGTGAGTCTTTGGACCGCTTGAGAGGGGTTGATTGCAACCCTCGTCCGTTGGGATGCCACAACGTGGAGTAGGCAAGCTTTGGTCTTAGCCGAACCACGGGATAACCACCGTGCCATCTCTGTGATTGATTTATTGTGGTTATTGTGTTTTGACTCCTCTCTAGCCACTTGGCAAATATTGTGCTAACGATTAACCAAGTTTTGTGGCTTAAGTTTTCAAGTTTCACAGGATCACCTATTCACCCCCCCCCCCCTCTAGGTGCTCTCAATTGGTATCAGAGCCGTTCTCTTCAAGAAAGGGACTAACCGCCCGAAGAGATGGATCCTAAGGGCAAGGGGATGGTGATCAACGATAAGGAGAAGGAGTCCTTCGTCAACGAGCCCAAAGATGACAAGCCTACCGACTCGGGCTCGGGCCACAAGCGAAAAGATGGGAAGAAGAAGAAGACAAGACGCATCAAGGAGATCGTCTACTACGACGACAGCGACGAGTCCTCTTCTTCCCAAAAGGACAATGACGACTACGACAGACGAAAGCCGGTTAACTCAAACTTTTCTTTCGATTATTCGTGCATTCCGCATAGCTCAAATGCTCATTTTCTCCCCATTCCACTTGGCAAGCCCCCTCACTTTGATGGAGAGGACTACGGATTTTGGAGCCACAAAATGCGTACTCACCTGTTTTCTCTCCATCCAAGCATTTGGGAGATTGTGGAAAGTGGAATGAAATTTGATAGCTCGGATAGCCCTTTGTTTATTAATGAACAGATTCATAAAAATGCACAAGCTACTACTGTGTTGCTAGCCTCTTTGTGCAGAGACGAGTATCACAAGGTGAGCGGCTTGGACAATGCCAAGCAGATCTGGGACACCCTCAAGATCTCTCATGAGGGGAACGACGTCACCTTTCTCACCAAGATGGAGTTGGTAGAGGGAGAGCTTGGAAGATTCGCAATGATAAGGGGCGAGGAGCCAACCCAAACATACAACCGGCTCAAGACCCTTATCAACAAGATAAGGAGCTACGGAAGCACGCGATGGACGGACCACGACGTCGTCCGCCTAATGCTAAGATCCTTTACCGTTCTTGATCCTCATTTGGTGAATAATATTCGTGAGAATCCCAGGTACACCAAAATGTCGCCCGAAGAAGTCCTTGGAAAATTTGTAAGCGGGCGAATGATGATCAAGGAGGCGAGGTACGTGGACGACGCGTTGAATGGTCCAATCCATGAGCCTCAACCCATTGCTCTCAAGGCAACAAGGAGCAAGGAGGCGCCATCTAGCAAGGTGGCGCAAATTGAGGCAGCCGGACTTAATGATGAAGAGATGGCCCTCATCATCAAAAGATTCAAGACGGCGCTAAAGGATCGCAAGGGACAGCCAAGCAAGACCAAGACCAAGGGAAAGCGCTCATGCTTCAAATGCGGTAAGCTTGGTCATTTTATTGCTAACTATCCCGACAATGATAGTGATCAGGAACAAGGGAACAAGAGGGAGAAGAAGAAGAACTATAAGAAGGCAAAAGGCGAGGCACATCTAGGCAAGGAGTGGGATTCGGATTGCTCCTCTTCCGACTCCGACAATGAGGGACTCGCCGCCACCGCCTTCAACAAATCGGCCCTCTTCCCCAACGAGCGTCACACATGCCTTATGGCAAGGGAGAAGAAGGTATGTACTCGAAACTCTACTTATGCTTCTTCAAGTGAGGACGAATCTAGTGATGAGGATGAAATAGATTATTCATGTTTGTTTAAGGGCCTAGATAGAACCAAGGTAGACAAAATTAATGAATTGATTGAGGCCTTGAATTATAAGAATATGCTTTTAGAAAAGCAAGAGGATTTGTTGTATGAAGAACATGATAAATTTGTAGAAGCACAAAAATCTCATGCTCTAGAAGTTAAAAGAAATGAAATGCTTTCTTGTGAATTATCTTCTTCCCATGAGACAATTTCTAACTTAAGGAGCATTAATGATGATTTGAATGCTAAGTTAGAAATAGCTAGTAAGTCAACATCTTGTGTAGAAATTGTTGCAACTTGTAATAGGTGTAAAGATTTTGACATTGACGCTTGTAGGGAACACCTAGTTTCAATTTCCAAACTTAATGATGAATTGGCTAGTCTTAATGCTCAACTTAAGACTAGCAAGAGTGATTTTGATAAACTAAAATTTGCAAGGGATGCCTACACGATTGGTAGACACCCCTTAATTAAGGATGGGCTTGGCTTCAAGAGGGAAGCCAAGAACTTGACAAGCCATAAGGCTCCCATCTCCGCCAAGGAGAAAGGGAAGGCCCCTATGGCTAGTAGTGTGCAAAAGAACCATGCCTTTATGTATCATGATAGGAGACAATCTAGAAATTCTTATAGGAGTTGTAATGCATATGATGCCTTTGACTCTCATGCCATGTTTGCTTCTAGTTCTTCTTATGTGCATGATAGAAATGTTGATAGGAGAAATGTTGTTCATAATATGCCTAGGAGAAATGTTGTTCCTAGGAAAGTTAATGAACCTTCTACAATATATCATGCTTTAAATGCTTCCTTTGCTATTTGTAGAAAGGATAGGAAGATAGTTGCTAGAAAATTAGGGGCAAGATGCAAGGGAGACAAAACTTGCATTTGGGTCCCTAAGGATATTTGTGCTAACCTTGTAGGACCCAACATGAGTTGGGTACCTAAGACCCAAGCCTAAATTTGCCTTGCAGGTTTATGCATCCGGGGGTTCAAGCTGGATTATTGACAGCGGATGCACAAACCATATGATGGGGGAGAAGAAGATGTTCACCTCCTACGTCAAGAATAAGGATTCCCAAGATTCAATAATATTCGGTGATGGGAATCAAGGCAAGGTAAAAGGGTTAGGTAAAATTGCTATATCTAATGAGCGCTCTATCTCTAATGTGTTTTTAGTTGAGTCTCTTGGATATAATTTGTTATCTGTTAGTCAATTATGCAATATGGGATATAATTGTCTATTTACAAATATAGATGTGTCTGTCTTTAGAAGAAGTGATGGTTCACTAGCTTTTAAGGGTGTATTAGACGGCAAACTTTATTTAGTTGATTTTGCAAAAGAGGAGGCCGGTCTAGATGCATGCTTAATTGCTAAGACTAGCATGGGCTGGCTGTGGCATCGCCGCTTAGCACATGTGGGGATGAAGAACCTTCACAAGCTTCTAAAGGGAGAACACGTGATAGGTTTGACTAACGTGCAATTCGAAAAAGATAGACCTTGTGCAGCTTGTCAAGCAGGTAAACAAGTGGGAGGAGCGCATCACAGCAAGAATGTGATGACCACTTTAAGACCCCTGGAGCTACTACATATGGACCTCTTCGGACCCGTCGCCTATCTAAGTATAGGAGGAAGTAAGTATGGTCTAGTTATTGTTGATGACTTTTCCCGCTTCACTTGGGTATACTTTTTGTAGGATAAATCTGAAACCCAAGGGACCCTCAAGCGCTTCCTCAGGAGAGCTCAAAATGAGTTTGAGCTCAAAGTGAAGAAGATAAGGAGCGACAACGGGTCCGAGTTCAAGAACCTTCAAGTAGAGGAGTTCCTTGAGGAGGAAGGGATCAAGCACGAGTTTTCCGCTCCCTACACACCACAGCAAAATGGTGTGGTAGAGAGGAAGAACAGGACGCTAATCGATATGGCGAGGACGATGCTTGGAGAATTCAAGACCCCCGAGTGCTTTTGGTCGGAAGCCGTGAACACGGCGTGCCACGCCATCAACAGGGTCTACCTTCACCGCCTCCTCAAGAAGACTTCGTATGAGCTTCTAA